>NC_080839.1:8717488-9356145 GCF_030435755.1 Ochotona princeps | reverse complement strand
CACAGAACAATCACCTGGGAATCTTCAAGGGAAGAAAATACCAGACCCAACCCTAGAGACCCTGATTCAGCCAGAGGGGGCTGCAATGAGGATGAAGAAACAAACTAGGTCAGTGATGGCTTCTTGGACCACCCTAATGTGCAGCCAAGCTGAGAACCTGTGTCCCATCTCAGCCAAAGGTCAGAACATTCTTCTGTGACGCACAAGGGAACAAAGCACAAAGCTTCAGGCTTTGTGGGTCCACTGGTCTCCACAGTCTCTGTTCAACTCTGCCACTGCTGTATGAAAGCAACCATGCACCATATGTCAATAAACAGGCAGGACTGTGTTCCAATGAAACTTCATTAACAAAAACAAGTGATGGCTCAGACTTGGCCTGGGGGCTCTAGTTTACTGATGAATCCATTCAGTTACCCAGTTTTAAAATAGTGGCTGTGGCAAACATAAACTCATCGAATGTGCAAGTATTGCCATCCCACTCACATTTCTCCACTTTGTCCGTGATGCGAAAGACTCTCAGGTGGCTTGGTGAAATCAATATTCACTCCGAGTCTGGCATTCCCTTTGTCTAACAGATTAATGATGCCATCCACATGAGAAAATAACTTGTTCTTAGAGGACCTCTTCTGGCTCCCCGTACTTATACACATTTGCCTCTGGGTCTCTCTTAGAAGCTGACTTCAGCTCCCCGACCCGCAGCCTCTGAGTTAGGCTCTCCCCTCCCTGTGGGAAGCTGGGACACGTGGCTCCACAGCATTTACAGTCTCCTGGCATTTTATTCTCCTTGAATCATAAAATACTGTCTGAAGTGGTTCTTCAATCACATCTGCAACTTATTTCCAAGCCCAGGAAACCTGAACGCATTCTTGAGCAGTTCTCACTATCTCTTCTTTCATGGGCTTTCATTTCTCCTCCTCCTGTTTATTCTACCCTTTCTAATATCAAGATCCTTTTGTCCTAATAAAGTTGATACAATCGTGATGCCAGGCAGTTCTGCAGTCTCCATGTTGTCTGTTTAAATTCTAACATCTGTTTTAAATAAGCCATGTGCATTTTTATTTCTTTGGCTCCCAATACAAACACTTTGGGACGTCTGTCTGCAGGTGACCACACATCCTTGGGCTGTGAAGCACATGCTGCTCTCAGTCTCTCTGTCTCTCTCTCACCCTGGCATAAAGCTCATAGAGCCGTCTTCACTCTAAAAACCAAAGAGAACAGGGGTTCCACACCCAGGTGTGATGAGTTCTCAGCTCTGTTGCATTCTCAAGAAAGGAAAAAATAGTTTCTGTTGAAATCTCTAGAACCACGTGGGATGCATCCCGGGCCCACCATTCACGAGCACGTGATCTTAGAATAAGTCATTTCTTTAACTCTAAGCTCTTCTCTATGGAACCCCTGCGTTTATTAAATGATCAAATGCATGATTTCAGCAGGCAGCATCATACATGTCCCACGGGAAATGCTCAATAGATGCTACCAATCATGATCACTGGCATCAATGAGACCGACTATCTCCTACAAGCTTCTTCTGGTACTATCCTTCCTTTTCCTTTAAGTCACTTTCTTCTCACCAACCTCTTCCTCCTGTTTTCAACTTAATTCTCCCTATCATCCACTACATTCTCTCCCATGTGGTTGCACAAAGTGTTGTCTTCAGTTTGGTTCTAATTACATAACCCAGGAGGTGCTGTGGCAGGAATGGAAACACAAACCCTTGAAGCCCTCGGTACCTGACTCTCCTGGAATCAAGGTGTGCTACTAGCCTCCACAGAACTCTTGGGGACACACCTGGAAAACAGCAAACTTCAACTCCTGAGTAACTCAAGTGAGCATCCTTGAAAATAAAATGACCACGTTAACATTCCAAGAGGACGACTCACTCACTCAGGATGCATTCAAGCAGGAGCAATCAGAAGATCCATGGAGTTTTAATATCAACTAAGAAAATATCAGCTGTATGAGTAACCACAATGATACACTACGGGACACCAGCTTGCACAAGATCACTGAATGCACAGTTACCACAACGAGGCATATGCTCGGCAAACTGAAAGTAGGTATCACTTCAGTATACTGTCTACCAAAACGACGGTAAACTACCATGAAGTTGTCTGGGACGAAACATGCTGATTCTGTATTTAGAAGATGTGTTCCTATCATGCTCCATGTACAGGTGCTCTTCAAAAAGTTAATGGAAAATATGTATTATAGAAAAAAACTGCACATGAATTTCAAGAACGTCCACAACACAATAAGCTTATCTTTGAATTCCATTTCCCACCCTTTTTTTAAAGTACCACTGTACTTGCTCCAGGTATGAGGCTACATAAGACCTTAGCCAGTTTTCCTGAGCCTCGAATAGTTAAACTTCCCCTTCAGACTGTAGATCCCCTTACAACAAAGGCTGCTGGGACAACTGCATATTCTCATGCAAATGGACAACAGGGGATCCCAAGTCAGGGAGCCCCAGGACCTGTGGTCACAATCAGAGCTTTCAGGAAGGGCACAGGATTCAGCATACGGTGGCACTGTTAGCTAAGATTTCTTAACAGCTAGGTAGTAAGTACAGACATCTGGGTCAGAAGCGGAAGACACAGGCAAAGCCTACAGGAAGTCATGCAAGTCTTTCTTATGCTCCTGTTCTTCCTCAAGGAGTGAAGCGGCGCATACTCCCCTTTGCAATGAAGAGAAACAGCAATGTCTCTCCTGGGAAACCTCATTAGACACTCAGAGGCTGCAATCTGCAGTGGGGACTGGCCACGTAGGTACCCTTCTGTCTACCTCATATTGAAGTTAGACCACTCCTAGTGGCAAAACAAGGGATTCCTTGTCCATTGCGTATACAAAACAGATCACAGACCTCAACGCAAGAATGAAAACTGTAAAACTCTTAGAAAATAGACAAGCAGATCTTTGGTTATCACATCTAAGGAGGTTCTGCAATCCCAGACACAAAGTATAAGTAACTAGAGGGAAAAATAAAACGGTTTGTATTGAGATCAAAACCTTTTGTGCTTCAAAGAAAGGCATCAAAAAAGTAAAGATACACACACAGAATGGTAGAAAATGTTTGCCAATCACCTACCTATCTCATAAGGGACTTGTACCTAGAATAAGAATGCTTCCACTGAATAATGAAAACAGCCTAAATTAAATGGACAAATCATCTGACAAAAAAAAATCATTCCCAACAAACCGTAAGTAATAACGAAGTGCTCGACATCCTAGGCATTATTGAAATACAGATTAAAACCATCATCTGATTCCACTGCATATGGAGCTATAGGATGCCAACAGCCAAAGATGACAAACAGTGGCAACCATTAGCAGGGTCACGGAGAAACTGCAACCCCTGACACTACAACTGTGCTGAGTGCTGCACAGCTCTGTGAGCATACTGGAGTAGTGTGAGAACTACATCTCACTACAGCTGGTTTGTCATTGCAAAAAAAAGAAAACAAGGAAAAGGAAAAACTGCCTGCTTGTATCTTCATCTCTTCCAAATTCAAGAGAAATTAGCAAAGGGACGGTGAGGAGAATCAAAACATCTAGTTTTGATCCCAAGGCCACATCCATGTTCCCATCTGGCAGAAGAGTCAGCCAAGAAGCCAGATGCCAGGGGTGGAAGATGTACCCGGACGTGGCAGGAAACTGGGCAAGCTTCTTTGGAAAGCAGAGTGAGAATTGTCTGGCGTGAAACACAGCACTATTAAAAGAACAAATTTAGACATCACCAGCCACAGGATGTGTTTAAGGTCACAGACTACACTGCGCCTAACAGAAACAAAACGCTTATGACTACATGTATTAACCTGAGCAGCTCAAAAGCATTTAGCAAGCACCCACACAGGGCTCAACACATGCATGTAAAGCTGTGATGATCCAACCATGCAGGAAACAAGCTTGTCGATGCTCAACTGGCCCAGCACGGTGCTGACCACAGCTCCTCCATCCATACCTGCTCACCTTGGCCACAAACTTATCACCTTCACGGTCCCTTGTGCAGGTAGTGAGACCAGGGTACCTGGAGCAAAGATCCTCATGCACCTAGAGGGACGTGGCACACACTAGAGCCTTGTGACAACAGCACAGATGGGGATACTGAGGCACAGCAATGTTACCCTAAGGTCAGAGGATGAGGAGGAACAAAATCTGGCTTTGCACCAAGCTATTAACCACTCCAAATGCCAACAACTTAACCATGCCACTTTTTCCCTCCACAGTTTCTCATCTCTTTGGCCAAAGGCTTTGCTGAAATACAAAAGACAGGAGCTGGTATCATGAACCAGGAAGTTAAGCCACCACTTGCCAGGTCCTCATCCCTTATTTGATTGCTGGTTTGAGTCCCAGCTGCCCTGCTTCCACTCCAGCTCCCTGCTAATGCACCTGGGGAAGCAATGGAGCTAGCCCAAGTGTTTGGACCCCGGTCTTGACGTGGAAGACCCACATGCAGAGTTTCCAGACCCCAGCTTCAGCCCCAGTACCCATTAAGGGAATGTACCTGCAAAAGGCAGGTTCTCCATCTCCTCCTTCTGCCCACCTCGCTGTCACTCTGCCTTCTAAGAGAGTAAAAATAAATCTTAAAAAGAAAGGTATAGATCACATCACACGAGGGGCTTCAAAAAGTCCATAGACATTATCAAAAATGACGCACAGGTTTCAAACATTTCTGCACCAAAATCAACTTAGCAGTGACTCCATTTTTCTACAAAACGAAGGACGTTGGTATATAAAACATTTATCTGGGCTACTAGGGAAATTACTGAAATATTTACTTGTATCTAATAATATTTTAAATTCTGTAGTCAAAATAGTCTAGAGAACCCTACTTTCACAGCTGTCAATCTGTACCCACACTGGTCTAGTGCCTTCCGCATCATGCTCTGGGCCTTTCATGTCCCATCACCCTTGTTAGCCCTGGCTCCTCCTCCTCCACCCCTGGGCTATAACCATTTGCTCAGACTTACCTTGCGCGTGATGGTGTTGAAGAGTCTCAGTCGGACCCCTTGATTTGGGTCTTACTGCTTTGCTTTCCCCGCTCATCAGGTGCCCAGGGGAAAAGCAGAGAAGTCAAGTGCCCTTCTCAGCGCCTCTCACTAAGGTGCACAGCCTATTGGGTCGCCTGCTGGGATGCACTTGCCAAGCTTCTCCACTGGAAAGCTTCCTCTTGCCATACTCCACTCTGCCAAAGGAAACCCCAAGGGCCATGGCAAACACAGCTTTGAGGGGGCAGCTGTGGCTACAGCCGCCCATATTTTACGAGGTTTATCTGCTATGGCCTTTTGAAAAGCAGAGCTAGTCAATCAACAACACTGTGGCCCACCCTGTTCTCAGGGCTCCAAGGGCTCTCCCTGTTCGTCATGCTTCTATGTTGTCTTCCTTTATTACGATGATGGAGTATCACTGACAGCAATACCAAAACATAAACGGATTTACTTGTAATGCAGAACACATAATGCTGTGAGTTGCAGTGTGACATTTCAGTCCAGAAAAGGCCCCATATGCAACAGCAGTCTATGGCTTATAACCTTACTACCCAATGATCTCATGGCCACAGTACTATGGTAGCACAACACATCACTCACGTTTCTGGCAATGCTAGCATTGATACCTACTGCAATACAGTCACATGAACATAAGCACAAGCTTATGTGGAATCCATTACATTTCATGATTACAATACACGATCTTTTTTTAATACAGTATTTACACTATCATTCTTATGGCTCAGAACCACCAGGGGTCAGAGGTACCTTCTCCAAGGTAATAAACTAGGAACCAATTGGTTCCATAGGCCCTGGGATTTCCCTTTTCCCCTCCCCAATTTCTCCCCCCCTCACTGAGTTCCCCTATATCATTACTATAGCATAGTTCTTTTTTTTTAAATGGCATAGTTCTTAATACACAGTCATCTGTCCATTACTGTGGACATGGACAATGGCAGAGTCCAGCATCCTATTGTCAAGATATAGTAAACAGTTTCACTGGGACTCCATCTTTGTCTGGAAGTATTCTGTTGGACTCAAAAAAAATTTTTTTTTCTGAGGGACAAAACACAAAACTCGTGGGTAATACAAGACAGCCTATGAAGTGATGGGCTGATCTTCCAACAGCAGGACTCAGGACTATTCGCATAAACAAAAGTAAACACTCTCCAAGCAGCATCCTTGACGTAGGCCCAGTGGCTAGTCCTACAGATTCAGATCAAACAACCAGGAGACAGCAATTAGAAACTGACTTAACACACTTGGAAGCACAGCAACATTATGGGCTAGAATCTGAAAAAGCAACAACTAATGGATGATGGAACGTACCAACAGAATTCCTGGACCATTTCAGGTCATGGCCACCTAAGGACTACGCATGAACATGCAAAAGACGGGACCACAAGAACAAGCCAGCAGTAACTGATGACTAAAAACTGACCAGTTCCAGTTTTGCAAAATGAGAGGACTGCCTGCCAGGACATGAATATCCTTAACATGAACTGACCTGTGTAGCCCAAAGTGGCTAACATGGTAAATTTTATGTTATGTGTAGTTAGCCATATTTCTTTTAAAAAAATTATCCAGTGGAGTTTAAAAGAATCAAACTCAACTTTCAAAAATTAAAATCAAAATAAAGGATTCAAGGCGATACTGCATATAGTCAAATCTGAAAACAGAACTAACGCAGCAGAAGTAAGAGCTCAAGAAATTATCCAACAGGTAATATAGATGAAGATTAAAATAAAAAGGAAATGCTAAATTAGTTGGAAAACACAATAGGAATTTATTTTTATTTTATAATGGAAATTTTAAAATATTTTTACAGTCAAAATTCCAGCAGTCAAAAATGGAAAGGAGAAAAAAGGATTATTTAAGGATATCACTGAGAATTTATTAGCAGAGTTAAAAGAGATGAATCTAATGATGGCCTAGTCAGAGTAAATTTTGCCAATCCCAAGAAGAAAAATATTGTTTTCCCTGATTTTTGCCAATATACAGAGCGCAAAAAGTAATGTACATGAACAAAACTGAAGTTATGACATTGGACATTGACAACAACCCTGCAGAACAGTTCTTTTCCCATTTACTACACATGAATTCTTTATGTGCTGGAGGGTTAAGCTCATGATTGTACAATAAACAGAGGATGCCACCGTAAAAATTAAAAGGAAAAATAAGGGGGACAGAAGGAGGGCAGACATGTTGGCAGGAGGGAGGATGGGATATGGAGATCCTCATGCCCTCCAATCCGTATACATGAGACACATACAATTTATTCACCACATATAAATAAAAATTATTTTCAAAACAAGAAATTCAACCAATGTATGCTGTAATGATAAAGATACATTAAGAAGTAACCAAGCCCAGAAAACACATGGCTTACAATCAGATTTTCAAGCAAGGAATTCTTTCATTTCCAACAGTTGTCTCCCTTACCCCAACTCTTGACACTCCCCAACACAGCTAGAGTGATGAGGGTGGGAGACAAAACAGTAAGCCCAGCCCCTCCCATGCCAGAAGGTGGCCTGCAGACACACACTCAACAGACAAGGTGAATGAGTCGAGTTTGAATTAATACACTTGATGCAATACTCTAGAGGCCACTAAATTGAGACATTTTGTTTTTAGCATGAAGAACAGGGTCCAAAGCAAAAGAGCTCTTAGCCTTCCTCAGCTAGAGATTTGCAATAAATTCCTGAAATTCCTATTCCACAGCACATCAAAAAGGTCATAGAAAGTGGAATTAGAAGGTAGGCCCATTTTGGCAACACGGGCACCTCCACAAAAGAAAAAAAAAAGCCTGAAACACATCCAAAAGAGGGCCTACAAAAATTTCAGGAAAAATGTAAGGTTTCACATCAATTTAAGTTATCTCCTAATTTTATTTTTTTCCATGAACTTTTTGAAGTGCCCTCTTCTACTACAAGCTACAGAAAAAAGTCTGACTCTCCATCCTTGCTTTTCTCAGGGTCATAAAGCGAAGCTGCCTGGATAAACACAGCACAAACACAACACTGGCTCACGATGCAGGGGTCATCGCAAGCCCTATTCTCTCCCACCCTGATCGCCAATGTGCCAAGGATTCATCTGCCAACCCTGTGAGGAGCATCTGTGTGGTGCTCCCGGTTTTATAAATTCTATAGATGCCTTGTGATTAAGCACTCTGCTTACACATCAGCTAGCCAGAAGAGAGCAAGTGATAGGGAATAATACCCAAGGGATGGAAAGCCCCTTTTTCAGCTGGTTTAAGTCATGCCGATAATGTGCTCATGGCAGTGTGCATTTACCATAAAGCTTTTCAATTAGTTCATAGACCAGTTAACCTTCTAACTCCCAGAAAATATAATTCATGTACATTTTATTTCAAGCAGCATCTTGCCAGCTATTATCCATCATTTACAAGTGTTATTTGTCTATAAAAATGACACTAAATTTTTGAAAAATGAGACGGCTCTGCTGGCTTCTGGCTGTGTTTTAACAAATGGCACCAAGGCAAAAGGTTTTAAGTCACATAAAAAGCAATTAGTCAAAGGAGCAATAAATATTTTTTAAAAGGATATAAACGATGGCTTGTCCAGAAAGCCAAATGTCTAAAGGCTGATACACAATAAAATAAGGATTAACAGAAAAGAGCACACTTCATTATTTATTGTTAATAAAGTTAATCAAATTCAGTGCCTCAGACTCCTGCACGTATTTAAACAGAGACCCAAGAATGATATGCATATTTATGGAAATCAGCCCAAAGATTATTATCTCTAAAGGAAAATCTGGTCAAGACAGAGATACATAAAGTAGCTGTTATCCTTTTACAACATAAACTTGTTTTGCTTAAAACACACTTATTTTTATTAAAACTATTACACAAACAATATCTCCATTGACAGACAACCATGACTAAGAAATGAATTCTAGGATCAATGCTATAATTTGGGGAGGACAGAAAAAACAACAATTTTTCTTTCTTTTCCTAGTATCTTCTTGCACATGTATTCTGGGGTACCGCTACTAAAAAAAAAAAACCACTATTCTCAAAAGATGTATTAGGATCTTTGTAAAACAAAATTAGATAAGCATTAAGCTATCAATTGGCGATTTCTAAATGCATCATCTTCAAGTGGCCTTTCATGTCACTTACCTGCTTAAAACTAAGTATGAAAGAGTTTAAGAAAAGAAGATATAAAATTAACTTCATTTCATAATAAGTTCCCCAATCATGCCGTCAAACAGCTGACGTTATTACAGCTCACACTTACAAATCAGTGATTATATACACCAGTGAAACAAGAAAAGAAGTGAAGAAGGCAATTACAGAATGATAAAATCCCCAGGAAGCACGTTCGGAGTCCATGCTGCTAAACAGTAGCTCACTTGTGGTTAAAATAAAAACCCTCTCTCCCAGATATTTTGGAAGTTGTGACTTCTGAGGAGAGGAAAGGAGAAATTTTTATGCAATTTGTCAGGTATGTAAAAGAAAAAAAAAATCAAGCAATTTTGACTAACTCCTTTGACTGTTGTGAAGTTGAATTCCAGAATTTTAACAAGCCATGAAACTACACAGTACTGGGAGAATTCTTCAGAAGAACAGCTGATACTCAACTACCCTCATTTTGTGATCAACGAGCAAAAGACACAGGGAGTGAGCACAGTCAGGTTTCTACACCTACTTCTGTTCCTTGTAACTTCAGTAAGGGCCAAAATGCCGCTTCTCATCTTGTTTTCCATTTCTTCAATGTGTTTTATTAACTCCTTTTTTATGGCACAGTTAAATATTCTAATTGGCCAAGTGCAGACACACAACAACTAGATGTCGATTATGCTTTAATGTGCCCATAATGGCCTGCACTAGGAAGGCTCTGGCAGATCCAGTGCGGTCTCATTCACCTCTGCACTGGGAATGAGTGCATGATAACACAACCCAACAGCGCATCTGAGCTCAGTAGTCGGTATCACTGTGAGCCAAGGAGCATTCTCCTTCCCATCTGTTTCACATTGCTCTAAAGAAACAGGACCCAGGGCCCATCACTTCAGGAGGACCTTTGGATTTTCAAAGCATTTCTCAGCAACCAATGATTAGTCCCTCACAACACCTCTGCAAGGAAAACTAGAAAAAATGCAAGGGCACATTCCAAAAATTTGCAGAAAACAGAATTAAAATAAGTTTTGGGCCCGGCGAGGTAGCCTAGAGGCTAAAAGTCCTCACCTTGAATGTGCCAGGATCTCATAAGGGTGCTGGTTCTAATCCCAGCAGCCCCACTTCCCATCCAGTTCTGACTGTGGCCTGGGAAAGCAGTCGAAGATGGCCCAAAGCCTTGGGACCCTGCATCCGCTGGGGAGACCCCGAAAATGCTCCTAGCTCCTGGCTCCAGATCAGCCCAGCTCTGGCCACTGCAGCCACAGACAGACATCCCAGTCAAGTTTTTCTTCTAATGCTGTTTCCCATGAATTTTTCCCCTCATGTTGTTCAGAGCCTCTACTTTTAAACAGAGTGAAGTAGGGTACAAACGTGGGACAAAGCTCGGAGAGCTTGGACAAATGGAACCTGGAGAGGATGTCACGTGATTCGTCTCTCGGGGCAGGGTTAGACATCACAATCGTGGAAGGCTGTGGTGGGCCGACTGCTATCATCATCTCAACCACCCTACCTGGCACCAGCTGCCTTTCACTTCATGAACTCAAGACGTGCTGTTCATCTTTCCACTAGGCTAAAAGGCCAAACAGATAACCCTAGGTCCCCTCTGTACCACAGAGATATAAAAAGCTCATTTCTGCCAGTTCCAGCCACAGCCAAGGAAGTAGCTAGATAACACACACACACAAGGGGAAGCACCTCTTATCTGTTTCCTTCCTGAGAACAAATGGAACATCAACTCACAGGCTGTGTCCGTGTGTGTGTGTGTGTGTGTGTGTGCGCGCATGCCCGCGCACCCACTCAACACTCTCCAGAAGCCAATTCAGACAGTTCTTTCTGAGTGGTCAGCCCATTTCCTGATAGGCCAGCATCTTCTGGTTCTGAGAACCCTATCCTGTCTACACAAAAGGCAACAATGAATTTTTTAAAATATTTTTATATATTCGAGAAGCTGAGAGAGGACCCCCACTTGCGGGTTTAATCTCCAAATGCCGGCAACAGCGGAGCAAGGAACATAACCTAGGGTCTTGCACGAGGAGGAGAGAGCTAGAACACAATGGCTCGAGCCACGGCTGCTGCAATCCCTGCAGGTGCATTCGTGAGAAGCTGGAGTCAGGAATCCAACCCAGGCGCCTCGCTGTAGAACCTGTGCATCCTAACTGGTGCCGTAACTGCTTGGCTAAAGACCTGCTCCCAAGTTGTTGTCACTGTTAACAGCACAACAGAAGACAGCCTGAGCACCACTGACGAGCTGATAATACACTTAGTAATCACGGAAATTAACAATGCACAGTAACACCACACTGTCTTTTGAAACACATTTCTCAAGACTGGGTGGGCCACCAATATTTTTATCATCCCTCTCCACAAATAAGGGCACCTATTAACCCTATTTCATAAAATAACTGGAATCTTAAAAAGATTTTTCTAAGCTCTGCATTGGTGACAAAGTAGACACATGAATTCAAGGGCTCCAAACCCTCTGAGAACTAAATAACGGCCCAGAGGAGACACACAAAAGTCAACACAAACAGTGCCAGCTGTTATTTACACGGTCTACAATAAATGTTTGTTCCGCGAAGAAAAAATAGTTCAAACAAGATGGGAAATAGTTTAAACACAAAAGGCTGAAGGGTTTAATATAGAAGAAAAAAACTGTTTGCTTTTAATACAGTGGAGGAACTATTCGGAACAGTTTGCTCTTCTATGAAGACCAGACTTGTCGGACCGCCAAGGGCCACAAGATCATCAGCTACCTGGAACTGAGATGACAGTTTGCTTTGGTACAACTCACTTCTCCCGCCATGGCCCTGACTTCCTGTTCTTGCAAATTCTTCCCTTCTCTGGGCTAAATATAAATGCTCCTTTCTGACACTCAAATCATAAATGTGCATCATAAACAATGAGCAAGCTTCCTAAATACAGAGCTAAGCACACAGGACAGAGGAGGATTAGCTGGAGAGCCACTGAGGCTAAAGATAGTTAGAATACTATATTCTTCTAGGTTAACAAGATAAAATATTAAGCAGAAACAACCACAACACAGGGCTGCTGACCACCAGGGCGTGTGGTGAATCTTGCTACTGCCTGTAGAGGCTGGGATGGGATTCCAATGCGGCACCTGATACACAGGGAGGACAGGTTTCTCCAACATGGGCGGCCATGCAGAGGCACTACACTGACTGGGGAGCTGCAGAGTGCAGACTAGTAAGGAATGAGCAGGAATGTTGGTGTCCAGAGGAGAACAGAGTGCTAACAATTACAACTGCTCATCAACAGGAGGGACTTGCTGGGGACACCTGAGGCCTCGCCTGTCCTGGACTGGTTCCAGAGAGGGCTTGGGTGTTGTTCACTGTCAGTTGAAGTTAGGAGCAGGCATGTGATGTAGTGACTGAGACACCAGGGCACTACAGACAGCCCCTGTCACAGAGCCCGGGTTCGAGTCACATCTCCGCTGCAGATTTCCTGCTGATACACAGCCTGAGATGCAGCAGGAACAGCCATGCCCTTGGTTTTCTGAGACCCAAAAGGAAGACCAGGAGTGTGTTCTGGTTGACTGGCTTCCGTGTAACTCAGCCCTAGCTGTTAATGAACATTCAGGAGCCAAACCAAGAGATAGGAGCTCTGTGTCTGTCACTCTGCCTTTCAAGTAAACACTTCCTTAAAGGTTGAATGCAGTGGTCATCGAGAGCCTAGGACTTCCTGCTCTTTTACAGCAATTAGAAGCTCAAGATACAAATCCTTATCTCTACAAAGCTTAAAATTCATACTTATTCCCACATACTCAGGTAAAGAAAAAAGACCCTGCCGCTCTATCTCAAGCAGCCACATTTGCCCATTCAAAACCCTGCAAGGCATGCCAGTGCAAGAGCCACCGGCTCTGGCATTTACATCACCGCAAATGGCTTCAATTCTTCCATTGTGAAGTTGCTTCTAGACATTAGGGTGCGTGTTAAAATATCCCAACAGAAAAGAAGAAAGAAGGTAATTGGAGCAATTTATATCAAGTGGAAGAAATGTCTCCTGGATTTCTTCATTCTGGTTGCAAGTTATTAGACTGTTTCTGTTTGGATGGCTTTCTACCAAAAAAAAAAAAAAAAATTAAGTGTGGTTGCTTAAGCACATCTAAAGGTTCAACTCCAAGCAGCTAATCTCTATGTGAGAACAAGTAACTGTCAAACACTTAACCTTTAGCAGATTAAAACCGTCTGACTAACAGATGTGAATTCCTCCCTGCTGTAATTGTTCTAAGCAGAAATCCCAGCAGCTTGAGAAGACACACTTTTTTGAAGCAGTCGTGTTTCTGCCCCAACTTCACCTTCCTGCAAATGACTAAGACAGAACCACTTTCTTATGGATCACCCCTGGTTCTTCTGCAGCAGGAACAATGTGTCCGTCCTTTATCCTATGGACTCACCCTTGAAACGTTAGCCTGAATTCAAATCAGCAGTGACACGTTCGTGTTGTTCCAACCACGATCACTCTAGAAACATGACTTATCTTCATTTCTGATGAAACCTAACTGGCCACAGTCCCTTAAGAACCTAGGTTCCCTTCCATGTTTCCCTGTTATTCTGGCACATAATTACAAGTGTTGGCTCGTGGTAGACGCTGAACCAAGATCGGTTGAATGGACTAATTCTCTTCAACACTGATAAGATCTACCCGCTGGACACACTTTCAAATGAAGTCTTAGTGTTTCATAAATTGCCATCTCTGGTGAACCTGCTTGATAATTTTTACTTTCAGTAAGTGCAACTTCTCATATAATGGAATATGCTGATCTTGTTTTCAGTCTTAAAGCGACAAAGAGGGATGAGCATGTGTGACATACAAAAGCACATGATGGAATACCATGTCAGTTAAATTCTTGTCCAGCAGAACATAGGTTCTCTAGTATTTGCTAAAAATGTCTCTACATCTTCAAATTGTATGTTCAACTATTGGACTGGAAACATACCACACCTTAATGCAAAATGTCCTATTAGCCATGGCATCACACTAAAGGACCTGTTTCTAAAAACATAATGTGTGCAAAACTTGTAATAGAGAACATCTGGAGTAGGGAAGACAGCTGACAGGAGGAAAAAAAAATCTAAGCTTTTAAACAAACATATAAACGAAGTGGGAGGGCTTCAAGACTCCCAAATTCTGAGGTTTTTATGGGAACTGCACACAAAACACGAACTGTGAAAGGTCCTCCAGGCCATCTGTGAGCCAGAAGACTCCATCTCGCCACACATTCATATCTGCACTGGTGTTTGAAGAAAACAGCCAGAGTGCATAGAGGCACATATCACTCTCCCTACCCCCCAAGGCCCACCTGGAGAGAGACAGTGTGATTCTGCAAAACACGAACCTCCCAGTTCTGTTGCCTGCCTGAAGCCACTCACATCAGGACACTCGACATGAAATATCTTCTCTCTTAGAGGAACTGGCACCGGCATGGGCACTAGCAGGAACTAGAAAGGATGCCACTAAAAAAAACACTTTGAGCGAATTCATAGTAAACCCCACGTGCTGCAGCCAATGGGCAGCACTGTCTTTAACCACAAGTGGGTCTTGTTTTGCCTCTCATCTGCGCGCCAGCTGTCTGTGTCTGGGTACACTCCCCACTCTCCAAGGTGCAGGGGGTAAAGATTCAAGGCACTCGGCACGCAAATGTGGTTATCTGCAGGTACCAGCTCAGCAGCATGGCATTCATCATCTATTTATATGCCTTCTGACGTCTTTTCCTAAATATAAACAAGGAAGGAGTCACTGAAAACCAGTGATTTCTACTCTGGCAGAAGCAGCAGCTAGTAAAATCATCCCCCTCTCAAGCCACAGAATAAGACACTGGGATGGCCAAATGTGCTCAGGCTGTCCTCTCAATGACCTCGTGGCCTTGAAGGGGACAGGATGCAGAACTAGAGAAGGGCCTGCCCTGCTGGCTCAAATGCTGGCCCTCCACAAAGTGCCCATCTAGACTAGGAGAGCAGGTTTGACCAATGAGCTGAAACGTCTCCAAAGCAGTGCTTCTTCTCATTTACTGAGGGTAGAATGAGCTTCATGAAGGCTGAGAATCCACCCTATGACAAATACTCACCTGCTAGATCTTATTCCACGAAGGGACTGGAAGGCTTCATCGGTGTTCTGCACCCAAAACAATTCCATGTGAGACCGCCCATCATCACTGCTGCTGCTTCGTCTTACCTTTACCTCTCACCTCTTCCGGCTAATTCCTCTCATCTCAACTGAACCTGTCCTGCCTCCTCCTTCTGTTCCTCAAGTCCCTGATTTGCCAATTTAATGCAGACACTGATGCTGGGAAGCAGTCCGAGCCACAAATGAAGTCCAACGTGGAAAACAGATTCCCTTACTTCAGCCTTGACACCCTTCGTGATGCCACCAAGGAACCCGCTACTGTACTGACCCACACCTCCCCATAAATACATCTGGAGGAAAATCCCAACCCTGAGCCATGCAGGAAACGGTTGGCTCTGGATAAAGCATTGCAGTGGATATAATTACAGATGAGGTCATATCTGTGCTGCCAGGGGGTGGGCCCGTATGCAGCATAACCGATGCCCTTAGAAAGAGGGCACGTTTAGGCATGGGAACACAGGGAGAAGCCATGAGGGCAGCAGGGCAGGCCTGGCCACTGCAGCTGCAAGCCAAGGAGAGCCACAACCATGCCACCCCCAGAAACACCTCTGGCAGGAAGCACGTGACCCGGGGCCCTCCCGGCCCTCAGAAGGGAGCCACGCTGCCTGCAACCTCAGCCTCAGGCTTCCGGCCACCACAACACGACAGGATGAATTTCAGCCCACTCTGTGGTACTTTAGATCAGCAGCCCTAGCAAACGAAGGCACTCAGAGGGCATGGCCTTTGTCCCTGTGGAATTCAAGAAAACGTGTTGTCTGGTCAGATAAAACATCACACAGGGCCTACAGTGACCTCTTCCACGCGTGCAGATTGCCTGCATTATCATGTGCAGAAGTTAACAATGACACAGCATGGAGAGACAGGACTCAGAAAACTGGTCCACAGGCGCATCTCTTCAAGAGTTAGCCCAGCCTCACACGCATCAGTCTGGCCGGGGCTTTTATCTCATGCTACTTAGTGGACCGATAAAGCCCCATGTAGCTCTGAGTTCTGAGTCAGAAGAACAACAATCGGCCAAGCGTTTGCCAAACAAGTGGCCAAAGTGAGAACACGCAGGGCCCTTCCTTGGAAGCAGCACAGAAGGGAACACCATCTGAGTGCTTACTTATCCCGACCCCACAAACTCCAACTGGTAGAACCCAGAAATATTTTGGAAATAGTCAGTTGTTTGGAGGGCAACAGAAATCAAAAGTTTCACCCTGGAAAAGTGGAAGGTTAAGCAGCCTGGGAGGGGGCAATGGCCTTCTAATTTCTACTTTCCAAAGGACAATAACAGTGTGTTTTTAAGTCTTGCTCATAAACAGAGTGTCTACCTGTATGAGCTCTAAACAGAATCACTCCAGAAAGAGAACACAGGGCAGACAGAGCTCTGCTCCCAGGGGTATGCTTGGTCTTCACAAGAATGACCTAAGCTAATGCCTCATGCCTCCTGGTGCAACAAGTCTGGAGAAGACCTATGTAGATGGACAGTAAGGAAACAAAGCAGGGCAAGCAGCCACAGCCTGAGCCAAAGTTCAAAGCTGCGGGTAAACCTTGACAAACAGCCCCATCTCTAATCTATGTCTCAATTAAAACACAATGCCAGGGTCGGCACCATCTTTTAACAGGGCCTTAAAGAACCCCAACCACCCAAAGCCACAGCAGTTACTTTGGCCCCACTAATGAGAGTGTCTCTTTGAATCAGAGCCTTGAGAACACAGGCAGGAAGAAGCAACAAATCACCACCCAGAAACTGCTTCTCTCCCTTCTAGAGTCCTCACACAGTGCCTCACCAACAACACCCTCTCCTGTAGCAACACCCCAGGTGAGCACTTGGAGAACAAGAACCTAGCTCTCCCAGGAACTGTCAGACCTGGATAATCCTATTAGACAGGACAATGAAAGTGGCCCAAAGGAATCCTGTAGTAATTACAATAACTGGAGATTTTGTTCTTTTAGGGAAAAAAGCCAAATTCAATACTTTTATGAATGTTTCCAACTTTGGCTTTTCCTTATAGATTTTGGCCCAACTCCCAGCAAGTGTTTATCTGATCATGTCTTCAGTCAGTGATGGCAAAACACAGACTATTCTATTCCAGGTGTTGCCTTGGCTTCTCTCTCTCTGGATGTCTGCTTCGTTAACACTTCTGTGCCTCTGATGGACTAGATGGTAGAACCCAGCACCTGGCCACAGCCACACTACACAGCAGCTCAGGTCCCTCCGGTAGCCACCTGTCCATGTGTCTGTGCCACTCCAGGCAGCCTCAGGTCTGGGCTGGGGACCGGTGAGCATGTTTCTATCAAAGCATATTAGAACACGAAGATGAACCAGAGAAAGTTACTGTCTCCAACCGCCAGGTGAGTTTCTTCTGAAGCAGGTGTCTCTGCTCAGAGCTTGGAGGTGAAGCTGCTGAAGAGCCAAGTAAGAAAGGGGGGCAACTGGCACAGCATTACCAAAACTTACACGGCAAAAGCAGTGTTAAGACAAAAGTTCATAGCAATTAGTGCCTGTATCAAGAGATCAGAAAGGCAGCAAATAAACCAACTGTCAGTTCAGCTCACAGACCTAGAAAAAAATCACAGCAAACCATGCCCCAAATTAGCAGGAAGAAAGAAATCTTTAAAATTAGAGAAGACATCAACAAAATTCATGTAGAAGGATGTGGAAGATGAGTGAATTGAAGAGCTGTTTTGGGGGGGTAAAAATGTCAATACAATCATTGGTCAAAGACCGAGAGAGAGAGAGAGAAAGAGAGGGAGACAGAGACAGAAAGAGAGGGAGAGATGGGCTAGAAATCGATAAAATGAAAGATGAAAGGGGAAATTACCACAGATACACAAGGAATCATCAGGAATTACTACAGTTATAGGCCAATACGTTGAAAAATCTAGAGGAAGAGGATAGATTTCTGGACACACACTATCTACCTAAATTGAATCATGATGACAGAAAACCTAAATAAACCAATAACAAAGATAAGAGATTGGATCCGAAATAAAGACTGACTATCCCAACAAGGAAAAAACCCAGGATGGGATGACATCATTGCTGAAGTCTACCAAACTTTTCAAGAACTCATTCCAATTCTGCTCAAACTATTCAAAACAACTGAAGAGAAGAAATCCTCCCACACTCCTTCTATGAGGCCAGCATCAGAAAAAGTTATAGCAAAGAAACGGGACTACAGACCATTATCTCTGCAGACCACAGATCCAAAAATCCTCAGAAAAACGCTAGCTAATCAAATCCAACAACATATCAGAAAGATCATTCATCAGACCAGGTGGGATTGATCCCTGGTAGGCAGGAATGGTTCAAAATACTCAAGTCAGTCAATGTGATGCAATACATTAATAAGCCGAAGAATAAAAACCATATAATTTCAGTAGATCCTGAGAAAACATTTACTAAAATACAACATCTTTCCATAATTAAAAAAATACTTTAAGCAAATTGGGTACAGAAGGAATGCAATCAAGGCGATACAAATAAAACCCACAGCCAGCACATCATATTTAATGGGGGAAAAGTTGTAGGCATTTCCACCAGGAAAGGATGCCCATTCTCACTACTGCTATTCAATACAGTCCCAGAAGTTTGAGCCAGAGCCATTTGGCAAGGAAAAGAAGCCAAGGGACACAAACGATGATGGAGAAGGCCAAGCCGTCCCTTGCACAGAGGACACAAACCCCTACAGAGGAAAACCGAACAACTCTACTAAGAGATGGCTGGAACCTCTAAGAATGTGGTAAGGTCCCAGGATACAAAGTCAGCACACAAAAATCAATATCCTTTGCATACACAAACAATTCCGTGGCTGAGAAAAAAAAATCTGAAGACCAATCCCATTCACAACAGCCACAAAAAGAAAAAAAATTGAAAACCTTTGAATAAAATTGACCGAAGATGTGAGGGATCTCTACGATGAAAATTACAAACCTTAAAGAAATAGAAGATACCAAAATAGGGAAAAATCTACCATATCCTTGAACTAGAAGAATATCAAGATATCCACCAGCAATTTATAGATTCAATGTGATCCCAATCAAAATACCTATGACATTCTTCTCAGATCTAGGGAAAAAATGACACAAAGATTTATATAGACACAAGAGACCCCGAATAGAGAAAGCAAACTTAAACAACAAAAATAAAGCTGGAGGCTTCAAAACATATTATGGGCCAGGTGAAATCAAAACAGCCTGGAACTGGCACAAAAGCCAACGTGAATATCAACACAACAGAATAGGAATCCCAGAAACTAACCCACGCATCTACAGCCAACTAATTTTTAACAAGCCAATCACCAACCCAGAGGGAAAGTGCAGTCTTAACAAATGTTGCTGGGGAAAAGTAGATCTGTGCTTGCAAGTAAGAAACACAATCCCTGCCTTACACCTTCTACAAAAATGAACTCCAAATGGATCCAGGATGTAAATCCATGACTATCAAATCACTAAAGGAAAACATTAGAGATACTCCGGAACAACAGGCAGAGACAAAGATGTCTTGGAAAAGATCCCAGAAGCACAGGCAATTAAAGCAAAAATAAACAAATGGATTACACAAGCTAAGAAGCTTCTGCACCGCAAAGGAAATCATCAACAAAGAGGCAGCCAGTAGAATGGCAGAAAATATTTGCAAACTACACAACTGATAGAGGATTAATATTCAGGATCTATAGAGTCCAAGAAACTCAACAACAAAACAAATAATCCAGTTAAGAAATGAGCAAAGGGCATGATCTGGCATTTTTTAAGGGAAGAAATTCAAAAGGCTAACAAACACAAACACACGCACAAGGTTCGTACTCATCACAGAAATACAAACAAAAAACACAATGAAATTTCACCTCACCCCAGTTAGAATGGCTATTATACAGAAATCAAAACAATAAATGCTGGTGATCATGTGAAAAAAGAGGTACCCGAATGCACTGCTGGTGGGAATGTAAACCAGCATAACCACTTTGGAACACAGTGTGGCGATGCCTCAAATATCCAAAAAACAGATTTGCTTTATTTAGCCATTTTACTCATGGGAATTTATCCAAATGAAACAAAATCAGCATATTAGAGCATTATCTATATCTCCATGTTTACAACAGCTCAACTTAAAGTTACCAAGATATGAAATGGGACCTAGGGCTGTAGCCTAGTGTCTAAAGTCCTCACACTGCATGCACTGGGATCCCGTACGGGGAGCCAGGTTGTGTCCTGATTGCTCTACTTCCCTTCCAGCTCCCTGCTTGTAGCCTGGGAAAGCAGTGGAAGAGGGCATAAAGCTTTGGGACTCTGCATCAACGTGGAAGACCCACAGGAGGTTCCTGGCTCCTGGCTTCAGATCAGCTCAGCTCTGGCCACTGTAGCCACTTGGGAAGTGAACCAGTGATGGAGGATCTGTCTCTCCTTCTCTCTATAAATGTGACTTTCCAATAAATAAATCTTCAAAATAAAAATATGTGGAATGCTCATCAGTGGATGAATGGGTTAAGAAAATGTGATATAGATATAGATATAGATACACATACATACTGTAGAATACTATTCATTCGTAAAAAAGAATGAAACCTTATCTTCAGTTGCAACCAGATGGATCCAGAAACTATGATGCTCAGTGAAACAAGCCAATCCCAGAAAGATCAACAGCGTATGTTTCCCCTGATCTGTGACAACACAAAGAGTACAAAAAAATGTAATTTTTATAAGTGAGATTGACAGCCTGGGATTTGATCATCATTTACAACCTTTGTCTATACTTCTAAAGAATAGTGGGCTTTCATTTTCTTCGTAGGCACCATGTGTTGATATCTTTACCTATCAGAGTGTTGACTTGCAACTGCAAAGTGAAATGGAGATACACAACTGTGAAGATTAGGGTGAAAAAAGATCATCAGGAAAGCCTCACCACCTGAAAGTAAACCCACCAAAAACCACTGCAGGTGAACACTCAGAACTACAACCCAGTGTCCACCCAGCTTGCTGGGAGACAAGTTTCACAATGCCTTGTGTTCCTGGCTCAGCACCATGGAATCTGGCACACAGAACAGTCCTCTTCCAGGGGTATCAGGATGACTCCACTTGAGTGGATGAAACTGCCTCCCAGCTCTACTGTTCCTGTTGTACCCCCCCCTTTTTTTCCTTTTAATAAATTCCCTGCTGTGGCACATGAAGCTGCAGCAGGGCAGCTCAAGGTCTCTTACAAGTGATAACAAAGACTGAATCTGCTAGCAGCATTTCTTCCCAGAAGGATAAGTGTGGTCTCACAGGCCACGGGAATGCTAACAGCACCACATTTGTGTAGCAGGTGGAAGAATGCCCCTGCAAAGACACTCACCTCCTAGTTCCCAGAATCCTCCATTGCAAAGCAGACCGTGCAGATGTAATCAAGCATCTGGAGTTAGGGAGATCATCCCAGATTGTCCCATGAAGCCTGATGCAATCACAAGGATCCTCAGAAGCAAAAGGCGGTGCAGGAGGCTTGGGGAGGCACAGGCCCGCCACAGAGGGAGCTGACTGTCGGCTGGGAAGGTGGAAGTAGGGACCACAAAGAGTGTGGTAAGCCCTAAACCGGGAACAGTCTAAAAGACAGACAAGCCCTCTCACCCTCCAGTCAGAGCACAAGGCAACCAACGTCTAGATTTTAGCCTAGGATTTCTGATGTCCAGAATGGAGAGAGAACCAATCCATGTTGTTTGAAAGCCATCACATGGTATGTAGCAGCAACAGAAGACTAACATTCTGTTAGTTCCTCCACCCTGAACTAATCCAGTCTAGGCACTGGGACATCAAGAAGGAAATATCTGCCTAAAAGGCCATTCTAGTTCTTTACTACACCAATGCCTAACTACCTGTTCCACAAAGAGAAACCAGCCTGGTAAAGTTTCCTTCATTTGAAGATTACCCAGCACCATGGATTTAAGATTATGTAAACTAGATTCCACTAAAACCTGAACTGTTATCCAAGAGGACACTAAGAACTCAGAGAGGTTCAAGGGATGCTCCCCCACCCAGCTGGCAGGTGAACTGTGCCAACCTCTAACCCAGTTCTGTCCATGTCCCAGCTCCCACATGCATTACAGACAACCCAAACCTTGTGAGGCACTTTGTCCTTCCCTAAGCCAGTTCCTCTGGAAAAGCTTCCTTTGAAGCAAATATATCTCCATGACAAAGACAGGCACATGTTGAAGTAGCACAGTCTGGTCAAGCACATGCATGTCAAGCCAAGATGGCTCAAAGAGCTTCCTATCACCAAGTCAGTTCGTGGGCAAAGACAGGATGTTAGGTTACCAATGTCAGAAATCTCGAGGCCAGCTGAACTCAGCCTCTACAAAATACAAAAGACATGGAGTCAACACACAGGTTCCCCGTGGAGTTCTTGCCACCTCACACTCACAGCTTGCACGAGACTTGTCTATTTACATTATGTGGAGCCAAAACTCCTATTTAGAGCTGGAAGTGACCTGAGAAACCAGGATTTGTATCATTCCTCAGCCAGGGACTTGTTTGTGCAAATGCGTCTATACAGAGCCTAGATCTGGCACAGAATCATACACCTCGTGTCGCATCAGCGGGCCCTCCGATCCTTGCAAGCACATTACGCCTTTTTTATTTTTTAATTGTAACAGTGTCATAGATGATGACAGAAGGCAGGCTCATTCAGCTACAGAATAAACGCAGCTAAATGAACCTGTAAACACCAGTAAATGAAAAAATGAAAAGCGGATCTATTTTATGTCCAATGGACTTCAGTTTTCTTTGCAGGGGAGCAGTCATCCCTCAGTGTCAGTGGGGATGTGGGTCCAGAAATGCTGCTCCACACAGGAACTAAAATCTGTGGGTGCTCAATCCCTTCTCAAAATGAGGTACTTACTAATGTCCATGCATTCTTCTTCACATGTACTTAAAGTCCTCTCTAGGTGATTTATAATAACTAACGTAATGTAAATACCATGTGAACAGTTTCATTGCACTATTTGGGAACTAATGATCAAAAATTCCATATATGTTCAGTGCGGGACCATTTGTTTTCTAGCACTTTTGATACACGGTTGGTTGAAAGGGTGGACGCAGAACCCACAGATACGAAAGGTCAACCACATAATTAGGCTAAAAACAGAAGCCAACTAGAAACTGTTGGAAACAGATGTTCACATTCCCACCCAGGTTGCGAAGTCCTCAAGGACAAGGCACTACATGAGCCCATGACTTCCCTGCCCACTCCACCACAGTGCTCACCAGCTACACGCTTAATACTCAGAAACTGTGAGCTTGTGCAGGAAGCCTTCACAAGATGAGCCGTACTTTCTCCCGGCCTTCAGAGGGATGCATACTTCCCCAGCTTTCTACGCACTGAAGATTCAGAAGGAATTCCTCCCGACAGTCCAGGCCCCTAGACAAGCGCTGAAGCCTAGGTCTGAAGTCATTTTCCTCTCTGATCATTCCCACATCTGCCTGACTCTGTGCGTGTGGGGTCATCTTGGCCCCATGATGTGAATGGGCAGGGCAGCCTCCCTGAAATGTTGGGGTCCTCAGGCTCCTGCCACGAAGACAGAGCATCCTGTCTTCCTTTCCATGCTCCTGACTAAGCAGGCACTGTTCTGTGACTCTCTCAGGAGAAGCCAAAGCACTGGGCCTGCAGCAGCCCACCACTCACACCCTGCAAACTATCCTACCGTAAGAGCCGTACTTCACAAATGCTTGTTCAAATAATTCCAGAATCCTGTAGAAGCAAGAATGCCTTTTTTGCTTCAAAATCAGAATGCCACAGAACTGCACCATGTTCAATGTCATATCTGGGCAAAAGCCCAACTGTGTCTTGGTTTCCATCTGCTCAACAGAAGCAGCAATGCCTGCTGTATTTAATTATCCTGAGATTTAGAAAGAATGTAGGTGAGGTACTACTAATTATTAGTAGCTCTCAACCTGCTACTTGTATATCATGGCATAGGTGCTTATTCAAGTTTTGCTCAGTTCAATCAAACAGCACACTCACTGCTTCTAATCAAAACACTACACCTCATCTTGAAAAGGTTCCTTTCCTATGCTTTAAAACATTTTTTTTCTTTAGTCATTTTTACTTATTTGATAGACAAAGTGACAGAACTCTTCAATCAACTGATTCACTCTCCCCTGAATGCCTGCAAGAACTGGGGCTGGGACAAGCCAAAGCCAGGAACCCAGAGCTCCATCAGAGCCTCCTGCAGGAGTGGCAGCGACCAATCACCGGCTGACTCCCAGGCCCGTTGGCAGGAGGCTGCACGGCAAGGTGGAGGTGAGACTCAGTCCCAGGCACTCTGATATGCAATGCAAGTGGCAATTTGGCAGTTTAACAGGATGTGCCACAAGGCCTGTTCCTTCAGTAGATTTTTATCTGAGATCTTAGCTGAAGTTCAAAAAAAAAGTGTTAAGCAGATCATTCTGTCAGCCCTCATAAATGTTCCTCTTAAACCCAAAGACAAGGGACAAACATACAGGCTACAGTCTTCAGGAAAAAGGGAGGAAGGCAAGGAATACAGACCAGCAAAACAAAATCCAAAAGCCCAAGAGTAGATTCCAAAAAGGAGAGCAGTCACGGACCAAGGACTAATCAGGCCGCCTCACAGGACCTCTTAGAAGGGGAAACATTGGCATTACTTGGGTTGAATGAATGATTTACAGGCAAAAATAAGAACCAGTAAAGTCTGCAGGCTTCTCAGCTACATTTCTACTTTAAAGGACAAGGACACTGGCTGTCCCCTCTGGAGATAAAGGGAACAAAGCCTTCCGCCTAACTAGAGCAAGGATTCAGCTGCTTTGCCACTCACCAGCCATAACACTTGGACACTTAACCCTTCAACACCCCACTTTCTCTACTTGCCAATTAGGGCAACAAGAGCGCCTCCCACTCAGACCTAACAGACAAACCTGCATTCCCTTAGCCTGGTCCGTCCACCCTCTGCCTCTAGAACACATAAATGCTGCCGAAACACCTGGATAATGAAGCCTGTGGTTCTCCTAAAGACAATGGCTCTAGGGCCCCACACAGTCTAGTGGCTAAAGTTCTCGAACTTCATGCACTGGGATCCCATAGGGATGCCAGTTTGTGTCCTGGCTACTTCACCTCCCTTCCAGCTCCATGCTTGTGGCCTGGGAAAGCAGGAGAGAATGGCCCAAAACCTCGGCACCCTGCATTCACTTGAGTGACCTGGAAGATGCTCCTTGCTCCTTGCTTCGGATCAGCTCAGCTCTGGCTGTTATAGTCACTCGGAAAGTGAACCGGCAGATGGAAGATCTCTGTTTCTCCTCTGTAAATCTGACTTTGCAATAAAAATAAGTACATCTTTGGGAGGAAAAAAAAAGAGAATGGTTCTACAGAAAACAGAAACCCAAGGTGAGAGCCAAGTTGTGCCTGGGAACCAGAAGAGGGCCTTGATGCACTTGGGAGCAAATAAGGGAGTACATAGTTGCTAGCAATTAGGCTCTGCTGGAAGCTGAAATGTGGCCTAACAGCAGGCAAGTATTTAATGAAGATCCTGGCTGGGGCCTTCCAAATGCCTCTCAGAATGCTTGAGTCTCAGATCCAATTCTAATTCCACCTTCCTGCTCATGTGCACATGGGAGACCTAGCTTGAGTTTCAGGTTTCTTACTGCAGCCTGGCCCAGCCCTGACTGTTACAGGCATTTGGAAAATAAACCAATGAATGCAAAATTAATCCAGCAATCAACCAATTATCCTCGCTCAAGTCCAGTAATAACAGAGATCTGGGACCTACACAATGAGGTCTAAACACTACACTGCAAACCACAAGATTCAAAACCTTCCCCTCCTGGATTTTCTGCCAGGGAAAGACAAATCCAGCCTATTAGTGGAATCAGGTCACTGTCCTCAGGCACAGGATGAAACCTGAAGATGAGATCTAGATACAGAGACTGGCTCTGTTTCCAGAGGTAGTTTCCAAAGGCCAGCAGGTCGATTTGTCCTCAAAGTAATTCTCTTCTCATCACTCAGAGAAGTGACAGAGAAAGTGTCCAAAGCCAAGCAGAACCACACAGGCAAAAAAAAAAAAAAAAAAAAAAAACCACACCTGTTCAATGCCTCCCTGTTCACCCAGGGACTTTCTCCAAAGGGACCCTTCTGCTGAAGCCTCACCCTGTGTTCTGCCTTTCCGAATGCCCACCCACTTGCCCTCTTCTCTCTCTTCTGGATTTGCAACTCTTTGGCCCAAGTCCCAGAAACACTGTAGATCCACAGACACAAGTAGAACAGAAGAAACCTGGTCAAGGATCATACCTCCTCTACAACTAATACTGATTCACCCACAGCTCCTTGTGAGGCATAGCCTCATGGCAGGTGAGTGTGAGGTTCCAGTGTAAAGTACTGTTCTGGGCTAGCTGGGAGTGCCGATTCATTTAATTCTCAAACACCCCCTTCCACCCCATGAAGGACAGAGGGCAGTATCTTCACCTTTTCTTTGTAAAAATTACAATTTTCAAAATCCAGGTGGCATGGGCAGAAGTAAACCTACATTTGGCCCCAGTTCCCAGGACATAGCTCCCATCAAGGAATTATGAGAAGAGAATGGTAAGAATTTCAGAGAGCTTCTCTCTCTCTCTGCCCCCCTTTCTCTCCATTCCTCTGTGTATGTGTGTGTGTGCATGTGTTCCTTTAAAGAAATTCCAATTCCTATTGACATTATTCCCCTGATTCAGTCATTTTTTCTATCTGCATATTTAGAAAGCTTTCTAAAGAGTCTGCCAACTTACATAAATCCTTTTTATTTTTAATTTCCCTCCATGAGATTTTTTTCTCATAAAAAAATAATTCAGACCCTTCTAAAAATGCCCTAAAATCTAATGGTAAAAAGATTTGAGATGTGTTGCAGTAGGAATAAACGCATGGACCGCTGTCTCACAAACCTCAATTATCCAAACTTCAGCAAGAGCCACAGCAGGAACCTCCCAACCAGTGGGAGCCCTATAGTAATTCCTGGATGATAACTACACACAAGGCCCAAATTCCTATCCTCTTGCTCTGACTTCATGACACATATTCTATCAAGAATCCAATCTACTAACACACTCCCAGGCAGGAGAGCCTAACTGAATGTCCCAGACCGCCAGGGGAAGGGATGGTGGGAAACAGATCACTTCTGGGCTCCTGGCATCCAACCAGAGCCCAACAAAAAGGCCTTGATACTGCCACAGCAAGAAAAAGTGCACTGCCATCAGCCCGGGTACAGCTGCTGTATGATAAATGTAAATACTGTATAACCCAGGGCTACATCCCACTTCTGAAACAAACAAGGGAGGCTATGGGGTCACGAATTTATCATCTAGTAGTGGCACCATGGATAACTCAAACCACAACGGCTACCTGACTCTCCTTGGAATACAGTGTGATACATATTATTACAAAATGGCTCTTAGAGTGGCTGACGACATCCCCTTTCCCTAAACAGTTGGGGTCCAGTCCTCTGTCTGGAAATATAGGAGCCAGATGGGATGATAGGCAGTTAGGGTCTCTGGTTCCTGACAGAACTGTGTTGTATACATGTAACATCTTAATACTAAAAGATTCTTAAATGTTAGTATTTTCAACGATACTTATACATTGTTAATTGTATTACTAAGTGTGTTATTGTATCAAAGATTTGATTAGTTACTAGAAAGAGGGGGGAATGAAGAACCTGGAAGTTTTCTGCCTTTTGTGATTCCACCTTGATGGCTTGGCTGGGGACTGTGTCAACTCCAGGCCTGACAGTCTACGTGACACCCGGCAGGACACCCGGCAGGACACCTAGGCAGACCACTCCTCAGGAAGGAGGTACCTGGTGTTTGATAAGATCCACCGCCCTATAGCTCATTGATTTGTACTTTTTGAAAGTTGCTAGTTTCACCCTGCTCCCCACCACCTCCCCTCCTTCCAACCTTGCCCTACGGCTGCCTCTAGGGCCCTTACCCCTGGTGCCCCAACCAGGAAAAGGGGGAACGCAAGCTCATTTCTCTCACTTCACACATACCCCTGCCCCTAGGGCCCTATGTCTCAGGTCCCCTTTGCTACCAGGCTGAGCTCTGGCTGCTGGGCTGTTCCCGAGGCTATTGCGGCTGTCAGCACCAAGTGGCCCCAGTATGGACGGAGGGGCCGGGCAGGCAGGCCCTGCTTCCCTGGGTAAGGGTCTGTGCTCTGCTCTGCCTCCATGGCACCTGCTGCCTGTTCCCCAGATGGCGGCCGCAGCCCGCTGCCTCTCCCTGCTGCTCCTGTGCACCTGTGTGGCTCTGTTGCTGCAGCCACAGCAGGCTGCCCAGGGAGCCCCGCTGGAGCCTGTGTACCCAGGGGACAACGCCACACCAGAGCAGATGGCCCAATACACGGCTGAACTCCACCGATACATCAACATGCTGACCAGGCCCAGGTATGGAAAGAGAGACAGAGCAGGCGCAGTGGACGTGGACTGGGGCTCTCCACACGCAGCTGGCCCCAGGGAGCTCGGCCCGACAGACCTGTGATGCCACTGCTTGCCTCCTATGAGACCCCAGGCACTGCCAGCGTAGCTCTCCCCTCCGCACCCCTGGCTCTGGCTAACACTTGCCCCTGTTCATGCCCAGGCTAAATAAAGCAATTATTAAAAAAAAAAAAAAAAGTTGCTAGTTTCAAACTCACCAATAGAAGCCTGCTAAATCAGGACTGTATAATTACTAGCCTGAAATGTATAAAAACTGGGGAGCTTGGGCTCGCGGGCTCTCTCAGTCTGGCTCTCTGGTGCTCGAGCTGTGGATCCTGCAGCGGCTGCCCCTCCCCCGCCCAGCCATGCTGGGCTGGGGGAGGTGGCTGGGAGACCTAGGTTAGTTTGAATAAACCACCTTTTTGCCTTAAAAAAAAAAATGGCTCTTAGGACAATGCATTTGAATTCCTAAGTTCTGGTCCCTTTTGTTGTCACAGAAGATACATGTATTCTTCCTGTAGTAGCTGTGCCCGCCATGAGACGGTCCATGTCAAACAGCTTTTTTGCTGTGGAGGCGAACACAAGTCACCAGACATGCACAGCGCCCCTGAGAAGTGTCAGGGACAGAACGCGCACAGGGCAGCAGGTGGATGCTCCAAGCTGTGCCCTGCAAGCCTCCTACTGGCATAAGCAGGCGAGAAGGGATGCACAAGCTAATCGTGCCTGCCCACAGACTGGCTGTGCCAGTGCACCCACTGACCCTCTGCAGCTGGAAACACACACCAAAGAAGATGGGGCGGATGGTTCTCAGAGCACGGCCCCAGCCTCGCCCAGCGTGGGACCACGCCAACAGCCCCCTGAAGGCAGTGTTCTCCCTTAACCTGAGAACAAGGTGGCCTCCATAATGAACTCCTGGGCCCCACTGTAACATCTGGGTGAAGCCTACAGAGGTCTGTAGCCGCATGCAAAATGCTGCCTTTCCCAGGATCCCATCAGCCAGACCAAGGGCCCAACTCAGGTCTTTTTTTTTTCTTGCGCATAATATGCATTCTCACATATTTAACTATCCCAACTACCAACTGGTGGCACCTTTGACCTAGACAGGACAGAAACAACCTAAGAAAATATTTAACAAAAGCTCACGGTAACTGTTTCCATTTCCTCATTTATTCAATAACCACCCAATGACCAAGACACTAAGTCCTATATCAGGTTGAGTAAAGATGACAACGATTACCACCACCACCACAACAAGGGAAGGGCTCTGGCCTGGCAGTCAGGCCACTGGTTGGGGTATCTGCACCTACATTTAAGCACCTGGGTTTACGTTTCTGGTTTGGTCCGGTATCAGGTTGCTGCATACCACCCAGGAGGCAGAGGGGACAGCTTCACAAGCTGGGTGTCTGCCATCCACATGAGAAATTTCCTCTCCCTCATTTCTCAAAAGGTAATTTAAAAATGACGAAATATATATCACATGCTATGTACAGGTATGCTGTGAAACACTTTCCACATATAAGAAAACCTCAAAAGGTTTGTGAAAAGCAGGATTAAAATCTATTTATTGTTTATTCTGATGTGAAAGTTTTCAATCCATGCAGGTTTTTTTCATAATATACATTTTCCAGGAATTTTACGAAGACCCCACGTACGCACGGATTTCAAAATATTTGGCACTGAAATACACTTACCTTTCATTTCTACTTTTCCAGCCTTGGAGGTAGGTATTATGCTTTACCACAGCTCATAATTGGCAAAATGGCTACCCATTTCTAGCAAGTGATGGAGTGGGGGATTAGAGCTCTGATTTATGCTCATTACCATATGTTTCCTGCAGCTAACTCACACACCAGGGAGAAATGTTAGCAGTACCAAGAAATACTGCTTGTGTTGACAGTTTGACAGTGAAATGAGCACAACGACATACACTATACACAACTATATTTATACATAAATATAAAATGGGTCTTTCACAAAGGGAAATTCAGTTGATGCCTTATATACAGTGGATAAATTGCAAAGGAATCTGTATAAATACTAACCACATCTGCAGTCCCATAAAAATGAGTCACTTTCTTGAATGAAACAAATTTCAGCAAATTTATACATACTAAATATTTTCATTTGTTGTCCACTGTACACCTGTTATCAGATATATTTATTAGCACCCTGCACGTCAATTACTTTATTACCAAGAAGTACAGTAGCTGCATACAAAATTATTCATCTCAAACAATTAGGGGAAGATACAGAAGATACTAACCATGATACTGACAGAAAACTAGAAAAAAATCACAAATATGATGAATCAGGATTGCAGAGTTACTTACAACTCAATTTTAAAATTTTTTAAAACTGCATTTCGTTGCGTAACAGGCTAATCATCCCATACGGGTGCCAGTTCATGTCCCAGCTGCTCCACTTATGATTGCATTCTCTGCTTATGGTCTGGGAAAGCAGCGGAGGATGGCCCAAGGCCTTGGGACCCTACACCCATACAGGAAACCCAGAAGCTCCTGGCTCCCATCTTTGGATCAGCTCAGTCCTGGGCATTGTGCCCATCTGGGGAGTGGATCAGTGCAAGGAAGACCTTGCCGTCTCTCCTCCTCTCTACAAAAATCTGCCTTTGAAATAAAAATTTATTTTTAAAAAATTCATTTAAAAAGGTAAAATGACCCTCTGGGTATTTTGAACAAAAATACTACTATAATCATAGCTTTTTTCCAAAGCCAAATATAAATCCCAGACAGTCCTCTTCCATCCAAGACAGTCGCGAGGAAGAAAGTCTTCTCACCACCTTGACTGTTCCAGGTCCCAATTCCATGCTCTCACTTCACTGCTCCCTCTCCCCAAAGACCTCAGTCCACCCCTATCTCATTCATCCCTCACGCAACACATGCATCCGCCACGAGGCTCTTTGCTGGTCTTTCACTGAGCTCTCTGTAGTCTAAACTCCAAAACTAGCCTGAGGCTGTTAGCCTTTTTCAAACCCAGGAAGCCAACAGTGAGCACTCTGTACCCTCCACTACCTCCCAGAATCCCTGTATCCCTAGTGGGTTCTGGAAAGCGGCTAGAGCTGAGAATCCCTAAACTCACCCTGAGAAACTAGCACCTAGTCACAGGTGTCAGTTTCCTCTGCCTAGGAGAAAGGTCCCTTTTTCAGAGACGTCTGCAAATTCAGGCTCCTCTGGTGTTGAAAAGATTGTAGTTTCTTCCCAACCAAACTTCATGCCTCTTCACAGCCACAGCTGCACATTACTTCCGTGTTCTCCAGACAATGCTTCCTACACCGTGGGAGCTCAATGAACCCGGAGCTGTGGGTGTCTGCCTGGTCACTGCCGACCAAGCCACTGCTATGGTGCACTGACCTGGTGCGCAGATGCTGGGATAGTGTCACTCCCAGAACACTCGGGCAGAGGCTCCACACTGTCAGCCTCGCACAGACTGCGCTCAGGAAGCTGTGGAAATCAAACTCTCTCAAACCCTAGGTTACCCAGAAAGCACAGGTTCGGCCTCTGTCTACTGGCTAAGGAAACCACCAGAGTCCAGATGATTACTATCTGGTTCAAGAATTACAAGGCACATTGTTGTGCCGCTAGACAACCTCCCCTCTCTAACAGAACCTAATGGGAGAAGGACATGACAATGGCTCTTTTCACTGGAATGATAATGGAATAAGCCGAACAAGGATCCAAGCCCAGGCAATAGATCACATGGGCTCACATCTATTACCAAATTCATGCTACTGCCAGGAGACATGGCTAGTTGTTCTTTGTTAGTGTTCAATGTCTGAAAACACCAGAAAGTTAAGATGTTCAGAAACAGGGAACCAGCACTCCTTACCTTTAAAGGGGACTTGATGGTTCGAGTCATTTTCAAGTATTAAGCCCTTTAAACACCTCACAACCTCTCTCGGAGTTGGGCTAGACGTGTGTCATCTGCATTTCACAGATGACAAAACAAAGCTTTGGAGAAATCAAGAACTTTCCCAATAGCAGAGGTGCAACCAGACCCGGGCACTTTTTACCCGGTGGGTGACCCCTGTGTGAGGGGTCCTACACAGGAGGAAGATGTGCTTCCTCTGCCACGGTGGCAGAGGTTGGGATTGGTTTTGGCTCATTCTAGCGTCTGGTTTTGAAAGGACTGAAGCAGAGCTGCTGGGCTTCCACAGGCCACGTCACTGCCAGCTGTGCTACACTTCAGCCTTTTACTTGGTCTAGTGGACCACTGAGGGTGTTTAAATGTGTGATCCCATGCTTAATACTATTTACAAACTTCTACAAATAACTGAACTTCCTATCAAATAACAAACATATTCCCCTGCCATGATTTTTTCTTGTTCATCACAATACTGTTTATTAATTAGGAGTCTAAATTTTAAAGAAGAGTGACTTGCACAAGATCAGAACCTAAAATCTAAATGTGTCACGTAAGAAATATGTAAGCATTTCTTTTTTTTTAATTGGAAAGTCAGATATACAGAGAGGAGGAGAAACAGAGAGGAAGATCTTCCATCTGCTGATTCACTCCCCAAGCCGCTTCAACAGCCAGAGCTGAGCCAATCCAAAGACAGGAGCTTCCTCAAGATCTCCCATGCAGGTGCAGGGTCCCAAGGCTTCAGGCTGTCCTCCACTGTTTTCCTAAATCATAAGCACTGAGCTGAATGGGAAGCAGGACTGCCAAGATTAGAACCAGAGCCCATATGGGATTCCCAGCGTGTTCACAGCAAGGACTTTAGCCACTAGGCTACTGTGCTGGGCCCAAAATATTTAAGTATTTCTTAAGCTTGTGCTCAATTAAAAAATTTTAGAAAATCATTACATAGAAGTTTCTGAGCAGACATCTAAACAACTTTTTTTAAGTTTATTTTTTAATCGGAAAGGAAATTTACAGAAACGACAGACAGTAAAATCTGTCTGCTGTCTCACTCCCCAAGTGGCTGCAATGGCTTAGGCTAAACTGATTCAAAACCAGGATCCAGGAGCTTCTTTTGGGTCCCCCATGTGGATGCAGGGTCCCAAGGCTTTGGGCTGTCCTTAACTGCTCACGGAAAAGGAAAACAAAACATGCTCACTCTGGTGTAATTTTTTTTAATCCATGCAGTTTTTTCATAAAACATTTTCTATGACATTTCTGAGGATCTTATATGCCATGGATTTCAGAATGCTTTATGCCAAAAAAAAAACTTATTTTTAATTGCATTTTCCACAAACTTCTTGAAGCACCTACAAACTTCCATATGTAAGAGAAGTTCTAAGAAGATTACTGTCCTTCGTTTTGCCATTCAGTTTTTTAGGAACTTCAAATGACAAAAAAAAAAAAAATTGAGGAAAAGTCCATTTTGAAAAAAGGGAAGTCACTCAATGCAATACTAGCAAGACGTTTCCATCAACATTCAAGCATTACCACACAGCTCCGAGAGCTAATCCAGGAAGGCAAGGTTGGTTCAACCTAATCTGACAAAATGGTAAGCCCCACTGATGGAAGACAGCATAAAATCCATACACTAACTGTAACAGAAGCAGAGGACGCCTTTGGCTACAGCTAACACTCTTCCTTGGTAAAAGCACTCAAACTAGGAATAGAAGAGAAAATCCTAAAACTCATACACAGCTTTGAAAATCCTAGAGAAAATCTCATTTTTAAAAAGATTCATTTATTTTTGTTTGGAAAATGAAATTCACACAGAGCAGACACAGAGAGAAAGATCTTCCATTCGTTGGTTCACTCCAAGCGGCTGCAACGGCCAGAGCTGAGCTGATCCAAAGTCAGGAGCCAGGAGCCTCTTCTGGGTCTCCCACTTGGGTGTAGGATCCCAAGGCTTTGTGCTGTCCTTGACTACTTTCCCAGGACACAAGCACTGAGCTGGATAGGAAGTAGAGCAGTCTGGACATGAACTGGCAACCACATGGGATCCTGGTGCATGCAAGGTGAGGACTTCAGCCACTTGGCTACCGCGTGGGGCCCAAAAATCTCACTTTAACAGTAAGTGACTGGGCCTGGCAGCGTGGCCTAGCAGCTGAAGTCCTCACCTTGAACACTCTGGGATCCCATATGGCTGCTGGTTCTAATCCCGGCAGCTCCACTTCCCATCCAGCTCCCTGCTTGTGGCCTGGGAAAGCAGTCCAAGACGGCTCAGTGCTTTGGGATTCTGCACCCGTGTGGGAGATCTGGAAGGAAGTTCCTGGTTCCTGGCTTTGAACTGGCACAGCACCGGCCGTTGCGGTCACTTGGGGAGTGAATCATCGGACGGAAGATCTTCCTTTCTGTCTCTCCTCCTCTCTGTATATCTGACTTTATAATTAAAAAAAATAAATCTTTAAAAAAAACAGTAAGTGACTATCATCTTTCCCCTTAAGATCAGGAATAAATCAGGAGGCTGTCTACTCTCATCACTGTCATTCAGAGATCTGGACAGCCAAGTAGGCAAGAAAAACAAGTAAAAGGCAACTGGAAGACTAGCCAATGGCATTATCTTATATATAAGAGCTTAGGAAATGGCACACACACACACACACACACACACACACACACACATACCCTCATCGGACCAATGTACTCAGCAAACATACAAAGATAACTTGTAGGATACAAGATCAATACAAACAAAATATGAGATTATCAATGATCCAAGAACACATTCCACATTTGCTCTTTTAATTTCCTAAATTTCAACCCGAGAGGCAGAATTCAGACTTGACTTGAGCTTTTTAAACTGGTTATGTTATTTGATTAAGAGAAATTACACACAGCTTCAGAAAATGTGGAGGAAAAGATCCTTTCGTTTACACAGCCCATAAGGTTAAGTGAGGAGAATTAGAAAAGATTTTGAAGCCAGGAAAGATCTTCTGCTAGGCCCATTAAAGCACAACTAATCCGTTCACATTTTAATTCTCGTCTAATGGGTTTTCTTCAAAGTTACAATCAGTTCAAAATATTGCCTCTTGATGCTCTTCGAAATCGGGAGGGAATGACTGCGTTCTCACTCATTTTGTTTATGTTTTTACTTTGTTGCGACCTTGCAGAGATTTTAAACCCCATTAAGGACTTTACAATATTGTTGTGGGCTATTTCCTTCTCCAATTTCATTAGAATTAACATAGAAATAGTATTTCTTTTCCAATAATACCAAGCATACTTCTAGGTAATAGAAACTCAACATGTATAGAAAAGAAAATTGCTCTTCTTTTTTTGGAACGTTCTCTTCATCGAGCACTTGATTCTGATTTGTCAGAGCCAAGTGAATTCAGCTTAGCAATCAGGATATGGATGGACACAGAATATTCTCTGCATGGTGAAGGTAGAGTGTTAACAGATGAATACTTTCAGAAACCATTCCCTTAACATTTTACACCTACCACACACGATAACTCTGGCCCTCTGCAGGCAATGTTTCACTAACTTGTTTCACCAATTCTCTATTCTGCTACAAAAACTCACAGGTCAGTCAGTCCTGTAAGAAGGAAATGATGGATCAAAAAGCAAGGATCCTCTGCAACAAGAGAACTCTCAGACCAGTTCCCTAAGTGTCTTTTCCCATCTTCCTGTTTTCCTTTAATTTATAAATAAAGAGCAACAAAAAACATATACTGCTTAACAGCAAACCCAACCTGAGACCTGATGGTCATGGGCATTCAAGCGCCCCTGCTGGTGGCCATGTGACCTGCAGTCCTGCTTTGTAAAAGGACCTGGGACTCACACAGCCAACACCACACCCAGCAGAAGCTCCAGTCTCCCCTCCACCCAGAGGACGTGCTCTAAAAATGTAGCTCTCGGGCCCTAGAATGAAGACACTGGAGCAGAGCCAACTCCCCCTGACCACGTGACAGGAACCAGAGTGCTAGGGTCACTCACCAGACAAAGGCTGATGCTGTAACATTTCTTCTATCTGTTGGCTGGCAAAGCTCCAGAGATCTCATTTTCCCCTCCCATCTGAATAATGACTCCTGATTTCCCAAAACCAAGCAATCTGATGTGACACTATCATACCTTCTGTATCAACAATGAATGCAGAAGAGGAAATCCTCATATCTCATATCCTCATATCTCCCATCTACAGACATGCTGGACACCCAATCATCATCTCAAGGCATTGTGATCCCATAACAGAACCTGAGGCCATCCTTAGTCCAGAAACGGTCAGCAAGCATGTGGGGTTAGACCAGAGACCAGGTAAGGAATAGACATCCTCCTTCTAGGAGAGCAAAAGGCCTCTTAGTGCCAGCAGAAAAGCATCCTAGAAATTAAGTCATGTGGGCCATCCAAAGTCACCAGTGCTGAAGTTCACCTCAACTAAACAGCTGATTCAATGACGCAATGTAATGATGGCAAGAGCAATTTTCAAGCTGTATTGAATTAAAATATACATCTGTAAAAACAGATTTTACTCATAAAATGCACCAAGTTTATTTATTAGCACTAAGAAGCATGAAGTCACAAGCAAAAATTCCTGCTCTGGGAAGAAACGAAAAAAATATCTAGATCTGTCTGCAGTCATCATTCAATAAGCACAAGCTCAGATCCAAGGAAAAAAGTTATCAAATAAAAAGAAATTGAAATGGTAAGTCTTATAAATACTTCTAGACAAAGGGATCTGGCCACTGAACAAAATTTGTAACAAAAAAAAATTAGTAACCATGAGAAGAATAGCAGGTAATAATAAAGTTGTCACTCCTGAGGACCTGCACTGTGCCAAGCTATGCCATGTACTATTTCGTTTAATCCTTGTCACACATCGGTGACATTGTTAACTCCATTTTACACATGAAGAAAAAAACCTAGGCTCAGAGAGACTGTTCCTGCTAAAGACAGCGCAGCCAGCAGTGTGTGCCCAGCAAAGTGCGTAGGCTGACATATCCCACAATGGACAGCCTAGATTCTCTCTTAAGATTTATTTCTTTTTATTGGAAAGGGAGGGTTATATACAGAGAAGGAGAGGCATAAAAATCTTTCATCCGCTGGTTCCCTCCCCAAATGGCCACAAAGGTCATACTCAGCCATCCAAGGCCAGGAGCTTCTTCTGGGTCTCTCGTGTGGGTACAGGGGCCCAAGGAACTGGAGCAATCTTCTGTTGCTTTTCCCAGTCATTGGCAGAGAGCTGGATTGGAAGTGGAGCGGCCTGGACTCAAACTGGGATCCTGGCAGTGTAGATGGAGGCTTAGCCTGATATGCCACAGCGCTGGCCCTCATGGGCTCGATTTTATCCCACGTTCCAGCTCCTGGGGTTTCTGTCACTCAAAGCAGACCTGGATCTCACTGTGGGCTCTCAGCTTTCGTCCCAGTTGCCAAGGGGATTTGGAAGACAGTAGATAGACAGGGTACCCTCATATATCTGGTCTCTGTCTCTCCCTTCTAGCTCAAATTTTAAAAAAAAAAAATGACATCTAGGAAGTGGCATGCAGAATTTGAATCCACTGTCAGCTGGCTCAGTACCATCTTCCCTCCCAATTATCAAATGGTACCATCCTGGAATTTGGCCAGGCGAGGGGATTCTAAAACCACATTCGATTTTAATTTGTCTTACTCTCCAAGACTTTGAAGGAAGACATCTAGTTATTTTTGTCATCTGTTTCAGTATGTCACAATCCCTTCAGCCAAGATTCTACTCATTTCACTTAAATATCTCAGAGCATAAGCCATGAAAGCACCGCTGTGTTTCCGAACTCAAGTCACACAGCATGAAGCAATAGTCTGACTTCATGGGGAATGCAAGAAAAAACTGCAGAGTGATCTATATGGGGGTGGGGACTACTGCGTGCGCCATCTCAAAAGACGTGCACAAGGTGGCTGCTCTAAATTTGCTGCTAAAACATCACTGTTATAAATAAAGTTACATTTAGGTGTGATGGAAGATGTGGCCAGCTGTGGTGAACAGTTGCTATCATTTTCCTCATCCATAAAACTTGTCAAATGGGTTTTATGGGTTTACAAATGATTAAGGAAAAATATATAGACAGTGTATTTTTATGCATTTTAAGCATTGACAAAACAAGCAGTACCTAAAGGGACAATGGGTTACAGAAGCTTATTAAGTTAGAATCCAACTGGTCCACAACATACAGACACTTGGAGCCAGTACACTTCATGCTTCATTATAACTTGAAGAGTCCAAGAGAGGGACTGACATTACAGCACAAGGGGTTAAGCCACTGACCGCAGTACCAGCATCCCCTAATGGGAGTCGGTTAGAATCCTGGCTGCTCCACTTCAGATCCAGCTCCCTGCTAAACAGTGGAAGATAGATCAAGTACTTGGGCTCCTGCCACTCACACACATCCAAGACCCTTAAGGAGTTCTAGGCTTCTGGCTTCAGCTTGATCCAACCCCAGCCAATGAAGCCTTTAGGGAATGAACCAGCAGATGAAAAGATCTCTCCCTTGTTTTTCTCTAACCTTTCCTTTCAAATAAAAATCTTTTAAAAATACAAAAGTACAACATTCTTTAAAAAAGTACATATACATACACACATACATACATCATTGCATCAGCTGGACACCACTTGTACACATATCTCCCAAATTTTAATGGCAAATGGCACCCCAGAACTCATGCTCTTCAATTCAGTCTGTCACAGCTATTAGAGAACTCAGCCACATTGCATGGGTCATTGCCATGTTAGCTATGGGACCCTGGACACATTCCTTGGTGCTTCTGTTGGCTTCTCTAGAAAATGCGAAACAACCAAAACAAGCTCACAGGGCACAGAGATGAAATGAGGTCACAGGGTACCCAGACAGGGCTCAGCACTGGGCAGCGTCATGGATAACGAAGCTCAGGGCCACCCTGGGAGCAAGCAGCCTTTCCCAGACGCACTGCCCTCACACGTCAGAGCAGCCGGCTGGGCTCCCGACTGTCAGGATTTCGCGTTTGGAAGCAATTTTTTAGAAATCTACTCAAAACAGTTCGCAATTAGACAAGTTCACTAATTCTTCCTGGCGATATAACCTCACCCAATTATTTCTGAATCAAAATTCCTTACAAAACAGTCTAATTAAATTACAGAGAGTATGACAAGAGATTTATGCTAAAGTGGCTTGTGCAGGCTTTTCTCTGATTAAGTCATCTATTCAAAAATAACTATGAAGTACCTATTAGTTCCATTTCACAGCCTAACCAATACCATCTTCATCTCTGCAGCCTATAGACATCAGCCCAAAGAGAAGTCCCCCAATGACCAGGTGTGCAGCTTCGGCTCTACCCTCCATTCTAAACCATGTTCTTTTCTCCATCAGTACCTGGTCCACCGGCTTTCTCCAACAACTCTCTCATCTTTCCCCTCAAGAGTAATGATGTACACACTCCTACACAGGCTCCCACCTGTCCGGCTTCCAGCCCAAGGCTTTCTCATCCTCTCCTCACTCTGCTCGGAAGTTCTCGTCTAGTTTCCTGGCTTCCAGCTACACCTCAACTACTCAAGTTCTTTATCTCTGTCCGACACTTCAATATCAGGATCACACATCACACTCTAAGACAGTTCTACCCAAAGTGTGTACAATGCATTTAATCACAACCCATTCTAACATGACTCTGTCCTGGGCTCCAAATTATGCCCTGGTGGCTGTTGGTGGATGATGCCCAGGCATCCCCAAACCTGACCTCTACAACCAATAACCTGAGCCCAGACAACACAGGAGAGGCCAGATGCTTCATTCTAGACAGGCACACGCCTGCAGCTGCAGGAGTGTATCACACGAGACCACTAACCAAGAAGCTGGAATCGTCCCTCGTTTCCATTTCTGCAGAGGTCACAGTCCATTTCCTTAGAGTAATAGCTCATCTATTTGTTGCCAGGATCTCTACCCCTACACCTGGCCTTCAGGTGAGGCCTGGTTCTACCCCGGCCATGGAACAGAAGGGACTAGAAAGGATGTTTCAGAAAATGGAAAGACAGACTGTGAAGGCCTGCAATGGAAGTTGTAGCTGCCCAGGGCCCAGGGTCCAGGGACCAGGAGATCTGTCTACAGAGTCTAGGACCATGAGTCACCTGCTTCAAAGCCTCGAGGCCAGCCCTCAGGCTCCAGTGGCATCATGCCACTCAGCAGTTGCCACAGAAATAACACCTGCCTGTGGCTGGGAGGAAAGGGTGCAAGCATGGCCTTGGCTGACAAGCCATCATCTTCCCAGGACAGGCAGGAGTCCTGGGACCAGGAGCTGCCAGACACAACTGCAGGTCAGAATCAAGCTGGCCCTGGTTAGGCTTTCAATGTTAAGGAATTCTTGAGTTTTCTACTCCGCACTGATGTAGCAAACCTGAACCTTTTTTTTTCCAGGGTTGTTTAAATCACCTATATCTTGTTGTTTGTGCCATGTATCAGGAGTCAATAAGCTGTGGGTTCTCCAATGGGAAAAAAAAAATGGATTAATTCAACGATACCACCACAAACCAAAGCAATAATCAAACACTGGCCAAGCTTGCAGTGGGCTTAGCACATCCCCAGGCTTGAGCGCTACAGGTTAGCCCTTTCCTCTCCCAAGCACGAAGGTACACACATTATAAGTCACAGGGAAGTCAGATGCTCATCATATGGTGTCATGTACCACAGACATAAAGTAGCATCATGGTCCCTAGGAGCCTAGCCCCAGACAACACTAAATGCTACTGCAAGCACCACTTCCAGCAGCTCACATACCTCCTAGGGTCCCAGGATTAAAACTGGCCCTACTAGTCCTGAAAAGCCAGCCTTTCGTTTCCAAACTTGGAATACTCACAATGGTCTAAGCCCTGTATGGCTCCAGCTTGTAACAACCTCATCAGCCTGCAGCAGAGAACAGAAACGCATAGGTGTCTCTGCATACCCTCATGCAGCAAACAAAACCACAGACTCCCAATCTCTGCAGCACATACAAAGTCAGCTGTACTAGATTTTCTCGCGTTGGTCCTAGATGCATAGTCCTCAAACAAAATAGAACTGGAATTTGCACACGGAAACTGCAGCAAAGCTGGACCACCTAACAGGCTCAGGGTACTCGGTGATGACAGCTGGGCAGGACAGTCCCCCACGCAGGTGTCTCAGACCTGCCACTGCTCCACTTGGAGGCATGATTGTGGTTTCTCCTGGGACACTAACAGAGTGGCGATCTGCAACTCAGGTCAGTCATTTCTACTCTCACTCCTCAACCACTACCTGCCACTTCACTGTGGTCTGAACTTCAGGCACCCCCAGGAGGAACTGTGACAGTCCCCACAAACCCAAACAAGACCCGTCACTCCTGATGCAGCCCAAGGACTCATGGGCACTGGAAAGCTGTAAAAAGTAATTGGCCTATGGCTTACAAATTGTGTTTTCTTAGGTTTCCATGATTTTTTTCTTCTGTACCCCCACCGGGATACAATTACCACTCCCTCACTCATCAGAGTATATTAGAAAAACTTCACACAAAAACAAGTATCTACACGTGACCTTCTGGCTTTCTGAAATTCAATGTCAGACAGAGGGAGGAGAACACAGTATTTTGCAAGGGCACCTTTTCACAACAATTCTTTTGTATCCAGTTAAAAGTCAGGTCTGTGGAGCAGCACCATTTGTCACCTGGGAGCTGGTTAGACACGCACCATCAGGGTCCCTCACCAGTTCCTTTAAATTACAAGGTGTATTTTAACAGGATCCCAAAGGTTTGGGGACACACACTAAAGTCAGAGAGAAGCACCCCCTGGGTGACAGTGAAGTTTTCTGACCCCACAGTCTCAGCCTGCCCTTCCGCTGAAACCACTCTTCAAGAACAACAAACATATCCTTACAACAGGAAAACAGAAACAGTATTTCCCCAGACATGGCAAGATCCACAACAACAAAGATCTTTGCTATCAAAACTGCCAGGTAATTAATTAACATCTCAATGAACACTGACAGAAAATTTGCTCTGCTGCTTCCTAATTCAGGTAAACCCAACAGGTACTACCAGAAAACTCTACCAGACTCATATTATGGGTCTCAAGGGGATTTTTGAAAACTAATTTCCTGTCCATGAAAACAAAAAAAAAAAAAAAAGGAGGTAGAAACAGCACACTCTAAACCTAGTCGCAATGTTGGCGTGCTCTTCAAATTACAGTTATTTTTGCTTACCTGGGCTAACAATGAGCCTCCTGGGGAAAAAATTACCTGGAGAAGTGTAAGCACCCTTGAGGCCTTTCTCTGGGTGGGAGAGCAAACCACCCAGAGAGGGAGTCACACGTGAATACCATTAATGAGTTGTGCAGCTCAGCCTCCTGCTCCCCTGTGAGGCCCAGGACAACACAATTGTCAAGCTGAAAGATCCTAGAGGAGACCTGCAGCTGCTGGTCCACCTTCCCAGGAAGCTCTCTCCACAGGGCTGGGCAATCTCCCTCTTCCCAGACAATCCTCAGCGCATCTCCAGCAAGGAGCATTCACTACCGCCAGCCTCGTACCCTCAGGCTCAACCCTTGGGAGGCAAAGGAAACACCATCAGACAAATCAGGGCCTCCTTCACCCCCACCCTAGCTCTTAGCTTCCTCAGCTGACGCTCCCATAGTGTCTTGGATACTGTGCTGTCCCCCATCCCCTGGTGCAGCTGTGCGTGTTGTTTCTGGTGCAACTAAAGCAGGATTAGCCTGACATAATTTAATGAGACCCACAGTGCCAAATGAAGTCATTTGATGTAATGGCTGCTACTACAATACATTCTCTGAAACATCAAAGATTATGTAATGGTTCACGTATCTATATATGCTGGTGGCGCAGCCCTCGGTAAGGGCATATTTATCTGCTAGACTGTGAACACAACCAAGAAAAACCACCAGCAAACACCCCCCTCCACTCCAAAATGCCCCCAGGGATGCAACTTGCACAGCAGGGATTGCTGAACCTGACCTAGCATGGCCTTTTCCTATCCATCCCTTGTTTAGCAAAAAGGAGACTTTTTTCCCTGGAAGCAAAGGGTATAAAAGTACGATGTTTGGCATGCATGCAGCAATTGACACTTTTATAACCTAACATCTCAACCTTACGAGGTAGGTCTGTGAAAGTGCTGTCATTTTGTAAGTGATTAAACCAGGAGGGAAAATAGGAGAAAAGGAAATGAGAAAAGTCTCAAGCTACCCAGGGCCAAACAGAAACCAACGCTGGGGCCAACCGAGTTCAGAAACCTCCACGAAGTTCCCAAGACGAAAGGGAACAGCCAACACTGAAAATTAGTTTTATAGATTTCATTTTGAAATGAAACAAGAAAACATTATCTTACCATTAAATGAGATTAAAATTGTCTTGGGCAGCCTTGATTTGCCCACCAAGACTTTGTCCTCAGAGTAGAAGTTAAACAGGCAAATCTAGTCCAGGTTAAAAACCCCACCCACACACACACAAAACAATCTTGCCTTTCCTATCAAGAAATTAATTTTTTTCTGAAGTTGATTATCTTAACCTGTATTAAGCCAAAGAGCCTCACTGAAGTGGCTAAAGTGTCACTGATTACATCCACTGTGGTTCACAGCGACATGCTCTCAAAATAGACTGCTGGCATTTTATAATACTCCTACATTTTCACAGCAGAGAATCTAGAACACAGAAAGGAACTGGTTCCCCGCCACAAACACAATACTTGTCCTTCGCCACGATCCCAGTACAGCTGATTGAAACCCATCTGCCCATCCTCCCCGGTATCCTCACGGTGCCCCAGCTGAGCCTGCACCCTCAACAAACAGTCCCCCCACCTTTCTGTCTCTAAACAAACCCCTAAATAAAGCCAGGAGTTGGCACTACTCACCAGTGGATGCCACGCCCCCTTCCCATCTCCTCCATGCTGGACACTGGCCCCTTCACCACAGCAGCCCACACTCCTGAGCCCAGACCGCCATGCCTTTAAGAAACAGCCCAAGCTGTGCACCAGCTGAGGCCTTTTGCACGCTTGTGGGCGTGCTCTGAGGCTTTCGACCAATAAGAGAGCCTACTGCAGCCAACCACACAGGCCAACCTGGCCCAGGAGAGTGCGCGGCATCCAACCAGTTACTCCCAAACAGCACACCTGAGGCTCAATGCACCAGAGGGCTCCCTTGGCCCTTTCTTTGCCTTTCAATAGGCTGATCTGACCCAAAAGGACTGAGAGAGAAGGCACGGGGGAGAGCATGTTTGCTTTACTGGAGCTGGGGATCGAAGTGCCTGAAGACCACCTTCAGGGACTTGCGGGGTTTTCTGATACTGTGAAGATCCTGGGAAGCCAAGGCCTGAGTGTGGCCACCGGTGGTTGCTTGAAAGACAACAATTGCATCCCTGGGAAGTCTTCGTCCAGAGCCTAATTGCCAGCGGCTGCAGGGGGAGCACGGTGTGTTCCCACTCTGCTTTAGCTAACAGTGCTATCTTCCCCAACAAGCTCCACACTTGACTCCTTCCATATTTGCAGCTGAAGTCTGCCCTCCACCTCCATCTTCCTCTTTCATTTCTCCTTCCTAAACTGCACTTCCGTGGGATCCATTTCCCACACTGCCATGCCAAGGGACCTTCTCCCCCAACCAGAGTTGCTTGTGCAGCTCCTTGCAATGGGCGGAGCTGGTTTGGTTTGGTTTGGTTCGTTGTTGTTATTGTTGTTTTAGTGCTGGTTCTCTTGCATTCCCAGCAGACTCACTCTCTTTCCCCTGCATCCCCCGACAGTACAGAGTTGAAAACTGTAGGTTTTGATGAAAAATGAGAAAAAAAAAAAAAGACCGAAAAGTCTCCAAGTGCATCCCACACAGCAAGAATACAGGTTCTCTCCTGTTCAGTTCTGCACATGCCTGTGCACAGGGGTAAGGAGCTACAATGATACAATGGTAAATATTTGTTTCCATGTGTGGGGATCTAAAACCACTTTCTGAAAGGCACTGCCCTACAGTTACACCTGAACCAATGGTGGGAAGCTCCTCTTTGAACAGTCTCAGAGGTTCAGTTTGGAAGCACACACTCCGCCATACCATGGAACAGCAGGTGTAGCACCCAGACTCACACAAAGCTAGGGAAAGCGAGCGCGGCAGCGACGAGCTGAACACTCACTGCACACTTCTGTCCTACAACTCCAACGTGCTTGTCGGTAAGGAAGATGACACACACATTTGATGAAGCTCCTTATGGAAAACTTTTCTCATTCGTTGAAACCACCTCATGACTATACCGTACTGTATCTGTAAGATACGTGGTATAGGTAACTCCACTGTGATTCACAATAAAACACTGCTGTGGACACCACTTTGTTACAGTTCTTTCCTTGCTCTTGATTGCCTCCACATCCTCTCAAGGCGCCTCTCTTTAAAAACCCCATCATTGAAGGCCACCTTTCCCACAGAAACTCTTGTGTTGTTTAACTCAAATCTTCCTCTCTCCCTTCACTTCCCACCCCAGTCCCAAATGTGGTCTCTCTTCCAAACCATCAGTGTTGAAAATGTCCTTTTTTATCGACGTACCTGTCTCTCCCATACTGGCTCATCACTTGCACAACCCATGTTTCACTTACCTTCGTATCCCCTACAGCAACCAGCCCATGTTGCACTTAAGAGATGATCAATAAAGCTTGTGGAGTGAATACATGAGAGCAACAGTTAGCCTGTTAAGAAGGACCCTCATTATTTTAAAAGCCTTGAGGAATGATTTGTGTGTTCCAGCAGCTGAGCAAAAGCCGGTAGAACACAGGAAGAAGGAGAGGAGGCAGTGGGGGAGACGGCAGAGACGCCACTCCTCCACACACCTGCCAGCATCCGGGCACTCAACCTCAACTCTTCAGGACTTGGCTCCACCTCGGGAATCTGTGGAAGGAACTGAGGACAGAATGGTAGTGTTTGCCTCATTCCAAGTCCTCCACCTTCAAGTCCAATCACAAAAGGGAAGCGGAAGTAGCGGCAGACATAAGGACCACCTATAGCCACTGCAAGGTTCCTGGAAAGAGAAAAGTTGAACTAGCAATCTGGAAAACTCCGGTTCGAAACACCTACCTTGATAAACAAGGATGATCCTGAGTGGCACGAAGACAGAGGCGGTAGCTCCTGAATTATACAAGACCTACAATAAGGGACTGTTGATGTCTGAATGGATTATGCTGGGCAGTACCAAACTTCTCCCTTCACACTGTCCCCGCTCAGTTGACAACATCTTCGCAACCCTCAGAGTGGTTCAGGTTCAAAGCCACAGTCACAACTAACAAAACTGCAATTTGTTTTTATTGGAAAACAGCACCTGCCAAACAGCAAAAGCTGTTAAGATTTAAGAGGAGATTCTCTCCTACCATTAATTTGTGCTCCACCAAAGAAAAGTGATTCTCCATGATAAGTTACAGGAAGCAATTTTCCACTGTCTTCTAAATTTCCACTGAAAATGTGTATCCACTCCATAACATAAGACATCAGCAAACCAGCCTAAAGCTTGGTCTTGTGTTTTCCAGTCTTTGATGGAAGGCCAATACATTGAGGGCTCCAATTCCCCTTTCCTTGATACTTTCTCAGAACCTTAACTTTCACTCCGTCAAAATTTTCATGGCTTCCCTTGCAAACTGGGAGACATTTTCAGTATCTGAGAAAGCCCACAGGCTCTGAAGCCACAGAGATGGGGCTTTAACGTGAGTTCCAGATTCCAACACGTTTCGCCAGCTTCTCAGCATGAGAGCTCCCAATCCTCAATTACTCCATCTGTAAAATGGGACTAATGACAACAGCCCTTGCTTCGTACGGCTGCTGTGGTGACTGTATAGGTGAATATGTGCAATGGACAAAGAACGGGACCTGGTGACCAAAAAGTGCTCTGAAAATGTTTTATTTTTAAAATCTGTTGATGCTGTTTTACAGGCTCAATAAAATCTAACAGTTCAAGCCTTCTTTCCCACCCCATCCCCCATCGAATACGACTGCTAGCTCTTAGTACATCTAGGACTGCTAGGAGATTCCCAGGAGAAAGCAGTACATAAGAAAATACCAGACACACCAAAAACAGCAAATATCAGTTATCTGGGCTTAAAGTAAACCATAAGCTTAACAAGTTAAGTCCCTCACACAACTGTGTTGGAAAATACCAGCCAAGTATTCAACAACTGAGAAAACGCCTGACCAACACAACATGACTGCATACTGCAGGGGTCTTTTTACCAGGAACTTGACACAGACACTTGTAAGTTTCTGTAAAATGCAAATTTTACACTTGCAAATCAAGAAACACTCCCTCCATCAAGCTAATCTGTCCTTCCTCAAGGCAATCAAGAAAGGGGGCCTGCTTTCACAAACCAAAAACCAATGCGAAGATGCAAACCTCGCAGCAGGCACGGCTACTTCTCTACAAATGCCTCATCTCTTTACTCTGTTCAAAAATAATACACGTACTGCAGCTAATATAAATTTCAAGGCAACTCAATAAATATTTATTCTGTGACAGTGTCCCAGTAACTTAGCCAGGGGAACCAAGGGGGAGGAGGGAAGGAAAACCAAAGCCAGGCCCGGGGCAGGTAGAGCCTGCACCAACGGCTAGGCTAGCAGTCTGTAGATGTCACTTGTAAAAGCCACAAGGGGGTACAATTTGAGTCAGCAGGCAGACACGCAGCAGGAAAAAAAAAAAATACAACAGAACGTGAGTTCTTCCCTTTGACGGTGAACCTGCCTTTTCAAAAAAAACACACAAACTCCTTTTTCAAAGTACAGTTTCAACCTGGAAATGTACTGAACTGGTGCCAGAAACCAACACTGGTGAATATAAACCTGTAAAATAACAGGTATCTGTAAATGAAAGGCTGAAATAACCCCAGGCACAGCAACAGGGTAATTAGCAACTTCTATAGAGTAATAACATGTTTCATATTCTTCCTACACCAGCTCTTTGAAGTTTCCAGCATAATATACACAAGTTTTATTGCATCAGACCCATCCTCGTGTGTTTTATAGGCGCCGGCATTATGCAGACCAAGCTGCACTCAACTCATCACAGGATCTTAAAAAAAAAAAAAAAGGCTTGCTAAGGCGCTAGCCTTGAGTCCAGTTTATTTTGTTACACCTGTCTTTTGGAAAATAATTCACTGGAAATCTAAATCACGGATAGCATACACATACCACATATCATCAATAGGAGCCATAAATCATACAGCAAGTTAGCTCTTAAGCTGCGCACTGCATATTCATATGCACACCACTTGCAGTTCTAGACACATGTGAACTCTACTGAATTTTAAAAAAAATTAGTTCTGCAACAAGCGATTACCAGAGGCAGAACAGAGTGCAGTTAATATGCTTGTCCCAGCATATGTTCATCCCCCTAAATATTAAACATAACACAAGTTCCTCCAGGAATATGCAGGTGGGAATCCAACCACCCGAACAGGGCTGGTGGGCAGCACTGAGGAGACAGGGGAGTGGGGGCGGGAAGATGGGGGCATAAGAGGGACACCGAAGCAGCCCACGGAATAACTGAAGACCCGCAACTGGAAGGAAACTGCATCTAGCTGCTCCCCCGCGTGCATCTCCCCGCACATACGGGGCTCAGGGCCGCGAGCAGTGAGCACGGCATAAAGGGACCCCCAGGGCGCGCGTGGACTAAGGTCAGGAGGAGGGGGTGCCACTGTGCAGAGGTGTGAAGCAAGGCGCCAGGAGGATTTGAGAAGCCCCAAGGAAAGGTTGCGCCTTGGCCAAGGCCCTTCATAATTCCTGCACCAGGAAACCCTCACTCTGTGCCCCGCGTGCCCACTTTCCCATCTGGGATGGGGGTGGGTGGGACAGACAGAAAGGATGACCCGGCGCCGGCGGGGACGAAGCTGGAGCATCCCTCTAAGGGCACACTTCGCAAGCAGCACCAACTCCAGAGTGTCTCGGGTGTGCGCACCCATGGAAAAGGGCGAGGTGGCGCGACTGAAGAGAAAGGAACACCGAGGGGCTGCGGGCCGAGGGGTGGGTCTCCAAGCATTTAGTGACACGTTCTGTAAAACGCCGCTTTCTGCTCTCCACGGCTGCGCTCTGCTCCCCAGATCCCCGGCCCCGGGACTGGAACTGGCAGCACCGAGGGGAGGGGGCGGGAGAGGTGGGAGAGGAAGACGGAGAGGCAGCCGCGCACGCAGCCGGGGAAGGCAGGCAGGAGCCGGCGAGGCGGGCATCCCCGGCCCACCCCACCCCCAACGGCGGCGGCCGCTCGCAGCACCCCCGGCCCAGGTGAGGGCGCGCGGACTGCCGCGGCCGCCCCAAGCGGCCGGCACGGGGACTCACCACAGCGACTCGAGGTCCCATTCCTGGAGCAGGGCTAAGTCGAAGCTGTCCATGGTGGGAGGTGTCAGCGCCGCCGCCGCTCCTGCCGCCGCCGCCGCTGCCGCCGCCGAGGTTCGGGCCGCCGGCGCGCTGCAACGAAAGGCGCCGCTCAAGGTGCATCCTGACCGCGCCGGGCCGGCCGCCGCCCACCCCCACCCGGACTCGTCAACATCCCAGACCCTCCCCGCTTTCCCGGTGCTTCCCCCACCGGCTTCCTCCTCAGCCCTAGACTCCCGGGCCGGCCGACGGCGGCAGCGGCTAGCGCACTCACCCGCTCGCCGGCTCGCGCGCAGGCACACTCACGAGAGAGCGGCGAGCTCGCCTTGCCGCCGTCGCCACCGCCCCCTCCCCGGCGCTGCGCCCGCCCCTCCTCCCCTCCCTCGCGGCGGCCCGGCCCGCAGCAGCCGCCGCCGCGGTGCCGTGCGCCCGCCCGCCCGCCTTTCTCCTCCGGGAGGCGCGTGTGCGCGGGCGAGGCCGAGGCGCGCGCGCGCGCCGTGAGCCCCGCGCCGCGCCCGCCCCGCGCGCCCCTGCGCTCTGCGCGACTCCTCGGGGTCCCGTGGCGCTCGCAGGCGGCGCGGAGGGATCGGCCCTTTCCGCCTGGAGCCCCTCGCGGCCCCGCTTGACCCTCGGCGCCCCCACGGGGTGTCCCGGGCTGACCTGGGGGCGCGAGCGCCAGGCAGAGGGGACGCTGAGCCTCTCCGGCCTGCGCATCCCTGCGCCTCTCGCTCTCGCCCAGCCCCACCCGGTCCTGTGCCTCGGGCTGCACGCACTTCTCTTGCGGCCCAGAATCCGCTTGACTCAGTCAGGAGTTGAGACGGACGGGCGGCACTCAGGCTGCAGATGCCCGGGTGGGCGCCGGGCGATGACCGGGCCGCCTGCCTGGGGCGCGGCGGGAGTTAAGTGTGCAGCCCCGCGGCAGCGCCGTGCACAATTCGTTTGCCAGGTCTGGAGTCAGTAAGTTAGGGGGGAATAAAGGGGAAGCGCTGCGCAGGGAAACCTAGTCCAGAATGACCTGCTTCTGAGCTGCGCTAGCGTGCTGCGGAGGTGTCCCTCAGATTCCCCCGCCCATCTCCCAGCCAGGGGACCCCCGAGAACCCACTTCCCTGCTCCTAGTTCCCTACAGAGGAGGGGACGAGGCCCCTGCGAACTTCCTGCCCCATCTCTGGTGAGGTAGAGGGACCAGTTGTCCTCCGGAGGGATGACACAAGGTCCCTCCTTGGGACCCCCGCAGAAATCAAGTACTTCTGTTGTGTGACCTTCCTGCTTTTCAAGAATTGTTCAAAAACAGTCCCGCGTCACGGATTTTGCGCAACTCAACCAAAACGGAGGGCTGCCACTCTGCCGTGTCCTCCCTGCCTCCCGAGAAGGGGGAAACCCTGCTTGCGCAACCGGCTGACCCTCGCGTCCTTTGGGGCTAGCGCTCCGGGAGCCTGGCTCCCGATAGGACTCTGGGAGAGAGGAGCTGCTTAAGGATCCGCCTCCTCACCAGAGGTCCCACACCCCACGCCACGTTCCCTGCTGAGAGGAAGGCCTTTCCAGTCCTTACCCTCTTTGTTTCTTTTCTGGACAAGAACCGGAGCCTCCAGAAATTTAGACCGTTGGGGAAAAATCACGGGACACCCCCCAGCCACCGAGCCACCACTTTTCACCCTCCCTCCTCTGACTGAGAATAAACAGACTTAGGCTGTAGACGCAAGTAGAGAAACCCGGAGGCCAGTGAGAATTCTAGCCTATTTGAGAATGGGTTACAAAATGCTTGTTCCCTTTCCTCTCCTTCGCTTCCCCAGCCCGGAAATCGTCCCTCTGCCTTTATTAGCATCCAGAACCAGTGTGCAAAAGCATTATAGGAAGGCAGAATCAACATCTCCACAGTTTGAAACATCACAATTGTGATTTTTTTTTTTTTTTTTTAACAAGCTGACAACTCCCAGCCCTTAAGGACCTCCATCAGGAATGGAAGATATCAACAAGGCTACAAAAGAACAAAGAGCGGATGACTAGAGGGGAAAGAACACAGGTGTGAAGGGCTGGCTGCCTGAACCCCAGTCCACAGCTTCTTGGGAGAGGAGCAAGAGGTGGGGGGCGGGGCTGCACAGTCTTCCTGCTGTCTCCTTAGCATCGGCCTTGTTGGAAATGTTTGCTCTGGCACGGGTGAGACAAGACATCCCTAGGAGACAGCATTCCCGGGAACAAAGGCTGGGGGGTGGAGAGTGGAAAAGAGAGGGAGAGGAAGGGCCCCTCTCTGGAAGAACTGCAAGTTCCAAGGGCTGAAGGCAAAGCGCAACGCGTCCTCTTCCTGTTCCCCTGCTCCTGGGCCGCAGCTGGAAAGCCTCTGCAGGAAGGAGACCTCCCCCCCATCCCCGGGGCCTGGCCGGCCTTCCTTCCCCACCGCGTCTGTTTATATACGACTAACAAACAGAACACGTGGGGGAGGCTGAAGAGAAATAGGGGAGACAAGGCTACTGGAGGGGGGTGCTCAGCAAAGTCCTTCTCTAAAAAGCACCACCACGTGGTACTGGATAGATTCAGAGTCCACACTCTGAGTGTGCCTGAGCCAAAAGCCATCGCACTGTGGGTATTTAAAATGCCTCTGTAGCAATAGCTGTCATTTCTGCTTAGGGTCTTGGGACTTTTATTTCCAGTGTCTAATTGTACAGTGTCCACTTGGAGAGTGGGGCTTTTGAAGAAACATTAGAGTCATAGATTTCGTGTTTTTTTTTTAAACTGAATTGTCATAGAAATAAATACTAGTTTCTACGAGTAAAATATAGACTGGTTAAGGAGAGCCTTGGTGGGGAGGGTCTTCTCATTATTTTTCTGGTTTATGAAGATGTTCCCATTGTCCTCTAGTCTCTCAGGACATGAATCAAAACAGGCACTTAATCTAGTTGTCAAAATGTTAAATCCTTAATACAGAGCATTTAAAAAGCTTGACTTTCTGGGATTAGAAGGCCAGAACTACAAGGGAAGTTTTTTGGGGGGAGGGGGGACTGGAAAAAAATAAGAGATTTCTTCATCTGCAAGCCCTGGCATCCCATATAGGCTTCACTCATGTCCCAGCTGCTCCAAGTTCCATCCAGCTCCCTGTTTATGGCCTGGGAAAGCAACAGAGGATGGCCCAAGGCTTGAGACCTTGCACCTGGTGAGAGACCCAGAGGAAAATCTTGGCTTCACATTGGTTCAGCTCTGGTCATTGCAGCCTCTTGGGAAGTGAACCAGCGGATGAAAGATATTTCTGTCTCTCCTCTTCATAAAACTGCTTTTCCAATAAAAAGAAAGAAAATCTTAATAAAATAGGACCAAGGAATGATTAAATTGAAATAAAAATTTCCTGTGCTATTTCTCTATAAAGTTATTACAATTTTTGGGCATCCGATAAGCCTTATGACCTGTGGGTTTGTTTGTCTTGTGTGTGCGTGTTAGCTGTGGTTGGGTTTTTTTTCCCCGCCTAGATCAAAGTAAGTAATATCCCCCAGAGCCACATCAAGCCAACCAGTTTAGGGCCAGCAGCTGTGGGACAGGAGTAGCTTGGCATACTAGGGTAGGATTGTTGGCTTGTTGAGGCTGACTCTGAAAAGAAGGGACCAAGAGATGAATGCTGCTCTCTCTGAGGTCAGGCATAGACATATACTAGTAGAGGTCTCATCATACCCTGCTGATCTAGAACTGGACCCTCCACCACAGGCTCAGCAGTGAATTCATAGCCTCTCCCTAAATAGGAGTGGAGAGGAGAAAAACCTTGCACAGCTTCATGACACCAAGTATTAATGTCAAGACACAGCTGCAACTCAGAGGTTGCCCTAGTGACCAGGTGGGATTTGTACTCTCTGGTCCCCTAAAAAAATAGTCAGATCCAAAGCCAGCTCTTCAGGAAGTCTTGCTACTAAAGGTGATGGAGCTCACCACCCCCTAGCCCCTGGTCCATCCCCTCTGGCATTATTTGTCACAACATCTGTTCCAGCAAAGCCATAGCTATATTACTTGGCTTGCATTTCTTTCCAGAGGCTTCTTGGGCATCGCTAACTCTCTGGAGACTGCAGGAGAAACCCTCTAGGCTTTTGACTTGCACATCACATGCTAAAACAGGAGGCTCACAACAGAGAGAGGTCTGAAGACACTAGAGATACAAGAGACAGAGCTCTAGTGTTTCCAGACCTTTGCCTATCCCTGTAGGCATGTCACAGTGGTGCTAGCCTGGGCTCCAAGATGCCTTTCTAGTCTGTGTGTTCTTTCATCATTCACTGGGTCCTGAGCAGATGGTACGACTGTGCTGGCTGTCATCACTCCTCCTATGTTTCCATGGAAACATAGGGCAGAGGGACCATCTCTGCCTTGGGCTCTCTGACAGTATCCTATGGCGGAGAACTTCCTTTGGCTCCCCAGCCTCGCCCTTCCTGCCCCTAGACCATTGCCACTGTCCTGGAGAGTTAGAAAAAAATCTGGGGGCTCCAGCAAGAGACAGGATCAGGACAGAGATCAGCTAAAGACACGCTGAGCACATAATGGTTGTGAACTGTCTTGAAAAAGGAAGGAGGATTAGATGGTTGAGATCCATTTGCAATGGCAGCATTTTGGGACATCTGCCCCTTCCACTAGCTTTAATTGTGATCAACAATTGCCCAGATGTCCAAAGAGATGCGTGGAAGGTTTTGTGTGGCCGATCAGGCAACAGATAGTTGTGGAGTTGTAAATACATTGACTGAGGTTTGGTACTTGGCTCACATTCCAGCCCTGGGAATGCGCCTTTCTGTAGAAATAGCCAGGTCTCCCCTAAGGAATGCAACTTTCTCCAAGTTTCTAACATCCTCCTGCCTACATCACTCACTTCTACAGCCCTTAGGACATTAATTAGATTCAGAAGTCCCTGAAAACAGCACAGCTCAGAGGGGTCAGAGGGCACGCAGGGCAGAGAAAGGCAAAGGGAAAATGACCCCTGGAAGAGGGGAAGGAAGTGGAGGGGAATTGTTCATGCCCTTCAAGTACTGAACAAGACAAAGGTGATTTTGAAATCAGATCAACTTCTATCACACGGTTTACAGGATTAACATATTGCCAAATTAAGGAGTCACTGGAAAAAAAAAAAAGAAAATCCCACTGAGCCTAAGAATCCCATGCATCCATGTTATTTCAGTTAGTTGGTTCTTAGCTGGGACAAGAGACTGGTGGTGGGTGAAGCCTGCCACATTCTGCAAAGAAAAAAGTGAAACAACTGCACTGATGAAAATACTGACTAGGAGGACAGATTCTCAGAGGCATGTTCTAGCACAAGTCGCGCATTTACTGCCATGCTGATGACCACTCCAAGGGGATGGGTAGTCCCATTGTCCCATGAGAGGAGAGGATCCGTACCATTAACAAAAGCCAAATGTCCTGACTTGAGAACTTCACATCCCCACAGGCTCTCTGTTCTTCTGCCAGATGTGCCCTGGCTACCTGAGCAAGAACCTGGTGAAGACAGGGGGTGATGAATAACCACCCAAACCAGCCACTCCTGATTGCATTCCAAGCGGGTGCTCTTCTGAGAACCGATTCCATTTAGTCCTCCCGGAAGTATGTGGCCTGGCTCTTATCCTGCAGGCGAGTCCAAAAAGGAATAGGTAGGTGTCCCCTTGTAAAGTACAGTAGATTAGAGTTCAGATCTGGTGCCCTTGCTGTTGCCTCCAACCTCCCAAAACATTTGCCTTGATTTCCTGTAGTATTGGAGCCTTCCTATGCTCACCAGCCCTTAAGGGAGGTAATTCACACTGGCTCTGAAGGGAAGAGAGCCTTGTGCCATGCTCTCTGTGCGATCGGTCCTGTTCCAGGTTTTGCCCCTACGGCTCTGTCGTAGCCACAGCTGGAGCAAGGCTCCCTGTCTTGCTAGACCACTATGTCTTCCTCTGCAACCCAGAGGACTAGATGGGTTGTTCTTCATTTCTGTCAGTTTTTGTTTCTGACAGTCCTCAAGCATCAGGGTTCTGTTTCCCGTTGTTCTTCCTGAGCAGAGCCAGACAGGAATCCCTGGAGTCTGTCAGGAGAGTCATAAACCTTCTCGTGTTTGAAGGCAAGACCTCCTGTTTGGCTTAAACAACCTTCAAGGTAGTGATCTCTCCCCAGCAGCAGTGTTGTGCTGCCTGGGATGCAGCACACAGTAAGCACAAGAGACTTGTGTGAAAGAAGCAAAACCTAGGAAGCCGGGCTCTTTGGTCTGTAGCACCCGAGAAGGTGCCAGCACACAGCCCCAGGAAGATGCTGAAGGTGTAAGTGGAACATCCTTAGATCCCAACCCCCAAACAGACATTCTACAGTTGTATCTTTAATGAGTTAAAACTTAAGGGCAGTAGGACAGGCTTAGCAGTTAGCCTGCTGGTGGGGATATCTGTGTCCCTTATTAGGAGTGCTTTGCTCTGAGTCCCGTCTCCATCACAATTCCAGTTTCTTGCCAATGCACACCCCTGGAGGCAGTAGGCGTGGGCATAAGCAGCTGATTTACTACCACCTATTTGGGAGACTAAGACTGAGTTTCTGCTTGCCTGCTCAACCTGGCTCAGTTCAAGTCTTTGTGAGCCTTTAGGGGGTAAAGCAGCAGGTGAGAGAGCCCTCTGTGCTTTCTGATCTTTTCTGTTTCCCAAATTATAAACAGATGAAAGAAAGGTTTGCCTAAATGCTAAAAGGCATGTTGAGGTCCTCTCAAGTTCCTTTGGGAAGACACATTTCCCACAGCTAAGAGTGGACACTGGGAATCTTCAAGTCCAGGAAGAAAAGACACGGAGGGCAGAGTCAGTTCCTTGGGAATTTGAGACTGGGATAGCACATACTTGTGATTGTCTACCCAGCACCCATCTGCCCTCTTTCTGAATAACAAGACCCAAGTCTGGTTTGGAAAAGTCATGAACTGGGCTGAAATAACTAGCCATGCCACATAGGAAGTGGCCTCTAAAAGGTCATGAAGACACATGTTACGAAAACACTGTGCCTCAACTTTAGCTTTTTTATTTGTGTGGGTTTTTGTTTTTGCATTAGAGTAAATTTCTCTCTTAATTCTATTTTTTTCCATTAGGTTTTGAAGCTGCCTGTTGAGACCTTCATTTAGATCACAATTTCTCAGGTTTTGCTCTCCTGAAATGGACACCATCCGTCCCTCCAGGTCACTTCCTTCCCTCTCCCTGTCTAGAAAGCAGTTTCAGGCAGGCAGGGTAGCTGTCATCATGAACCATAAGAGCAACAGCCACAGACCACAAAGGGTGTATCTGAGATGGGAAGGAGGCCAGCTCTTTGATGACTTCTTGACACAATTGTACTCACTTTAGACCACTTTCCTAGATCTGGACTTTTTGGAGCAAGATTAGCTCCTATGTTTTGGTGAGCCCGTTAACAGGCCACAAAAGTCACAGTGCCCAAGAGTACCCTGCACCTGGCCACGTTCAGTCTGATCTACCAGATGTCCTACTATGTGCAGGCAAGGTAGCACCAATAGGAAATCTGTTGGGATTTATAGAAACATATGATGACTTCCTTAAGCATCATGTTGCCTTCTGTGTTCACTGCAATTGTTAAGACAATCAATTAATTGTTAAGACAATCAATTAATAAGAACCTCATGCTGAATTGTGTGAAGATGGATTAATCTGGCTCCAGCCTTTATGAACATTCCCTATCATTGTTTCCTTATTGTCACGTTATTTATTAGCCTGGTTAAGTTCCTGGTTAAGGAATATGCAACGATCTCACTGATGGAAAATAGCACAGGGAGAATAGCAGGCATCCTTTTTTGTGTCCTTGCCACAAGAGGCAAAAATGTGCGCATTTCAGGCTTTGTCATTGTGCTCACCAATAAACTAATTACCAGTGTATGAAATGGATTTACTTCAAAAGGAGGTTAGAAGAAACAACTAATTAAGTGCAGTATTTTGCAATACAAACTGCATTGCAGGGTGAGAACCTTATAATAAAATCACAGAAGCTTGAAAATCAGCAGAAACAGAGAAGCTGTCTTCAGCTAACCTTCTTCCTGATGTAGCAATTCTCTCAGATCCACCATGGTATATTCAGCGTCTATCGGAAGCATTCTATGAGAACATTGCTAATGGGAGGCAGCTCACCCTCTCAAAAGGCTTTCCTATTCCATTTTTAAGCAGTTCAGTTCAGATCAGAATAACATTCTTCCATCTGTATATGGATCCCAAATTGATTTCCCTGTACCTTCTTAGCACATCACTAGCTTGCAGTTAGTATGTCATTAGAACTTGGTTTCACTGAACTCCTTCCACTCATTTTGCATATACTGACACTTAAAGAGGAGACCTTGTTACAGTTGAGCAGGGAAAGGGCAATTTCTTAATAGGAGTACCTGGTAGGGGGTGGAGGTGCAGGTGGGATCTGGCCTAGCAGTAACATGGAACATCTGAATTCGAATCTCAGTTCCACTCCTGATCCCAGGTTCCAGCTAATATGCATGCTGGGAGGCTAAGGGTGATGACTCAAGGATTGGGTCCCTGCCACCACTCATTTGGCAGACCAAGATTGAGTTTCCAGCTTTGGTCTGTCCCAGTGGCAGCCACTGAAAACTTTGGGGGACTGAACTAAAAGATGGAATCTCTCTCTCTCTTTCTCTCTCTCTCCTCTCTGCCACCTGCCTCTCAAATAAATGAATCTCAAAAAAATTTTTAAAAACCATGTGAGTATGAAAAAGAGAGAAACCCTTACTTCTTCCAAGTAGAATTGACTTCTTGGTAGAAAATAGCTTCAAAGAGAAGCTGAAGCTGACTGTGTAAGAGGGACAATGCCCTCTTCATCACAGGATGGGGAGGCAGGAAACTCTGGGATACAAAACCCAGCAACAGAGTGAAAGTAAGCGAAACAGTAACTCTAGTTGAAGATAAGGCACTCCCCTCCATGAGCAGGGAGAGAGCAACTCTTGCCAGGGTTGGTTTCCAGTGTTCCCCCCAAGCTCCAACTCTCCTCTGTTACTTATTGTAATTCTACTTACTTGGCACAGACCATAACAATTTTATGAATTTAGCATTGCTTTGTGTGACTCTCTAGACAGCAATATGAAGTTTATTACAACATAAAGGGAAATTCATCCTCTTGGATCTGAATGAACATCAGCCCAAGTCCCTACACTGTCATCCCTTAAAGAATATGCCCTCAAGTCAGGGCTGAAAGCACAGGGACAAGGTCTCAGGAGGACTCTCAATGACCACGGCAGTCATTTCAGATCAGGATGTACAAGATAAGTACTACTGTGTACCTAGCATGCACAAGCTAAAGATTAAGAAAGGAGATGACCACAGGCAAGAGGGTAATTTCTATCCACCTACTCATTCTTGAATTCAATGTCTGTGGAGCCAGTTATTTCCTCAGAATTCTACTAGGCACTGAGGTTACCACCAAAGGTGAGACAGGTGTGGTCTCATGGAATGGGTTTCTGCTATGAAGAAGGAAGGAGTACAAATACTCGAGGAGATCTTTCTAGAAAGAATGATGGTTCTGTAATACAAGTCAAGACAGAATTTATCAAGAAGAAGCAAGCTACTAGGGTGGGAGTCTAGCCTAGCTCTTGAGACCCCCTGTCCCACCCCACACCACAGTAGCTATGTTGAATTCCCAGCTCCAGCTCATGATTTAGTTTCTCACCAATTCAGACACTGAGAAGCAGCAAGTGATGGCTCGAGTGACTGGGTCCCTTCCACCCATGTGAAAGTGTAAGTTGCATTTCTAGCTCCTAGTTCCCACTCCAACTCAGTGAGCAGCATTGAATGGGAGACATCTATTTCTTCACCTCCTGGATTAAATGATCAATTAATTCGGGAAAAGAGAAAGGGACATGAGAAAGGCTGTAAGAGAAAAATCAAAGTCTGTGTAGCCTGTGTATAGAGAGAGGTCAGTACTTGTGGGTGAGGACTGCCAGACTCTTAAAGGGGTTTTGTCCAGAACTAACAGCTGGGAGAGGTTTAATGGCCTGCAAACCAAAGAATGAGATGGCAGTGCTGGTAGAGCATTCTGGGTGAAGGAAACACACATGACAGGGCATAGAGCCACTGGAAGCTTGGCATGGCCCAGTAACATAGAACTTTCCTACATGCCCAAAGTATTGCAATGGAGTAGGGAGTTGTAGAACGTAGGTAGTCAAGTGCAGTGTTGAGAGGCAAAATCAAGAGAGGGGGAAAAAAAAAAAAAAAACCAAAGTCAGGCCCAGAGACCAAGGCCAGGTGGTGAAGAACCCTGCTTTGGGAGACTGTAAAGAACAGTGTGACAAGTGAGCAGGAAACAAACAGCAGAGCCAGTAAAGCAACGAGGCACACAACTACCAAACCCAGGGGAACAATTGAGGGCCAAAAAGAGGAAATGGCTTCCGAGAAACTAGAGAAAATCTTTTGCTTAGTGCTGGGCCCACAGATTTTCCTTTCAATTGTTGCAAAATCAAGCATGTCTATAGGCACACAGCTGGCTGCATCACTGGTAGGGTCCAACGCAAGATGGAAATACGGAGTGTCTTGTTCATCTCTAACTAAGAACTTCAAAACCAAGGCCTACATGGCTTCAAACCAAGATGGGAATTCTTCTAAGAGGGGCACTGTGTGGCTGGGCAGGTTGCACAGCTGAGGAGCCAGCCATGTCTCAGCAGCTCTGCAGGCATTCTGCTAGCAGTGAGATTGGATGCTGGCTCCTGGGAGCCTGTTGTTACAAGGACTGGTTGAGCAGCACGCTTAGAACTCAAAACCATTCTCATGCAATCAGCATCATCCGAGCCTCATGTGTGTAAGTTCATTCCACAAGGAATATGTTTCTGGATCACATGGATAACACATGCAGGAAGACATTCTGAACCTTGCAGAGAAGTCCACATGCTCTTCTACAAAGTCTTTGAAAAATAGAACTAAATGACAAGTTTAGAGGCACATGTGTGGAGAATCAGGTTCCTGGCTCCTGCTTCTTGTTGACATGGACCCTGGGACATGAAGCATTGGTGATGGCTCATGTAGTTGGGTTTCTGCCATCCACAAGGGAGAACTGGATTGAGTTCCCAGATCTGATTCAATTTGTCAACACTTGGATAGTGAACCAACAGATGGGAACTCTCCCTGCCTCTTATAAAATAAATAAGAATTTTAAAAATCAAAGAGAAAAGTAACATGTAAGCATTACAAAAGAGTGGGCTTTTAAGAAAAGATTTATTTATTTATTGTAAATGTCAGAGCTACAGAGTGAGAGAGATCTTCGAGCTACTGGTTCACTTCTCAGATGGCCACAACCACCAGAAGCCAGAAGCAAGGTCTCCCTCGTGGGCACAGTGGTCCAAGAATTTGAGCCATCTTCTGCTGCTTTTCCCTGACTACTCACAGGGAACTGGATCGAACGTGGACTTGAACCAGTGCCTACATGGAATGGAGGCATTGCAACAATAGATACACCCACAAAGCCAACTGCCAGAAAGTGATTTTGAATGCCGAGGCATTAATTCCCCTCCCTCCGTTCTATGAATCTTTATAGAAAGTGTCATTGTAAATCAGGTGGTGGTAGAGGTGTAAGTGATGTAAAACGGAGGAAAAGCAGAAATGTTCCTACAAAATTAAAAAGAAAGACATAGCACGAGCACAGAAATAAATGAAGAGCTTGGCCAGAAGACAGAGAAAAGAGGCAATAACTTAAGGGAGCAAGAATTGGGCAGCGGGAAGAGAGGGAGACAGAAATTTAAGAATGGGATTTTGGAGTGTTTTCTGATAAAACATAACCTCACTTTTCATTGTCCTAATGAACTTTAAATTACAAAGACTGCATTGCTCTGCAGAGCTTAGGGAGTCAGAGGAATGTGTTGTGTGTGTGTGTGTGTGTGTGTGTGTGTGTGTGTGTGTATGATTGCACATGCAGGCATGCATGCGTTGCAAGAGGTGGGTTACAAACAAAGTTACCTGGAGGGAAAATGCCAAAGGCCTGTTACACTCCAAGGTCCTGATTTAATTAGTGTTGAGGGAGTGTGAGGAACACCTGACTCAAGGACACAAGTTGTCTCTTTGCTTTTATCACCCTGCCATTTCTGGTGATCTACTCATTTGAGCTTGGGTGGTTTCTACACCTTTCTTAGGATATGTTTATTTACTTATTTATATACTTGAAAGTCAGAGTTACAGTGAGGCATCATAAGACAAAAAGAGATATTCCATCCACTGGTTTATTCCCCAAATGGCTGCAACATCCAGATTTTGACCAGGCTGAAGCCAGGAACATGGAGCTCCATCCAGGTTTCCCACAAGGCCGCAGACATGTGAGTCATCTTCCACTGCTCTCCCAGGCACATGAGAAGGGAGAAGGATTGGAAGTGCAGCAGCTGAAACTTTAACCAGCACTGTGGTTAGAGAACCACAACACTGCAGGTCCCCATTCATCTTTTTGTAAAATTTATTTATGTGAGGCACAAAGAGAGGGAGGGGGAGAGGGATAGGGGGAGAGAGGGAGGGAGAGAGAGAGAGAGACAGACAAAGGGAGAGAAAGAGGAGAGAGAGAGACAGCACTTCTATCCTTTGGTTCACTCTCCGAATACTCACCACAGCCAGGGCTGTGCCAAATATGGGGCTGGCAGCTGGGAAATTCAATCAAGCTTTTCCCACGAAGGAGGCAGGCAACCCATTACCTGGGCTATCATAGCTATCCCCCAACGTGTAGGTCAGCAGGAAGCTGCAACTGGGAGCCCGGCTCAGAATGAGCCCAGGTTCTCCAGTGTGGAATGCAGCATCTTAAAGAACACCTTAAGTGGTATCTAAATGTCCACCTGCATTCATTCTTGGACTTCTGGGTTTCCGTTTAGGATGATCTTTGCATTTACTCAATTTCTACTGGTGAAAAATTTTTTCTTTTTTTTTTTTTTTCTTCACTTTGGATATTATCAACTTTGCCTTTAGAAAAAGCGCATTTTTGCTAGGTTTAATTATTTTCTTTCAGGACTTTGAGTATGTAATACCCAGGCCTGTTAAGTTACCTGCCATTTTTATTGTTCCTGTAAAAATAAAACTTTTTTTTTCCCTAGCTGCTTTTAAGATTTTCCTTTTGTCTTAAGTTACCAGCAAGTCTACCCTGATGTCCTCTGGCACTGATTTGTTTTATTCATTCTGTTTGATATTCTCATCTGAATTTGATAACACTAACTACTTTGATTGTTTTGACTCAGTGATTCTCTTTTCACTCCACTAAGACTCCAGTTTAACACATGTTATCATTTCCCATGTTCTTTCATTCTCTGCAGTAACCATTTTATTTTTTTAAAGCTGCTTTGTGAATATTTTATTCAAATGCATCTTCCAGTTAACTTTCTTCAGGTATATGCCATCTGTTATTGAATTCATCCACTGAGTTTAAATTTGAAGTATCATGCTTGAAGATTTATTTATTCTGAGAGAGAGAATCTACTGGTTCACTTTCCATTTTCCATATGCCCATAATGGCTGTACCTGGACCAGGCTGATGCCAGCACCCACGAGTTTCAATCCAGTTCTCACACATAGGTAATATGAACCCATGTACCCAAGCTAGCACCTGCTGCCTCCCAGGGTGTGCAGTGGCAGGCAGCTGGAATCAAGAGTCCAATTCAGGGGATGGCACTGTAGCATCATGGGTTAAGCTGCAGTGCCAGCCACTTCACTTCTGATCCAGTTTCTTGCTTATACGCATGGGATATCAGGAAAAGATGGTCCAACAATTAGGCTTGTGGGAGTCCCAGATGAAGCTGCTGACTCCTGGTTTCACCTTCACCCAGCCCTGCCTGTTGTGGCATTTGGGAGCAAACCAACAAATGGAAGATCTCTATTTTTTTGTCTCCGTCTCTCCCTATCTATAATTCTGCCTTTCAAACTAACAAGTAAATGTTGAAAATAACAAAAGAGAGAAAAGAGAAGGAAAGGAAAGGAAAGGAAAGGAAAGGAAAGGAAAGGAAAGGAAAGGAAAGGAAAGGAAAGGAAAGGAAAGGAAAGGAAAGGAAAGGAAAGGGTGAATTTTGACTGTACTTAGGCATTTTGTCACATAATTAGTTAATTGCTACACCAAATGACCCGCACTGCTTCTTTCTAGACTTCTGCAAACATTCCCAAGTTTATCTTTTTTCAGTCTGGACATTGTAAGCATGGTTATCTTAAAGTTTGTGTTGTTTAATTCCCCTTTTACTAGAGCCTAGAAGCATCTATTTCTCCTGTCTATTGTTTCTGATAACATTTAATTAATCTTCTCATGTCTGGTTATTTTCCATTATGTGATTGACACTGTAGTGACAAAATAATTTACAGAAACACTTGAAGACAAGGGTGATGCTATGTGTCTCCAAAGAGTATGTCCAATTCAGCCAGGTACCTGATGGGTTTTCAAGGATGGGGGATTTTAATCTATTACAGCCCCTTCAGAGGCATTTGCATTTACAAGTTCTTATTTCTTTTAGAGTGCACCTTCAAGATTCCCATCCAATTATGGGAATTCACCATGCTTTGTTTTTCCTTGATGGGGCTTCACTTTGTTGTCTGACCTCAAGCAGATTGTTACAAGGATTGCTAGCCTTATAACCACTGCCTCATGCTTGGGATGGGCCAACAGGGAATAGTGATCCTAAACACTGATTTATTTCCTTTGATCTCTACTCTCCTCTGCAGCTTGGCTGTGGAATTGTTTATTCAAGTTTCTAATGCCCTTATATCTTAATTATTTTTAAAAAATGTTTAGATTAATTGAACAAATGCATATATAGCATGAAAAACAAAATTTTATTTGGATTTGGGCCACTTGTTCTTCGACTCATTTTTATAGGATGGCTGTAAACTATCTTGTGCATTGTTTAAGAGCACAGAATTTGAAGCCAGCAAATGTTTCAAATTCTTTAAAGGGTGAGCATTGTGGCATTGTGTCACAGTGGGTAAGGTTGCTGCCTATAATACCAGCATTGGTCCTGGCTGTTCAACTTCCAGTTCATCTCTGTTTATATGCTTGGGAAAGCAGCAGAAGATGGTCCCAGATGTTAGGCCCTTGTACTCACTTGAAGACCCTGATGAGTTGGCTGGCTTCTGGCTTCAGCTTGGCCCAGTCTCAGGCATTGCAGACATTTGGAGAGTGAGCCAGTGGGTGGAGGATCTCTGTCTCTTTCTCTCTAACTCTGCTTTCAAATAAAAAATTCCTTAATTTTTAAGTGTTTTTTTCAACTGTGTAATTTTAAGCAACTTATTTAAGCTCTCTAATTCCCATGTGCTTCATTGGTTAAAAAAAAAGTGAGTCTATTCTTACTTAATAAGTGAAACTAACGTTGCAAAGAAATAACTCTGTTGGTACCTATTTAAGGACCCATGAAATGGCACCTATTCTTATTTGTTTGGAACTATCTTAATGTTGAACAACATCCATCTGTAAGTATTCTAGGTTGAGGATGGTTATAATTATGGAGGTTTCTCCCCTGACCATTGTATTTCAGAAAGGAACTATTAGGTCATGACTTTGGGTCCTGGGAACACTTGTGTTGTAACTTGTCTATTCCTGGACCTCAGCAGCGTTTATGTTGTAGACTTCAGGGAACCAGTGGAATGCTACTTCACATTCTGGGGTTGATTACAAGCTCCGACTACAGGAAAGGGTGACTTTGTCTACATGCAGCTTTTATGGTTGTGTTCACAGAGCCCTGTAAGACTCCCAGGCTGTGTCTGCATCTACAATTGACCCAATTGTGGTATTCATTTAACACCTCCTTCCTCAACCACAGGTAAGACCAGAGGTGGGTTTGTTAAGATTACCCTCAGGGGCTCCATTAGGATCACAGCTGTTTTAAACCGTGTGACCTGATTTCTCCTGTCTAGAGATGACCCATTTCTCAGGAGGCAACTGCTGCCAGTTCCCACTGTTGGGCATTTGAAAGCAGATTCTATAAACCTCAACAGCTAGGAGTCTTCATTGACCCCATGCTGCTAAATTCCTAGCCGGGTCTTGACCCCAGAGTCAAAGTCCCGTGAAAAACCAATAAAAGCAGCAAACATTGTTATGTTATTCTTGGCACACTTTGCTAAACAATGAGAGTTTAACAATAGTTAATTAGGGCTTAATAGTCCCTAACAAGTACTAAGTGTTAACACAGTGGCAGGCCATATGTACACATTCTCTCATTTGATTCACATAACAACCAATGAGGGAGGCTCTGTCATTATCCCTGGTTTACAGGGGAGCAACTATGGTTTACAGGGGCCAACTATTTAACCCAAGGCCACAGCCAGCAACAGTGTCGCCGTTAGCCATTCCTGGTGGCTGCGGACTCCTCACTTAGAATCTATTTTATGAGAAACTCAGGCCCAGGGCTTAGCATGGAGGAAGCTATTGTGAATTTGTGAAGACACATCCAACAGAGGGATAGGTCTGTAGTTATTAAGTGAATTTCTGCCACTAGAATTGGGATAGATGTTGCTTGCCAAGACTATCCTGATGATGATGGAACCTTAGGACGTAATCAAAGCAAAAACAGGTCAGCAATATGGAAACCAACCCCTCAGAACAGGAGGGGGAAGAGTGGCAGCAAAGCAATGTCATCTGATCACTTAAGTGATGCTGTTTAAAAAAGAATCTGTGGAGCCAGTGTTGTAGGCCAGTGGGTTAAACCATCTATCGTGAAGCTAGCATCCCCTGTCAGAGTTCTGGTTTGAGTCTTGGCTGCTGCTCTGATTCCAATACAGCTCCCTGCTTAATGTGCCTGGAGCAGTGAAAGGTGGCCCACGTACTCAGGTCCCTGCAGGCCACCTGCACTGGAGACCCAGCTGGAGCTCCAGTCTCCTGGCTTTGATGTGGCCCTGGCACTTAAAGGCTTCTGGTGGAAGATTTTTTTGTCACTTGATGGCTCTCCCCTTCTCTTTCAAATAAAAATTTTTAAAAATCATAAGAAGAATCGTCTGTAAGAGAATACACAACATGGTCTTGAGAACAAGCTTCGGAGAGAGGCTCACAATAGACAAAGGGAAGGCAACACTCCCACAAGTGTAGACACACAAAAACTCAGCCTTCTAGGCTGCAGCACAGCACAGCTCCAGAAGGCCTCTGCACAACACAGCATCAGAGCCACCCCCACAAAGGGTTCTAACAGCCCCTCCAAGGCCTTCCACCAAAATCCTTGTACTTGTGGCTCCTTAAAGGAGACAAAATGAAATCAGAATAAGAATAAACTGGGAGGTTACTGAGTTGTGTGCTGTACGTTTTTTTTTCTTGTCCCACTCTTGCCTGAAAGGAGATGCCCACGTGTACCCAGATACTCCTGAGAGTCTTCATTATTGGAGAGTCAGAAAGAAATTCCCCTCTCAGAGCTTTGAGAAATGAAATGGCCAGGAGGTTGAAGAATCTCTTCAACACCCGTTAGCCTTGCCAGCTAATCCTACCCTTCTAGGTACAACTGGACCTAGATTCAGGGATTGTGAAAGCCCAGGTTGAGGTGTGAAGACAAAAGGTTCTAACATATTGGCAATGGAGGAGAAGCAGTTATAACAGCGGTTTCCCATGATAAGCAATGTGAGTGAAGACTACGTTGCACCCCCTCCCGACCCCCGTGGACTTGCTGTATACACAGTCCACAGTTCTGGGTCATGTTCAGCATGCCAAGAGCTCCACAAATGCATGCTGAGTGAATAAACTGAGTGAGAAAATGTCCAAGCTGGTGCAGGCTTTGTAAGTTGGTTCTTAAAGGATAGCTATGAAGTGGAGAAGGGATTGATTTACATCAAAAACACAGAGGCACGTGGAGGAGGGGGACTTAGAAGTTCTTTCAGAGATAGGTGGGAGCAGGAGGAGGTGTCAGCTGAATAAAAATGCGTGCTTCTTGGCCACAAATTGGGAAGGTCACGGTTAAAGAGAACCCTGCATGATAATTGCCAAAGGTTGAGGTGAACATGAGGAACCTTCCAAAGGCAGCAAGCTTATTTCAGGTTCACTCATTATTTCCTGCATATAATAGACAGGCTGTCATTCCTCTTTCCACTAACCACTGCAGCCTAATGTGTTGTGGTTTTGTAGATGTGGAAACAAAGCCATTAAAACTTAGTACCATTCAAGGATGTGTAGGGGGAGGGAATGAAGAGAGGGTCATATGAGGAGGCGGAAAATGTAGGAAAATATTGCCAGGCAGGCTGCCCAACTCAAGATAGGAAAATGGAACATGTGGCCCTGCGGCATGGCCCAGGTGTGCACAGATGAGCACGCGGCCGCCTCTGGGGAGGAGAGGCAAGCAAACGGCTCCTTCACGAATGCAATGTTTCCCAAAATGTGAGTTTTGGGAATCGGATGTTTCCTGAAATGTGCCTTTCTCAAATTTCAAATCTTCTAAAGATTCACCAATGCATATTAGCCAGAAAAGGCTTTGAGAAAAGGAAGCAAAGGAAAGTACTTAACTTCGTTTAACCCAAAGTAGCCAAACATATTTCATCTTAGGGTGGGCTTTTCATAGCACACCAATTCCTCTCTCCAGGAAAGCACACAAAATACTGAAAGAATGTTTAATTTCATAGATGATCAAGAAATGCTTACTTTAACATTTTGATAAGTAGAATTTGCTACTAGAATCATACTGACAACAGCTTCTGAAAAAGCAGATAGAAAGTAAAAGAAGTAGTCATAGCTTTCAGAATCAGAAAAACTCAGAATTAGGAAGAATGGGACTTTGTCAATGGCTACTAAAAATAATCTAAACATGTCTACCATCTCGTGGCTTTATCAATCAGAGGATAAATTATTTTCTGTTTTATAGCACACCATTCCTCCAAAACTGCAAATTCTGCTTTGACACCTTCTAACAGAGAATGAAACCTGTCTCATTTTCTTTAATGCCAGAGGGTGGATTAATTGCTTAAGGGGAAAAACACAATGGCTGTTGCCCAGGTGGGAAGGTGCAGAGTTCCTGGCATGCTCCCAACCATCAGGGTGGAAGCCGGAACCACACAGCGTGTGCCGGGCTAATGATTCAGATAACACTGCTTTTCATTTCACATCGACATTCATTTGGCTCTGTGGAATGAGAATAAATGTGTTCATCAGGCAGCCTCCATTCAAATTTTGGCTCCATCTCTTGCCAGCTATCCAAGTACGGGCAAATCTCTGCACTTTGGTTTCCTGTTCATCAAATGGCATGAGTAGTGTGGCAGCCACTAGAATAAAACTTGCACTTAGAAATCTCCAGGATAGTTGGGCTCACCACCATCCCAACCTAAAGCAAAGCTTGCTAGCAGAATGGCTTGCCCCATTTTGCTCACAGTTTTACAGCAGAGAGATCAGAGCCCAAATATGGACCTATAACAGGAAGAACATGAAACACAGTCACTTAATTCTTCTTGCTTAAACAGAAGCACAAAACCAAGAATAACCAAGCATGTTAAGAAAAACACCAGAAGAGACAAGAATGACCCAGAAGACAGACTACATTAAGTCCATTATTGCCTTTTGTCTTATGTATAGGACACCTATAGAGACTTAAATCAAGCAATAAATATCCCATTTATGGTAACTTGGAATATGTCACTGGAATATTTGCTGGAAGGAGACCAGTGTGGTAGCACCACACATTAAATTGCTGTCTGCAGGGCCCAGGGTGGTAGCCTAGTGGCTAAAATCCTTGCCTTGAACATACCAGGATACTATATGGGTGCTGGTTCTAATCCCAGCAGCTCCGCTTCTCATCCAACTCCCTGCTTGTGGCCTGGGAAAGCAGTTGAGGACAGCCCAAAGCCTTGGGACCCTGCACCTGCATGGGAGACCCAGAGGGGGCTCGGGGCTCCTGGCTTTGGATCACTCAGCTCTGGCCTTAGTGGCTACTTGGGGAGTGAATCAGCGGTTGGAAGATCTTTCTTTTTGTCTCTCCTCCTCTCTGTATATTTGACTTTCCAATAAAAATAAATAAATCTTTTTAAAAAATGCTGCTTGAAATGCTGGCATCCTCTGTGAGCATGAGTTCAAGTCCCAGCTGCTATACTTCTAATCTCACTTCCTGCTAAGGCACTGACATAGCAATGGGTCAAATGCTTGAGTCCCTGCTCCTATTTGTGGGAGACGTGAATGGAGTTCCTGGCTCCCAGATTCAGAATCGCTCAGCCTTGAGTCTTGCAATTCCTGGGGAGTGAATCAGTGAATGGAAGCTCTCTTTCTCCCCATCTCTCCTTTTTCTCTGTAACTCTGTCATTTAAATAAATAAGGTTATTTTTAAAAAGAGAGATATAAATACTTGCAGGATTGAAAACTTTGAATTTAATGAGTTAAAAGTACTTTAAATCACACCTGAGGGGCATTTTGAAGAAAACATTATGTCCTTACAATTAAAACAAATGCTAGGAAACAAAGAACAAGAGTAATCATAGATTTAAAACAATAAGAATTGTGAAAATAAAAAGAAAATAAACTTAAAGCATTAGAACATAAGAACACTTCACTCTTAAAGGTAGGAGAGAACAACAGAGGAGTTGAAAACTATGAGATTACAGATTGGTTTAGGAGGGTTGGACAGGAAAGTAGTATTTTTAAAAAGCTGAAAGAAAATTGTCTAAAGGTGAAGGACAGAATTCTTCAGTATTAAAAGAGACAGCCTTCTCTGGACACACCTGTGTCACAGTGTAAGGGACAAAAAGAAACTTTTAAAGGCTTCTGTACCCAGCCCGATACCAAGAACTATGATATTTCCAGGGAAAAGGAGCTGAGAAAAGTTTACTTCCCAAGAACCCTGTTCTGTAAGGATATCTGGAGACTGATTCCAGAAAACAAGGGTAGAATAAGAAGGCAGTCGTGGCGTCCAGCCAATGCTGGTTCCGATGCACTCTCCCGATAGTAATGAAAAAATGTGCCATGAGTTGTAAGCAGGAACTGTATAGTGAGCGTAGAGGGCAACCACACAGGTGAGGCAGAAGGGTGGAGGTGGGCTGGGCAAGCAGGGTCAGGGTCTCCTGGGAAAAGGAAAAACAGACAGATTCGGAGAAAATTTATCACAAGAGCAAGTAATATAAGAAAAACAACAGCATTAGTTAGAAATTCTGAGAAGTGAAAAAAACACATAATAAATCCTAACATGTAACTGGGCCATAATATACAGAATAAACTAGCTAAACTATAGCAATGAACTACAGTCTAAAGAAAGCCCAGTGAACTTCAATTTTGGGAATCCATATCGGCCAGGAGCCATATGCTTTACTTATCAGAAAGAACATACCCCTAATGCACAACTTGATCCATCTGTGGATGTGTCATGGTGACAGCACAAAAATAAATACTTATCTAAAAAGATGGGATATGGACGTGGAAGGTGTGGTCAGAAGATGAAGAAGAATGACAAATCAAAAGATTTCCAGTGCCAAAAAGGTAAAAAATAGAGATCTAATAACATCTTCTAAATTACAAATATCAACACGTACACACGTTATGTAAATGTCAGACACTTGGGACTGTCTAGGATCCTGGAAAGAAAATAGTGGTGTTTGTGGGCTAAATCCTTAGCTTTGATACTGAAGAATTTATATATATATATAATGTACTATTGACGCAAGACAACAGAGGTAACGCAGATTGTATGGTGGCAGGACCAGCACAACTGAGGGTGGGGACACTTCTTGGAGCAGGGACTACATCTTTCCATTTGTCTGACATATTCCCTAAGGCCACATGGGACCAGTGCCCTGCCCACCTGCTTAATAAATAGAGAAGGAAAATAAGAAACTCTGGAGAATGGCCCTGGAGGTGAGAGGGGAAGGACCAGAGGTTGTTGCTGTTCAACACTGAGTGGTTTATATGAGATGAAAGTAGTATTTTCATGAAGGAAAATTATAATTAGGGAAAGTGGGTGGGGAATACAGCATGTCATTAAGGGCTGGTTGCCTTAGGAAAGACAAATTGTGAGAGAAGCCATGAGGAGGAAACAGCCAGGTGAAGGATGGGGAGTATGAAAGCTAGAGGCAGGAAAACGACCCAGGACGCTGTGCAAAGGCAGGCAGGGGTCATGTCTACAGGAGCTCCACAGTCACATCAAGGATACTGGTGAACACTTGGTGCATGCACTCAGGTTCTGGGCTGATAAGTCAGAAATGGATTAGGCTTCCGGGTTTGACTTTCAGTACCTCCAAATCTCTGAACTATCAAAACACAAGAAGAAAATGCTACCTATTAGACAGTGGAGTAGAATGTGTTCTTATTGCATACAGGGAGTGTAGAGTGCTGGGAATACTGGGGAAGTGGCTAGGTTTTCTCATCATCGAGAGCTTGTCAGGAAGTTGTGGGCCATGTTTTTAGCAGGGAGGCAGAGAAACATTATCAGGGCAATTTGGGCATTGATCAGTGGTGAAGAATGTTCTATTCAAGAAACCCGAGAGTGTTTACTGGGCTCTCAGGAGCATGGGGCTGGGCCAGCTGCCAGCGGTAATTGTAAAGATATGGGCTCCACTCCTGAAGAGGTTCCCATTCTTGGAAGACAGAAATAGATGTGGATGAACACAGATCCAGATTCTCACAGAGCACAAGCACTGCACAGGGATTAGGCTCAGGGCTCTGGGAACTGAATTAACTCTCCCAATCCACCAGGGTCCTTGTTAGTGCTTCGAAGCAGTAATTTACTCAATGACAAAGAGTTCCCGGTGCTTTCTAAGGCACTTAACTTACTCCCAGGATGCTGGCTGCCCACCAAGGGAATCTGGCTCACTCATCTTTAACACTTGTCATAATTATTCTTCTTTCAATGATACTATTCCCCCCCTGAGAAACCAAAAATTATTACATAAGAAATGTAGAAATGAAAGTGCAAGATGCTGCTTATATGAAGGGAACAAAGTTCATGTATTTCATACACATGGTTTTAACAGCATAATGATACTTCCCATCTTATCTTTCCTTCCCTCCCTCACTCCTACCACACCTCCTCTTTCCTTTCTTAGTTTGGTTTTAAGTTTTACAATGACGTTTTCAAATAAAATACAGTGAGGGGCCCTTGGGAATGTGCGCATAAAGGCTTCTCAAGTCAATTATTTTTTTTTCATTCCTGTTTCTCATAATTGAATATATTATTGCTGTATTTATACAAGTCCTCTCAAAATGAACAGGTGTGTGGGGGGTGTTGACACACTGGGAATGGCGAATATTATTAATTAAAGTTGTTTAAACTCTACAATGAAAACAGTGCTGATGCATGTAAATTTGATTCAGCCAGCCGCCAGCCTGCTCCAGGAATTACAGGAACACTGTTGGCCACCCTGGCTGGTGGTCCTCGTGTTTGCATCATCCTAGCTGCTGTCTCAGCCCATCGGGGTCAGAGGAAAAGTGAATAGCCTCCTTCTATATTCAATGTCCATGCTAAGCTGCCTAGAAGACCCACAGTGGCTAACCCGCATGTTTACCATTTTAATCTGAATGTTTAGTCTTGCTCTTTCCTTTTGTCCCTTCAGAGAGGTCATTGCTGGTCATCTGCTTCCATTGGCTCAACTGCTCCTGTTGTCACTGCTGAGACATGCATGAGGCAGCTACAAGGGTTCCCCTCTGAGACACTTCGCAGAGAACGTGGCTACATGTGCAGGTCTGCCGGCTGTGGCATACTAGAATCAACGGGGCTTGCACTGCTTTCATGCAGGCACTTCCTGCTATCTCCCAGATCCCGGATCACTGCAAGGGAGGACTGCCTGCGTCTGGTGTTGAGCTTCACCCATTCCTCCAAGCCACAACTACACAGGAGCTCCGAGCAGTCTGAGCAAGCATGGCCTGGAGAGAAGGACCCAAGGAGACTCCTGCTTCCACTGTGAGATGTGCACTGGGAAAGTGTCACCAAGGTCTGCCGACCTCATATGGGAACTGGCAGCTGTCAGAAGGTGATGACTTGCCTAGAGGTGGAGCTCCTTTTCTCTGGGGGAGGCTCCCTTATGAGAGCTGGACGCTGTCACCCCACTGCTCTCTGGCACTTCTGAGTCCCTCCTCTCATCCACTCTCACAGGACATCCTTTAGAGGCATCTGGTGGTTGCTTATGCAAGACCAGAGTGACCCTCTAAGGGAAGGTTAATTTCAGAGTTCAGTGGCTTTTCTCGAGGCTGCCTCTTTGGACCCCCGACACAGGCACAGGGGATTCATAAATGTTGGTTAACGGTTATTTGGCCCAAAGGATGCTTTCAATTCAGGAGGATTATGACCCACTTGCCTAAATGAATCTCAGAGCCTAAGATTCATGCACTGAGACTGCAAGAGCAAAATGGAGGTGAACATTCCAAAGGGATGGATTTCTGTTTGAAATGTAGGACTTTCACATAATTAGAGCACCTGGGGAAAGTGCCTATCAAGGGGCCGTGGGGTCTCTGCTGCCAGAAGTAATGAATATAATCAATGGCTACTTATCAAAATGAGGCTCGAAAAGAAACTATGGGTGGAACCAATGACCTTGCTGGTCTTGATGCTGAGCTATTTTACTGGCTTATCCTTCCTGTGGACACACTGCTAGAGTACACAGGGAGGGTGCGGGGTCAGGGGTCGGGGCAACGGTCAGATGCCTGTAGTCCATCTGTCACCCTTGTCAGTCCAAACTGCCTGTCCAATCGGTCTGGCTGGGGATGTTGCAGGTTGTGGCATCAAGGTCAGTAGCAGACCGCATGCAGGTCCATTGCTAGCAGGCCTGACCTCTCTCAGTGTCTCCCTGATGTCACCTGCCTTGACGTACAGACACATGTGCAGCAGCCGTCGTTTAACCAAAGGCTCTATTTTGATGAGATTCTGAATCAAGATTCTCTAATGATTTTTTTCCCCTCCAGAATCATAGGAAAATGTGGCAGGGGTATCATCATATCATTTGAATGTGTACCCACTTGCCAATCAGTCTGGATTGATGCTTCCTGCCACAAACAATCAGCTGAACACAAACTCTAAATCATAGATTTGACACTTTATTGAAGGGAAAAAAAAAACAACCTTCAGCTATTTAGGCACAAACATCAGCCTGCTAGTTTTCCTGGCAAATGTACTATAACTAACTATGTATATATGTAACAGTCCACATTGTGAGCAAGTAATGGTCAGGCCATTCCAATGGGCAATTTACTCTCCAGGAACCTAACAGGGCCTATGCCACAGGCATGCTCTTTTCTAGGTTACTCAGAGCCATTTAGAAAATTACTACTGAGATTCACAATATGCTCTGCTGGGCTGAGGAATTAACCCTATTCCTAATACGTCTAATTTACTTGTTCTTCAAGTAATTGGCATGCTAAAGTTGATGTGGGTCCAGTATCCAAATAATACAAAACAGCTACTTTTTACTGAGTGTTTGGTGCGTTCCAGGCACTCTAAACAATTGCATACGAGCTCATTAAATCCGCACCACAGCCCAAATGAGAGATGCAGGTTATCCCTGTTTTAACTAAAGGGTAAATTGAGATGCAGACAGAGAAGTAATTGCCTACAGTCACCTAGATTCTAGTACCTGGCATGCAGAACATGCTCAAGGAGTGATGATTAATACTATTTTATACTAGGAGGCCTGGAATTTGACTCCAGGCCTAAATCTTCATGCTTGGTCTCCAAATGGTTCTATATCACTCAATTGGTACTGTCCATGAAACATGTCAGGGCATAGTGTTACTAGTGGGACACTTCCAGTTTCTCCGAATCAATTGAGAGCATGCAGCATAGAAAACAGGATGACTGGGGCCAGTATTATGGCGCAGAGGGTAAAGCTACCGTCTGCTACCCAAGTATTGCATATGGGTTCCAACTCAAATCCTGGATGTTCCACTTTCAATCCAGCTGCCTTCATCTCCTCTTCTCTCTGTATCCCTTGGTTGCTCTCTCTCCTTTTCTCTTTGGCAGTGCTTTGGCACAGCGATTAGCCAGTGACTGCAGTATTGGTGTCCCATATGGGCACCAGTTCAAGTCTTTGGTGTGCCAGTCGCCAGTTCTGATCCAGCTCCCTGCTAATGTGCATGGGAGAACAGCAGAAGGTAGCCCAAGCTCTTGATCCTCACTTATTTATGTGAAGACCTAGATGGTGTTCTTGACCCTTGGCTTAGGCCTGGCTCAATGTTGGGGCCATTTGGGGAGTGAACCAGCAAACGGGAGATCTCCCTCTCCATCTGCCTTCATCTTAGTCCGTAGCTGTCTTTCAAATGAAAATTTACAAATCTCTTTGTGTGTCTCCCTTTCTCTGTCACTCTGCTTTTTTAAATACATGAATATTAAAAGAAAATAGGATGAAGGACATCATTTCTAAACTTGGATAGAGTGTAAAATCCATTTCTATAGAAATTCACCAATACATTTAATATTGATGCACTCTGTGGCTAGGTTTACAGTTGAAGATGCCAATTTTCCTAAAGCTGATTGCCACAAGTACTCTGTGGGAAGAACTGTATACTGGATCCACCTCTCTGCATCCCTGCTTCCTCCCAGGCCAGCCAGTCCCCTTACCCAGGGCTACCCTGCACCCCCTGGGCTGAGGGCTTGGTAAGATGCTGTTCTGGTTTCGATATGGTTTTTCCCGTTAAGATTCATGTTAGGGGTTGGTCTCCACTGTGGCCATGTTGGGAGGTGGTACCTTTGGAGGTGTTGCAGCCTTGAAGGAGGAAGTGAGTATGCTCATGGGCTAGCCACTGCCTACGCACATCTCCCCTGACAGCAGCAGCACCTCATAGGTTTATGGTTCCAGAAATACACACTCCCATTCTAGGTACCCTAGGGGCAATTTGAAATGCTGATTTCCAGGAAGTCTCAGCACACAAAGTTTCCTGGTGTTCTTGGAGGTTGGTGGGCAAACCCATCTGTTGCAGGGTAGGGGAGGAGGTCATTTGACTGCAATCACAGCAATGTCCATGCTGCCTGTCTTGTGGAACACCCACTGGAGGTATGGGTGACACTGCAGAAACCTCCGTTATGACAACAGTCAGGACATTTGACCGCCAAGAGGGTTAAGGACTCATCAACCTGTGTCTCTAAAGTAAAGACCACCGAGCATCTCCTAAGGTGCAAAAACACAACTGCAGGCAGACAACAATAAACACCAAAGGGTAGGTAGGCTCATAAAAGCAATGGCCCCAACTTGCACAGCAGTGTGCTCAGGTCTGCATGTCAGCAGCCATAGATCACAAATGCATGATTTAAAAAAAGAAAAAAAAGAAAGACATGCTCAGACGTTCAGGAGCACCACTTTACCCACAGAGGAGCTTCCAAATCCTGTGGAATTCAGACCCTCAGGCTCATGCACACACTTCAGAAACTTTGTGGAAAATGGAAGGAAAGCATGTATCTAGTTGGGTCAAAGAATCACGAAATTTATAGTGTTTTTATGATGTGCTCTTTCTAGGCACATTTTAAGATCCCTAGCATGCATCACTTTTTAGTTTTTTTTTTTTTGGCACCAAAATAAACTTACCTTGTAATTCCATTTTCATTGACTTTTTCCAAGTGCCCTTCTACCTGATTGCTTTCTGAGCCAAACCGAGACAGAGTCAGTTTAGAGTGTTTCTCCACGCTTCCTCAACCCTCCAGTTACTTGAATGAGTGTGATTTTCAGGTTAGTATCACTGATGTAAGTGCAGTTTTCCTGAGAGAGGCTGCCTTTCAGGATAGATTTCTCAAGAATTAAAGAGCTCTTCTCTTTGTTATATTTATGAGTGAAATGGTGAGAGGAAGCTGAATGCTATCCTTGAATTGGCGTAATGCTACACCCCAGGGAGTGAGAGAAAGAATGGAGGAACAGCTCAAATGTTTGGGATGCTTTCACCCACAGCAGAGTGCCTGGGTTCAACAATTGACTCTGCTTTCTGCCCAGCTTGCTGCTGACATTCAGCAGGGGAGGCAGCAGGGGACAGTGCGAGTACCTGGACCCCGGACACCCACATAGGTGGCTTGGACTGAGTTCCAGGCTCCTGGCTTTACACTTGGGCTGGCTGTGGCTATTGTGGCATCTGGGAAGTGAACCAGTGGATGGGAGATCTCTCTCTTTGTCTCTCTCTTTGCCTTTCAAATGAAAACATTAAAAGAAATTTTTAAAAGAAATTTGTTTGGACTCAACAAACTTTAGAAATTCATGCATAATTCATGTTCCTAAAAAGTTTATGGATAAACAATTTTATGGAAAAGCTATATGGATTTCAAGCCTTTTTTATATTAACATAAAAATGTTTTAATTTCATTTTCCATGATCTTTCACCTTCTTTCTTACCACTGTGTCCTTAGAACAGAGGACACAGATTTTCTCAGATTTTTGAGAGCATGGGGTCTTGTTCACTACAGGCATTGCGTTGTGCAGCGAAATGATATTACTCAAACTTTTTCCTCTTATCTAACCGAAATATTGTGCCCTTTGATCAACAATCATATGTTTTGACTTAAGTTTTATGGGAATTCCTCTGGGGGCTGGGCTGAGAAGAGCGTGAAGCGAGGGGAGTATGGAAGGAAGGGGACCAGCCTGGAATGCTAGTAGAGACCACAGGTCTCAGACAATGAAGGTAACAAATGATTTCATTCCGAATGTATTTTAAAAGGACATGCAGACAGATCTGCTGAGGGATTCGAGGTGGATTGTGAAAGAAATGAGTAAATGATGGCTCCAGGTTGCTAAGCTGACCTGGAAGTTTGGGAGGACTACAGGGAATATGAGAAAATTACAATAGAACAGGGCTAGCTAGAGTCAGAGAAACAAGTGGGTGTGTTTGGATGTTACAATAGTGAAATGAAATACTCACCAAGAGATGCCAGGTGTCCTATGGCAGCTGGGGCCCTCATCAGGAAAAGAAGTCAGGGTTAGGAGGTATAGGTTTGGGCATCTGTTAGCACGTCAGTGGCCATACTGGCCCACCAGTTGGATGAACACAGCCAAAGCAGTCAGATAATTGGGGTGCTCTGCCACCTAGACATGCGGAAGAGTTGGGAAAAGATCCAAAGTGGAGACAGGCAAGGAGTGGCCAGTGAGTTTGGAAGAGAAGCTTGAGAAGAATGTTCTGGAAGGCACAGAAGGAAAGTGCTTCAAGAGGGCAGAGATGAATAACTGTGAAACAGGCTGAGGAATCCAGTCAAGCGAGGATTGGCCATTCCTGATCTGACTGTACTCACTCTTGATCTTACAGATTCAAAAAGGGACTTTTCTCATACACTACATTTGCATAGAAGCAAGTGTGTGTGTTCACACTTTCTCTTCTCTCTCATGGATCTGTGTGTCCACTTGGAGCTGGGTGACTGCTCAAACCTATGCCTTGACATGACAAGTCCCATGCCTCCTGCTTGGTTCCTACCTCTTTTCAAAACTGGTTATTCTTATCAAAAATGCATATGAGATTTTTAGATCGGAATTTTTATCAAGTCTCCTTCCTCCTCAAATGCATCAGACTTAAAAAGAAATTTTACGTATAAAAGAGTCTGGTTAGAGTTTAGAGTAAGCTTTTTACATAGCAGGTATTTCCATTTATATGTTTTGTGTAGACTTTACAAGAATTTTTCATATGTTGTTTTATATGTTTTCTCTTTCTTTTCTAGATATTTAAATTTTGGTGTCTTTTGTGAATAACATCTTTCGTCTTCATTATATTTTCTTACTGGATATTTTCTGAATTAGAAACCTATTTATACATAAAGAATGTTCTTACTGCGTCCAACTATTTCATAGGTGATGCAAATAGATTGCCATACGTTTGCTATTTTCATGGGCATAGGGTCTCAAGGCTACAGGATCATATAACCAGTGGATATAGTTATCCTAATTTCCGTGGGTAAAATCATTCCTAGTTTGGAAGATGAGGTTTAACAGGCTGATATTTCACGGTGTTTCCCAAAGAACTCCATGATTTCCAGGTGAGTTTGGAATGCTTGCAGCCACACATCTCAAAATGTCCCAGATCCTCCCAATTTAAAATCTTTTTCCCTTTGTTAACCCATGAGTCAGACCATATGTCCTTTGATCTCTGCTTTAGAAAATATTGTCATGGTATTTAGCAACAGGGACAGCCCGTGGAAAGTTATAACATCTGGTGGCCCCTAACTTTCCTCTGAGCTTTCTCATTATGTGTGCTTGGTGCACACACAGGCACATGTGTGCGTGTGTGTGTGTGCGCGCACACACACACACAGTGGCCTCCTGAAGGAAAGGGAGTTCATTAAAACAAGACCATATGTGCTGCTGCTTTGCAGCCTGGACTCAAGATCACCTGAAAGCAGCTCACACAGACAGCTCTGGCATGGGGCAGCCTGGGCTTGAACCCCATATCTAACCTGTGTGCTCCTGAGAGGTCCCCTAACCTCTTAGAACTTCCTTTCTTCAGCATGTAAAAGGCATATATACTGTTTACCCTGCAGGGATGTTGAGAGGACTCAGAAAATATGCATAAAATGTCCAATATAGAGAGGAGCTGGGGAAATAGTCCCCATGACTATGATTTAGAGGGGGATTTCCGTAGAATCCCTCAGGTCCTTGAGAAAACTCCTTGCCTCATAGTCTACACCCAGCTGTAGAAGCAATTAGAGTAAGAATGAAGAGAGTCCCACGCAGGAGATCTGGAAGAAGTTCCTGGCTCCTGGCTTCGGATCGGTTCAGCTCCGGCCGTTGTGGCCACTTGCAGATGAACCAGCGAATGGAAGCTATTTCTCTCTCTTTTTCTGTGTGCATCTGCCTTTCCAATAAAAATGAATAAATCTTTAAAAAAAAAGAATGAAGAGAGTGCTGGGGCAGTTATTTTTAGTTGCATTTCTGTTCTGGGTACAACAAAGCATTCAGACACTGTGAGCTTTTGCTGTCTGCATCCGCCCTTCCTAGTATCACCCCAGTCTTCCTGTTGAGGAAGCCCCATTGAACTTAGCTTTGGAAGGCAGGACATGAAATGCAACAAACAGGCCTGGCCTTTTTCATGGGGATAGCCGTGTGACCCAGCCGCAGCTCATCAGGATGTTCAATGAGTGGTATCTCCAGGCAGGGACGGCTGAGGTTATACCTGTCACGGTCATGGGCACATTTCCACTCCTCTACCATTCCTCTAGCTCTCAAGAGTCTCCTTTCTGCTCCTCACTGCCCAGCCTCCAGATCCCGGATCTCCCCTCCGTGTTAAGCCTGGACATCCCCCAGCACTCTGCCATCAGGTTGGCTTTTTTTCTGCAGCACAGTCCGGTTTGGCTTCTGTCTTTCACAAGAGGCACAGTGTCAGATAGAACTGGATCACTAGAGGAAAAGGGAGCTCATGTCTCACACACAGATTTCTCTGTTGAAGTGTTCACCACCCCAAGCTGGGGAGAAAGATGAAGTCCTAAGACACATCCCTCAGCGGAAAGGATGACAAGCTAAAGTTATGCCTCTTCACACAAAGCAAGGGGCCAGGATATGAATGCCTTTCTATTGGAAAGTGTATCTCGTGAGTGTGTGTGTGTGTGTGTGTGTGTGTGTGTGTGTGTGTGTTGGGGAGGGGTAAGGAGAGGAGAATTAAGAAGGAAGACAAATATTAATGTAGACAAGCATGGGTCCAAACAGAAATGCTTCACGTGGTTTAAGAGAAATTGAAACATTTCCATTTAAGAATGGGCTAAAGTCCAGATTGTATCTGCCCTTTCTGTCTCGATCACTCTGTGTCTCATCCCTGCTCCTGGGTCCTGTGAAAGCTGTCACAAAGCTTTCCACTAGTTATTCTATTGTCATCCTACTTAACATGTGCCATGGTCTGCTGGCTGATGGTAGTTTAAGCAGGATCTAATTGGTAACATATTGTCGATTGAATTAAGTGCCATATGATAGAGATTTAAGCCATGGCAATTTTTCCATAAAGAAAAAAATCTGTCGACAGACTATAGCAGGGCAATGGTAATAAATCAAATTGTCATGTTTATTAGTGATTGCAGGAATCTAGTTGTCTTGTAGCCATTATAACTCCCCATTTTTAGCACAGATAAAAGCTATAAACAGGAACAGTGGTGAAAAATGTTTTTAATAGGCTTATATTTCTATACAAACACCTGCTTATATTTTAATCATGAGGGGGAGAATGGTGCTATTTCACTTTGAAAGGAATCTGTTTCTTAGCTGTTTTCAGAATAAAAGGGGATGATGTTTTCCATTTTTTGCGAACTGATGTATGCTTTCAAACATTGAGAATTAAACTCACTAATCATAAAATACCAATAAAGACAAACTGCAATAACAGCATTTGATCATCAGACTTGAAAAAAATTGAAAGGATACGATAATTGCACTAAAAGATTGTGTACCATAATCACTGTGGTTTGATTTGTAACACACAAATGTGGAAATAAATGAAGTTGCTCTATATGGATATGGTTCAGCAAGTTATGGGCCATGGGTACCACATAGCCTCAAGAGGCTGTTGAAGGAATATGTTAAATCATACTTAATGACATATCATGAGGAACCAATGCCATCTGTGCTTTTCTTCTAACTTTATTGAAAATAGTGTTCAGCAGGTTTTTTCTTATATGAATCAGGACAGATTTTCTTATATGCATAAAACCCTATGCACTGTGTGGGGCAGGTTGTGATACTCACTTTACAAATAAAGAAACCAAAGTACAGAAGATAAAAGTGATCTACTGAAGTGGTCCCCCAAATGTCAACCTCAAGAGACAGGATGTCAGTCAGGGGGTCCTGCTCTGAACTGTAGAGTAGAAGAAAGGATTTAAAAACCAGAGACCAGCACCTGCCTCCTCATCATACCTCCCATTCTCACTGCGGCTTTCAATCTGTGACTCTGAATGACTCTCTGGGACTCACTTTCTCCTTGGTTACATTTCACTGCCACTTTAATCTGTACTCTGAAAATGATATATGGGGGCTCAGGACATGGGACCTGAAGACACATCCCAATGCTGCCATTCCAAGCTCTGCACTCCACAATCCTGTGTTCTCAAACAGGCTCACACCAGCTCAGGCACAACATATAAAATGCTGAGCACGATTCTCAACATGTGAGAATCAATCACTGACCCTATGGTAGCTATTGCCACTTGGATGTTACAGTTATGTGTGTTTATTTTTTATATTGCTGTGCACATGGGTGTATGAGATGTGCATGCACATGGATTTGAGTCCATATGCTGCTCTTGATTGCAAGTGAGTTTGACAGACAGGGACCCTCCCACTCCTGCACCCTGCCTTATAAGGACTGTGATGCCATTGATCTAGCCTTAAGAGTCTCCTCTTAAAGCCAGTTTTCACATCCCAATACCCATCTCTCCAAACCTCCCACCATTTACCTTCTGGTTTGTTCACAAAAAAGGTGATGTAGTCATCAGTGTGGTCATTATCATTATCATCATCATCATAACTGCTAATACTTATTAAGTCCTTTTAAAGTACCAGGCACTTTTGGGACCTCCCCAGTTGAACTTCTGGGCTCAGAACCCATGGTCTGCCATGGAGTGCAAATACAAGAGCCAAGCCTCCTCAGAGGTTCAGACGGAGCAGTAGAGAGCATAACCAGGTGCTCATTGAAGATATGGCAGTCTATCGGAACCTGCAGAGGATACCTGGCATAACAGCAGAGGTCAGAACAAATCAATCAACTACCCCAGCCATATGTTGGCAGTGCAAAACTGGGCAAATGGAGACTCTAAGGCAGACTATGCCAATCAGTGGATTCTGAAGAGATTTCGTCATGCTTGGAATGGCGAGATTGGCAGCAATTCGTAACTGTTGAACTATCAAAACCACTTGAGCAAGACCCTCGGAGCATACCCCACGCCAGGGACCTGGGATGGGTGGGAGACTGGGTGGGGCTTCTCCTTTGTCTCCCCCTTTACCCCAGATACAGGGAAAAAAACAGTGTGGAAATAATAGTCTTACCCACTTTCCTGTAACCCTTGAACCTTTGTGCCCTAATTAACTATGTAAAGATTATCAAAAATAAAGAAAAAAATAAAGTACCAGGCACTCCTCTAAGCACTTTACATGGAACAGCAGGTTCAACCCTTATTTAACAGGTAGGTACTGTTTTTATGTCCCTATTATTTAGTCCCTTCTACAGATGCAAGACTCCTGAATTACTTGCCAAAGCCATCCTCATAGAGTTGGGATTTGAACCCTGAAGTCTGACAAGTAATCATATTCCCAGTTTGGGATACATATTCCCATTTTCTGATTTCAATTTAAATAAAAACTTTCATGGCCCAACTAAATACTGAGTACAGAGAGCGGGAATAGCAGTGGACAGCAACAAACTAAGACCCCAGGCCTCTGGAGTGTCACAGTGGCTTTCACTGCAACTGTCTCCCTTACAGAGTGAAATAGGAGGCCCTGAGAGCCCCAAGTAAAAAGAAAGTACTCCAGCAGTCAGAAAATCTCTCCATGGTCATCCAAGAAACAAGTACTTTGAATAAAAGTAGACATAAGGATCTTTTTTAGTTGGTACAATTGACTCCCAATGAGTTTACTGCCATTTGATTACTATGAACATTTGCCTTTTAACTATTCTTATGCAATGGCAGGTCCCAGACAACCTGAACCATCTCAGTCTAATGGGATTTCCCCATCTTTCAATGAAAGGGTTTATGAAATGCGTATCCAAACATGATTTCGCTTTTATATTTGTGAAGACTTTGAATAGCAAGGAAAGCACATATTAGAAAAAAAATCCTTTATCATTCTACTAGTTCTTTTGATTTCAAAGAATGTATATGCCATGCTAATTGCATTATAGAATATGTATGCTGACATGTTTATAATATACTATGTATAAATATATATGAGTGGACTTCAGACAAGTTCATGGAAAAATAAAACTAGAAGACAGTTTTATTTGCTCAAAAATAATAAAATCTGTGCATTCCTTTTGTATATATGCATTTTCCTTGAAATTTCTCTAGAATTCCTCATATGCGTAAGATTTCAAAATATTTTTTGGACCAAAACAGGCATATTTTTGAGTTCCAATTTTCTACTAGCATTTTGAAGTACATGTGCGTACACACACACACACACACACACACACACAATTTCTGCAGGCATACACTCATACACAATGAGCTGTTCAAAGATAACCCTGACCGTGAGGAGGCCTGGCACGCTAAGCTGTTTCTGCAGGAGTGATGGTGAAATGAGGCAGGACCACCCACAGGCTCTCCTTCCTGTGACCAGGCTTCTGGCCACTCCCTGGGCTTCACGCTATGAGCAGTGAGCTACCGCCAATGACCTACAGGAAGCTCAGACCCACTTTTCTTAAGGCCAAGGGGTCCAGTTAGCATCCTCAAAGCGTATGAGCATGTTCACACCCAAGCTGTGCTTTCTCTACTTGCCACACACACATGAATCCTGCTGCTTGCTCTGCTCATTTGCTCGCTACCTCTGCCTGCTTGGTCTTTCAGGCAGTGTACCCAGGGCTGGATTGTCTCAGCGGGGCAGATGGGGAATGCTTGCTGCTGCCCAGCCCCAAGGAGCAGGTGCCCAGCTATTCAGAATCCCACCCTGTGGAGCAGTCACCTCAATTCCACCCGTGGCAGCCCAAGGGCTCAGACACGCCCCAGCTTGCTTACCTCTCTGCTTGCACGCAACTGTTCTTTCTCTGTCAAGGAAGTTCGCCCAGCTTCTTTCTTCTGAGGCTGAGAATGGGGCTCTGGTCTCCACTGGCAGGCTCTCTGAATGACACTTTCTGTACAAACAGGAAGAGTGTGTGTGGTCACCACCCAAGTGTGCAGGTGTTGATAGAGGATGTGAAAGTGTGGAGGCGAGTAGCAAAACCAGACAGCCAACCGGCCTCCTCACACCAGCCTGCTCAGGCCTCTCGCTGGCACAGTCTACCAGAAGACTGGAAACAGGAGCCTGGGGATACAAAACTCAAAAGGAGCTAGGTAGCCGTGGAGGCTGAGGGAACTCTGCCCTGCTGCACTTCAACCTCAGGCAGAGCTCTTCAATGTGTTGGAGGTGTGTTGGAGATGTGTAGTGATGTGTTGGAACCCCTTAAGTGTGTTTTGACCATCAGGTATACGGATTTCAGTTGGCCACTTGCTTTGTTCAAAGCACATCTGGTTCCCCAGATATGTGGCCAAGAGACATAGGCCAACTGCTCATGCTGCCTCTGGAGGGTAGCAAGTCTTCCAAATCTTTCTAGGACCCAGGTATGCTGGTAAATGAAGAAGAGATCCAGTTGAGTAACTGCGTGCCCCAGTAGTGCTCTACTTAAAGGGTTTTCACCTCCTTATTTCTCACTCATGGATTAACCTATAGAGCCATGGGGCCTCCTTATCCATATTCTTTCCTTTTACTCAATCACCTATGCTATTAATTCTGCTAATGAGAACAGGGAGGTTAGCCAATAGATGCCTTTTCGGTTCCTATCTTGTTTGGCCTCTGTAGTGTTTGGCAACAGGGACCATTTCTTTCCTTTTGCAACTTTTCCCTTAACCCTAACGGCTCAACATTCCTTCTGCTTCTTGTCAGTTGACTTTTAGAATTTTGTCCTTGCCCAGCTCCATTCTCAGACGACTGCTTCACATGTTCCACAGGTGGCCTGTGGCACTGTCTAGATGTCCCTTACCAAACCCATGTCCATACAGTCTGTCACATGTTTGCTAGGCTTCCCGGTCCACCCTCCAGGGAATGGAGCCCTGGTCAGTCCTGTGGCCACTCCTCTATCACGTATCTCCATGATTTATCAATCCCTTTCTACTTTGTTTGCTACAGAACACGCTGGGTGCATTCTGCCACTGTGCTTTTGAGTAAGATCTCTGTTTTTTTCTGTGCTGTCAGGGAGGACTGGGAACAGCCTGGTCAAGCTCTTCAGGGCACACATCCCCGATGGTGCCAGCAAGCAGGTCTGCCCTTGGTGAGGTGAAAACAGACGTGGACTGTGAGCAATAACAGGGCCCCAGAGGCAGGGCTGCTCACAGACTCACTCATTCACATTTCCTTGCAGCCTCTGGCAGGGTAGCTGCACGTTATTTAATAAATGTACTTTCGGGCCCAGCAGCGTGGCCTAGTGGCTAAAGTTCTCGCCTTGAACGCCCCGGGATCCCACTTCCCATCCAGCACCCTGCTTGTGGCCTGGGAAAGCAGTCGAGGATGGCCCAATGCATTGGGACACTGCACCCACATGGGAGACCTGGAAGAGGTTCCTGGTTCCCGGCATCGGATCGGCACAGCACTGGCCCGTTGCGGCTCACTTGGGGAGTGAATCATCGGATGGAAGATCTTCCTCTCTGTCTCTCCTCCTCTCTGTATATCCGGCTTTCCAATAATAATAAATATTTAAATAAATAAATAAATAAATGTACTTTCTCTGTCACAATACCCACAGCACTTAATTACAGTCAATGGCAGACTTGTGCCCCTCTTGTCTGAGACTAAAGGTTATTGTATATCTCTATTGTATAGTCTCTGTGACAATAAAAATACAAGGAATTTCAACAAGTTCACGGAAAATGGAATTCGAAGAAACTTTTGTTTTGAGGTAAAGTGCTTTGTTAATCCATGCATTTGAGGGATCCTCCACATGGTCATGATAAATGTTCAAAATGTTCATAGTTTTAATAGAAAGGCTGTGCAGGGGTTTCAGAGGGTTTTTTGTTTTGTTCGCACTGAAATAAATGTATCTTTCCATCCCTCATCGCCATGAACTTTCTGAGGTGCTCTCATAACTGACATTTATTGCAACTTCTTATACACCAAAAAATACCTAGTATTATTTCATCCTCATGACAATCTTGTGAGACGAGGACTACTTTGTCCTTATTTTATCCATTGTCATTCAAAGATGAAGATAATGAGGCACCAATGTTTAAGAAATTGTTCATAGATAATTAATAATTGGATCTAGATTTCAAACATTGCCATCACTGTCCTTGAATGTATAGCGCTCTCTATGTCACACATATACACATTTTATTTACTTACACTTGTGTGTGCCAGTTTGTGTAAAGACAGGTATACACATTGTGTTTATATATCTCTGTGAATCTATACGCATAATGTTTATTCCTGGCATGACTGTCTCACATGAAATTTTCATTAGATTTCTCAGCCTTTCTATAAACAACCCCAAACATATACATGTACATAAAGTAATTTTACCCCACATGTTACTACTGGATAAATCAAACCAAGGCAGAGACTGGGATGTGGCTGAGTAAGTTGAACAACTCTATCTCAGTTAAAATAAAAGCCTGCCAGTTCCCGGTGCGATAGTGCAGTGGTTAAGGTCCTTGCCTTGAATGCGCCAGGATCCCATGTGGCCGCCGGTTCTAATCCTGGTGGCCCTGCTTCCCATCCAGCTCTCTGCTTGTGCCCTGGGAAAGCAGTTAAGGACAGCCCAAAGCTTTGGGACCCTGCACCCACATGGGAGACCTGGAGAAGCACCTGGCTCCTGGCTTCAGATCTGCACAGCACTGGCTGTTGCGGTTACTTGGAGAGTGAATTATCAGACAAAAGATCTTCCTCTCTGTCTCTCCTCCTCTCCACATATCTGCCTTTCCAATAAAAATAAATAAATCTTAAAAATAAAAGCCTGCCAGCTTAACAAGATTGTTTTAATTAAAAAAGGAAACAAACAAAAGGAAAGGAAGAACTTGTTGCCCACAGCCAGTCTGAAAGGATATCGTAGGTGTGGGTAATGGGTTCAGCAGGGGGACAGACCAGAGGGTCCATCACCTGTAAGGGAATGTACTGCTGGAGCCTCTCTGTAATTCATAACTGACACAGAGAAGCAAGGACTGCAGTGGAGACATAAAAAGAAACAAATAGGGCAGACAGGCCGGGAACATAATTACCAAGAATCTCAATCTGCCTGTAGCATTTACCCAAGAGTCAGTTGCATGCAAGAGAATTTGCATACAAATAAGATGCTCCAGCATAAGAACAGGATGGTGATAAGACCTCGCTGTGTTATCAGAGCATGTCATAAGGCCAAACACCCAGAAAGCCTGACACTGACTTCTTGCAGGCATAGCCACATTACCAAAAGAAGTTTTCAGTGGCATCCTGAACTTAGAATTGGTTTTCAATTCAGAACGTTAAGGGATATTGTGTATCTTGATATTTTTGTTGCTTGTATTTGCAGTATTACTTTAGAAACTAAGATTTGTAAATAAACACTAAATTGTCAGAGTTTATTCTGTTGTGATGGGTCACATGCAATCCCTGGACAACATTTTTTAAAAACAATTTCTTTTTTTTTTTTTTTAAGATTTATTTTATTGGAAAGGCAGTTGTACAGAGAGGAGGAGAGACAGAGAGGAAGATATTCTGTCCGATGATTCACTCCCCAAGTGACCACAATGGCCGGTGCTGCGCCAATTCTGAGCCAGGAGCCAGGAACTTTTTTCCAGGTACCCATGTGGATGCAGGGTCCCAAGACTTTGGGCCGTCCTTGACTGCTTTCCCAGGCCACAAACAGGGAGCTGGATGGGAAGTGCAGCTGCTGGGATTAGAACCGGTGCCTATACGGGATCCCAGTGCATTCAAGGCAAGGACCTTAACTATTATGCTATTGCGCCAGGCCCAAAAAGCAATTTCTTCCAATACTTCATGGTTCCCAATGAATACAATTTTGTTTCAGCAGAGAGGCAAGAAAAATGTAAACTTTTATGAATAACCATGGAAAATTTTACAACAGCTAAAATTGTGTTTAAAGAATGTTAAAGCCTTTCTTTGCTATCATTGAGAAATGCTTTGTTGAAGTAAATTGCAGAACATGAAATGGGTTTTGAATCAAATTAAGCTTTGTATCAGTGTTGTTCAGGAGTGATGCAGCTCTCCCTTGCAATCTGCATACACTGGAAGAAAAGTTCTAAGAAAGGCAAAGAATGGCACATCAATCACAAAAAGACCCTGTGAAGGGTGATTCGAATATCCCATCTTGCATCCGGCGCCACTTCCTGCTTCTCCTTTCCCACAGCTGGTCAAATTCACACCATTCTGGGTATCCGCCAATAAAATGTGACCTCATGGTGTCTTACCTGAGAACCCCAGCCCCAACCTCTCACGGCCCCTCCCCATGTTCCCCACCCACCTACCTCAGATAATCTCAGTCACCAGTCGCTGGGGCCAGCACCTAGCCCTGCCTCCCAACCAATTCCCCATTCCCCTCCCCCCCGCCCCCCACACCTTGCAGGCTCACCTGAGTTGTATAAATGAGCCTCCACATGTACCCCTCTTCCTTCTCTTCCTGGCTCTTACCTGTCCTCCATCTTGCCCCCTTCCCCTGTTCTGGCATCCCCCATTCTGCCACCATGGCAGGATATGTTACCCTTCCTGTTCCCCTCCCCCACTTCCCCCACTCCTGTTCTTACCCTGTTGGAATAAAAACACCTCCTAACACCTCCTGGTCTGGTATTTAGGCTTGAGGTAAATTATTCCTGCAAAGAGGACTTGGCTGTGGGAATCAGCTGGGTGTAAGAACTCACAGCATTTTAAAGCCTAACAGATAGCATTGAGGACTGAGATCTGGATGCGTTTCTGTCATCCTTCCCAGCCCCCAGTCTCAACCTCACCATGACTTGGTTCCTGGGGACCACCTCCCCCATGTGAACTGCCTGCCCCACTATGTGCAGGTGTATATTGTTCTTAATCAGACACCCACGGTGGACATACCTCCCTTCTTGTTCATCCTTGATGTTTTGTAGTGCAGTGGAGAGAGCCAAATAGAGCTCCCTGAGTTCTCTTTCTGGTGTCAGGGACTGTGAGCTATGTAGTCAGTTTTCTGTTTCTGAGAATTCTAGAAAAAGCTATGCAGCGCTGGAGGCAGCTCTAAGGTCTGCAGATGATCTAGTGGCTCAAGTGATTCCAATGCAAAGAGTGCCTATTGGCTGGAAAGCTCTGATTGAATGGCTAGTAGGCATGCGTGCATTGGCTGTGATTTTTAAACTCAGCATGTCATTGACTGTGAGTCAATGGATCCTTACATTTGGGGTTTATTAATTACTTCCTGTGTTCAAAATTTTCCTTTATTTTGATCTTATGTTTGGGGGTACATATATGCTCATGTCAACTTTAACTTCATCACTGATCATACCTTTAATCAATTTTAAAAAATTATTCCTTTTTCTTATAATTATTACGCATTTTAAATAGAACTTGACCTTACAGTATAGAAATGTTGTAAGGTCCAGCTACTTTTACCATTTTCTAACTCTGTTATTCTTTTCATTTCAATATTTATTTTCTTTATTGATACACTAGGAGCCTAGACGGTTAGAATTGATGTTTTTCCCAGTATTTGTCCTTCAGAAAAGGAGATTTCCCCCTTTCACTTTCATTGTTCTAGTTAATTTACTTTTCTCCTATTATTTTTTTTCAGGCTTCCTTCTGTTCACACTGCTTGACATTTCACTTATTTTTATACTTCTAAATGAATTATGTATTTTTTTTGAAAGGTAGAAATCTTTTTTTTTGGTTCCCTTTAGTCTTTCTCTCTTTAATCTTTTTGTAACTGATAAAAAGGCAAGCAATATTTACTCTCTGAAATTTGATAAAATGGATCCTGATTTAACAGAGTACACATTAAGGCTACTGGTGGCACAGTAACAATCACTGAATGTTTGCCATGTGCCAAACACACACCTCAGTGACTGGAGTTTCTGAAACCAAAGGGGTAACACAAGATAGGCTGGAACTTGAACTTTTGGCTGTGTGATTCTGTACGCCAGTCCTACTTTAGAAGAGAGGGACGAAATCTAGAAATAGATGTCCCATTCTCCCACGTAGTTATCTGTGGCTCCCCCAGCGTTGGGGAAAAGTCCTATTGGTGATGGATGATAACTGGTCCTGGAAAAAGACCACTGAGAGTAGGCTCAAAACTTGACATTTGACAATAATTTTTTTCAATGAACAGACATTATTTGATCATAATTTGCCTCTGAAGTTAGCTTCATAAACATAGTATGATTATACTTTTTGTAATTTATTATAAACATGTATTAATTTGACTAATTTACATTAGAGATTATGTTCATTAATTAATTTTATAAGATGTCTTCCATTTTTAACTTAATGAATAAAGTTTTTTTTAACTTGACATTTTTTTAATGCAGTGGTGTTAGCAGTCTGTTACGGCAGTTAAGGTATGCTTGGAATGCCTTGGTTTGAATCTTAGTTTGATCTGCTCTTAATTCTGACTTCCTGCTGAATTGTGTCCTGGGAATTGAAAGAAGATGGCTCAAGTACTGGGGTCCATGGAGAGAACTCCTTCCTGGCCCAGTTCTGGTTGTTGTGAATACTCATGAAGCTAACCAGTAGATGGGATATCTCCCTTTCTCTCTACTGTTCCAACAAATACAAATCAAAAGTTAAAACTAGAGTGAAAATCATGGAAGTCAATTTATCTTAGGTTTGTTAAAATGTAGGTTTTATGTGTAACTCTGTGCTGATTCTGAATATAGAAACAATACAAAGAATACTCTTGTGTGACTCAAGAGGTGAAATATTCCTGAACAAAGTCTATGATTGTTTATCGGGACATCTTCTATTTAACACATGGTTTCATGTCATAAACAGAAAGTGTCTCTCTTATGTGTTAAAAAAAAAAAAAGGCTCTGGATCCATATGCTTCCCCAGTGCTTCTCTCAGTCCTTCAACACTGAAATCACTCCCTTTTGTGGTGTCAGTATTGCTCTCCTCTTTAATTTTTAACTGGAGAGATTCTGACAAACTGCATTAGGCAATACTCTCAGATGTGATTTGGAATTAAATGTTTTCTTTCCATTTTTATCACTTGGAAGGCAGAGTGAGTGAATGAGAGAGTGGCGGTGGGGGAATCTTTCAACCATGGATTCACTCACCAAATGTCTGTAACAGCCAGGACTGGGCCAGGCAGAAACCAGGAGATGGGATCTGGGTCTTCTATGGGGGGATGAGTTCCAACCATTCGAGTTACCAACCAGGATGCTTCCAGGATGCACTAGCAGGAAGCTGTACCAGAAGCAGAGAAGCCAGAACTTGACTATTACCATTTTGGGCATCAGGAGCAGGCACTGCAAACAACAGCTTCCTGTGCTATACCATAATACCTACACCTACATGCTGTTTGAAAAATTTTCCATCATCAGTTTCATCTGCTTAACAGAATCCCTTCATCTTTTGCAGAACATATCATTGTCCTCTGTGATTGAGTTCCATTGCCTATCCATGGTGTTATACCTTCTTCTACTGTTCAAATGGGGAGGCAGGCATGTGCTGGACCAGCCTCCATTCTCTGCAGGAAACAGATGGCTTGCTTGCTCAGACTGCATAATTGAAGAGGGTTTATTAAGAAAGTTTAAAACATGTTGGACAGGGTTAGGAGAAACCAACAAAGGATGCTGGAGCATATCTAGGTTAGCAACAGCAGGAAGCCATTACCAGCTGCTGCCCATCCTCCAACCCCACCTGTGACCCAGAGAGCTGTAGCCAGTGGGAGGAGGGCTGCCTCAGGAAGCTATACTTCAGGTAGAGGGGCAGAGCTCTTTTCCAGCAGCCTGTCCGAGAGGCAGCTAGGAGAGCAATTACCCTGATTTCCCTCTCATCCAGTCTTCTGATCTCCTGCCAGTGACTGCCTGTGGCCAAATCCAAATGGAATGCAGAACGCAAGGGAGACTTGGTTCATCTATGAAGCTCAGCACACTCACCTCCAGTGGGAAGGGAGACACTGATATTATCACACTGACTGAATTTTTAAAAAATATTTTCTTACTTACTTAAGAGGTAGAGGGAGAAAGAGGGAGTTCCTATTTCTAGCTTCCTTCCCCAAATGCCCACATTGGCCAGGGCTGAGCCAAAGCTGAACCTGGGAGAAGGAACCCACTCAAGCCTCCCTCATGGGTAAGCAGGAAGCCACTTACTTAACCTATCATGGCTGCCTCTGAGCATCTATATTAACAGGAGTTGGCATCAGGAACCAAAGGCAGACAAGGAATCCAGGCACTCTTATATGGAATGTGGATGTCTGGACCCACATAAGTGCCCGAATGCATTATGGATTTTCTAGTTGTATAACCTGACTTTTCAATGTGACCCAATCATAGTAGCCATGTGGGCAAGTAGTATTGGGGATCTCCTACAATTTCCTTACTAAAATAATGCAGAAGAAAAATTTCCCTTCTACTTTGAAGAGGGATAGAATAAGGGGTAAATTGACTTCTGTGTTTAGGGATGTGCGTGCGTGTGTGTGTGTGTGTCTGTGTCTGAACATTATGATGGTTAATACAGCCCAAATGTGGACCATGGAAGCAGACATACCATTCTGATGAACCACTTATTTCAGGGTGCCCTTTGCAAGAACAGCACTCGTTTGTAGCTAGTGAATAATTTCATTGTTTTCAAGAGGTAGTTCATCATCACCCACCCGAGTAGGAAAGAGACCTCTGACTAGTGAAAAATATTCTTTTAAGTTCGACACTCTCATCTCAGAAGTCTCTGCAAGCCTGACCATGACCATGGTGGCTCAAGACCCTCATGTGTTGCCTGCTTTTTGTTTGTGGAATCTCATTATTGCCTCTTGTTGTTATCTGGAAGCATGGCCCAGCACACACGCACTAGTCAAAGCCATCAGGTTTGGTCTGGGTTCCCTTGGAAGTAGACTCCAAGGCCAGGGTTCTAAGCAAAGAGCATCTTTGGGAACTGAAGGAACTACCAGCAGGGAAGTTGGAGAGCTAGACAAGGAGGGAATATTATCAAGTTGCCTTTGGCTATCTGCATTCTCTGGATGACCTGAGACCCAGTGTAGGACAAATAGCATTCCTCTAGCAGGAAAACTGAAGATGATCCCAGTACATGTGAAAGCATGAAATTTTGAGACATTAATTATCTCTGTATTTCCACCTGTTGCTTTTATCCTTTCACACAAAGCAATCAGTGGAAATAATGCTTTCACAGAATCTGCTATTGTTATTATGTCATTAATTATTTCATCGCTGTGGGTGCAATTAAATGTTATCATAGTATTTACCATGTATTATTATATATTCACTAGTATTTGTGTGAGTAACTGCCAATAAAAAGTATTGTTTGGCATCTAATTGCTGGTAATTCAAGATTCTCCTTACTAAACTTTTGTACATACAGCATTTCTCAACCTGTGATGGAATGACTTAGACTAATACCTCATCTGAAAATAAGTAGCAGACCTGGAGAAGGAACAAAATAGACAGGTTTACAGGCATTGTAGATGATGGTGTAGCTGTGAGCACTTCAGCGCCCACAATCCTAGAAGATACAGAAGCTAACGGAGGAAATTCAACCATTCATTCCACTCTTCCTCTTAGGACACCTGTTGAGTCCTGTTACACAGAGAGTACGATTGCCTCAGGCAGAAGAAGGATGCCGAGCATCCAGAAAGTCAGAAGAAGTTTTGGTAAATTTGCAGGAAGGAAAGGCAAAGCAGGAGCTCAGTACTTCCATGGCAGCCAAGACTTGAAGGAAGAAAGGGGAAGGAGGAGGGTCCGCTACACTGCACCACCTTATACATTGAGACACTTATTCGTCCTTAGCAAGTGCAATGCAAAAGGCCCAGGAACGTCTGGGAAAACCAAAACACCAGTTGTCAGCTACAACAGAGGTTTCAATGTCCGGTTGGCTGAGCATCTGGGGAATATACCAAATGCAGATCTGAACCCAAGGTAGAGTCAGCTGTATAGGGTGCCACAGAACTTTGAATGAAGGATTAAGGCAATCTGAGAATGTTTGAGCTGTCTGGCCAACCCTCTCTGAAGGAAGGTAAGTTATTTTCATGCATAATGAAAAATATCAGGTATCTCTGAAACACGCTCAAGAAAAAAAGCAGGCAATAAAAATAGGAACCAATATTATCAGCTGTTAGGCAAGATAGTCATAGACATGACTCATTTAAAGGAAACTCAGAAAGTCTTCAGAAAGATGGAATTCAAACACATGCTTTGGGATCAAAAAATTTGCGAAATCCACATACGGTTTTTTCACAACACATATTTTATATAAACTTGCTGAACATCTCTAGTAGTCATGGCTTTCAGAAAATTTTTGCACCAAAAGAAACCTGTCTTTTGGTACCATTTTCATGTAGCTTCTGAAGTCTTCTTGTATATCCACATCAAAACTTGTACACAAATGTTTATGGCAGCTTTATTCACCAGTTTCTCAAATGGAAAACAACTTAAGTCAAGAAGGAGTTGGATAGGGCCCGGCAGCGTGGCCTAGCGGCTAAAATCCTCACCTTGAACGCCCCGGGATCCCATATGGGCGCCGGTTCTCATCCCAGCAGCTCCACTTCCCATCCAGCTCCCTGCTTGTGGCCTGGGAAAGCAGTCGAGGACAGCCCAATGCATTGGGACACTGCACCCACGTGGGAGACCTGGAAGAGGTTCCTGGCTTTGGATTGGCTCAGCACCGGCAGTTGCAGTCACTTGGGGAGTGAATCATCGGATGGAAGATCTTCCTCTCTGTCTCTCCTACTCTCTGTACATCTGACTTTGTAATAAAAATAAATAAATCTTTAAAAAAAAAGAAGGAGTTGGATAAAAGAATTATGATATGTTCATACAATGGAATACCAATCAGCTAAAAAAAAAAAAAGACTGATGCGGAGGCCAAATGTAGAGAAATCTCAGAACAGCTATTCTGAGTAAGAGAAGACAGCCAAAAGCAGAACAGACTGAATGAGTTCACTTCTAGTAAGTTTCAAGAAAATGCAAATAATCTAAAATGACATGAAACTAAGGGGTGAAGACTGTGGAGAGCAGGAGAGAGGGTGAGGAATCTTCTGGAAATGACAGACATTTCCATTATCTTGATTGTGGTGATTGGAGACAGTCTCATGGATACACACACATGTTAAAACTTACCAGATGATTTAAGAAGGTGCAATTTCTTGTCTGTCAGTTCAGCTCAACAGACCTCTACAATTTTTAAAATAAGGTTTTCCCACAAAGAAGTCTTCCACTCTCGCTGTAGTCACTGGTAAATACTCTAAACATGGAAGAAGAAATCATGTCAATTTTGCACAAATCTTCCTGGAAAATAATTTTTTAAAAATTCTATCCAACTTGTTCTGTGATGCTAACATATTCTTGGGCAGAAAATTTTTCAAACAGAGTGCTTACCAAAATTCTACGATCAGCATCATATGCAATGGAGACACAGTGAAAGCTTTGAATGTGTGATCAGGGACAAAAAGGATGTCCACTACCACTACCTCTATTCAGTATCTTACTGTACAGTACAGCCAGTAGAGAGTGTTAGAAAGAATGTTGCCACAATTGCAAAGGAAATCATGCAACTTCTTTTTCACAGTGCCATGACGGTATATGCAGAAAAAAGTTTCTATAACTCTTACTAGAATGCACAATGAATTTAGCAAGGCTACTGAATACAGAGTGTTAGAAATGAATGAATGGAGAACACGAGGTTGTGCAGAACTGAATTTTTTATTATGGCAGCAGGGTGGCCATCATCTCAAAAGATGATGCTCCAAGACAAAGAAAGTGAGAATTTTTACATTTTTACAGAGCCATAGTGCAAGCGGTGGGAAGGCAGGTGTGCAGAGTATAGATTAGCTGTGTTTCCACAAGGTCAGAATGACCCACAACAGTTCTAAGCACAGGATAGATAAGTAGCTCTTTGGTGGGAGGAAAAGAATCAGGCAGCATTCCAAGGATAACAAAACATCAGACACTGGGGTCGGGTCCTCCCTGACTCCAGGCCTACGTACGGCTCCTGCATGTACACAAGAGGTTCTCTGCTTTGTGCCTGTCCTGGAATGTCTGCCAAGCATCCGCATCCACAGAGTCAACACACAACAACCAACTGCATTTCTACATATCAGTCACAATCACAGAACAGCATTTTAACAAGATATCATTTAAAATAGCATCAACAAACATTATATAGTCAGGAACAAATTTGCTTAAGGTTGTGCGGTTTCTCTGCATTGAAGATTACATCATGATATATAGGGAAGCCAGAGACCTAAGTAAGTGAAGGATATGCCATATTCATGTTTTATACTATTACAATTTCACTTCTCTTTGAATTGATCTCTTGATTTATATAGCAGCGTAAAGAGGCAAGAAGAGTCAGGAGTGTCCTGAAGAATAAAATGGAGGCTGAAAATCTTGCTCAGCACAGGAGAATTCCTATGAAGTACAGTGAAATCCAGAAGCAGACCTGCACACATTCTGTCTCTGACTCATGACAAACAGGAGACCTCGGTTCAGTGTGAAGTGATTTTTTTTTCCACAAAAGCAGTGTTGAACCAATTGGTTATTGATAAGGGACAGAAATCTTGACGTCTACCTCACATCATCCAAAAATAACAATTTCATATGAATTGTAGATATAAATATGAAGGGTAAATAAACTTCTAGAAAAAAGATTTGGAGTTTTAATATATATATATATATATACAAGAGTAGGTGGAGAGTTCTTAAACAGGACACACATACAATACCAGCTATAAGGAAAACTGGTAAATTAGACAATGCTAAGATTAAGAATGTTCCAAAAGGACAACAAAAGGGGATTACAGTGCAAAACACTGAGTAATACAAGGTACTTGCAATTTTGATTCGCAAAGAATTTGATAAATAACTCACATCAATCAATGAGGAAAATATAAAGCTTGGATAAAATGTTGAAGCAGCTGCATAACCAGAAGGAATACCCAAATGCTCGATATTATTGGGAAAATGTATATAGCATCATTCCAAACCAGAAGGAGGGACCGCTATGCATACGTAAAAATGATAAAAATCAAAACAATAGCAAGCACTGGCAAGTGGATTATACAGCGTTGCCCCACTGTAACAAATACCTGAGAAGGAAGGAAAGGGGCTTGTGCTGAGTCCAGGATTGGGTGACCCCATTGGTCTGTAAATTGATGAGGCCAGTAGTCAGTGGGCCAGAGAACATATTTACTATTTGTTATCTACATTTCTGTGATCTCTCCTTATAAAGTCACCACATTTTGACCATCTAATCTAATCACTCTTAGTTTTAGACATCCTAACAGGAATTAAGTCCTATTCTTAATTAATCTCCACAGAAAACTCAAGCCTTTAATACATGGGTCTTTGAGGGATGCCCAAAAGAGTAACTGGGACTCTGAATCACTCCTAGGGTATGCAACGTGTACAACCATTTTGTAGTATTTATGAACACCTTCTCCATACCTTGTGTCATTCCACTCTTACCACATCTGCAACATAAATGTATATACACATGTAGCAGTACACCTGTGCAAGAAGCTACAGAAGCACTGTGAGTGCAACAGGAAGCAACTCAAATACCTCTTGGCAATAGACTACATTGCTACATTGTAGTACAGTCATGCAACAGAATATTCTATAGGTAAAATCAGCAAACTTTTCCCATCAAGGGTAACATAGTAAATATACTTTTAAAAATTTAAACTTAAGTATGTGAAAGAGAAAGAGAGAGCAAGGAGAGAGAGGAGATCAGTCCACTGGTTCACGTTCTGAATGCTTGTTACAGCTGGAGCTAGTGGAGCTCAAGCCGGACCAGGAACTCAGTCTAGGTCTCCCAGTGAGTGGCAGTGGTTCAGTGACTTCAAGAATCACCTCTGCGTCCCAGGGGCACATTAGCAGGAAGCTGGAGTCAAGAGCAGAGTCATGGACTGGACCCAGGCATGCTGATGTAAGATGTGGGAATTCTAACGGACCTTGGCATCACTAGGCCCAACACTGTCCCAGGTAACAAACATTTTAGGTTCTTCAGGTCACTTCTTATTTCTGTGGCCGTTTCCTACTCGATATGTGTGTGTGTGTGTGTGTGTGTGTGTGTGTGTGTATATATATATATATATATATATATATATATATATATATATATATATATTATTTTTTACAATCCTTCACAAAAGTTAAAGCCATTCTTAGCTCTATGAGTCATACAGAAAGGGGCCATGGTAGGATGTGGTCTGCTTGTCCCTGCTCTACATCAATGATCATGAACTCATTCTAAGATAGTTAAAAACATGACCAAATGCCACAGAGGATGATAAGTAAAAAAACCACATAAATCCATTCATAATTCATAAATCCATTCATAATTAAAAATCACAAATAAATCCATTCATAATTCATCCTTATAATTCTAAGACAAACCAATGATGACAGGAGCTGTCACAGGAGGCCCCTTGGTGGTGTCGGAACAACAGCAAAGAGGGCATTGAGGCTGGATGGTAGCTACACACATATACATGGAAATGTTGAAACCCCTCGGGCCGGTGCAGTGGTATATCAAGCTAAGCCTCCACCCATGTGGGTGCTGGTTCGAGTCCCAGCTGCTCCACTCCCTATCCAACTCCCTGCTTATGACCTGGGAAAACAGTGGAGGACGGTCCAAAGCCTTGGGACCCTGCACCCACGTTGGAGATCTGGAAGAAGCTCCTGGCTTTGGATATTGCAGCCATTTGGGGAGTGAACCAGTGGATGGAACATTGCTCTTTCTCTCTGCCTATCCTTTCTCTGTAACTCTGCCTAAGAAAAATAATAACAATGAAATCCTACTGGATTGTACACTGCTTTGTATGATTTTCTGTGCATATATTTTATACTTCTGTAATTTTGCTGAAAAGTCATCTAAAATCACGAGTCCCCCACAATTCCCTCCAGTTCCCCTCCCCAATGTAATTCCTTACTCCTCATTGCCATTTTATACCAGTTCCTTTTGAGCTGTCTTAACTGAAAAACAAAACAAAACAAAATTTGTAGCTCACCAAGCTTTCTCAGATCCATCTAAAACAGCTGCCAGTGGCCTGGAAGCTTACTGCGCTGTTGTCAGATAAAAGCACCCTGAATATTCACCTTGTTGCGAACAGGGGAGAGAGAAAGATGGAGCAGGAGAGAGAGAGTGGGCTCTGAGGTCCCCGCTCTGGCATCCGGCCTGCAGTGGCTCAGCAGGACCCCAGCACTCAGATTTCAGTACAGGAGAATTAAGAACACAGTGTAGTTAGAAACCCAAAGCCTTGCGGAACATATTTTTCTCATTTGGGCTTCATCCTAAACATTTGTAAAGATTTAACAGCTCACTCCAGCAAGCCCTTCCTAATCCACATTCCAGTGATAGACATTTCAGAAACATTTTCTGAAGGACATATTTGTGTCTAGGCTTTGGAGGAGATAAGTGACTTCATTCTCTTAGGGGTTTGGGACAAGCTGGCCGTCTCAATGCATAGCACAGGCAAGAAGGTTTCCTTCGAGGGTAGTGCTCTCATGCCTGGGTCGGCATTCCAATAGCATGGGGCCTGGGGAGAAGACACATGCAGAAAAGACAGCAGAAGTTGTCTTTGTTGAAGTGTGGCTCAGCCTCAGCTCTGGGTGGAAAAATTGATGCATCATGACTTTGCATTGGACTTGCAATAGGAAAAGATTTCTTAGCAGGGGGCCAGGAGGGAGAAGGAAGCTGGCTTTAAATAAACAAAGAGTAACCGTGAGGTACTGAGGGGGAGCCCCCTTGAGAGAGTGTGTGTATGAAAGCATCATAATGAAGCCAGAGCTCTGGAGGCAGGATGAGAAAGTGAGAGAGTGATACGCAGAAAGAGAAAGTGAAGCAGAAGTGAAAGGGCAGAAGATACCAACATGGAAAGGTGTCCAGAGCAGGTGCCCGGGCTATACACCTTGACCCTCGATGCTTTCTTGTCTGCTGACAGAGAGGACAACATGACATCTCAAACTCAACTGCTACAGGGAGGATTTGCACTAATCAGAGGCCCTCTCTGCTTCACTGTGCTATGCCCATGAACACAAGAACTGTGCAGACAGGAAGGGGTGAAATACGCATGGCATGTGGTGGGTGGCAAGAAACCAAGACAGGAATGTTATATGATTTGCCCGAGGCTACTCAGCCAGGAGTTGAGGTTTTAAGACTTGAGATTTTCCTAAATACATATACCGTATAAATCTCCACAATTGATATTTAGGAAGTTCTTTCCAAAGCACACTCCATTCGGACTTATTCCATCGGAGACTCATTATAGTGAGATCTGTAGCAGAGAACTCCTACACAAACACTTTCAGGTTGAAACCAAAGGTTCTCAGATTTCAGTATGCATGAGTGAAGAGGGTGGTGACAAAGAGAAATCCAATTCAGAGGTGTTGGGTAGGTGTGGGGATAAGGTTGTGGGCATGGGGCCCGGCGGCATGGCCTAACGGCTAAAGTCCTCGCCTTGAACGCCCCGGGATCCCATATGGGCGCCGGTTCTCATCCCGGCAGCTCCACTTCCCATCCAGCTCCCTGCTTGTGGCCTGGGAAAGCAGTCAAGGACGGCCCAAAGATTTGGGACCCTGCACCCACGTGGGAGACCTGGAAGAAGGTTCCCGGCTTTGGATTGGCTCAGCACTGGCAGTTGCAGTCACTTAGGGAGTGAATCATCGGATGGAAGATCTTCCTCTCTGTCTCTTCCTCCTCTCTGTACATCTGACCTTGTAATAAAAATAAATAAATCTTAAAAAAAAAAGATTGTGGGCATGGCATGGCAGCACTGTTTAACAATCTATAGTTTTCACCCACTCATGGGTTCCAAATGGGTGGGGGATTGATTGAAAGATGGGTGGTGAAGGTGACCAGTTTCCATGACAGTATATTCAAGTTTTTAGGGCTGTCATAATAAACTACACAAACTAGGTATCCTAAAACAGCAGAAAATAATTGTCTCAGCATTCTGGAACCTGGAAGTCCAAAATCAAGGTAGGGCAGAATTCCAGGAAAAGGCTCAAGGAAAGAATGATTTCTTGCCTCTTCTAGCCTCTGCTGGCTGACAGAAGTCCCGATGTTCGTTAGCCTAATAGATCCGTCACTCAAGCCTTTGCCTCTCTGTGTGGCCAGCTCTCCTTGCGTGTGTGTCCATATGCCTCTCTTGTTATAACAGCACCAGTTATATTGGGGTAAGGCTCACCTTAGCTCAGCATGACCTTCTCTTGATTATACCCACAAAGGTCTGATTTCCAAATAAGGACTACTATCATCCCTCATGACTTTGAGGCCTTAACATGTTCCAGGAGGACATGAATTGTTAGGGGGCAAAATCCAGACAGTGACAGCGATGATCTAAGATGTAGGCTCAGATGACTCTTTCTGATAGGTGTAAGCACTGTACGTAAAGTGTTAAAACCAAACCAACCAACAAAGAAAATCTGGAACAGTCAGAAAAATCCCAAAGTCTCTATGGCTTTGAAACTTTGAGAGAATGTTTTCATTCCTACAGTTACAGGATCACTGAAGAGCAAGGCTTGGGTCCAGTTGTAACAACTGGGATGTTGTTGCATTCATAAAGTACTGGACCCTACCTCATCACGAGGGTTCTTAGGCCTTTGCAGTAGGAAGCTACTGGGAAGGAGATGCCCCCTCTGCAATGGGGTGAGGACAAGCAGGTACACGTTGAGCAGCCAAGAGTTTTGAGCCATCAGATCTCCATTAATTTTTTGACAGTGGAAAGCAGACCCAGTCCCCTGCCCCCAGATGTCTTCTTTACAACCTTTTGATAACTACAGGCAGTGGTATCCCAAGAATGTAGTCATCTACCATCCCTCATGACTGCTACGCCCTAATGAGAGTTCCATCCCACAGCAATCTCAATGAAGATGTGTAAGGCCTATGGTGGGAGATGATACACTATTTGGCCTAAAGAGTTGCAGAACTCTCCTAGGTTTCATTGGGCATGTGGATTCTGTGGCTATAAAGCTAAAGAAGAAGGGATAGAAGCCATGGTTGGAGCAAATTAGTTAACAGAGACATACAGATTCAGGATTTGGGATTTCAGGGATCAGTCTCAGCAACTACGAGTAGCATTAATCATTGGTCAGGAGTAATTTATGTCTGGACTCACAGCGGCAGCCTGGAGTCAATGAGGCTGTACTCCATGGACAGCACTGTGAACACTGGGTTGTGATCATTGAGGGGAAAGAAGTGCTTTGGTGAAAAGCTAGAAGGAGGCTGTCATCTGAAGCCTGGACAGATCTGTAAGGCTAGCAACTCAGCAGATTCTCTTACCTCAGTCAAACCTGGATGTTTTAGAAGGAAGATGGCTATACTGAACCTTTAGAGAGACAGAGATACCACAGGGACATAGCTATTTTAAGAATGCTTCCAGGGTCTAGCATGATGGCTTATTCAGCTAATCCTCCCTTTATGGCACAAGTTCATATCCTGGCTACTCCACTTCCCTTCCGGCTTATGGCCTGGGAAAGCAGTGGAGAATGATCCAAAGCCGTGGGACCCTGCACCTGTGTGGGAGACCTGGATGAAACTCCTGGCTTCAGCTCCAGGCCTTGCAGTTGTTTGGGGAGTGAACCAGCAGATGGAAGATCTTTCTGTTTCTCTCCTTTTCTCTATAAATCTAGCCTTCCAATAATAGCTGATAGATAGGCAGCCTTCTATGGTGCTGTTTTGTATCTATCTACGATACTTCTGATCTGATAAAAAAAAAATCTGACTTGAGTTCTGACAGTAGGAATTGGAGGGTTTGTAGAAGGTCCCACACATAAAGCAGCTCTTATGAGGGGTTACTTTGAAGAAGGACTCAGCAGTCTACACACAGAGGCAAGCATGCTGTGAATATTCTTCCAAATCTCTCCCAGTGGGATGGGAGGTGCTCTCTCCCCTCAGGCTCCCAGTCATCTCAGGGGGTTTTAAACACCAGCTCTGAACTAGTGCTGATTCCCAGAGAACCAGCCACTGTGGCCCACTGTGTCACAGTGGGCATGTGTTGAGGAGACAGAAGGAGGACATCTTTACTCCCATCTGCATTATGACTGATCTACTGAGATGATGAACTCATCCTGTGACTGGTTTTACCACTACTCTGGTTTGAAAGTTGCTTACAAAGCTTATAGTGAACTATAGTTCCCATAGTCACAGTGTTGGGACGATTAGAATATTAGGTCTCTGCCTTCAGCCCCCTGTTGCCTTGTTGCCCTTCTGCCTTCTGCTGTATGACAATGAAAAGAAGCTACTTATCATTGCCTTAACATTGGGATTCCCAACTCTCAGAACTGCCAGCCAATACACTTCTGCTAATTAAATTACCCTCTACTATAGCAACACACAATGGACTAAGATGTACACAACCAGAATTAGAATGTAAACACATACACTTAGTAGCTAGGCAAATCTCAACATGGTTCTCTGGCTTGAGTGAAGACTACTAAGACAGGAAAAGTCAAATTCGAGCTCCTGCAATTGCCTCTAATATCCATCATTAAGGAAGCAAACTAAAGGAATGCCGGTCCCTGGTGATTTACAGAGATGAGTGCTGCTATCAGAAACCTGATACAGGTTTGGGTAGAGACACCATCCAGAGTTCTATGTTGCATCTATGTTAGTTCAGAGTTAGATCACCTGCTGAAGTAGCTGCATGGCTCCCAGGGAGTCACCCAGATGACCACAAACTTCACCATGCTGTGATGCAATGATTGAAATAAATCAACATATTGATTTGATTTTTTAAGGAGGGATGGGGTGATACTGTAGAATGCGAGAAAAAAATTACTATGTTTGTAATCCAGGAGATGTTCTGTATGCCTCTTCCTTACTCACTTGCTCTGAGGCTGGCGTTAGGGCAAGGGGGCACAAAGCCACTATCTGTAAGGCTAGCAACCCATATGGAGATTGTCTCCTTGCCATGCTGCTCCATTTTGGATCTAGCCCTCTGCTAATGATCTAATAAAAGCAGTGGAAGATGGCCCACATATTTTGACCCTTGTCACCCACATGGGAGACTGGGATGAAGTTCCTAGCTCCTTGCTTCAACTTGGCCCAGCACTGGCAGTTGCAGCTCTCTGGTGAGTGAAACAGCAGATGGAGGATCTTTCCCTTTCTCTCTGTGAATACATAAATCTTAACACTCACTTGCTCATTAGTTCTGAACAAATATAAAAACTATAGCAACCTACTTAAAGCCAGACCACTGAGATTCAAATTTTTCAGGAGTACAGATTTGAGTCACTCCACCTGCTTGGCCCAGATGTAGGCAGAGGGACAGGGGCATATGGTATGCAAGGTGGAAAGCAGGAAACTATAGCATCAGCTTGGCACTGTGACCAACTATGGAAGTGGGGATTGTGGCAGCTGGGTTCAAGAATGAATTACTGGTCCCTTTGTTTCCTCCCTTCCAGCAAGAATGCTGGCTGTGGCTGATGTTCCAGGCTACAGGAGAGAGCAAAATCAAACTGACCATGATCCAGTTGCTGGTGGGACTTAATGCCCCCTGGTCAAAGATCCCAATTCTTTGTGAAATCAAAGACAGTGAATAGGAGTGGTGCCTGCCGGGTATGCCTCATGGCCTGTTAGCCCCATTTCTTAATTTCTCCCTGTTCAGTGTCCCCGGAGGCTGCCCTGTGTGGGCTGCTCTGGCCGACCTCACTGCTCCCTTTCTTGTGGTTGATTTGGGTGAGAGGAGGAACCAGCAGGGGAAGTACTCACTTCCTCTGCCAACTGCCTGCCTCCTGCCTTCCTGGGGTGGGCTGCCTCCTTCGATGGAGCCACCACTGCAGTACCACGGTTCCCTTCACTTCCAGTCAGCCTTCGGGACAGACCTGGCTGCCTCCAGCACTGGTTGTTGCTCTCTGTTTTTGACTATCCTGCTTTAACCACAGTATGTCTTGCCAGGACCCTGATTGCGACATAGATAAACAGTTTTCAGCTCCTCCAATACTATGCAGTTCTGTTTGTGCTGCTTGGGACTGACTGAGACAGGGGAGAGGGGTGATGGCCACAGATGCCCTTGCAGCCTACCTGTCTCCTGTCCTTTCAAGCAGAGGAGCTGAGGGACCAGGAGTACCTGTAACCCACAAGCACCTCCACTTTCATCTTGCCCGGGGCTACTGTTTGTGATCTTCTGCCCTGAGGTCTAGACTACCTGACTGCTCTTCTCTGATTATCTCTGGACATCACCATGTCCAGCCCTGAATCTCTTCCAAGGCAGTGGATGCATCTCTGGGACTCAGAGCCCACCTACCTTTCCCAAACTGTGTGACTGGCCACTTTGAACACATAATCTCTATCAGAGCCATTGGTCCCAGTTTGTCCCCAAACGCCAGGACACAGACTGCCCTTTGTGAACCTGGACAGTTTCTGCTCTTTCTGCTTTCAATCAACATTTCTTGGCATCTGCCTAAGCCCTTGTTAGTTCCCTATTCAAGTTCCTTTCAAAGCAGGTACACACTTACCTGAAGGCCAGGCAGCTGCATGGCACATCATGCAGAGTTCAAACACATAGCAGTTCCCCAATAAAGGACCTGACGTGTCAGGAAGCACCTTGGAAACCCTAATGCCCTGGAGACAAGGGGTCCATTGTTGAGTAGCTGTTGACCAACTTAGGGCCAACATGGACTCAAGGGTTTTGCTATTGGGAAAGCCTTTTGATATTGCTATGGTTTTGATATATATAATGTGACAGTAAACAAAACCATATAGATGTATCTCCCAGAGGTGACATTTTCACTTCCTGGAGGTTCATTAGGAAAGAGCCCACTTCTAAATCCACTTAGAAATGGTGGAATCAGGCCCAGTGCGGAATAGCCTAGCAGCTAAAGTCCTCGCCGGAATTCAATATGGGTGCCAGTCCTAATCCCAGTGGCCCTGGCAGCCCCATCCAGCTCCCTGCTTGTGGCCTGGGAAAGCAGTTGAGGATGGTCCAAAGCCTTGGGACCCTGAACTTGCTGCGTAACAGACCCAGAAGAGGCTCCAGGCTCCTGGCTTTGGATCAGCTCAGCTCTGGCCATTGTGGTCATTTGGGGAGAGAATCAGTAGAAAGATCTTCCCCTCTGTCTCCCCTCTCTGTATAGCAGACTTTCCAATAATAATAATAATTATAATGATAATAAAGAAATGGTGGACTCATTGCACCACACTCAGAATGAGCTGGAGGCTGCAGTTCACTAGAATTGTAGTGCCCAACTTTGTGTGTGTGTATGTGTGTGTGTGTGTTGGGGGTGGGAGGTGGTCTAGTGACAGCTCCATGATAGAGAAAGCAGGGACTGAAGATTTTCTAACTATTCATTAAGAAGGGAATGTTGGCAGAGAGAATGTTAGGAAGCAAATTGATGCCTTTCCCTGAGCAGAATGAGGCAGACATGGCCAGGGAACATGGAACATTTCCAGACCATGCAGAGCAAAAAGACACGCACAAATTGCGTTCTTCAGTGTTAAAAAAGAGAATGTTCGCTCGTGAGGGTATTGCAACATTTACGTGATGATATGAAGCTTCATTTGTACTTAGGAATGGTGTCTGTTTTAACCCTTGCTGTACCTGGTGGTAGTGCAGGGTTTATGATGAGAGAACACCAATGCTTGCAACTAAGATGTAGTAAACATTTACTATGTGCCAGGTGTGGTTTTCTATCCACTTTAAAGACTTACTATTTCTTTGAAAGGCAGAGTGGCAGGGAGAGAGGGAGAGAAGGAAAGAGATATGGAAGGGGAGAGAGAAACGGGAGTGGGGTGGGAGACAGAGAAGTAGAGAGAGAGAGAGATGGGGTGGAGGGAGAGAGATTCCATTTGCTGGTTCACTCCCCAGTCACACTAGCCAGGGATGGTCCAGGCCACAGCCAAGAGTCAGGAACTCCATCCAGGTCTCCCATGGGGATGGCAGGGACCCAGGCATTTGGACCATCTTGCACTGCATTCCCAGGTTCATTAGCAAAGATCTGGATCAAAAGCCAAGCAGCTGGATTTTGAACTTGTGCTATGGGATGTCAGCATTATAGGCAGCGGCTTAACCTGATGAGCACAGTACTAGCCTTGGATGTGGTTCTTAACATGCATTAACTCACTTGGTTCTGTTAACAGTCCTTTGAGAAACACTGGCTGATAAAAACACTAAGGAACGGTGGGTCTGAGGAATGACTTGCCAGAGTTCACGTAGAGGTCAATGGTGCAGCCACCCAGGATCGTTGGGGAATCATTGGGGTTGAGTTACAAAACTGATTCACATGGAATTTTCTTACCACTTCCACTGCTGTAACTGAAGCAAAGGGAGTGAATCATCTGCTAGAATTTTGTTAACAAGTCTGAAAAAAAAAACCACAGAGAAACATCTTAACCCTTTCTCCTTCACTACTCAAAACCATTACACCAATGCTAACTATACACAAGGTGGCCAACTAAGCTAGTGTACCCAGGGCTTAAGATGTCTCAGGACTTGGGATTTAAAAAACAAAAGATTTATTCACCTTTGTTGGAAATGCAGATTTATAGAGAGAAGGAGATACAGAGAGAAAGATCTTCCATTCACTGATTGAACCCCTAGATGACAGTAACAGCTAAAGTTTGAGCCAGTTTGAAGCCAGGAACCAGGCACTTCTTCTGGGTCTCCCACGCAGGTACAGGGTCCTAAGGCTTTGGGCCGTCCTTGACTGTTTTCCAAGAACACAAGCAGGGAGTTGGATGAGAAGTGGAGCAACTGGGGCATGAACTGGTATTCATATGGGACCCCAGTGCTTACAAGGGTGTGGGGAGGGGAATATCCAGTTGAGTCATTGCTCCAGGCCTAGGACTTGGGATTTAAACACCGGCCTTGGGAATACCCTAAGGAAATCATGATGGTGATTATCCTAGAGTGTGCTGTTCCAAAGGAATCAATGTGCCTCTATGGCCATCCAGGCTTACTTGGTTTTGGCAACAAAAGCAGCACCAGGACCATTACTACATGTTGTCTCTGGCATCAACTAATACCATGGTATAACTATAATGGCTGCATTTGGTTTTCATTAAGCAGTGGCTTTCTTGCCAGGTATCCTGGGGTGATTTTGCTTCATGGTTTCACGGGTGGGAGAAGTGGAAAAAGGCGCCACCCCCGCCAGGCTCTTTAACCCACCACAGGTCAGGCAGTGCAGGCAGAGCTGGGTGGGTGTGGGATAGGAGGAAGCTTCTGGGCTGCTGGGACTGGTCCTTTCAGGAGATATGCCTCTATGAGCTTGGAGGAGCTCCCTCTACAGCACAGCTTTTGCTAGACACTGCTAGAGGACCTTGTCTGGCATGGATGTATCACCAAGGCACAGATGCACTCATGTACCTACCACCCAGCGTTCTTTCTCCAAGTCACCCAAGAACTTAGGGGCCTCATGCATAGGTGGCACCTCTGATTTGCTGTGATCATGGTCACTGCCTTTCTCACTTCATGGTGTGGCCTCCAGGGAGTTTTGCCCATGGTGCCTTTGGCTGTCTTTGCACATTGGCTTCCTGCCTTCTGCTAATCTTGACCTTTACTCCAGTGATTTGGGAGAAACACCCACTTTTAGGCCGGTGTCTCTGCTGTGATCATCGTACTGTTGCCCTGTGCATCATCTCGCTGGACACAGCGCTTCTCCCAGACTGCAGCAACACCCCATTCATACACACTCACTTCATTCTATCTGCCCAACTCTCACAGGGTAGTGATAGTGGGTGAAGCTGGAGGGTGTTCATTTCCAAAGGCTGCATTCATGCCTGTTAAGGACCCTCAAGGTCTCTGGGTTGGGGTCCTGTAGGTTGCAGGCATAAACTCTAATGGATGCTCATTTCAAATGGCAACAATGAAGTCCCTTGGTTAGAATGGGGATACCCAGAATGCATTTGAACTCCATGTCTTCATCATAGTGAAAGATGAACAACTGAGAGATGAATATCCAGGGATTTGGAATGACTGGTATAAAATTTTTATGCATAAAGAGGACCCACCCCCATACTGGAACCAGAAACTTTGGTTGCTGTAGCAGACAGCATAATCCCGGAGTGGTAGTCACTAACATGGAACTCTGGATTACTTTCCTGATATTTCCATATCTCTGCTGCATGCAAAATCAGCTTGGAAACCCAAACAGTTCCTCAGATCAAAAATTATAAATAGGAAACTAAGTATTATTTTCTCCCCATCTCTACAGATACAATGGCACCACTTCCAAGAGAGGTACAGTTAAATCGTTTAAAAACCCCTCCAGCAAATCTATCATAAAACCATAATAGCACAATTCTTCCTGGGGGTAAACTGAAGTCTGCTTTAAGGACCTTGCTTATAATTGTTTCACCAGTCTCAGCATAATCGTACTTCTGAAACCTGGTGTTTTCTGTTCTGATCTATTTGTTTCACTCCCAACCATCAGCTGGTTCCCTGTTACAAAGATGAGCCTGGAAGGAAATTAAGCCTTTTCTAAGAACTAATAAAAGACCATCTCTTCTGCAAGTGGTGTTTACATTATGTTTGTCATCATTTGGCTGGAAGACATGCTAGGAAATGGGAGGGAGATTATTACACAAGAATACATATTGTAGGGAGAAATAAAGATGTGCCCATCAATTCTGTGTTCTATCCCAGAAATTGCAGATCCAAGATGCTCAGTGATGTTCATTTATTTGCTTTGGAGAGAGAGAGAGAGGGAGAGAGAGAGAGAGAGAGTTAGAGTTGAAAGGCAGCTCAACTCTGAGAGGCCAGCACTATTGTGTGGGGTCCTGGCATGGCAGCCAAGACAATTACTCAAGAACTCACAATTAACTCATGATTAAAAACACAACTCAAGGAACCCTGGCATTGCGTGGCTGGCAGACACTCCAATCTGAAAATGAGAGGAAAGTTTTTTTTTCTGTCAGATTTTTCTTAAGGGACCAGGAGAAATGCTGCCCTGGGTCTGAACTTGCATTGGTTTGACTTAGAATTTTTAAACTTCTTAATTTTGCAGAGGCAATGCAGATTCATTTGAAACCAAACCCCACACTTTAAATTCTGTATTTTGATCTTTCCCCTGGGTAGCAACATATAGTACAATACTCTCCTGCAATGCAGGACAGTCACAGGATCCAGCAGCCCTGTGGTCAGGGGTGCCATCTCATCAGCAGGGTTTGAATACAGATACTCAATCAACAATATTGGGGGGTTCAACACTTTAGTAGAAAACAGATTCTGTGTTGATGCTGCTGTCCAAATCACAATTAATGTGCCACGAGAAAGGCAGGCCAGGCTAAGCTGGAATGCTCAGGGCCAAGGTGGATTAAATGCCTTTTCAACTTACCTTATTTTCAGCTTAATAACACTTATATCACATTCTGGGCTGCTTGATTCCTGGCTTACTCCTGTCTCATGTCAGTGCTCTCTGTTAACTGCAAAGGGGGTGGGGTGGGTGGGGAACTTCCTTCAGAGCTTATTCTTATCTCCTTCCTGGGAGGATCCTAGCATGGATGAAATCTTGGATTTCATCCACCCCTATCTAGTTCCTGCTTCATCTCCCTTTCTTGATCTGGGTTTGGTGTTTTGTGTAATTGAGGATGAACCACAGGTTATGCTACACAGTAAACACTCCATGGTCCACACTGCTTTGGCTTCTTTCCAGTGATGCATATTTTATTTCTATATTTCTGGATCCATTGAGGATCGTGTGCAGATTTTCTGGTGACATTCTAAAATGCTGCAGAATATCTAGCGATGCCAATGGGGCCTGGGGAATGGAGGTGAATTACAACATCAAATATTCATCTGAAGCTGTTGGAACCAACCATACCCAAATCCCCAAATTCCAGTGCTAGAATGTCTCTCTTTCCCTTTTAGTTTGTGCAATCATGGTCTGTGTCAGTGACTTATGGCCAACCTTCCCTATATCTGAAAAATTCTTTGTGAATTCTTGCTTTGTTGGTGGTAGCTTTTTGTTCATTTTCTTCAGATCAGGCTAATTACTGACAAAAGCAAAATAAAATCTGAATGGATTCAAGTGATGGCCACCTTTTCATTTAAAGGGAGTACTTGACAGCTTCTCTTTGGCATATCCAAATTGCTAGCCTTAAAGTGCTTGTATTCTGGAGCCATTATTAAATGGATAAAATTGAACACACACACATTTTAATGTCTTCATGGCAAATCCACATTGTTAGTCTATGGCAAACAGGGTAGTGCATACAGTAGACAAAGGGACCCTCAAGCCTCAAGCAGGATAGTGTGGGAGAACATGAGATTTCATTAGGCAACTCAAAACAGTCTGTTGCTTAAAATTTATGATTTGTTTATTTCTGGAACTTTCCTTGGTTTATTTATAATGGTTTGAAAATATTTTTAGAAATTATTTATTTGCGAGGCACACAGGCAGATACAGATAATGAGGGGGAGAAAGAAGTGCTCCCATTCACCAGTTCACATTTCAAATGTTCATATTAGCCAGGGCTGGGTGAGGCTGGACCCAAGATCCAGAAACTCAATCCAGGTCTCCCTCATGGGTGGTACAGAACCAGCTATTTGAGGTCTCACCTGCTGTGTCCCAGGGCCTACATTAGTAGGATGCTGGAGTTGAGAGTGGGGTCAGGCAGCAAACCAAGCGCTCCAATGCAGTACATGGGAATCTTCACCAGTAAGCTGCTATTACTTTTTATATATGTAGAAACTGCTGCCTTGCTGGCATTATTAAACCGTGTACATGTGTTTGCTGAGCCAGCTACTCCTCGTAAATCACTCACTCAGGCAGAGAATCTCCACCTAACAATTGGCCTTGGGAATAAAAATCAAAAGTCCTCAGGAGTTGCCGGGTCGGGTGGGGAGAATTGTTTTGCTTTCCAATTAGCAAGCTCAATCACTGGCATTCAGGCATTGACAAGGGTGCCTGTAGCATATGCTGCTTGTAGTACTACAGGGAAGGCGGGAAAACACTTTTTGTGATCAATTTGGATTTCCCTGAAGCTCTGACTTCAATGGAAAACTACAGAAATATCCTTCTTTCCAAGCATGAAACTCTTCAAAATTGAGATCTGGGTGGGTTGAGGCCTTCATTTACTCATACCAGAGAAGGAACATTGGTAGAGTTGGTTCCTCCACCCACTCCAGGGAGAACGCTAAGGGATCACTTTCTGCCCTTAAAGGAATGAACATAATGATTGATGGAGAGGGTCTCAGATGTTATTATTCAGACTGCAGGTTTAAAGCAAATTCCTGACTGTGATTTATGCCATTTAAGAAATCTCAAAGCCTATGTTTACTCTACACGGACTAAGACATCCGGCTGAGAAATGGAACCAAGGCAAGAATTGTGTCTTTTGCTATCTTTCCAGTAAACATCTACAGCTCAGGCCCTGGGTAGCTTCCCAGGCAAATGGACGAATCAGGAGGCACACTTAATTACTTCAAGGAGAGAGAGGGTGGTACTATTAACACTTCCAGTGCAGAAAATTAATCTTGATACCTGCTGTACAGCATGGTACCTAGAGTTGATAACATAGTGCTCTGTACTTCAGTATTTGTTAAGAAGGTAGATCTCAGGTTGTGTTCTCAGCACACACAGACACAAACACGTAAACACAACAGGCCAGGAGAAGAATTTGAAGGCAGCAAAGATCCTTTTGAAAGGCTTTAACAAAAGTCTATACCAAAGTATTGTGACATGGCAGATGGACAGACTACCAAGTCTCTATTGGTGTGAATTTTCAGTGTGGAGGATGAGCTCTCTATATTGTCATTTTTGGTTTATAGAGATATAACATTACATATATATAAAACATGTGCATTTCAAAAGGGTATAGGATGTATTTAAAATGACCCCCAATAAGCTTTTCAAGTCCCATTTGTGAAGGTCGAGCCACGGAGAATCCAACAGAGATGGGGTTGAGAGCTCTGTGCAGAGTACTGGGTCTTTGGACTCAGAGAGGTGGCTGAGCTCCGCTGTGGCTTGGTTTTCTCCAGAACATCTCTGCCTGACTTGCTCACTGAGGGTCGGATAGGAAGGAATGCTGTGCAGGTCCTTTATGGCAGAGGAAGGTAGAGTCCTACTCTCCTACCTACTGGCTGCTCAATGGGGATCCAAGGGTATAATCTGGTTTGCCTCCTGGAAAGGAAGAGGTTGGAAAAGACTGGGCAGCTGACCAGTAGTGAGGGGAGCATTTGCTGTGCTCACAGCAGCGGTTGGGTGGATGTTAGGGAAACTGGGTAGTGGGCACATTTCCTTGTTGGCAACTCTGAACCTCTGAGGGCCAGGACAGTTCAACCACTGGTTATTCATTCAAGACAGCACAGGGAAAGAGGGCTGGGCAGACCTCAGAGAAACTGAAAACTGGAGCTTTATTGACTTCATCCTATTCCAAATCTGTTACCCTGTGGCTAGGTTGCAGGAGTGGCACTTCCCAATCATGACGACTTTAAGAGTAAGAGCAGAGGGAGGAGGGTCTGTGGGTTCCTTCCTCCCCACCTCTGCACATGCGTCATTCTTCTGGATTCCCAGCCACCCCCATGGCTGCTCATGGTTCTCCCTGCAAGACCTTGCCTCAGAAGTCTAGGGCCCTGCCCTTTCTTGATCACTTTTTCCAGCCTCCAATGGTTCTGCTTTCTTCCGGACCCAGCCACATGCACAGCTCTAGGTCTGGCTGTGGCTTTGCTCTCCTTTGTTAGTGCTGTTCACTTGGTTACTGCTCTGACTGCTACTACTTGACCCACCTCTCCCATTCTCATGATGCTGGTCAGAGTCCCTTGGTGGAACATGGACTCTCAGATGCCTACCTATGTGATGACTTGAAAAGAATTAAAGGCTCAGGGCCGGTGCCATGGCTTAGTAGGCTAAGTCTCTGCATTGCTGGCATCCTATACGAGTACCGGTTCACATCCTGGCTACTCTACTTCCCATCTACCTCCCTGCTAATGGCCTGGGAAAGCATCAGAGAATAGCCCAAAACCTTGGGCCACTGTTCCCATGTGGGAAACCCAGAAGAATTTCCTGGCTTTGGGCAATCCCAGCTCCAACTGTTAAAACCATTTGGGCAGTGACCCAGCAGATAGAAGAACTCTCTCCCTCTAACTCTGCCTTTCAGATAAAAATAAAATAATCTTTTTTTTAATTAAATGCTCAAATAAACAGGTTTAGAGTCTGAAAGTGGCCTGAGAGCTATAACTGTTTGCTTTTTGCTCTTTCAGTTCAATATAGTTTCCAGCACCACCCCTGTCTCACGCGTGCCTTCACTGAAGTACCCTAAAAGCTGAACTCAAAACTGTCCCTTCCTGCCTATCATGATGAGACATCAACACTGTTGCCCCTGGCCATCAGTGGACATATTGTCCCCCTCTGGCCTGCTCCCAGGATAACTGAGAGCCAGTCATTTTCTTCCTATTCCTGCATAGTTTGAGGGTTGTAGTTTTGGGCTTGCCAAGACACCCAGGGTCCTACAAACCTCCACCCCCCACACAGGGAGCCTTGATACATAGCCTTGGACAAATACACTGTCCTCCCAACTTCTCCTGTAGGTTTAACTCAATCCAAGACAAATATGGAGTTTTGTGCTCAAACCCATTAAAGGGATTTATGCGAGACTAAAAATAGAGAAAAATTCATTACATTCTTTTCTTGTAAGAAGCTGGACTTACTCTGCCAAATGTGTCTCAGAAAGTGTATCTTTTTTTCCCCCGTCAATAATTATATCTGCTTCCATTCCCAGCAGGGCAGATTGTCCGTTAAATAATCACAATATAAGGGAATTCTCAACACAGTACCAGCCTGGCCCAGGAGCATACAGGTGTACCTTGCTTTCATGAACAGAGATGTTCTTCCCAGTTACTTTTCTGTGAAGCAGCTCAGAAATGCCTGAAATGTACCAGAGGCGAAATTTGTTCATGTGCATCTGACTGCAGAGGAGAGGAGAGAGTTGGGGGGAACAAGGGGAGGGGCCCAGCTTGGCCCTGGGCCTGGCTGTGGTTCCAGTAAGCTGGAACCTCCTCTTCCACGCCCTCTCCCTTCCTCGCCTGCTTCACGCCATTATCCAATCCAGACAGATACCGTGAGAGACCCAGAGACTGGAATAGTCACCACCGTTGTGGAGACAATCATAGAACCAACAGGAAAATGGTGCTTGCTTCATGCATGGTTTACAATGGCTATAGGTAACACAGTGTTTTCTGTAATGCAAGGTAGAGCTTTGAGTGAGGTATATTATGTTTTAGAAATTTCTGGGGCTGGGGTTGAGCAGCTCCTTTCAGACTTATAGACTGCTTATGCCAGGTATGTGTCAGCTGAGAATGTCTCTTTGTCCTTGGACTTGAGGGACAGCTGGCTTTATGTCCACCCCGACATGCTCCTGCCAACCTCAGGTTTGCTCATTCAGGAACCCCACTCATCTTGAGCACACACATTCTCTGCCCCGAGGTGGGGTTAGATGTGACCCCCTCCTCACCATCCCCCCACTGGAACCCATCAGCAAAGATACAAGATGCTCCATAGAGAACCGTCTGGAAGAAGTGGCGGAGGTTGGGATGGCACAGGGCGGCTTGGAAGTGTACTCCTCACACCTTCCCCACCTCCGCTTCGGTACTAATGGAAATGTTTTGGAACTGGATAGAGGTGATGGCTGCACAACTTGGTAAATGAGCTAAAAGCCACTGAATGGTATGCTTGGAAATGGTACATACAACAGCTCAAGGACATCAAGTTTACAGAGCTTGGCTGTGGATGTAATCGACCCTTCATCAGGGGCAGCTAGAGGCAGAGTGACATTTCCCTCTGTCTCACTGAGATGTGTGAAGAGCAGATTGGGATATAGAGGAAGATTTGTCTGTGTTTGTTTTGGTTTGGTTTGTTTTTGCTCAGAGAGACGCTTCTACCTACTGCAGCACTCCCTAAATACCTAACACAGCCCCCAGCCAGAGCCAAAGCCAGGAACTCAATCCAGGTCTCCCGTGGGGGTGGCATGACCCCAGATCCTCAGACCATTACTGCTGTGCCCCAGGGTCCTTATTAGCAGGAAGTTGGAATCAGGAATGGATTTGGGACTTGAACTATGGACATCTTAACCACAAAGCAAATGCCTGTGCTTAGGGCATTCCATCCCCTGCACGACTGGGCATCCAGGGGTGGAGACACACAGCTCAGCCAGCCTTACAGAACTTCTCCAACCTTTAATGAGCAGAGTCTGGTGATCTGTAGTTCAGTGATCAGGGTTGGGGTTCTGCGATCAGACCACGCCGGAATGCAGCTTTGCTCTCGCCTATTTCCTGCCCCTTGACCTTGGGAGAGCCCTCTGCACTGCTCCCAGTCTCTGTACACTCTATGAGATCAAAACATTATTTGCCTTGTGTGGTTGTGTGTTCTTTTTCATAGAAGTACCCAGCGTGAAGCCAGTGATGGTTAATGTTAGGGATTCTGGTTCCTGCAATCTCAAAGATTAAGGTCAGCAGAATTAACTCTACTTGGAGGAGTACTGACTTAGATTTCCTGTACCATTTCCTAATATGCCCACTTGATTCTCAGCATTTTCAGGGAACCTTTGCCACATGAATCAGACCTCGGGGTTCCTGAGACACCAAGGATGCCAGGAGCTAGGCAAATAGAGGCGGTCCCTGGGCCTAGGCATAAGTCTTGATTAAACTGGGAGTTGCTTACTTGCTTGTGTTTGCATGAATTACAGTTTACAAAACACTTTCACAAGAATTTTCTCGCTTATCTTCACAACTGTCCCAGGAAGCAGATTCTGTCCCTATCTTTAGATATGACGAAGCAGGGTCTCCAAGAGGTTGGGCGAGTTGGCAAATATCATGCAGCAGAGAGAGCTGTGGTCAAGCCAGGCTTTGACTACCCAGCAGACTCCTCAGGCCAGAGCCAGGGTCTTCTTCCACCAAGTGCTGCCATGAGCCCAGCCCTGGCGGACTGACAAAAGCACACCTGCATCACCTGAAAGGGAGTTTACAGTCTCCAGGGTGATGGTCAAAATCCTGCAGAGTGGCAGCCCAGTGTGGTGAGAGGTGGCCCGGCAGATGCAGCCTGGACCAGCTAGAGTTGGGAGAACTCAGTGACCTGGGAAAGTGGCCAGGCTTTCCGAGTCTCAGCTCGGTTTTCTTATCTGTCAAGTGGTGATCATCAGAGTCCTATCTAATAGGCTTATTCTAAGGATTAAGTGAGAGTGAGAATAATCTTGGTAAAGCATTTAGCACAGTGTCTGAAATTGTTATCATCTACTCAGGCAAGCTCTGATCCTCGCTGACTATGTTCAGTATCAACAAATTGCACATTAGTTAGTCCTAGGTGTTTGTGCAGTGATTTTTTTCCCCAATGGAATTATGCTTTCCATGAGCAATTAATGACCCAAAGCTGGAGGACCTTTCTGCTAACACATACATGCCATCTATGCATATGTCCATGGAAATCCAGGGAGTGCAAAAAACACCACCCTAATGAATGGCAGACATCAAGTTTATGCTTTTGAGAGTTTTTTTTTCCAACTCTCCGGCATAAAAGAAACTTGGGGCTTGTGGCACAGTGATGCCAGTATCCCATATGAGCACCAGTTCAAGCCCTGGCTTTGCCTCTTGAAATCCACCTTCCTGCTAAGGAACCTGGGGAAGCAGTGAACACAGGAACAGGTATCTGGGCCGCTGTCACCCAGAGGAGACTGATGGTGTCCAGACTGCTGAGCTCCATCATCGCCCTGGTCATTATGGCTTTTTTGGGGGGGTGAACCAGATCTCTCTCTTTCTTTCTCTGTGTAACTCTGCCTTTCAAAGAAATGAGGACATATTTGAAATAGAAATTTGAGGGAAGAATATAATCACAAAAACATTTAAGTTTCATTTAAGTGTCATGGGTTCTTATGCCCATATGTATATAGTATATGTCGTGTGTGTATACTTACATATATGTGCACATTTACACATGTGGACATTTACACATGAAATGTACATATCTGATACTTACATAAATTTACATGAGTATACATGCATACTACCTGTGTATGTATATGCATATATAATATTTAAATAAAATAGTAGAGATAAGGTTAAACAACATGTTTTAAGGTGAAATATTGAGGAAAATACAAAAAATAACAATGGCCACGCACATCTTTTTCTTCATACTCTATGTGTTTTCTGGGGAAAAATGGAAATAGATGATTTTTCAGTCTTCCTCAAACAAGTACCAAACATAACTGCTTTTACATGTAATGGCAAGTTGGGTCAGTCATCATTTTAAGCAAAATTGATTAATGGCTAAGCATGCACCAAACAGGGAAGTGAGTAATCAGGTGGAATTTATGTTATCCTGAAGCTGGAATAAAAGTCTATGAGATGGGGAAAAAAAAAGCCTTTGGAGGCTTGGCCAAGTTCTTCAATAATCAGGAGGCTGAGTTGAGCGTCTGCACTCTGGAACCAGCACCCCGTCACACAGACAGAGCCTATTAAAAATTAACAAAACAGTGCGTGATGACTATTTTAAGCGTTATGAATTGGCGAATGGCAACCACCTCGCCAAACAGATGACTGGGTTTGATGCTTAATAGCCAATTTAAGGGAAATGGACCACAACAGGCTTTCAGACGCAAAAGCGGCCGTCAGCGCTGAGACGCTGAGACGGAGGCACAGGGCCCATCTAAATGTGAGGATCAGCAGCTCCCTGGGGAGCAGACATAAAAAGCCCACGTCTCATTTCCCATCAGTGTCATGCACTTTCTAGCAAATTAAGGCTAAGTCTGACACTGGAGGTGAGAATCCCGGGAGAAGTCTGCATTGGAGTGGCCTTAGGAATGGGCAGGGGAGGGGCTGACCAGAGGCAGGGTGGGATAGCTTAGCCATTATTTAATGTAAGTCTGGTTAGTGGAGGGAATTTTTTTTAGACCACTGTACGAACCATATTTTTACTTTCTGTACTTCCTGATGTTTGACAGCTGGGGATGCTGGGGACCCTGGAGAGACTGCTCCTCCAGGGATGTCCATTTCCAGGGACAGCAAATGCCATGCCTGCCACATGCCCTTTTATCCCATTCTTGCTCTCTGGGACACCCTACACCTGCCCCAGGCTCCCCAGGTTCAGGCTGCCGGGGCAGCCCCTCCAGCCCAGACCCTGCTGAAATGACTATAACCAGTCCACCCTAGGCCTGCCCACCCTGCCTCCAGCCAGTGCCCGTGCCCGTATTTCCTACTCACTACTTCTACATCCTGCTGGTACCTGCATGGGATGCCTGTCCCCCATCTTGAATACTGTAACAACCTCTCATTTTAATGGCTGTCAGCTCCAGCTCTCTTGGCTTCCCCATATCTGAATAATAAAAAAACCTGCATTTTAAAACAGCCATATTAAAATATCACAGAAGCCCCTTCAAAATGTCATTCACCATGATAAGTGTTTTTATTTATTTATTTATTGGAAAGGCAGATATACAGAGAGGAGGAGAGACAGAGAGGAAGATCTTTTATCCGATGATACACTCCCCAAGTGACTGCAATGGCTGGAGCTGAGCCAATCAGAAACCAGGAGCCTCTTCCAGGTCTCCCACGTGGGTGCAGGGTCCCAAGGCTTTGGGCCATCCTCAATTGGTTTCCCAGGCCACAAGCAGGGAGCTGGATAGGAAGTGGGGCTGCTGGGATTAGAACCTGTGCCCATGTGGGATCCCAGCGCATTCAAGGCAAGAACTTAAGCCACTAGGCCACTGCACTGGGCCCCATGATAAGTGTTCATAGGCCATCAGGGACACCCATATCCTGTATCAGAGGTCCTGAATTCAAGTTTTGACTCTAATTCTAATCCAGTGTCCTACAAATATGCCCCCCAGGAGGCAGCAGATGATGGCTTAGGAGCTAGGGTCCTTGCTACACCTGGAAGACCTGTATTGAGTTCTAGGCTCTGGGTTGGGCTTGAGCTCAGCCTAACCAGAGCTGCTGTGGTCATCTGGGGAGTGAACCACTGAGTAGAAGTGCTCTCCCCCTCCCTCTCTCTCTCTCTCTCTCTCTCTCAACTAAATGACAATTTTTAAAAATGCCATGTACTCAGAAAGAACAAGGCTCAGAAAGTGACCTTGGGCTCCATGGTCAGGACCTGAAGCTTGTACTTCAGTTCATGGTCAGTGGAGAGCTTCTGTAGGCTACTGTATACATAGGACATAATTCTAGGTGGACTTGAACAAAGTAAATCTGACCCCAGGCTGGAAGATGCAATGAGGGGCAGGGAGACCACTGAGGAGGCTGCAGTGGCCTCCGAGGCAAGAGGGCCAGGTCTAGGCAGTGGTGGAGAGAATGCAAGAAGCACTGGGAAACCAGAAAGGGCAGGATTTGCTAAATAATGCAATGCGGTGAGCCATGGGAGTGAGCTCCCACACGGCAGTCCCTTGACAGAGGTAACTGGGGCAGCAAGAGAGCTACTGGTAAGAGAAAGTTTAGCAGAAAGGGCCAATTGATGTCTTCATTTCCTCTTTTCAAACAGGGGTGATAGGAACCATCCCAGGCATCCTCATTCAGCGAAGCACAGGACACAAGCCTGCAGCCCTTGTCCTTGGTGCTGAGGTCCTGGAACAAACAAAAGATGCCTGTCTGCTCACCCAGTGTGTACTGTGGTGGGGTAAACGCTAACAAACACGTCATTTTTGTTTCTTTTAAAGAACACTGTGACTTGGACCGATAGACCAAACGCTCACCCACTCACCCTCACCTGGTGACCTATTTGTTCCATCATAAAAACATACTGTTGGCATCTGCCCCATCAGCCTTACCCAGCCTGGCCTGAGGATGTCATCAGAGCTGTTAGTGGGCAGGCCAGGGTTGGCTGTAGCCACCTCAGAAATCCTCAGGCTTGCTTGGCTATCCGTTCCCTTCCCCAATGTGCATCTGGCACACACCGAGAGGCCAGCGTGAGTGACATGCATAAGCAGAGGGACCTCTCAGCTGTCACTAGTTGCCACACTGAGGCCAAGAATCTCCTGTTCCTTGTTCACTTCACATATGATTCCTGCTCTGACACAAAGCCCGGGGGGGGGCGGGCACAGGGTGATGGCCAAACCTCAGATTAGGGATAAAGAGAAAGGCACAATGGGCAAAAAACAGAGCAAGAACAGCAACGGCAGGAGGCAGGGGTGCCTAATGTCTGTCTGGTGCCTTCCCTCGGAGGCTGGAGGCGGCCGCTTAGGTCCTGGCTGCAGATTAAAGCTGTGAATATTTTTCCCATCAGCCCAAGTCATAAATGGTTCCTCTATGTTCTCTCATTAGGGATGAATTTGAGTAGATTAGAGATGGGGGGAGGAGATAAGTGGAAGGTAAAGGTTTTCATCACTTAATAATGCCAATTTTATCATCCCTCAGCACAACTCTTTCTGCCAATTTTATCATCACTTACAATAACATTCATTAGGGTAATAAGGCATTAAGTATATGTTGATTGCAAATAATCTGGTTATATTCACTAATTATTTGGAGACTGATTTTTTTTCCTACTTAAAATGTAATTCTAAAGCATCTCTACTTCCTAGAAAACAGGACATATCCAAGTAAAGAGACCGTATACTCTGCAGAGATACAAAATGGGATTTCTGTGTCTTTGGCAAGTGCCTGATTACAAGGTGAAGACCCCGGAGAATTGATCTTCGGAAATGAGGAATGCAGATGGCTTGCTCCAGTTGAGTCACTCTCCCCTTCCCTCCGTCTAGGTCGGATTCACTGCTGATAAGCCATGTCCTGTAGCTGAACATGTTGATGCCCAAATACCATCTCATGGAGCGAGCATGTCCCTTGCGCACCATCTTTATAGCGAGTAGGAGTACATTGCCAGCGTCAGGATCCTATGTCTTCCACAGCCACAGCCACGAGGTGCTGGTTTTAGTAAGGGATGGAAGGCTCTGGGCGCATTCGGTGGACATTAAAGACTGCTGTTCAATTTTGTGAGGCTTCCCAATCTAACCCCAGTGTTCAGATGGCTGCCATCACCTGCTAGAAATGACTACATGGCTACTGCAAGTAGTGAGGTGTTGTTTGAATCTTGGCCTATATGCACTGGAATCAAATTATTTGTTTCCAATTTGACAGAACATTGCTTGGCTGTTTTCATGTCTGTAAGATTATAAATGCCCTGAGTACCCAAGCCAGAGTTGAATTTTTCAGAGATGGCCTTTTTGGTATTTCTGGAACTAGAAATGATTTCCTTTCTGCCACAGGCATTTTCTAATCTATTTTTCAGTAATACATTCAGATCTTTTTGGCTTAGAAGAAATAAAAAAGCCCTCAGATTTCAATTTTAAAAAAATTATAATGATAGGCTGGGCTGGGTTGGGTTTTCAACTACAGTAGTTACCCATGGTTTTGAATTCTGTGGTTTCTGTCACCCAGTGTCAACTATGATTCAAAAACATTAAATGGAAAATTCCAGAAATAAAAAATTCATAAGTTTTAAGTTGTGCATTGTTCTGGGTAGTGTGAAGAAATCTCACACTAACCTACTCCACCCCACTCCATCCTGGCCTGCGCATGAGTCACTGCTTTGTCTAGCATAACCAAATTACATTTGCTATCCTCCCATTAGTCACTTAGTGTTTGTTTTAGGTATTGGAGTCATAGTTGCAATATCATAAGCGATGGCATTGAAGCAACTCCTACTTCTTGTAAAGGGAAAAATTTAGCATATATAGGGAGTTGGTATTATCCAGTTTCAGGAACACAACCTGTTCCCAGAAATTGGGATTCCTGTACTTAAAAACATTTTCAGTCATTTTCTCACTTTCTCTTCAAAAGACTCTGGGCATTAAGAGAACATTTGTTACTCTTCACACATTTAAGTAAGTATTTGTCCCCAATTTACAGTGAGGAACTAAGGCTTAGAAAGATCCCATGACTTGTTCAAAAACATGAATATACAACGGGTTCTATACATCTCTGAGATCCTTGCTCAAGTGGTTCCGATAGTTCACCAGTCATAAGTCCCTGCCAATTTCGCCATTCCAGGTATGATGAGGCTGGTGCAGAGTCCACTGATTGACATAGTCCATCACAGAGTCTCCCCTTGTCCAGCATTTCACTGCCAACATATAGCTGAGGCGGTTGATTGACCTACTCCATCTTTCATCTTTTCTTGGTTAATGTTCTGATTCCTCCATTTCGATTGAGGGGATCCCCTAAGAAACTTTGAGGTGTTCCCAGACCAGATTCCTATATGTACTAGCAAGCACAGTGTCCGCCTCAGTCCATCACCCTGATCAGCTGGTAGAGACAAGATGTGGTTAAGAACTCGCATTTATTTTTAACATATTGGTTACTCAATACTATGTCAATTACTTCCGTAATGTTATAAATTGTTGCTGATGGCATGTTGGAGCTTTTAATTGATCGGGATGATACTCTGCTGGCTCTACCTTCAGACCAGAGAAGGTCCCCTAAGAAGCCGTTGAACTTAACTGGACAATAAGATGCTGGACTCTATGCTTGGTATATGCTTGCACTGAAGGAATCTCATCTGAACCTGAACTGTGGTTATGCAACAAGGTGGAGGAATCCACCATGGGGGGAGGGTTTGGGGAGGGGGTGGGGGGAATCCCAGTACCTATAAAACTGTGTCACATAATACAATGTAATTAATACATACATTTAAAAAAACATGAATATCATATGAATGTCAGTACGAAGATCAGAAGGGCCCAAGTGACCTGGTCCATAGTTTTTCAACAAAGGGCATGTAATAACCACAACAGGAAATGCACACTGCTCTGTTCACTGCTAACTAAGGCATAACACACATTCACCATCATTTCCCCCAGCAGAAGTTTACCATAAGCATGTGACTTTTAGAGGCTGTGCTAAGCCCATAGTGGGTTAACCTACTTCCCATCCAGCTCCTTGCTTGTGCCTGGGAAAGCAATAGAGGATGGCCTAAATCCTTGAGATCTTGCACCTGTGTGGGAGACCTGGAAGGCTCCTGGCTCCTGGCTTCAGATTATCTCAGCTCTGGTCATTGTAGCCATTGGGGAGTGAACCAGCAGACAGAAGATCTTTGTCTCTATTTCTCTCTGTAAATCTGCCTTTCCAATGAAAATAAATTAATCTTATAAAAAAAATTGTGTCTTTCTCCCTCCTTTCCTCTTCGCTTCCTTTCTCTTTCTCTCTCTCTGTTGCTTTAATTACCTTTGTAGTCCTGTGTTTCAAATAAATAAATAGATATGTTAAAAATAAACTAAGAAGCCTGCATTGTGGTATAACTAAGCAGCTGCCTGCCATATTGGCATCTCAAATGGGTGCCAGTTTGAATCCTAGCTGCTTTACTTCCCATCCAGCTCCCTGCAGCAGAAGAAGGTCTGAGTCCTTTGACCACAGTACCCATGTGAGAGATCTGGATGTACCTCCTGGCTTCAGCCTGTCCCTGTCAGTTACTGTGCCCATTTGGGGACTGAGCCAGCCAGTGGACCTTTATCTCTGTGTGTGTGTGTGTGTGCCTCTCTTCTCTGTCTGTAACTCTGATTTTAAATAAATAAAGTAAACCTTAAAGAAAAGTTAAAAAAAAAGAATAATTCAAATTCAAATTACCCTAGGTTAACAAGTCTGTCCTTCTGATTACCAGTGGGTACCATTGGGTACCCATGGGTACATTAATTTCCACTGATGGCAATACTACACTTGGTTATTTCTATTTGGGCAAGAGAAGTCCAGAAAGCTTAGGTCAAGTAGGGCCTCAGCCAAACCCTCCATGACAGAATGTCTTTAGTGCAGTCTTTCCCATCTGTACAGGTACCCCTCCCCTGGGACCATCCAGCATAAACTCCCAGACAGTTCTGGGATCCCAGAAGCAAGGCCCGCACACAGCTGTGGAAGGTGTCCGTCCTGACCTTCAAGCTACTGCCTACACTCACGTTCTACCCTCAGCACAGCAAGTTGCATGTGTTACACTGTAAAAAAGAATTGCTTGGTTTCACCAAGATAGAATTTGTTTTCACAGTGTGATTTCTCTTTGAGAGTTGAAAGTTCGTGGCAATGATCCCAAGGTCACCATGTAAGTTTTACTACAGAGCCTTTGCAAGGTGTCATGGAGGATGTTTCCGATGTATGACGTGGGCCCTTCAGTCACAGTGCTGACAGTCTAGATGAATGACAACACAGTCCTGATGATGCCAAATTCCTGCTACAATTAGGCCCAAATGCTCCATTTTCCACGTCTTTCCTCTTAATTAAAAAAGAAACGAAGGAGTAAAAGAAGCCATCAAAATTCTGTAAATATAAGTAGATGGAATGCAGTATCAAATGTTCTCTTTGATGCTAACATTCCCTTTAATAAAATCCATTGGTTAATTTGGTCGTTAAAAGCAGCATTAAAATTAAAGAAGAATTAACACACACGGATAAATATTTGCAGTTCCCTTCATGTGCTACCATGATAAAGGTAATTTAGCTTAAAGGCAGTCATCATCTTTCTTCATAACTGAGAAAACATTACTAATTGCGTGAATTGTGAGTGCTAATATTACACAGAATGGAATTGAATAAAGATTTTTATCTTAATAATGTCTTCGTTACTTTCAAGACTTGTAAGACAGGCAAGATAAGTCTGTTTACTCTGAACTGAAACACTAAATGAATAATTGAGGGGAGATAACTTGGAAACTAGCGTTTTCTATGCCATTCTGCATGGTGACACGGCATTTACCCTCGCTGTTGAAAGCCATACCTTACTTGTGGGATAACCGAGATGGTGCTTCATCGACAAAAACGATATTTTCATGACAGTGCAAACATGGCTCTTTCCCTGTCTGTATCCTACATTTTTTTTCATCAATGACATGTGGGGTATAAAATAGTCTGACTCCAGTGCAATAAAATAACTGCCCCTTTTCAAGGTGCCTGAGCCCCTGTTAGCAGGATGCCAGGTCTAAGGCAGCCAGGGCTGTGAATAACACCCAGCAGGTGGCAGGGAAGAACAATGGCTTTGCTGCGCCAATGACCATGCTGGGGCCTTCTTCCAGACCCCAGCCTCTGTGTGTGTGTGTGTGTGTGTGTGTGTGTGTGTGTGTGTGTGGCTGCCTTGGGCAGCTCTGCCCTCCTGTCACTGTGCCCTTGCCAGACAGGGAGGGCAGGATTTGCTTCATAGCATCAGCCAGTGGGAGGTCCCAGCTCTGATGGAAATTGGGGCGAGTTAGGGTCTGAAGTCCAGCTCCCTAGTCCACGTGGGCCTGGGCAGTTTCGCTCTGATTAACACATCATCACCACAGTACCATCTGCCCTAGGGGAACCAGAGAGACATTTGGAATCTGAATTGTGTGTGGAAATATGGACATGCCCTCATGTCATCTCCCTGCCTTTGGAAACAAACATGCCCAGGGCCCCGCACACTTGCAGGGCTCCTGGTTGTGGAAGGGGGCACTTGGCATTAGGCACATGTATAGGATAACCGGTGGCATTAAGCGTGAATAGCACGCGTCAATAATAGGTCCTGGATGAGAAGGAAAGCAGTTTGGGAATAATGATAACGTTCCCTGCCCCTCCTCCTGCCTCCCAAAAGAAGCTGCTCCAAACATCAGCCTGCAGGAGTGGATGCCAGCCCTATATTTACAGCGACCCGTCTGAATTCTTAATACCCGACATAAAAGAAAATCACGGCTAGAACATGCAGCGAGAGATGTAATAAATAATGAACTGTACTAACAGTTTAGCATCGGAAGGAGACAGATGGAAAACTTCTCTCCTGAGATTGCTGCTTCCAGAATTAGAAAAAGGTCTTTTGGACATGTTCAGGGTACAGAGTTCAAGCCTTCCTATCTGTGAGGCAGGCACATTTCTTTTAAAGTATAAATGCAAGGATTTCATGTCTCCCTTTAAAGAAATGTGCAGATGACAGTGTTCATCTGTTTCATCCAGGACACGACAAGCCAAACCCCAAAGCTTGGGTTCTTCTAGCTTGTCTGATTCCATCAAACCAGGAACGAGGCTGCCGGCACTGTCGCCACAGAAGTGCTACAATGCCATCATCTGTCCCGGAGAAGAAAAGACCAGCCTGCCATGTGCTCAAAATGATCAGGAAACTGCAGCATGGAGAAGAAAGGAATTCTTTGCACGAGAACAGCAGGATCAGCCATTGGCTCATGCTGGGTTAAAAGGCATGACCACTGCACTGGAGACTCCCAAGGCCCCAGGTCCTGGACTCAGAAGTGCAGTGGGGTCAGCAAGGCACTACAGGGTGAGAGCAGGCCATGCCGTCCTGGCCAGCTCTGCTCACTGTCACCTAACACAACACAGCCACCTCATTCTATTTCTAACAAAGAGGATATTGAGCACAACATGGTATAATGAATCCCAGGGAAACTCATTTCCATAAACTCCTGGCCACCATCCTTGTTGAAGTTATTATGAAGTTACAGTGAAAGAAAGCTCTACGCCGCCTATAATACATGGTCAGGAGCTGCCACGTCTGGGCTCCAGCCCCCGCTGCCTGGATCCTGTTCACAAGGGGCTTCAGCTTTCACCTTTAGCTTCCCAGCTGCTTCACGTGACCTTCCCTAGTATCATCATCATCATCATCATCATGTAAATGTGGCCTTTAGATCAGATTGGCTTGGAGAGAACCTCAAAGCACAGTTTGTGTCAAACACTGAGGATGGTTTGGGTTCAGTGCTAAGCTTGCCTGGCTGGGTGGCTTTTCCTGGGGGACCGGAACTAATAGATGGTAGAACTGTCACTACAATTATAGAGTGCCACATCAAGGAGCCCAATTCCTGCAGAACCCAGCTGACTCTATATAGAACGCATGCGCTGAAACACAACAAATGCATGCTTTCTTCTCTGGGGAACATCGTGAACAATGGGGCCACCCCGTTTCACCAAAATGCCTCCAATGAGCTTTTGGCCCCCTCCCCTTCAACACACGATGAATGGTAGTCAAGGGCAAACTCAGGTTCAAAATGTTAACAGACAGTTTAGGAATAACATAAAAGAGCAAGAAAAAAGAGGAAATGATTTAAAAAAAATTCAAGGCACTTTTTTCCCCAAATCTAAGTGAACTAACAATCCACACAAGACGTGAATCATTGGAATTGTGAGTGTGTCCGTTATTCACAGAGCCAGGCTGTGGAAGAGTATCGTCACGGTGTGACCAAAGAGCGGGAGCTATGGATGCTGCACAGGTCTCTCACCTCCCATAGGAAGAAATGGGACCAACTCAGAACATGGGCTCAGGACCAAAGCTTGTCATGTGGCTGACAGTGAGCTTTGCTTTTTAAGATAGATTTTTACTGGTAATTTCAAATGCAGACAATTTACAGCAATTACTCCCATGTATCATTTAGACTCACAAAGTGATAGCATCTTGCCACACAAGCTTTAAGAAGCATCTTTAAAAAGTTCATGGAAATGCAAAGTCTGAAAAGACTACCCAGAAATTTCAAAATTGTTTTGCTCCAAAATCAATACCTTTCAGTTCATTTTTCCATACATACTTTGAAGTGTCCTAATCTCTCCATAAAATACATCGTAGTTTCATTATATTTTTGCTGAGACTTTTCAAGGTAAGTAGTATCTATGACAATTCTCTGCATGTTTCTGGAATCACTCTCCCTGAATAAGGAAATTCTTGCACAGAACGCATTTACACTCCTTTGCTATTACTGCATAATGCATTGCCACAAGCCCAGGAGCTCAGAGCCACACCTAGTTATTATCCCATGGTTCCTGTGGGTCGAGAGTCTGACCATGGTTTCACTGAGTTCTCTACATATGGGGCATTCAGCCTTTCCACAAAGTGTTGGCCAGGTCATGGTCACCTTTGAGGCTAGCCTGGGAAACAATCAGCCTTTCTTGGCTGACTTTAGTCCCTGACAGCTGTGGGGCTGAGAGCTTTGTTTTCCTAGGGGTTACCTGCTTGAGGCTCCTTTAGCTTTTGAAGGTCACCCTCCAGTCCTCCCAACACCAGCTTGGGATGCAACATAGCAGCTTGCCTCTTCAGCCAATAAGGGAATGAGAGACCTCAGCCAGAATCTTACACAAGGTGCTCCTGTAATGATGTGCATGGGCCATAGATGTTCATTTGCCACACTGTGTGGGTAAGCAGGAAGTCCTAGGTCCTGCCTTCCAGGAGGAAGGAGCATCGCACAAAGCAAGCACACCTGCAGGTAGGATACTCAAGAGCACTTCAGGTGTCACTCACATAAAATGTCCAAGTCTAGGAAGCAATGTGGCTATCGCCTTTCTCAATACATTAATACTTGATGTCAGTTTGTGCCCGCTTGGCTTGTATAAACTGTTTGGGGGAGACAGTGTCAACCAGGTTTCTCATCTGTAACATTCCCCAATTTTCCCTCTAGAATTTTGAAGTCACAGCCCGTTCTCTCTTTTTTTTAAGATTTATTTTATGTTTTTATTGAAAAGTCAGATATGCAGAGAGGAGGAGAGACAGAAAGATCTTCCATCCACTGATTCACTCCCCAAGTGGCTGCAACAGCTGGAGCTGAGCCGATCTGAAGCCAGAATCCCAGAGCTTCTTCAGGGTTTCCCACAATAGGTGCAGGGTCCCAAGGCTTCAGGCTGTCTTTGACTGCTTTCCCAGGCCACCAGCAGGGAGCTGGATGGGAAGTGGAGCAGCTGGAACACAAACTGGTGCCCATATGCGATCCTGGCACATGTGGGGTGAGGCCTTTAGCCACTAGGCTACTGCATTGAGCCCTCACAACCCATTATTTAAGATGGATGGCTCCTGCCCACATTGATTTTCCCCATGATGGTTGAAAAATGGTGACTTTAAATCCTTCATCCTGACTCAACTTCAGCATGACCAGCTGGCACTTCCCTTCTACCTGTGTGTTGTGGGTCTTTTGTTGTTTGCTAGGTGGTCAGGCTGTGCTGCAAGACGGAATATAATGTGAGTGCAGCCAATGTTGAAAAGGCCTCATGGAAAGATACCAGTGTGGGATTCCAGGCCTCTGGGAAAATTCATCACACACATCTGGCTCAAGTGCTTCAGTGTTTACCTACAGCAGAATGGACAGAGTGAATGCCCAGGAGACCTAGCCCAATTGCATTGCACTGTTCCCCATGGCCAGGTCTAGTCCATGGTAACTGAGGCAGTGTGATTGTATGTACCCTACTTTGTACTGCACTGCAATGACATGAACCCTGACCCCTTGCCCATAGGATCTGACATACAGGAAGCTGGAAGGGTGCCTGAGGGCCAGTGATATATGCACTCATGCAAAACCAGGAGAATCTGTGTTGAGTCTGTAAGAGAAGGATATTCCCATAGAAGTGATGAGCCCAGAACAGGTGGGAGGGCCCTTTATCTCTCAACAAAGAAATATTTCCGGCCTAAGGCCCATTCTGCAGAGAACAAAATTGACAGAACACAAATGACTGCATCTCCTCACAGTGGGTATGACTTTTCATTATTTTAATGAGTTAAAATACTTAGCTAACATCACTGATTTTAATGCTTAAATTGTCCCAGATTTGCAGTGGGGGCCCTTTCAAGCTGGCTTCTGCCCCCTGAGTCCTTTGAACACATGCTCCTCACGGTGTGAATGCTGCCTTGAAATGCATGGCCTTGTATGATGATCCAGTTGCATCTGGACTTTCCTGCCTAGTCCTGGAATCAGACATTGCTCCAAAGAGCCTTGGCTCCCTACAGTGTAGAATGGCATTTGGATCAGTGTGATAACAGTGTTCTAAACAAGGACATAAGCATTTGGTGTGGGTGTTGGGTCTAGCTGTTAAAATACTAATTAAGCACTCACATGCTGTATTGAGAGTACCTGGGTTCAAGTCCCAGCTCTGGCTGCTGAGTCCTGTTTCCTGCCAATGCAGATCCTAGAAAGCAACAGGGATGATTTGTGATCCAATTCTTGCCAGCCATGTGGATAGCCTGGGTTTAGTTCCTAGATCAGTCTTTTGGTCTAGCCCAGCCCTGGCCATTGCAAGCATTTGGGGAATAAACCTGCAGATGATGTGTCAATACAGTAGTGGGGGTGCGGGAGCCTTGGATATAAGTGGGGCCGTAGGAACTCGAGAGGTTAAGAGCTAAACTGTTGTCAGCCTTTTCTTAAATGTCCTGATATGTATAGAGCTACACTAAGCTTTTCATGGTTCAAGTACGAATTCCTGGCTAATTCGATTGGGCCATTCACTCACTGTACTGCTCAATGATGAAGCCAAAGTTAGTTTATTAGATACATTTTCATGGACTCTTGCAACAGTACAATACAGTGCACGAGTGGCCTGGAGGCCATCCAGGCTATCTGTCTACTTTGCTAATGAGGAGGGCTCTTGGACCTCAAAGAGGGAAATGCCACCTCCAGGTCACACACTTGGCAAGCAGTAGAGCCAGGTCTGGACGCCAGCCCTCCTGGCTTGCTCCTGCACCTCTCATCAGTACAGCTGGCAATGAGGTGCCAAAAAGAATCCTTTCATTTTCACAACAAAAGTCTTCCAAGGCTTCGCTGTGATTTTCCCAGTGTGGCTTGGCATGGGAAACATGCATCCCGGCTGAGCCATGCTAGCAGGTGTTCCTAGCTGAGAACCATTAGCTCAGCCTTGCTGCTGGGCAGGTTCTCCGTGGGCAAAGTCACCCCCAGGCGCTGGCTGAGCACGTGCAGTGCTACCTCCCAGCCAATCGGCCAAGCTTTCTAGACTCAACCACCTGCAGGCTAGGAGGTGAGGCAAAACCCCTCCCTCGGTCCCGAAGCCCTCTCTGTCTATTTCGCAGTGACAGTAAGCAGGATCACTTCTTCATTCAAAATGAAATGACATTTTCTACAAAGCCAGTTGTGAGTCTTGCTGTGGGTTACTGGGGCCTTAATCTGTGCCCAACCTCTTGCTTATTTTCTCTCTAATCACCACAACCACCTTGTGTGGGAAGGAAATCTGGGACAAAAGAGGTAAGCAGTCTTGACTGAAGGCTGGCTGTGATGTGGGAGTGCTGATCCAGGGACTCTGAGCAGGAGCCTCCGTGTGCAAGGACACAGAGAATTTGAAAAAGCGGAAATGCTGAGTGAGGCGGGGTGGGCACTCATTCCCATGGATGGTTTAGATCTTGCCCCAGTCTGCCGCAAGTGCCCTGTTTCCTCACCAGCAGGCAACAGGCTCATCAGGCAGAGTTTGGGCTTCCCTCTGCACACAGTGCTATTGTTAGCAGCCATAGACTTATGGGCCTTAGACTTGGGCTACCTGACAGCCTGTTGCATTGCAAAAGCCTGCAGGCAGGGCTACAGTAAGCAGGATATTAGGCCAAAACATCCTCTGTAGAGCAAGCAGAATAGAACCTCCACCCTTGTTCCTGTTCAAATAGTTAGTTCCTCCCCTGTTTCAATATAGCTGATTAGTTCCTTCCCTGCTTCAATGAAGATAATTACTCCCAGGAAACCCCTCCCTTTTCCCCCCTCCCCTAGAGAAGAAGGTATATATATGAGGAGTAAAAATAAAGAGAGAGGCACTTTTTTTCCACCAAGTATGAGTGTCTGTGTGTTTCTTGGGCCAGCAGCCCGGGGCTAGCAGCCCGGCATTCCCAGTCCACCCTCAGGGTTTGAGCGCCGTGTCCTGCAGGTCTGGACATGCCATCTTCTTTGATTTCCTAGAAAAGAACTTGGTTCCAGCATTTAGGTGTTAAACCCCAGAACCTTTTCCAGTAGGGCCAGCCCATAAATGCACAGGCTGGAAGCAGACATGAGACAGCCTGAAGCTTTTTCTTGCAAAGTTTCATATTTGTCTGGGAGTACTTATTGTGGGTGCCCTGGTGCACTGAGGAGCTGTGGGAGATTCCCTTTGCCATCCTCCCTGGGAGACGCTGATTGGGCTGGTCCAAGCCGTGGAAACAGATGCTCTTCCTAGGGACTCGGGGATGTCTGGTTTCCATGGAGGGATCAGCATTCAAGTAAGAAGGGAGGGTAGGGTGAGGATGTATCAGTTGGCTCTTGAACTGTTTATATGAAATACGTGACTTTTGTTCCCTTTTTGCAACTAGGAAAATATTAAAAGAACCCCAAATAGGATTGATACTGAGGGGTTTCCAGTAGAAATTAAGAAGCCACAGAATTAGATGTGGATTCCAGCACCAGTTCTACCCCTTACTGGCCCTAAGACTATGGGAAAATTACCTAACCTAACAAGGGGTGTCACTCCCTCCAGGGGACTGGTATGTCCTGAAGCTAATACTAGCAGTCAGCTCCACACACTGTAACAAAATGCCTGAAGCAGGCTGCTTATGCCAAAAAGAGGGTGCCTGAGAGCACAGCGTCAGAGGTTTAAGGATACACGGTGCTGGTATCAGCTCAGCCCTGTTGGAGTCCTCTCAGATCTGTCACATGACAGGAGATGGCAATGGCAGGAGCAGGTGCAGGAGCAAATGATCACATTTTGATCTAAGAAGCCAGAGGGCTGACTAGTAAGGGCCAGGCACAGGCTTTGTAAAACCCTTTCAAGAGAACCACCAAAGGTTGCAAGAAACAGCCCTACTTCCAGTTGGCCTGAGGACTCCCACTGGGCCACTCCTCAGATGTCCCACTCCAGCTCTCAGCATCAACACATCAAAAACGAAGCTCCATTAAGGGGATAAACCACATCCAGGCCATAACACTGAGGATACTGAGCTTGGAATTTTGTAGGATCCATTGGAAAGGGCTCCTCTAACAATGCAAGCTGAATATAGTGAGTACCATGTACTGTGACATAAAATTACATATGCTTAATATTAATGAATAATATTCTATACATAGCATATAAAGGATTAATGTATCACTAGTATATGATGAAGCTGAAGGCTTTGTTTATCATTTTGTACCACTTATTTGAGAGGTCTCCTCCGATGAAATAAGCTCCCAAGACTTGGGTTGATTTCTGCCCATTTCTGTGGGTTGACTAACTTGCTGTTTCTCCCACCAGAAGTAGGGTAATGGCAGTATGGCTAGTGCGGATGACCATGCAACCCAGGGCTGGGGCTGGAATTCTCTGGAAGGGAGACAGCCTTGTCATACTGATACAGCCAGGTGTTGTTAGCCAGAGGAGCTAACAGGTTTGACAGCCCAGATGACCCAAAGTGTCAGCTGTATCCAGAGTCCTGCATGACAACCCTACCTGCACCATCCCAATCCCTTGTCTGTCACCTGAGCCTTCTCCTTGAGTTTCTGTGCCAAAACCAACCTTCCACACACCACCAAGCAACACCCTTCCATCCTTTTCGTGCAGCAGAAACTACCTGTTCGACAATCTTGCTAACTTAGAACCAGTACCAGCTGGAAATATCCAACATGGCTGCAAGATGCAGTCTCACTTTATGTCATTATAATGTCATCACAATAAAATTAACATGGTGGGGGAACTTCCACTCCTATCATGGTCCAGTATACTATGAGATTTGATGTTTACAAAGAAAGAGCAAAGAAATAGGCTCTACTCAAGGCTTGTACCAAACTTCACTCTCTCATGAATATTCAATTAAACCACACCCAGATGACACTCACTAACAATTCCCAATAGTATTAATGGGAAGATGAAACCGTGCTGGGGGCTTTGTGTGGGTGTGTTTTGTATTGTTCTCTTTCTCTTGGTTCTTGAGTGTGCACTATCCGTTGTCTTTCAATAAATCCTGCTTGATGCACACCTTGAATTCATTCATGTGTGGGAGAGTCTGGAATTAGTGTAGTGGGGACCCCATTGCTCACATTAGTGGTGCACCAGCCAGCAGCTTAGAGTAGGAGTTGGAAGCCCATCCAAACATTGACTGGTGAGTTTTGCCCGACTCTGACTTCCCTTCTGCTTGAGGATCTTGGTTCTTTGTACACTGCTCTTCTGTTCTGCCCCGTTGCAGACCAACTTCCCATTACCTAATCACAGCCACTCCCTCCTGTGACTGTTGGAGGCGGAAAAGTCAAGAGCCAACACCACACAGAAGGGACATTTTCAGATCCTCTGTGATGGTTTGAAAGGGTAGTGGGGACTTGCTCCTAAGCCTGGAGGGTATTCTCCTTGCTATCACAATCTGGCTAGGCACTGAAACCTTTCTGGGGATGAATGTCCCATTACACATTTTGTCATTGCAATCAATGAGATGTTTGGTCCAGATACAGATGAGATCTGACTATGCATGGCAGATTCTGTTGTATTCTGACCCCTGTCTCTTTCTGACTTTAGCCCCAATACAACCTTTATACCATTTACTTCAAGGCTGTATTTTTTCTCTATTTTCTTTCTTTCTTGAGGTGGTACTGCGATATGACTGATGGGATCCCCAAGGAATGTTCCAGTTAAGAGCTCCTCCACATTCTCCGACAGAAGGGGTTTCTACACTGGCTGGATCTGAAGCACCAAGCAGACTACTGTCTTAGTGAAATGTGATAAGTAAGGCCTAAAGTTTGCTCTGATCAATCCTCACTAAAGCCCCAGGGTTCAAGGACACCTATGCATTGGTGGAGCCAGGGTTCAAGTAAAATGCTTGAGTGTGACACAGAGTTCTCCAAGAGCTCTGCCTTCATTTCCTCTCCTAGGTAACAAAGAGGCTTTTTCACCAAGGGTAACTTTTCATTCATTTCCATGAACTCACCCCTAGGCTGCCTATTGAGAGATTGAGAAACTCTTGTGCTGGAAGTTATAACCAAAAAAGAGCTTATTTTCTTTTGCAATGCTATTTTGTCATAACACAAAGAGTGACCTGGTCACCCGATGGGACTCTCAAATTTAGTACTGTCCCCCAACTTGATTTTTCTGTAAGACACAGCAAAGATGACCATGCCTTCCTGGCACTCTTTCCAAGCCCCACTGTTGGAAGGAGTTCCAGGTTCTGTTACACCCTGGTCCTGCCAGAGAAATCAAGAGAGGGGATTTGGTGTTCCTCCACCCCCTGGTGCTCTGCTATCTGAGCTCAGTATTCCCCAGCACCAGAACCCTCTCCCTCAGACATCATTTTTCAGCTTTCCACTGGTCCACAGCCTCCACCCCTACAATAGGTCTTGCTCCCCTTCACCAGAGGACCATCCGACAAGAGTCACCTGTGGTGGGGCTTGCTAGCAGTCAGATACATGTAAGCCCTGGTGCCTGAGAAAAGTTACAAATGGAGATGAGAGTACACATCCCTCTCACCATTACTGATGGAGGACAATGTGAACAAAAGTTAGGGAAGTTTTCAGAAGATGTTACCAAGTTTACTGAGGTCTTTCAAATCAAACTCAACCTGGTGGGACCTGTGGACACTGTGCACCCGAGAGAAGCAGCAGTATATTTGGGACAAGGCACAAGCTTATGCTGACTCCATGGAAGTTCAGTTGCCCAGCTAGTATACTGTAGGAGCTATGAAAGTACCATTAATAAATCCTAATTAGAATGATCAAGGAAACTCGTGACTCCAACCATCTGGGGAGAGAGGCCCTGATTCAGGTAGTCGCTCATGTCTTTACAGGGAAAAGCCTACAAACTACTTTGAGGGATGTAGCACCATGCTTTACTCTCTGCTGGTGGTCACATCCTACCACTTCCCCACTAACTCCTGTGCAAAGGAGAGGAACCTACCCTGGTGATGAAAGGCAAGTGGACCATGCTAACATGGTGACAGTGAAAGGTTCAAGATAGAGAATCAAGATGGCAGAATAGGGTAAGGACACGTTTAAACAGAAGGAGAAACATTAATCAGTGTAAGGCAGAGAGGGCACATTCTAGGAAACAAGAGTGGAAAGAACAACGGCAGAGGGGCACCTGGAGACTGACAGACACAGAAAAAGCAGCACAAATAATGGTGTGATGTTGCAGTGACTGCAACCCCAGTGGCATTCAGCGAACGTTGACCTGAACTCCACCGAACCAGAACTCTACCAGCAATAAGATGGGATGGGAAGTTCACCGGGAGCTCAGGAGGTGAACCAGCAGAGGCAGAGCAGCAGGTCCCAGATGCAGAGTGCAACAACAGGGTCGATTTCAAAGCACAGTTCGCCCTCTAGAGCCAAATCAGCTGTCATTTTGCCTAGAGAGACAATGGCTATAGAACAGGCCTGAGCATACATTGAGCTGGGAGTGAAATCATTTCTGGCTCAGCAAACTGCAACAATGTGGCATCCTATAGGTTCCACCCAAGATAGGTCCCGGTAACCCTCAGACTTGATGGCCAGCAGATCAAGAACTCTAGTGGTGGCACATCAGGTGCCATTTCCTACACTGTGGCAGGGGTTTTAAGACTGCAGGGACAACTGCTCGTCATGTGGCTTGAGCTGGGGGGAGGAGCCAGGAAGGGTGGGACTGGGGCCCAAGGACTTGAACCTCTGGCAGGCAGCTACCTTGCTGCCTGCCAGGGGGCCTTGGGATGGCCATGCCTCAAGCTTGGGAACACACAGTAGCTACCACGTACACGTGGGGAGCTGCTCCAGGGCGGCCAGTGTGCCATTTGGCGCCAGGCTCCACCTGCTGGCCGCCCGGCCAGAGAGTTTTTGACTTTTGGTTCATTGACCTGCTGCCTGGGAGGCTCCCTCCTGAACCCACAGTGCTGGGGACGTGAAGCACTGTGCTTGCTAGTAACCTGATCTCTGAACACCTCAAAGTCTCTTTGGGGATCCCTTCAATCAAAATGGAGGAAACAGAATGCTGGCAATGAGGGAATCCCAAATGAACTTGAGGCTTGCACCTAATGGTCCTCAGAGCAACCACGGGCAGGTGCGTGATTTACGGCTAGGAACAGGTCCAAACTGGGAGGTAAGGGGACACCACAACTGGGATGAGGCTCCCACCAAGGAGTGTATGTGCTGGAATGGGGGCTGCGTTCTATCTAGGAAACAGTTGTAGTCACCCGAGGCACTAGTGTGGGCTGGGATTGGATGCACCAGGCCGGCTCAGATCCCAATACCATCTGGTGTTATGGAGAACCAGGGTAGATGTGGGACTGACTAGGCTGGGTCTCACTCCTCTTCTGAGCCATGTGTGAGCTGTATGTGGGTATGGACGAGCCATGGCTGGGCTGAAACATCCAACAACAAGAACCAGAATGGGGTGAAAGCCAGCCAGGAAAAACCACTATTCCTGCTATGACAGGAGGTGAACTGAGTAGGGTTGGCTCAAGAACCCCCTGGCAAGTGCAAAATCTGGCATTGGGAGGGGTTCTAATGGAGGAGCCTAGGCAACTCCTCTGGCAGGACACAGTCCCTGCAGGTAAGCGCAAGAAGCATGATAGGAAACAGCCCAGAATAGGCCATGGAAAGTTTCCCACTGGCATACATTCGTCATGGGTCAGGAGCAGACCAGGCTGAATCAGTTCATGTCAACCACTGGCAAATCCGATCGCCAGAACAGAGTGTGGGATGGGCCGGGTTTTGTTGCGACAAAACCAGTACACATTATGGAATGCCAGGGCGTGGTTGCCTGTACTGGATATGAATGCAGCATCCAACCAGCACACGTGAGATCCAGGAAGGGAGGGGCAGAACCGGCAGGGGGATTAAGGGGCTGGTCCCCTCGCCGGTCAGCTACTCCCACTGGAGAGTGTTGGCTGGGATAGAGACAGACCCGACTAAGCAAGGCTATAACACCTGTGCGCTGCATATGGACTAGATCAGGGCCGCAGCATCAGCTGGCAGAAGCTGGCACTGGGGACTAATTCTGTCAAGTCAAATCACAGAACCACATAAAGAGTGCATAAGCCGGGACAGAGAGACCTGGGAGGGAAAAGTGGGTTCCCCCTTCTTGGGTCACTATTCCCGTGGGAGGGCATGAAAACTAGGACGGGGGCTGGGATGGCTAGATAGAGAGGCACTCAACAACATCTGTGAGGGCTGGATGGTTGAGTTGATTAGATAGAACTAAACTTTAATACCCATTGACAAGTACAAGAGCCAAATGGGATGGGGAACAGACTGGTCTTCTGCTACACATACTGGCAAACCAGGGTAGGGGGGCGGGCCTGGTGGGGGTTATTGTGGGTCGCCCCAACTAGGCTGCAGCTCCCACTGGTTGATGTAAGGGCCGAACCAGACTGGACTGCAACACCCATTGGTTCCAGTGCAACTCGGGACTGAAAACAGAACCAACACAGCAATTGCAACCACCAGCTGATCGGGGTGATGGACTGTGCCGGGCCCTGTGCTTGCTAGAACATACAAAAAACTAATCTGGGAATACCTCAAAGTATCTTTGGAGATCTCCCCAATCGAACTGCTGGACTCAGAACTCTAACCAAGAAAAGACAGAAGACAGAATGGGACAGTCATTCATCTCAGCTATATGTTGGCAGCAAATTATGGGGCAAAAGAAGACTTTATGATGGACCATGTCAATCAGTGGATGACCTCATCGAGCGAAACTGGCAGCGATTCATAACTGGAGAACTGTTAACACCACTTGGGCACATATCTCAGAGCATGCCCCACAACCGGGACTTGGGGTGGGCGGGAAACCGGGTGGGGCTTCTCCCTCAATGTCCCCCTTTACCTCAGATGCATGATGGATACAATTTGGACATAATGGCATTGCCCACTTCCCTATCCCCCTGAACCTTTTTTCTTTCTTTTTTTTTTCTCTTTTCTTCTTTTTCCTTTAACTGTAATTAACTATGTAAAGATTGTCAAAAACAATACAATAAAAAGAAAAGAAATTAAAAAAAAAAAAAAGACTGCAGGGACAACAGTGACCTGTGCATGCACTGAGCTCAGCTAGAACTCACTGAGCTCAGTGCATTGCACTGGTCCCACAGGAAAATAATACTGACTTGGGCATCAATTGGGTCACAATACATCCATGTGACCCTCAGACCTAATGGCCAACAGGTTCCAGCAAGATCAGAACCACCAACAACATAGCTGTATAAGAGAGCTGGTGTTTCCCTAATCCTGGCAACTGCTCAAACTGCAAGTGGGAGAATCGTTGTACAGACAACAGTGCAGCCTCAGCACATGTATCATGGGAGATGGAGAGTAGTAAGCCAGGAGCTGGGTTATGGAGACCATGGTGGAAGTCTTACATAAAAACCCAGACACAGAACGTGCTGGAGGGAGTGGCACAAGTGACTGCAAACAAAGAGCTGTGTACCAACTACAATAAATAAAATCAAATTGTAGACCTGTGGGTGACACAGCTTAGAAACCAGCCCCAAGGAGAAGACTCTGCTAACCAGAAGTACAATGACTTAGAGCAAAAGAAGAGACAGGGGCACAATGAATTATTGAAGACTCCCCTGCAAAGGAGCAAAACCCTATGCCAATGTCAGAGTTCACTGAGGAAGACATTGAGAAAATGGGGGACACAGAATACAAAATACTTGTTATAAAACTTCTTATCAACAACAAGAAGGACATAAAGCAGGCATTCAAGGAATTTAAGGAATGTCACACTGGAAATGAATCAAATGAAAGCTGATATATCAGAAATGAAGAATATAGTGGACCAAATTAAAAGTACAGTGGAGAATGAAGCAAGCAGAAGAAAGAATCTCAGAATTGGAAGATATTTCCTGTCACCGGGGGGAAACAAGCAAAAAGATGGAAGCAGAGCTGGGTCAAGCTAAAAAAAAAAAGTATTCAAGAATTGAAAGACACTATTAAAAGGCCAAATATAAGATGATGGGAGTCCCAGAAGGTGCAGAAAGCGAAGCTGGGTTTGCAAATGTATTTAATGAAATAATAAGGGAAAATTTCCCTAAACTAGAGAAAGAATTGGGAAACAACATCCAGGAGGGGCACAGAACTCCCAATAGGGTTGACCAAAAGTGATCTTTGCCACCACACATGATAATCAAGCTCTCTTTAATTGAACATAAGGAAAAGATCCTTAAATGTGCATGTAAAAAGAATCAACTGACATAAAGGAATACCAATTAAACTCACAGGAGACCTCTCACAGGCAAGCAGAGAATGGAGCAAAATACTTCAGATTCTAAAAGCAAAAAATTGTCAGCCCAGGATAACATACCCAGCAAAACTTTCCTTTGTCTTTGAAAATGAAATGAAATTCTTCCACAGTAAAGAAAAGTTAAAAGAATTTGCCTCTTCCAAACCTACCTAAAAAGGATACTTAAACATGTTTTCTTGGCAGAGAAGAGGAATAGCACCCACCAAAACCAAAGGCAAATGCAAAGAACAACCCAGTGAAATAACAACAGAAGACTACATCCATAAACAACCCATTGCTGAAATGACAGGACCAAGTCACCACCTATTTGTATTAACCCTGAATGTAAATAGCTTAAACTCATCAATGAAACATCACAGATTAGTAAACTGGATTACAAAACAAAACCCATCTGTTTATTGCCTATTGGAGACCTATCTAATCAACAAAGATCAGCAAAAACTGTATCTCATGGATTTTGATTTTTTTGTTTTTGTTAGTTTCATCTCTTCAAAACAGTTTCTTCTGATCAAATTACTCAATGACTCATAGATCATACAGTAGCATCATTTTCAAGAAGGTTCTTGGTTTTCATTTTCATTTCTTCAGTGACACATTAGTCATTCACTAGCATGTTATTTAACTTCATGGTGTTGTAAATTTCTTCTTTTCTTTCTGCTGATTTTGTTTTGTGGCTTTTCAGTAAGGGAATGTATAGTAACTATGTAATGGAGAATATCATATCCAGTAGCATATTATTTAACTTCATGGTTTTGTAAATTTCTATTTTTCTCCCTGTTGTTGATTTTGTTTTGTGGCTTTTCATCTAAGTGGATGTATATTAACTGCGTAATACAGACTATTATATCCAGATGTGAGTACATAATGCAGCATGCATCTCTACTTCCAGACAAAGATGGACTCCCAGTGAAACTGTTTACTATATCTTGACAATAGGATGCTGGACTCTGCCATTGTCCATGCCTGCAATGATGGATTTATGACTGTGTATGAAGAACTACACCATAGTAATATTATAAGGGAACTCTGTGAGCAGGTGGAATTGGAGAGGGGACAAGGGAAATCCCAGGGCCTAAGGAACTGTATCATAAAATGATAATACTAAAAGGAAGTAAAAATTTTTTAAAAGTCCAAGATATTTACTGATTTTGTCAGTGCTTTCATGGGGTGGATAGAGAATTTTCTAATCTGAACAAAAAAGCACAAATGTCTCCAAATCCCTCACCAAATAACCCCACATCTGGGGCTCACCAGGTCTCTCCAAAGTGGTTAATGGTCCCTCCACTGACTGTAAAGTAACTTAGCAGATAACCATTGCTTTCAGAATCTGCTACGACCTTCATGTTCCTTGGAGACTTTGATCTTCATGGTCAGCGATAGGCTTAAAATGACTCTAACCAAGAGACCACAGAATCACGGCCTGTTGCCCTGTTTAGAAAGAGGATGGCCCAGAGTCACCTCAGAGCTTAGGCACTTGGAGATATTATACGTGATACTCTACCTCAGCTTAGAGTTGAGTCAGATTCAGATATCCCAAAACAAGAGCATAGTAGCAATTTATGTCATGTGCAGAAGGCTCTGAAAGAACATGGTATCCTGGTACCAAATTCCAAAAATTGTGAACAACTGATCTCCCCAGGAGAGGCAGTCTTGCTAAAAACATGAGACAGGGATCCCTCTCTCGTCAATTAGACTCTAAATGGAAGGGCCCCTCTTCGTACTACTTAGCTTTCCTTCTGCAGTTAAACTACAAGGAATCTCAATCAAGAATTGAACTCTACCCCTTGAGTCCTCACAGGTATATCCAGAGGCTAATCCTGGCTACAGCTAATTGAAGACCTCAAGTTTTATCTTCAGAAAGCCAGAAGATAAGTGGAATTTCTGCATTCTACATTTCTCCTTAGAGAGAAACACACTAAAAGGCGATTGCACCTCCCAGATGACATGATTTTCCTATTCTGCCTGTCTCAGGAAGCTGCTATTGGCAGCAAACACCCCTAGTAAGCCTTTCCATCATAGAAGAAGTAAATATTACTGCAACTCTTATCCCAGACCATTGGCCAGGCTCTATAGTGATTGTACAAATATGTGAATCCCCTAGCTAAAACGGTCATGGACAACCAACTCGCATACTTACTGACAGGACAAGGAGGAATATGTGCAGTGACTGAAGAAACCAGGTACATCATGAGAAGAGATAGCAAAAGGATTTATAAACAAGCCAAGTGGTGCCATGATTTTGGTAGCGGAACCTGTGAGCTTCCAACATCTGGGAAGCATTCAGAAGCACTCTAGCCCTTCTGACATGGTTCCTACCCTTGTTCCTTCTCTGACCAATTATACTCCTCCTGTCCAACTGGTCTCTTTCAGAATTCAACAGTTACATGCCAAAATGATGGACATACAGCTATCCCAGCCTTTGCCAAAGACTGGTGGCAGACCGCTAGTTCCACAGCAGATCTATGTCCCCTGGTTGGGCAGGGAGGATGCTCTGATACAGCATGAAGGAGTACCAGCAGGAGTACCATCCTCCCTCAACCTCCCATTAATATTAGGGAATGACAACCTCAGAGGTGAGTGTAGGCAGGTAGTGTCAGCATGAGGAGCTGAGCTTTGATAGCCCTGGGAGATCCATGGAGTGGCACATTCTACTGCAGGACAGAGCCAGGCAGCCCAAGCAGAAGACCTGGCTCTTGGCTGGCTGGTGCAGTATCTGCAGCTGGCCCCACAGGACAGATACCAAGAGTACACGACAGCCTGTTCTGCAGCATGCAGAGCCACTTTCTGTGCACCACTGTAAATCTCCCTTTCCAAATCTATCTTCCTTGGCCTACTGCTTCCAGGTGAAGACCCAAATTACACAACACTGCACAGTTGGAACCAGGAAATAAGCAACATAGCTACAACATGTGTTTCTACAATGACCTTCATCACAAAATTACCATGAGAAGCACCCCCACTCTCATTATGCACCTGATGCCATGACATTCTGAGATTTCCAAAATAGGGCACTAAAATGGGTGGAACTCAAGCCATGCCCCAAATTCTACCCTCTCTAGAATATTCAATTAGACCTCACACCAAACGCCACCCCCTATACTTCCTGATAATGAAAAAAATATGGCCTGAATCTTGGTGAGGGTAGGTATTTTGTGTTTTTCTCCACACACTCTCTCTTCTGTATCCGTCCTTTGTTCTTGCATGTGCACTATACCTTTGCCTTTAAAAATTAAGTTCTGCTTTCACATCTACCTTTATGTCATATGGAGGAACAGAAACTGGAATAAGCCCAGCCAGGGGCTCTGCTGCCCATGACAATTCCCCATTTCAGGACTTGGCTCAAGTCCCTCCTCTCTGCCAACTTGTCTGATCTCAGGAAACCATGTACATGAAAGTGTCTGAAACAATTGCACGCTGTTCACACCTCAGACAGGAGGAAGCCCTGCTTTGGGGCTTGTATCCATGACACAGTGGACCCCAAAGTCTCAGTTCTACCGGTAGGATCAGGGCAGCTGGCTGAAGGACTCCGGCCTTGGCACTTGATTTAGGTTGCTCAGATGAACCTACTCTATAGCCAAGGTTAGGAACCGCTTCTAGGGAAAGCCATCCTGCCTCCCTCCCATACACTGTCCACCTCCAGTCTACACTTTTACAGCATGATTCCTCCAACCTAGTACTATTATTTCTCTACGTGGCTGGTGTGCACCTTTGTTAGCCAGAAGAACTTAGCAGGCAGGAGGTACAGAAACACCAGCAAAGAATTTGAAACATTGACTGCCTGAGCTTGTTTTGCAGACAATTTTCCGAGACATACCTTGCTCTATTGTACCTAGAGGGTGCCAGATCCTAAAGCTACAGTCTGAGTCTGCCATTGAACAGGTGGGTGTTGCCTAGCAGGAGGGACCCGCCTTCTCCCCTTTTCTTACATACTGGGCACTTCTGAACCCTTGCCAATAAAGCATCTGGCAAACTGCTTCTCAGAGACCCAATTTTTTGGGGGTACTACACTTCCTCTGCTGTCTCCTTAACACAAGTAAATACAGCTTTTCTCTAAGCTACTTTCACCAAAAGTTGGTTATTTGGTGACACTATACTTAACTGACCTCTTACGTCTGGTGATACCTTGTCAATGGCTTCTCTTGTCTCCCCACCCTGGCTGCCTCACACTCTACACCCCAATACAGCTTATCCTGTTGGGCCACTTGTTCAGACCTGCAGGTGGGAGCAGCTTCAAGCTTGTATAAGTCCCATGAGATGAAGCGATTTAAAAACAAGCCAAGTGGTACTGAGCCTGGGAAGTGTGCACCGAAGCATTGCGTGGTCTTGCCCTAACTCTATTCTCTCTGAAGCCAGAGAGAGCTGGAGAGAAAATGTGTTTGGGTGCAAGGTTGGACTCTTTACTCATGTTTTGATGAAGAAAGCTGTGAAGCTGAGAACTGACTTTTTTCCAGAATGCTTTATATTTGTTTTGTAGGGCTGTTAGAGCTGAATCACTAACTCAACAAATGCAGTTGATTTCCCAAGTTCCTGCTCAAATAAATGAGGTTTTTGCCTTTTTTGGGATGGGAATCAGTACCCCGTGGTCATTACATTTGGGTGTTAGAAATAATCTCTGGTCCTTACTTTTATTTTTCCAATATGACCTAGGTAGATGATCTCTTCAAAAACACAACCCCTTTGGAGTAGCTGACAGAACTGCAAATAGGAACAGCAAAACCATGGAAACCTGGTGTGACTGAACTTTCATGAGGGAAAGACAGCACATTGGGGAGCAAGAAGCTGTTGGGTGCTGGGTCCTGACACTGATGTGGCAGCTGCATTTGTGAAAGATAAATCTCCATTCTGTCTTCTTCCTTAATGTCAGAAAAGCAACAGGGAAATCCCACAGTGACCTCAGATGAGGCAGAACTTCCTTGGCTTGTGCCTGTAGCTGGTGCGGAGACCACAGGGTTTGCTGTCAAAGGCAGGTTTGTTGCCCCGCTTAAAGGTTGGGAGGGCAATGCAGGGACTTGCTAAAAGTGCAGTCAGGGGCCTGAGCCGAGGTCAAGGCCGTGGAAACATCAGTGTGGGAGGTAAGCAAGAATGAGGCCCAGGAGCAGACTTAGCAGATCTGAAACAATTTATTTGCTTTAGAATGACCTGTTCTAAAAAAAGACAGGGGTCACAGCGGGGTCCCAACCCCACAAGTTGGGACCATTTTGAAATGACTGATGGCTTATTTTTCTCAATGGTTGGATGCAGTATTTCCAAAGCTGTCCAACCTGTCTGCATGCAGGTGACTGCAACCACATGTTTGCTGATTGGAGGGGTAGAAAAGCCAGGTAGGAGACAACTCCTGAACCACATGTAGCAAATGTTCTGGAAACCAATAGGCACGAATGGTTAAGGCCAGATGCCACACCATCAAATCTTGCTGCTGGCTACTCTAGCACAGTTCAAAAAACCCAGCACCTTCTCTGAGTCTGCCAGAGGCTCAGGGCCTCCTCCCACATGGCTGCTCCAAATGATAGAGCTGATGGACTCAGGTGGAAAGAAACTCCACCGAATGCAGAAGCAATGTAATTTTATGGTCAGTGGTCAGTGGAAGCTGAGGTACCGGAGCTGAGCCTTTGCTTGGCACTGTTGATGCTAGAAGTCTCTCTCCAGAGATGTCTGCACAAAAGACAGGAACAGCAGTCCTGGAGAGAGCACTGGAACCAGCAATGTGGGTGACTTCACCAGTCTACACTGATTCCAGCAGTGCTCCTACTGCTTACCGGGTTCCAAATGCAAACCACAGAGAGATGAAATATGGCAATAAAATCCTCAAGCTGTAGAATCATCTAAGGCAGTGTCTGCTGGGTGCCTCTAGGACACCACAAGGGCGATCTGTAGTAACAAGAGAGAAGAGCACGGCTAACAAGAGGAAAGGACGTGGCTGATGCTGCTGCTCAGTGGGCCACCCTGCAGGGGAGCTTCCACCTCTGACAACCTCCTTGCCCCTTTCTGAGCTTAAGCCGAAGTCCTCCCATCCCAGGCTGAGGCATGGGAAACCAATGAGAGGGGCTTAAAAGACCACTGTCTCGAGACCACCTGTCTCCAGAACCTACTCTGGGACATTGTGAAGGTATGCCCTTTGTTCCACCCAATGTGGTGAAGAGAAATTGCCCAACTGGTTACCATCAGAACCCTAGGAATGAGAAAACTGATAGAGAAATAACAAAATAATGCCAAGAAGATAACATGTAGAACAGGCTTCCCATACCCCCACCTGACAATGCAGAACAGATGAGGGGTCCCTTGGCTGGAAGAGATGGGCAGAATGGCTTCTTTGGGATGCCTATCATTCAAGGCACTGAAATCTCTCTTGCTTGTAGACATCATCCTGAGGCTGAAACCTTCCCTTGTTAAGCTGGACAGACATAGGAAGCTGCTAAAGGCTAGCTAAAGCACATGATCCTCTGATTTGATCTGCCTGGGACTGAGGAGAGTGATGACAAGCCAATTTTTGCCTCAAGGGCGTTGGCTGCAATGCCCTCGGCTGTTTAGGGATAAGTTGGCCATTACATGCCTGCAGACCCCATGTGTCTGCAAAGACAGAAAGAATCAGACCCTAAAGGTAACCTAAACTAAGCTTTGCTAGGAAACTCATGAAAATGGGTTACAGTTCTTACCCACCAACTTAATCAGTTGTTAGAACAGCCCCTGGAGGAAAATTAGGCCTTTACCCTATTGAGTTCCTGTATGGGAGACCCTTTGCCAGTATGGCTGGCCCCTTGTCCTGCCCAGACACAGAAACCAAGAAGACAATGAAACACATAACACAACTTGGACAGATAGTGACTAGCCACAATCATATACAAACGTGGACCCACATTCACCCAGCAAGGGGACGCTTCCCTCGTATGAACTGAGAGACTTGGTCTACGTAAAGGCTTGGCAATTGAGCTCGCCCCAGGATGTTAAGACCCATCTGGATGGAACTCCACTTGGCTCTACTAACCTCTCAGCCTTTGCTTTAATTATATAAGATGTGATTCTTCGTGTTCATCATACCTGAGTGAAGAATGCTTCTCAATCTACCTGAGTCCTCGCAGTCAAAGCTCTCATGACCTGATGTCAGATCTAAAACCTCTTCAAAAGAAAGCAGCGCTAGTCAGGATGCATCTAAATGTTCCCACATGTTGCTGACAGCCTCTTTTAAATGATCCTGGTGACTCAAGACTCCCACCTCTAACTGGGTGCCAACATCCCCCACTTTGCAGAAAGTAGCTACAGGAGGATTTTCCTCCTCCCTTACCCCTCAGGAGTGAGGAATGAAATGTCCCAGAAGTAGGGATTCGGGGAAGTTTGTGACAGTGAGTGTTGAATTTAGGCAAGACAGGAGAACAGGGGAATACAGGCAGAAAATGTAAAGCAACTGACTCACTTGAGCTTGTGTGTCAGGCGATGTTCCAGGAAAGCTTATCTTACAGCCCTGTTCTCAGAGAGGACCATGGCCACCAGCAACAAGGAAAGCTACAAGAAACCAATGGGAGTCCAGCTTCTGAGCATGCAATGCATGCAGAAGGTGCCTCACCCTGGTCCCCTTTTCTACATCCTGAACACCACTAAGCCTTGCTAAGAAGGTCCTGAAAAACTGTCCCAGTAGAGCTGTACACTCCCATCATCTCCCTCACTTGTCACAATAAAGCCTTCCATTGAGCCAGCCCTGCTTGAGGCTAATTATTTAGTGACATCCCAAGTGATGGCTACCCCTGCCTACAAACAGCAGCACTTAGGAATCAGCTAGTCCACACCCCATGAAACTGACCAGGCAGCAGCACAGCTCAGGACACTCAGATGGCTATGTACCACTTTCCTACTCCAGCCAATTTCTTTCTCATCGTTAATCACCTCACCATCACTGGGGATCCTGTGAGTTCATCTCTAGGCTCCCAGCAGCAACACAGCAAAGTGGGGGAGGGACAGAAGGAGAGGGTCAAGTCAGAAGTGAAGAAGGGGGGGGAAGGGGAGCAGGATGGGGCAGGATGAAACACTAGACTGCACTGTAATCCTGAAGCAGCCTTCAGCCAACCCTGCTGGGAGCTCTGGAGCAGGGATGGCCCCTCTGAGGTGTCCCAAGCCAGGTGAGTGGCAGGACCTGGGGCTTCGATCCCCACACTGGTCTGTAACCCCTGAAGAGGATTGATGGTTCAGGGCCATCCTCCAGCAGCACCTCAAGCATTTCAAGGGAGCGAGCTTCCCTTTCCCAAAGAGGGTCTGGGTGGCCCTCCACAGTATCCCCCACAATGCTCAGAGTGACCCAGCTCTCCTCTGTTGTAACCTCTTCATGTGCATGGTGAACTCTGGGCTGGGGAAATCAATATCCCTTCTCTGCCACCTTTTCTGCCTCTGCAGTTACACAGATGGACCCAAGTGGCTGTCCTTTCAAATGGCAGACAAACGTTTGAAGGTGGTGATCTTCATGCAAAGCCACAGCCCAGGCATGCCAGTTGCAGCACTGCAGGTCCTTCTAGGATCACTATTAAGACTAACGTCTATTGAAGAAATTTCTCTGCACCAGATCCTCTGCTTAGAAATCTTCCATTTAATCACTGCAACTAAGCCATGAAGCAGAACCTACAAAGTCATTATTCCCATTTTACCAATAAAGATACTGAGAGACACTCAAGGAATAAAATACGTTTCTCAACAACCTCCTGCAGTTGGCAGTACAGACTGAAGGCAAGCTCATCTGACCCCAGAGATGCTCACAAGGATTAAAAACATTCTTTTTGAAATCTGGGCTCTAGAGAGAACCAGGAAGGATCAGCCAGACCCCATGAACCAGGCATTCCTCTTGGAACAGGCATCAGGGAAGTCCTCTGCTAGCAACCAGGGTGTTGCATGGTCCTGTCTGGACACTGAGACCTCTCTGTTATCACACAAAGCCTGAGCACAAGAGTTGGCCATCTCCCTCCGACATTCTCACGCTCCAGGGTGCTCTGAGCAGAGGAGGGTTCTTAGAGTGTCTTCTGGATGTTGTCTCACCTCTTCTAGCTTGCCGATGAACGCGTTGGGACCTACAGAAATGAAGTTGAATGGCCAAGACCACTTCCTATGTTTGTTCTTTTCTATACCTTTTTGATTCTTTGAAGATGTTTGTTGAAATGTATCCCAAGATACGTCAGTATAAGTATAATCACTGACATCTCTGTTTACCACAAGTGCTGTTCTCTCATGTCAACGTGTTCATAGAAACGGGCAGGAAACCCCAAGGTCACAGGAATAATGAATAAGCAGATTCAAGGAAAACCTCCTTCCACCCCATCAGGTATCCTCACAGAGGTCCTAACCGGTATGGGGAATCCACTGTGTGCAGACAGGTGCCAAGGTTCCAAATCACATGGCTAGCGGGGCATGCTGTTTGGTTCATACCCCAATGGCACTCCCAGCTCATTTTGTACCTCTTCAGGTGCATTGCATTCTTGCTCCTGGGCCTGAGGACAGCCTCTGGCTGTCAGAGGAGAAGCAAGGATGCCCACGAGCTCCTGGGAGAGGGGTGGAGTGTGTGTTCATTCAAGTCTGAAGGCTTCTCTTCCATCAAAGCATCTCACCTTGGAGGTCCTGTCGTCCTCTAGTGCCTCCTGGGGCTTTTGTGTCTCATAGAGTGCCTGACCCCTTCCTTCACGTCCCAGGTCACCCACTAAACCTTACGCCGTACACCAAACAACAGTACCTGCTCAGTTACCCATACTCACACTGTGTGTAACAGAAAGACAGGAATCTTTTAGCTTCAATATCAACCAAGCCCTTAGGTAGGCAATTGACCTACATCGTGTATAATATGGAAATGTAAGAATATTTATCTTTTAAAAAATTTCTGACCCATTTTCACTCTACCAAGGAGCCTGTTAATGTGAGCAGCCCTAATGCTAGAATTTCTCCTAGGATTTACAATAATTCAGCTAAAGCACTGCCTTCCAGCAAAGGCCGGTTCTGAAACATACCTAAATTCACATGTCAGAAGCTGCAATAGGGACCTGCAAAGACAGAAAATTCTTAAACACAGACTCACAGCTTGACAATTATACATGCTCTCCACATGTGGCTTTGGAGGGTTTGGGCAGCAAAAGATGCTGATACTAAACATACTGATGTTGAATTTATTAAAGTAGTGTAGGAGGCTGGTGCTGTGGTAAAGCACAGAAAGCTGCCACCTGCAAAGCCAGCACCCCTTTAGGCACTGGTTCGAGTCCTGGCTGTTCTACTTCTGATTCAGCTCCCTGCTAATGTGCCTGGGGAAGCAGCAGAGGATGGCTGCCACCCATGTGGGAGACATGTAAGAGACTTCTTGGCTCCTAGATTCAGCCTGGCATAGCCCTGGCTATTATAACCATCTAGGGAGTAAACCAGGGAATGAAAAAGTCTCTTTCTTCCTGTCTCTAACTCTGACTTTCAGATAAATAAATTTTAAAAGCAGGAACTATTCATCATGCTTTAACCCTTCAGTTTTTAGCTAATACAAGCTTCTTTACAATTTTGAGGGATTGTTGTGCCATGTTAAAGGGCACTTGACATCTCTGGAGGAGAAGTGAACAAACTCCTTCCACATTAGTGCAGTTGAAAGAGCACACAATTTGGAATTTAGAGACCTGGGCTTAAGTCTTGACTCATTTAATAGCTGGATCTTAATCTTAATGTTGTATCTCCTACCCCCACTCAAAGCTGTAGAAATGACTTTCATGCTTACTTCAGTGACTTAGCTGTAATGATTAAGATCGTGCCCATGCTTCATCAGTTACACAACTGGATCCAAGGGGGCAGGAGGGGCACCATGAGACCCAGCAGGTAAAGCCACATCTGTAGCACCAGCAACCCATATGGGTGCAGGCTTGTGTCCCAGCTGTTCCACTCCAATCCAGCTCCTTGCTAATGGGCTGGGAGGAGCAGAGGACGATGGGCCAATTATCAGGGTTGCTCTTATCCACATGGGATACCTGAAGGAAAGCTCCTGGAACCTGGCTTTGGCTTGCTTTACCCCCACACATTGTGGCCATCTAAGGAGTGAACCCGGGGATGAAAGATCCTCTCTCTCTCTCCCCCTCCTTCAAATAAATAAAAATAAAACAAAACTTGATCCAAACACAAAGGGGCTTTCTTCTTTATACACTCTTAGAGGGATCAAACTCAACAGTGAGAATTAGAACAGGTTCATTTTCATCACTCTTGGCTTTTCAATTTGTCTTCCAATTCATGGAGATGCCCATTCTTTCTCCCATTTTTATTTCCTTGTGTACCATTAAGTGGATTCTAACTTCATCCATTGCAATGTGTACATGTCCCCGGCAAGGATATTTAATGGCAGGAATAAAAAATTCTACCTGAACTTCCAAAGCTCTTCCAATGAGGGCATGGGCAACTAGTCTTGGGACAAGGAAGCATGGCAGAGTTCCAGAACTTGACAAACGGGTGACTGTCTACTTTTGGACATTTGAAAACAACCTGGCAGGTGGAAAGGATGTCATCAGAAAGGAGTAGCTTTCCACAAGAACCTGAACATGGTTTACCTCAAGGTTGTTGCCAATAACCCTTCCCACTGCACACCATCAGTGGTTAATCACATCACTCCCCTAATCTGAGCATTTACAAAGGTGCTCTTGACCTTGGCACCTCTCAGTGTTTACAATCAAACTCAGGAAACAGAGTGACACTAGTCTACATGGAATAGTGTTCAATTTTTCAACTGTTTCTTGCCAGCACATAGAAATAAGTGATGTCTTAATAGAGTGGTCCTTATCCGGCTCTAACAGTTCATTATTGGAAATGAGACCAAGCCACTGCAAAGAGGTTTGACTTGTTCCTTTCCAGTGCAGACCCTTTTCTTTCCTCACCTGACATTCCTGATGAGAACCTCTGCCATGGCAAGGAGGTATTTCTCAGGGATGCCCCTCATGTGGTTGAGGAGGTCTCCTCCTATTTCTAACTCATTGAGTACTTTTACCAATGGTTGGATTTTCCCTCTCTGTTGACACATCATGTGGTTTTGTTTTCAGCCTGTTTAATATGATGTATGACAAACAGTGGAGGTAAATCAACTGCCTATTCCCTAGGATAAGCCCCATACAATGGCTAGTTGTATGTGTCATTTTGGCTAGATCATGGGGTGCCCAGATATTTGATCTCATTCTTGCTTTTGAGCATGCCTGTGGGAGTGTTCCTGTATGAGATTGGCATGAATTAGCTGAGTGAATAAGGCAGGTTTCCCTCCACAGAGTGGGTGGGCCTCTTCTAAGCACTAAAGACTTGAGGAGAAAAAAAAAGACATCTACATTTCTGCATCCTTGCTGTCTTTCAGCTCAAATGTCTGTCTCCTTACACTTGAACTTGAACTGGAGCCATTCCATTGACTCTCCTGGGTTTGGACTTCTTGGCCTCCATAATCATACAAGCGAATCCTTATAATACATGGATGTTATCTATCCATAGGGCACTTCAAAAAAGTGCACACAAGTATGGAATTAAAAACAAATTTGATGCATAAATGTTTTAAAATTTGCACCTAGTTTTTTACAGTATGCATTTTCATAAATTTAAGACCCTTATACACATGGGCTTCAAAATAAGCTTGTCTTTCAATTCCACGTTCCATAAACTTGCAGACGTGTCCTTATATATTTGCCTTATTGGTTGCTTCTCTGCAGAATCCTAAATCATGTACCCCCACTTGGTCATGGTTTATAACCCTTTATATATGGTGCTGAATTTGGTTTACTATTGTCTAGAGAATGTTTGCTTCTGTATTCACAAGAGCTATTGGTTTATAGTATTCTTATCAAGTCTTTGGTCTACATATTGGGGTTATAATGAACTCATAGAATAAGTCTGGAAATGTTTCCTCCTTTTCTGCCTTTTGCAAGAATTTGTAAAGAATTGGCATTGATTTTTCCTCAAGTGTTTTGGAGAACTTATCGGTGAAATTTTGGGTTCGAGCTTTTCTTCATGGATGGATTTTTGGTCATTAATTCCATCTCTGCTTGTTATACGTCTACTCAGCTTTTAAAATTATTTTTATTAAAAATTAACAATTTATTTATTTGAAAGACAGAGTTATGGAGACAGTGAGAGATGGAGAGAGATATCCCATTGCTGATTCACTCCCCAAACAACTGTTAGGGCTAGGACCTGGCCAAGACTGGCCCAGGATGAAGCCAGGAGCCTGAAACTCCATCTGGGTCTTCCACATGGTTGGCAGGAGCCCAACCACTTGAGCCATTTTTTTTAAGATTTATTTATTTTCATTACAAAGTCAGATATACAGAGAGGAGGAGAGAGGAAGATCTTCCATCCAATGATTCACTTCCCAAGTGACCGCATTGGCTGGTGCTGTGTCAATCCGAAGCCGGAAACCAGGAATTTCCTCTTCTGGGTCTCCCACATGGATGCAGGGTCCCAAAGCTTTGGGCTGTCCTTGACTGTTTCCCAGGCCACAAGCAGGGAGCTGGATGGGAAGTGGAGCCGTCGGGACTAGAACCGGCACCCATATGGGATCCCGGGGTGCATTCGAGGTGAGGACTTTAGCTGCTAGGCCACGCCGCCAGGCCCCTGAGTCATTTTCTGTTGCCATCACAGGTGCATTAGTAGGATCCAGAAATGGAACAACTGAGAATTGAACTGGTACTCATGGGATGCCAATGCCACAGGTGGTGGTTAAACTTACAGTGCCACAACATGCTCCCCCAAACCCATTTTTCTTTGACTAAAAGGTCCTTAAAAGAATTAAGTTACCATGAACAGTACAGATTCTTGGGGGCAATCATGTAGTCTAATGGTTAAGAAACCGTGTTTTGTATGAGTGTACCTGGGTTTGATTCCCGGCTCCAGCTCTTGCTCCCAGCTTCCTGCCAAAATGTACCCTAGAAGGTAGCAGGCGATGGCTCAAGCAATTGAATTCTTGCCACCCATGTGGGACTCAGTCCAGCTACATTACAGAAATCCAGCAGATGAAAGGTTTTTGTCCATTGATCTCTTTTTGACTCTAGCTTTCAAGGAAAAAAATTAATTTTCTAAAAGGTTTATTTTTGGTACAAATTAATTTTAAATTTGTACAAGTTTTTCATTGTATTCATTTTCCTTTGAACTTTCCTCAAGGTACAGGAAAGACTACTTTTAAAACAAATTTAAAACAAGTTTAAAACAAATGGCTGTGGAGATGGAGACTTCGTGAGTACCAAGGTTTCACCAACCATGCTATCCTAGGCCTGCTATCCTTATTCCCCTGGGCCTATTCTCCTGCCCATCCTCCTCCCCTCCTCACTTCCCCCACCTTCCCTTCTTGACTAGATGTTGCTTTCACACAGCATCTAGAACTTTTCCTGTGAAAGTTGACTCCCTGAACCAGTTGAACCACATTAAGGGCTTATGAAGAAGTAAAAATGTGATGAAATAAAATTCTCACCACTTAGCAACCCAACACAAAGGATGGCAGGTGTTAATAGAGATGGTTGCAGTCCTTCTGCAAAGCTTGAGAAGTCTGGATGACACTGCTTGGCTTCTCAGAAATGATCAGACCCCAGGAAAAACATGCGAGAGGGCTCTTGTTTGTCTGTCCTGGACAGCTCTGGGTCACCAGAGGGCTGTAAGCAATGATGCCCACACCAGCCCACTGTGCCAGGGCCTTTCAGAGTTGGTGCCTGGTTGCAAGATCCTCACATTTCTTCTCCACTTTGTCCAGGATGCCAGTAAGCTGTGGTCTCTTTGATATCTTTATTTCTTGCTATCTCTGAGAGGCACATTCCTGGGTTTTGCAAATGACCACATGGAAATACACTAAGGGTGCAAGGTCTGCCAACGTAGAGAAGTTGCATGTATCGAATAATCCAGTCAACTTCTCACATTCTTAGACTACTGATATTGACTTTCTTCCTACCTGGAACCCTATTTTTTCCTCTTGCTCTTGAATTTTGTTTCTGAGGGGAGAGTTGTCAACTTGTCCCTAGCTAGTTGGAGTTTCTTTGACTTGACATCATGGAGCTGTCTTCCCCATGGGGGTCTTCTGCAAAGGAAGAGAGCCAACTGCAGAAGCCTGGCTGGCCATCCCAGCCTCCTCCCTTGACAAGCCACCATCCTCTCTGGCCTGGGTGAGCAAAGGATTCTCCTCCCAACTCTGTCTCTGTCCTGTATGGGTTCATCCTCATTATCCAGACCTGAGAACAGCCACACCCCTCACCTGCTCCCATCGCAACTCTCTCCTTAAGCACCAGAAACACCTTTGCACGGTCTGTTCCTTCTGCCTGAAAACACGCTTCTCTCAGTTGTTCACAGGTTTGCCCTTATAAAAGATACGTCCCTGTTTTAGCTCACACCTCCACTTGGATGCTGGACTCTGCTCCCTCTTTATCAAGAACTTCACATCAGCAATCCCTCTCTGTCTATAGGAGCATGGAAATACACTGAAATACCTTCTAGTTCAAAAGCTAAAACTCTCCATGTGGTTCATTCCCTGTGAGATACAGTTTCATTTCCCTGCTGTCCTTTGTGGCAGACTCTAAAAATGGTGGCCTGCAGTGTTGTTTCTGCTCCCTCTACCAATCTCTACCCATCTGTAGCTAAGAGCCCTGTTAAGCATCTCATGCTTAACCCTCTACTTGGATTCTAACCTTCACCTAACCCATTGTCTCATAGAAATGATTAGAGTCCTTTTGTGCCTTCATCTGTGTTCGTGGCTGTGACCAAAAAGCACAGACTGGCTGACTCCTAAAGAATAGAGGTTTATTTAATGCATAGTTCTGCACTGGGAAGTGCAAAAGCATGGTGCTGACATCTAAGCAGCAGCCAGTAAGGGCTTCCCTCCCTATTGGATTGTAACATGGCAAAGGGCAGCCCATGGCCAGGCAGAGCACCTGTGCTAGATTGGGCCTCTTTTTCTGATAAAGCACTGATGACATCATGGAGTTCCTACACTCACAACGTCTCAAAGGATTTGCTTCCCACCATGCCACTAAGCTATGAAATGGGATTGCAGGTTGAATTTCCAATGAAGGAAATAGCACCAGGCTTCCAGAACCATGGTCTCTGAGTTGATCTTCCTTATGCTGCTTCTCAAGACTGATTCATCAACCCATCCTTGAAGCTGATGAGATGCTCAAGGCTAGGTTCTCGGGCACCAACTCCTCTCTGACTATACCCACTCCCTAGGAGTTATCCTAAGTTCTGATCTCAGATTGTCTCTGGATTTAGACCTCTAGCTCAGGCCTCATCCTGAAGCAGAGGACTCACAGCCAGCTTGTCTATTTCTTCCCTGTTCTTAGCTCAGGTATCATTTCAAACTCCCTACATCCTTAAAATTCTGGATTCATGCACTCTTTTCCAGTTCTAAATGAAGAGTACATTAAGCCAAAAATCCACAAGTTAACCTTGATTTTCTCCCATGCTGCAATCAGTCTACTAAATAAGTCCTCAAACTCTAGAATCCAATTTTTTTCAACACCTACACCATCCCCTTAGTAGGAGTATTTCAGTGACCTAACTGGTTTTCCTGCTTCTCTTTGTATCCCTCTAGAATTCATTTTCCATGCAGCCAGAGTAGCCATGCAAAAGAACTAAGACACTCTGTCCAGCATTATTATGGACTTTCATGTCCACCATGGCTTTCGATCTTCTACAGTGGCCTCAGTTCTTGGCCATGTCGCTGGCTCATCCCATTCCTTCCCTAGATTGCTGTACGGCACCCACAATGGCCTGTGTGTCCTCTCTTATCCTCAGGGCCTTGCACTATTATTCCTTTTGAATACAATACCCTTCCCCTAACAGTCTGCATGACATGCTCCCTGCTTCTTTCTAGCCTATCAGTTCGGCCCTCTCTGAACACACTAAACAGACAGCACAGACTCCAGTGCCCTCCCCTCCTACACTGCCTTTATCCTGTTTTCTTCTTTAGGCAATAAAACCAATCAAAGAGAGCAATGGGATGCTCCTTTTCCACTACTAAGTTAGCACATGCTTTTCTTTAAAACACACACACACACACACACATATCACTAGAATACTGAAAAGCTTTCATGAGGTGATCTCTCGTCTAAAGAATGTCAGTTTATGAGATACCTTTGGACCAAAGATAGGCAAAAATGTATCTGCATCAAGACGTTCTCCTTGAGGGAGAATCAAGATGGCAGAATAGGGTAAGGACACGTTTAAACAGAAGGAGAAACATTAGCCAGCGTCAAGCAGAGAGGGCACATTCTAGGAAACAAGAGTGGAAAGAACAACGGCAGAGGGGCACCTGGAGACTGACAGACACAGAAAAGCAGCACAAATAATGGTGTGATGTTGCAGTGACTGCAACCCCAGTGGCATTCAGTGAATAGTGATCTGAATTGCACCAACAGATGGAACTCCACCAGCAACCAGGTGGGAAGGGACATTAACTGGGAGCTCAGGAGGTGAACCCAGAGAAAGAATTGCTCATATGCTGGTCTGTTTGATCTGGCCAGGAGCAGAGGCAGAGCAGCAGGTCCCAGATGCAGAGTGCAAGAACGGGGTCGATTTCAAAGCACAGTTCGCCCTCTAGAGCCAAATCAGCTGTCATTTTGCCTAGAGAGACAATGGCTATAGAACAGGCCTGAGCATACATTGAGCTGGGAGTGAAATCATTTCTGGCTCAGCAAACTGCAACAATGTGGTATCCTATAGGTTCCACCCAAGATAGGTCCCGGTAACCCTCAGACTTGATGGCCAGCAGATCAAGAACTCTAGTGGTGGCACATCAGGTGCCATTTCCTACACTGTGGCAGGGGTTTTAAGCTGCAGGGGGCCCGGCGGCGTGGCCTAGCGGCTAAAGTCCTCGCCTTGAAAGCCCCGGGATCCCATATGGGCGCCGGTTCTAATCCCGGCAGCTCCACTTCCCATCCAGCTCCCTGCTTGTGGCCTGGGAAAGCAGTTGAGGACGGCCCAATGCATTGGGACACTGCACCCGCGTGGGAGACCCGGAAGAGGTTCCAGGTTCCCGGCTTTGAATCGGCGCGCATCGGCCCGTTGCAGCTCACTTGGGGAGTGAAACATCGGACGGAAGATCTTTCTCTCTGTCTCTCCTCCTCTCTGTATATCTGGCTGTAATAAAAATGAATAAAATCTTTAAAAAAAAGACTGCAGGGACAACACTGACCTGTGCATGCACTGAGCTCAGCTAGAACTCACTGAGCTCAGTGCATTGCACTGGTCCCACAGGAAAATAATACTGACTTGGGCATCATATGGGTCACAATACATCCATGTGACCCTCAGACCTAATGGCCAACAGGTTCCAGCAAGATCAGAACCACCAACAACATAGCTATATAAGATAGCTGGTGTCTCCCTAATCCTGACAACTGCTCAAACTGCAAGTGGGAGAATCGTTGTACAGACAACAGTGCAGCCTCAGCACATGTATCATGGGAGATGGAGAGTAGTAAGCCAGGAGCTGAGTTATGGAGACCATGGTGGAAGTCTAACATAAAAACCCAGACACAGAACGTGCTGGAGGGAGTGGCACAAGTGACTGCAAACAAAGAGCTGTGTACCAACCACAATAAATAAAATCAAATTGTAGACCTGTGGGTGACACAGCTTAGAAACCAGCCCCAAGGAGAAGACTCTGCTAACCAGAAGTACAATGACTTAGAACAAAAGAAGAGACAGGGGCACAATGAATTATTGAAGACTCCCCTGCAAAGGAGCAAAACCCTTTGCCAATGTCAGAATTAACTGAGGAAGACATTGAGAAAATGGGGGACACAGAATACAAAATACTTGTTATAAAACTTCTTATCAACAACAAGAAGGACATAAAGCAGGCATTCAAGGAATTTAAGAAATGTCACACTGGAAATGAATCAAATGAAAGCTGATATATCAGAAATGAAGAATATAGTGGACCAAATTAAAAGTACAGTGGAGAGTCTCCAAAACAGAATGAAGCAAGCAGAAGAAAGAATCTCAGAATTGAAAGATATTTCCTGTCACCGGGGGGAAACAAGCAAAAAGATGGAAGCAGAGCTGGGTCAAGCTAAAAAAAAAAGTATTCAAGAATTGAAAGACACTATTAAAAGGCCAAATATAAGATGATGGGAGTCCCAGAAGGTGCAGAAAGCGAAGCTGGGTTTGCAAATGTATTTAATGAAATAATAAGGGAAAATTTCCCTAAACTAGAGAAAGAATTGGGAAACAACATCCAGGAGGGGCACAGAACTCCCAATAGGGTTGACCAAAAGTGATCTTTGCCACCACACATGATAATCAAGCTATCTTCAATTGAACATAAGGAAAAGATCCTTAAATGTGCATGTAAAAAGAATCAACTGACATAAAGGAATACCAATTAAACTCACAGGAGACCTCTCATAGGAGACTCTACAGGCAAGAAGGGAATAGAGCGAAATATTCCACATTCTAAAAGCAAAAAATTGTCAGCCCAGGATAACGTACCCAGCAAAACTTTCCTTTGTCTTTGAAAATGAAATGAAATTCTTCCACAGTAAAGAAAAGTTAAAAGAATTTGCCTCTTCCAAACCTGTCCTACAAAGGATTCTTAAAGATGTTCTCTTGGGGCCCAGTGCGGTGACCTAGCAGCTAAAGTCCTCATCTTGAAAGTGCCGGGATCCCATCTGGGCACCAGTTCTAAGTCCAGCAGCTCCACTTTCCATCCAGCTCCCTGCTTGTGGCCTGGGAAAGCAGTGGAGGACAGTCCAAATCCTTGGGACCCTGCACCCGTGTGAGAGACCTGGAGGAAGTTCCTGGCTCCTGGTTTGGATCGGTGCTGCACCAGCCAAAGCGGTCACTTGGGGAGTGAATCATCGGATGGAAGATCTTCCTCTCTGTCTCTCCTCCTCTCTGTATATCTGACTTTGCAATAAAAATAAATAAATCTTTATTAAAAAAGATGTTCTCTTGACAGAGAAGAGGAATAGCACCCACCAAAACAAAGGCAAATGTGATGAACATCCCAGTAAAATAACAACAGAAGACAAAATCAATGAACAACCCTTCGCTGAAATGACAGAGCCTAATAACCACCCATTCATATTAACCCTGCATGTAAATAGCTTAAACTCATCAATCAAACATCATAGATTAGTAGACTGGATTAAAAAACCAAAACCCATCTATTTGTTGCCTATAAGAGACATATCTCACCAACAAAGATCAGCAGAAACTGTATCTCATGGATTTTGATTTTTTTTAGTAGTTTCTCATTAAATTCTTCGCTGACTCATAGATGATACAGTAGCATCATTTTCTTCAAGGAGGTTCTTGGTTTTCATTTTCATTTCTTCAGTGACACATTAGTCATTCACTAGCATGTTATTTAACTTCATGGTGTTGTAAATTTCTTCTTTTCTTTCTGCTGATTTTGTTTTGTGGCTTTTCATTAAAGGGATGTATAGTAACTATGTAATGGAGAATATCATATCCAGTAGCATGTTATTTAACTTCATGGTGTTGTAAATTTCTATTTTTCTCCCTGTTGTTGATTTTGTTTTGTGGCTTTTCATCTAAGTGGATGTATATTAACTGTGTAATGGAGACTATCATATCCAGATGTGAGTACACAATGCAGCATGCATCTCTACTTCCAGACAAAGATGGACTCCCAGTGAAACTGTTTGCTATATCTCGACAATAGAATGCTGGACTCTGCCACTGTCCATGCCCACAATGATGGACATATGACTGTTTATGAAAAACTGAACTATGGCAATAATAAAGGTAAAGTCAGTGTGTTTGTGTGTGGGGAGGGGACTTGAGAAGGGGGAGGGAAATCCCAGGGTCTCTGGAACTGTATCATAAAATGATAACAATAAAAAAGTAATGAATAAATAAATAAAAAGATGTTCTTCCTTTTCATTTAGCAATTCTCCTGGGAGTATTACATAAAAGCACAATCAATACCATGGATATTAAAAAAGCAGGCAGGCAAGTAACTTATACGTGTTATGGTTAAAGAAACAGTAATGTGTCGGCTCTGCTGAACACCATAGAATGACTAAGACTACGCTCAGTGAGAGTTTCATGGACTTGAAGACATGTGGTGAATGCAACTGTATACTACATTTTCAACAACTTGGCCCTGGTTTGATGTGAGTTTAGCTATAGAGGGAGCAAAAGGCACCCATCTATTTCCTTGAGAAACCTGGAGAATCTTGACTTTGGCACAAAAACGAGGGACTCAACGTTATTATTTTTCTTTTCAAAGGTTTAGTCATGTCTGTCTGCTGATATTCCTTAGGCTGAGCTGTTTTTAATTATATATAAACTACATAAATATTTCACTTCATCCCCCACTGCCATCCTTCTGCCCTGGTACTACACACAATTAAGTTCATCCTGCTTGAAGTTTGGTGTTTAATTTTTGAACTCAGAAGAATTATTAGCAACTACTAAGCTACAACAGTTAATATCTGCTAATAGGTATTAACACATGGAACTATCTGATTTTCTATCACACGCATCCCTTTCTTTCACTTTAAAGAAAACAACCAAACAGAAAAGCAGTAGATACACGAAGAGCCATGTGCAGCCATCCTCTCCTTTGAGCAAGGGGCAGCTGCATGGAGGCCTGGAAGCAATACTATTACAAGAGGCATGACAGAGAGGGCTCCACCAAGGATCTCACCACCCACAGCTGAAATCCAGAAGGAGTTGGGGCTGAGTTCCAGAGAGCCACACGGTAAGTCACAGGTGCTGGATGTGAGGCTCACATGTGCACCTGCACACAGCATCCAGCCTAAGTTTACTCAAAGAGGTGAGTTTCCAGGAACCAACTCTCAAAGCAGAATTTAGAAACAGCAGATTCACATTCTGAGTAATACAGAGACCTTCACCCACATTCTCCTCTGGTAACATTGCATTGTACACAACAGCACACTACCACAACTAAGACATCAGCTGGGACCAAAAATCCACTGATCTTGGATTGCCCCAGTTTTACTGGTGTGTGTGTGCATGTTTTCTATGGCATGTAACATGTGTAGGCTTTTATGTGTACCATCACAGTTATGATACATGGTGCTTGCCTTAATCCCTGCTGCTGATAAGCAATGAGTGATTTTTTTTCCTTCGTCTTCTTCTAAAATCTTAACAATGGAGAGAACTTAAATGAGTGAGTCACTCGCAGTGTCTCCCTGGACTGAATTGTCCCAGCTTCTCTGGATATTACTTCTTCCTCTTCATCTTCCCAGCCCTCTTCGTCACATCACCTCTCTTCCACCCATCACAACCATCAAGAAGTTTTCCCTCAGGGCCAGTGTTGTGGCACGGTGAATAAAGCCCTCCGCCTACAGCACCTGCCTATACGGGTGCCAGTTCATGTCCACTTCTGATCAGCTCCCTGCTGATAACCAAGTGCTTGGGCCCCAGTTCTCCATGTGGGAGTCCCCAGTGAAGCTCTTGGCTTCTGGCCTTGGCATGGCCATCGTGACCATCTGTGGAGTGAACCAGTAGGTATAAAATCTGTCTCTTTCCCTCTCTCTGTAACCCCAACTTCCAAATAAATAAACAAACTTAAAAAAAAATTTTCCTTCCATGCTAAAGTGTACATTATGCTGAAGCTCTGAGCATTTAAGAAAAAGAATTTTTCCCTCTATAGAAGACGTCATAGAGCAAATGTGCTCAAAAGTGGCAATAAAGCTCTGATTTTTAGGAATGGCTCCTAAAGAGAGCTGGTGGGTTCTGAGGGGACATAAAAACCAGCCATTAATTCCTGAACGAGAGCCTGAGAAGCTAACGAGCTCTGCATAGTTCCTGCTTGTAGAAAGGGGTTGAACGACTTACGTTAGTCACACTTTTCAAGCGTGACTCTTAGCTTAAGTAGGTCTAATGACATTTAGACTTAATACTAGGTAAAGCACCATGGCCCTCCGAAGCTAATCCCCAGAAATTAAAGAAATATGTAGCACCACAAATGGGAGCATTTTTCTTTCTTAAAAAAAAAAAGGTTACAGTTGCTGACTCCACAAGGACACACACAGTTTTGCCTCCCATCAGGCAGAGCCTCCAGTGTGGCTGGTGACATAGTAATGTGAGGAATGTGTGGCCAAGAGAACATAGATCACGTTTTATGAGCAGTTGCAGTCCAGGGTGGAGGCCCACACTGCCTTTGGGGTGGTCTCATGGCCACCTGGACAACTTGGGTTTGTCGTCAATTCTGGAACTGGCTCTTTTCCAGGCATCATTAGTCAAGGTTGAAGCAGAGAAGGCTACAGGGAGGTGGGCCAAGTCGTCGAGGAATCTGGGTATGGGGCAGCTCTGAGCACACCAGGGTGGAGTCAAAGCTTTCCTCCTTGGGCCCGGCGGCGTGGCCTAGCGGCTAAAGTCCTCGCCTTGAAAGCCCCGGGATCCCATATGGGCGCCGGTTCTAATCCCGGCAGCTCCACTTCCCATCCAGCTCCCTGCTTGTGACCTGGGAAAGCAATTGAGGATGGCCCAAAGCTTTGGGACCCTGCACCTGCGTGGGAGACCCGGAAGAGGTTTCAGGTTCCCGGCTTTGGATCCACCTGCACCGGCCCGTTGCAGCTCACTTGGGGAGTGAAAACATCGGATGGAAGATCTTCCTCTCTGTCTCTCCTCCTCTCTGTATATCCAGCTTTCCAATAATAATAATAAAATCTTTAAAAAAAAAAAAGCTTTCCTCCTTATTGCCAGGGGTTCCACCCTACCTGGATGGGAACTGCTGGGAGCAACTGGCTTGTGGCCCGTGCTGGGCAGGGGAGCTGGCTCAACAGGTCAGAGGTGGGATAGATGAACCTGAAATGGGAGCTGTTCTTTTTTTTGAAAGATTTGTTTTATTTTTATCACAAAGTCAGACGTACAGAGAGAGGGAGGAAAGACAGAGAAGATCTTCTATCAATCGATTCACTTCCCAAGTGGCCGCAACAGCCGGTGCTGTGTCAATCCAAAGCCAGGATCCAGGAGCCTCTTCCAGGTCTCCCACAAGGGTGCAGGGTCCCAAGGTTTTGGGCTGCCTCAACTGTTTTCCCAGGCCACAAGCAGGGAGCTGGATGGGAGTGTGGCTGCCAGGAGTAGAACTGGCACCCATATGGGATCCCAGCAAGTTCAAGGCGAGGACTTTAGCTGCTAGGCCACTGTGCCGGACCCAGGAACTGTTCTCGAAGAGCTGCTGAAGCTTGGGTGCCACACCTGTGATCTCATGAGCCTGAGCCAAGGTTGAAAAGCCCGCTCTGCTTTCTGATGGAGAAGGTCCCCCAACAGGCTAGACCAAAGATGCCTTCTGGAGGAGCCAACTCAAGCACCAGCACTCTCATCCCAGCACCATCGTTCCTGCTGTGTCCATGCAGAAAGCATCTCCGTTCTGAGGTCGGCTTTGGTTGCCCAACATCAGCTGGCCTGACGCAGGTGAGCGCTGGCGACTCCAGTCTCAAAGCCATCATCTCTGCTCTGACAGGTTAGGTGTGAACGTATCTCAGACTGGCCTTTCAGACCAGGATTTTCTGAGGCTTCTGCTCAAAATGGGGGTCACTTCCCATCTGTGTATGTATTGACAGGTAGGAAGAGAGTGAAAACTTCTTTTCAGCTTAACATGGGCACGGTTTTTGTTTGCTCATCTCTACTGAAGAGAGAGAAATAAGTCAGAGAGAGAGAATGATAACTGTATTTGGATGAATGATGGTGGCATAGTGAGTTCAGAGAAAGAACAAAGATGAAATACTCAGTGGGGGGAGAGGGATGGGCAGGTGTTAACCTCCTGGTTAAGATGTCAGTCAGAAGGCTTGCCCTCACTTGGCAGTACCTGGCTTCAGTACCTCTGCCTCCTGACTTAAGCAGCACTGATGGCTTCAGTTGCTGTGTCCCTGCTGCAAACAAGGGAGACCTGGGTTATGCCCTTGGTTCCTGGTTTTGACCTAACCTTTGTAGGCATTTGGGAAGCCAACCAGCAGATGGGCACTTTCCATCGATTTTCCTATCAGACAAGTATTTTTTCTTTTTACAACTGTGAGATCTGGAGGTGTGAGTCACAGTACTGTGAAAAGCAAGCTTAGGTGAGGATAAAGTCACAATAGGAGAGCTGGGCACTGCAGGCTGCTCCACAGGGCTGGCTCCACATGGGGCCATTGAGCCAGGCCAGGTGGGCACAGCTCCCACCAGCCTCATTTCCCCCTCCTGCCCATGGCCTCCCCGGCTGCTCAGAAAGTCCCGCCATCTATGCCGAGCCACACAGACCTCGGCAAAGGGTCGCAGGGGATCTGGGGCCATGTCCTTTCTATAAAAGGCAAGCACAAGTTTACAACCTCAAGTCCTTTGGGAGCTGTTCTGCTTGGTCAGGCCTTTCCTGCCAGCTGAGCTCAAGGAGAATGAGGAGGTCATTGACAATAACAGAGTCATGACCATGGACAGCATGACTTCAAAATATTTATGGGAAACTAAAATCAAAAGCTTATTTGGGTGCAAAATCTTTTTGAAATGCTTGTATAATTTTTAAAAATAATATACTTTTCCCTGAACCAGTTGAAGATCCCTCATATTTTGTGGACACTCTGTGCTACCCTATGCTGCTAACAACCCCATCACTGGGCACCTGATCAGCACACGGAAGACAGGGAGGTAGGTGAGTTGTTCACAGCCAGCCAGCCAGCCAGCAAGTAACACGTCAGGATTCAAGACTCAGGTCTGCTGCTGCCTTTGGAAATTTCCAGATGTGTCTCCCAGCGCTTCCTCCAGTTACCTGTGTAGCTATACAACACTCATACGCTGAGAGCAATGAGTGGAAAGCTGTGCCTGCCCAAAGCAGGAGTTCACCATCACATCCATTTGAATACAGCAAGAGGGGCAGGTGCATGGCCTGAGGTGTCCATGTCTTATATGACAGTAGCTGGGTTGGATACCGGTTTGGGTGCTTGACTCCAGTTTCCTGGGTGGTGGCAAGTGTTGACACATGTAATTGTGTTCCTGCTACACATGTGTTGTGTTTGTCTTTACAAATGGAGAAAGAATGAATTGAGTTCCTGGTCCCCAGAAACCCCCGCATGTCAGCTGCATCCCACCTCCTGATGCTCAAGTCTTACTGCAGCTGAGGGAGGCTCTGGGTTTGCCTACCAGCACCTGGCTCTCTCTGATAGCTTGGAGGGTAAGGATAGGATGTGCTATTTTAGGAAGATCCCACACTCACTGGAGTTTGGCAGTAAAGAATCCCTGATGAGTTGAGTTCATTGCGACCAGCTCATGGCTACCTCCCCTGAGTATGGCTGCACTCCACAGGGCAGATCTCTGGACAGCAAGCCATCTCTAAGTGTTAAGGGATATGCCTCCAAATGGGCTCAGTCACCCATAGGGGAATACTGGGGCAAGCCTTGGGAGGAAGCAGGGGGCAGGAGGGCTGGCTGGTTTGGGAGGGTGGCAAGAGGTAGGGGGCAGGGGGTTCTCTCACTCCCCTAAGTCAAGTAGCATAGGCCGAGTGCTATATGGCTGGTATACACTGAGATGTGTTCCCCTCCCTCCAAATCCCCCAGGACTCCACAGTGTGACCACATTTGGAAACAGGGTCCCTGCAGCTGCCATCATTCAGATGCGATGAACTAGGGCAGGCTGGGCCCTTGTCCAACATGACTGATATCTTCATTTAGAAAACGGCTCGGGGGAGGGGGGTGGAATTTAGGAGAACACTGTGTGAGCGCGAAATCAAAGAGGAAGGTTGAGAACATATCCTTTCCTCATAGCCAATACCTCCAACTGTGTCTGCAGCCCGGTTCATGCTGCTTTACTCCAGGAGCCCTTGGGCAGCTAGCTTGGAAGGTCGTTTTTGAAGTCCTACTGAAGTTATATGCCCACAACAGGTCGTAGGGGGTGAGGCTGTTTCTCCTCTTGCAGTAGGGGCAGAGCTGGGAGTTTGGGCCCACCAACAGGGCCACAGCCATCTGTGACCATGCCCTCAGCTTCTATGGCGAGCACCCTTCGGTGGCCCACAGGAGACGTGTGTGTCTGATCACAACACATCATGAGCCTGAACGCAAACAGGAGTTCCTCCTCTAAGCACATTCAGAACTGAAGGCTCCAAATATTGGACCATAACCAAACATACACCGCTTGCTTGTCACCCTGAGTTAGTGCCCTATTTCATTCACAGTTGAAAAAAATAATTATTATCTATGCATCTGAAAAAAATGGCCTTTTTCACTTAGCCATTTTGCATATTTTTATACTTAAAATAAAAAACATGCCTGGGGGCCTGGTGTGGTAGCCTAGTAACTAAAGTTCTCACCTTGCACATGCTGGGATCCCATATGGGCACCAGTTGATATCGTGGCTACCCCACTTCCCATCCAGCTCCCTGCTTGTGGTCTGGGAAAGCAGTCGAGGCAGCCCAAGCCCTTGGGACCCTGCACCTGTGTGGGAGACCTGGAAGAGGCTCCTGGTTCCTGGCTTTGGATTGGCGCAGCTCTGGCTGTTATAGCCACTCGGGGAGTGAACCAACAGACAGAAGATCTTCCTCTCTGTTTCTCCTTCTCCTGTATATTTGCCTTTCCAATAAAAATAAATACAACTTTTTAAAAACTGAACAACAACAACAAAACGTGCCTGCAGAACCTGGTCTTTAAGACACAGGGAATCAGACCAAGATGCTCTTTGTTCAAGGATCATATCGTCTGAGGGCCACGAGAACACTCCCAGCTTTGCGGCAGCTCTACCCAAGACGGCGCCCTCTGGTGACAACAGAGCCCTGTGCACCTGCGTTATGGCAGGTACTGGGAGTTCGTCATCTGACCCACGATTTGCTGGGTCACAGTATTAACGTAGATTCCTTTTTGTACTTTTTTTTTTCCCTCCACGGCACCCAACACCCAACAGGACACACGCTCCCAGGTGACGCTGAGTGTTTCTTTGTGCAGAACTCACATGGCACAGGTACTGTATATCACATTCCTTCATTCTTTCACTCAGCCTGGCCCTCCCACTGCTGTGCTCAGCACTGTGGATGGGGAGGAATCCTACAGGATGGAGAAAAGTACTTCTAGAAAGAGAGTACAACAGGGCTACCTTCCTATCCAGGGGGCTGTGGTCACTGAATGGGCACATTCACTAACCTCATTTCAGATAGCTCGGTGCAAACTCAGCAGGCCAGTTGCTGCTGGGTTCTCCGGGGGCACTGGCAGGACCAGGGTCCACCCACGATCAGCTCTTGTCCAGCCTTCCCCGAGGACATTAGTTATGGGCCAGACGGGAAGGCTACAATAGTCTGTCATTTCTTGTTTACCACTTTTGACTCAGATAGTAACATCTGCTCTGGCATCATGCCGTAGGCAACACAGAATCTCTACATTTCTCCAGGAGGGCTGGGGGTCCGGCTAAGCAGAAAGGAAGTCTACCAGGAATCATGGCCCTTCTTTCACTGAGGGATGTGGAGGGCAGGTGCCTCCTTCTGTGTGTTGCACCCCAGGACAAGCTGCTGAGGGGGGCAAGTTGGAGGGGCACCTGAGGAGCTGAAACAGCCACAATCCAGACTTGAACAGAATCCCTGAGGGCTGGTCCTCCTGGATCCAGCTACGCACAAAGCAAATATACACTCAGTGACGTTGTCAAGGACATGCAAGCATCCTTCTCACAGCCCAGGCCCTGTCTCAGGGGCTCCTCCAACCCCAGGCCCTCTGCTTGCAGACCTAGAAAGGGGTTCAGGCCTGATTTCACACTCTCTTGGGCTACCAAGTTACAATGGACTGCAGACATTTCCCTAGCAACATCCAACACCTTCCAGAATAAAGCAGAGGATCCATAGAAAGGAATTTGGGGAAACTGCTGGAAAACGTGTCTCATTCCGCTGTGGCTGGCAGACATGAGTGTCCATCCTGTTTTGTCTTTTCATTAAAACTTTCACTCCGCTGAAGAGTCCTTTGCAGCCCTGGGGCCGAGCAAGGCCATCTGCAGGTGCTCAGGCTGCGGCTCCTCCCTGGGGACGTCGTTAGCGTCCTGGGTTCCTGCTCAGAGGGCTGACAGGAGCAACTGGTGGCTACTCAATCAGCAGTACTGTCTGTGAGCTGACACTGCACGGCCAGGTAGGTCAAGGGCATCCACGATGGACCAGGCACGTTCTTACGGCATGCAAAACGCCACCACCCAGTGTGTGCAAAACATCACCAACCTCCCAGTGGCAGGGGGCAGGCTTTGGGCATTTCCCATCATGCCACACCCTCTACCAGCCTGCATCATGATATGGGCCTGCATCAGACAACATCTCCTCCAACCTGCACTTGTTTCTGGGATGGCCCCAGTATGCGGCAACACTGTCCGCTTATCACGATAACCTGTATTGGGCAGGAGAGCCGCTGGCTCTGTGGTTGAAACAAATGGGCGGAGTGACCTCACAATGAACACTCCCATTGATCAGGCTTTCTGTTTGCCAGAGCCCGTGCTTAATATTCATGATGAGGGCACTTCCAAAGGGCGGGAAAAAGGCACACGATGGAGGGGAAGGGCACATGAATTTCACATTGCTTCTGGCCACAAAATCAACTTCTCTTGGCTTCTCTTGAGCTATCAGCTTTTAGGGGGTCCTCTCAGATTTCACAAAAACCCTAGGGAGGTGGTGGACGTCTCTGACAGGTAATGACACTGAGGCCCAAGAATCCAAACTCTAGGCTGACTGCTCGGCCCAGCCCTGCCCCTAGGGCAGACAGAAAAACCTCAAAATAAAGGATTAGGGGTTGGTCTCTGTGTCCCCCACTTCTTCTGGGAAGCTAGCACAATCCTTCAAGTCGTGGGAAGCAGCCTGTGCAGCTCACACAAGCTCTCTTTTCCTGGGGAATCCAGGCAGTTTTATCTACAGACCCATCTCCAAGTGAACTCTCAGAGAGTGGAGGGGCCCGGGACACCTATGTGCCCAGGAGCCCCCTGGGAATGTCTGGCTATGGTAAGACTAAACCCTACCCTATAAATCTTGTCCAGGAAAAGAAAAGAAGCCCGAGCCGTGCTGGGGTAGGGTTTCTCCAGCTGCCGGGACCCCCTGCTCACAGGCTCCTGGAGATCAGAGGGAGCTTGGCCCATCTGATTCCCAGGGCCACTGCTGCCGCCCTGCCTGTTTGAAGCCAAGCTTCTCCAGTTTCCCAGCGCGGGGGGCCAGGTTTGCTGGGGGCTGCCTAGGCAAGCCCGAAGGCTGTATTCCATACCTGCTGTGTGGCTCCTGAAACAGTAAGGGCGGCAGACTGGGTCGGGAGCTGGGTGCCCCCTCCCAGCTGATAAGACTGTTAGAGGGCCCCTTGTGTTAGGAATACCACTCAGTCGCCACCTGTCTGTTCAGGTGGGAAGCGGGGCAGCACTGTTGTCTGCATAACAAGAGAAGGTCACCGGCCAGAGCTGAAGCCCTGGCTAGGTGTCAGGGTCACACTCTGTCCGCCCAGGGACTCAGCCCCACCCAGCTCGGGGAGCTGCCACTTCTCTCTCGTAATATAATCGGATTTAATAAAACATGGGTGGTATGTCATAAATACTGTGGTTTCATAAATCTGCTGGTGAGATCAAGTGGCATGCTAGAAAATACAGAGTATGTACCGGAATCCATTACAGTCCCACCCGAGCAGTTCCTATAAATCTTGACCAGGGCAAACACTCCGGGGTGACAGTGTGAACGCCGCAGAAGAACCCAAGTGCTCTGTGCAACCTCAGGGACATGACTGGCATCACACCTTTAAAGATCCAAGCCAGGCCTGGGATTCACAGGCCTTGCATCTTGCCTTCCCTCCACCAGGAGCAAGGTGCGTCCCTTGGGCCCCACAGCAACCAAGCGCTCCTGGGTCCAGAGCGCCTCCTAGTGCCAAGAATGGAGGGCTGCTTCCTCAGCACCTCACTGCCCTTCCCACTCCTATCCTTAGTCAAGAATGACAGTACCTCATCTCCCCCCCCCCCCCCCGTTCTCTTGCCTCTTGTAGGAATTTCTGCAAAGACATCTCGACTTACCTGCCAACCCTCTTTCCCTTCCATGTGTGGGAGCCCACATCAGTCAAAAGGAAAGGATGTCATGGCGGTGTTGGTGATGTAGGGTGTTAAGGAAAAGTTCAGGCCTGCGCTCGCATGGCAGTACATGCAGCACACCACCCCCCCACCCCCGTCGGCAGCTGTAGAAAGCTCCCAGCAGTGCCTCTCCACCTCAGGGGTGGCTTTATCTCCCTCGGTATCTCTGACAACACTTGCCTTCCTTCAGCACCACAATTTGTGGTGAGCTCCAGGAATATTCCTTTAACGAGCCAGTGCTGTGGCTCAACAGACCAGTCCTCTGCCTGCAGTGCTGGCTTCCCACCTGGGTGGCTGGTTCATGTCCCGACTGCTCCACTTCCCATCCAGCTCCCTGCTAGTGACCTGAGAAAGGTGGAGGAAGCCAATTCACCTGCCTGGGCCTCTTCACCGACATGGGGGACCATGATGAAGCTCCTCACAGCCATCTGTGGAGTGAACCAGCAGATGGAAGATCTCTCTGTCACTCCCTGTCTGTGGCTCTGGGAAAATCACAAAAACAGATAGATAGATCTTTCTGAAAAGAGAAAGGAAGAAAACGTGAGGAGTAAAGAGAAAAGCAAGCGCTGGGTAGGCGTGAACTGCACACAAGTACTCCACAATTCTACTTCAAAAAGAAGGAAATCTAAACTTTAAGCTGTGGTTGGCGTCCCAGCCTGGAGGAGACATGGGGCTCGCCTATTACTGTCTGCTTCTGGAAGGCTGTGTGGACCTGGGCTGAGCTGGAAGACTGAACCTCAAAAGATGGTGAGATCGCCTGGCTGTCACAACTGTAAAGTAGAAAGGTAGCTCCACAGTGCCACCTGGAGGCAGAGGCGGGATAAACACTCGGAGGGACAGATGACGCCTTTTGGCCAAACCCCTGTCCCTGGACCCTGCTTTCGGTCTTGTGCGCTAAGCCTGAGAGGCCAGGGGGCTCAGACCTCGCGCCCTGGGTGGCATGAGCAGGGCCAGGGCCCCGGCCCTTCCCTCACTCTCCTACTCCAGCACAGAAAGAGACGCCGACAGACCCAACGTCTGAATTTTTTGGCTTTTGTTCTCTTCTTTACATTTTGTCTCACAGGATATTTTCTAAACTTACAAACGCTTCAAATCCAAAGGAGAAATGCTTATTTTCATGAACTGAGTCAACAGAGAACAAGTGGAAATCCACACTTGACTGGAATCCTGTCGCTTCCCTTGACAACTGTGCTTGGCTCCAACGAAGAGCGTGTCTCCTCATTATGGAAGGCTTAGAAGACACAATTCTGAACTTCTGGTTCTTAAAGAGTTCTCAGACCCCCTTGTATAAATTAGTTGATTTAATATACAGGGAGAGTGAGAGAGAGATCCCACTTGCTGTTGGGTGGCAAGACTTCACAGCCAGTGGGCCAGGCACAGCCCGAGGGACTCCGGTCTCTGGGAGGGCAACTGGATCTCCACTCTTCAAGGCAGAGAACCAGGTCAGAGACGGGCACAGCAAACATGCCAGACCACTGGACTGCAGCACTGAGGTGGACGGCAGGGTCCGGGTGGAAGTCAGTGCTGTGGAAAGAACCGCTTTCCAACGTCGGTTCTTCCTTCTCACCTGCCACGGCCATCAGTGTCCTCTGCCTTGGAGGATCAAGTGACTGATGCTGGCCGATGAGTTCCTCCAAAACCTGTCATTCCTGGCGGGAGCCCCTTGGAACTCTTACTCTCTGTCTCCGGGCCCAGAGTAGCAACCCCAGGGTCAGCAATTGCTTCACCAGCCAGCATCCCCCGAGTGTCTGAGTAGCTAGAAGGACCAGAGCACCTGTTTCTAAGCCGCTGGCACTCTGGAGATGGGTTATGGGAGCACAGCCTGGACTACTGAGCCCTCACCTGGGCTGCAGGAGCTTTCTGATGCCCTGATGCCTGGCTGTCACCCCAGCTCCCATTCTGACATCACTGGTGTAAGGGAATAGATGGAATTTAAAAAAGGGTTTTTTTTTTAAAGTTTCTTGTATTCTTCGTACCAGCATGATGCATGGATATTTGTCTTACACGATGGGTTCTGATCCACCACTTTGGTAGCTTATTCTCATGGCCCAAATTCTCCTGGTTTGGGCTCCTGAGAGCTTTCAGTTGGTTCCCATGACTCCCTGACATATTCCTGTTCATGTTGTTTGCTCTCTGGGCCTACTAGGTGCCCTAGGCTCTCCCTGCATCTTTCCTGCCTCAATGCTAGAGTCCAGAGTTAGTGCAAGGAACCCTGGCTCCTTTTACTGAAGCTAGAAGCTAAGCACTAGAAGCTAAGCTCTTGCTGAGTGCTTGGTTGGAGCTGCAGAATATTTATTCTGCTGTGCAGCGAAGTTTACACAGCAAACCCTGTGCTGGTCTTACTGGTCCTTACCCCTGGCTGCACTCAAGGGACCCTGGGAGTTCCCTGAGTGTCAACTGTGGAACATCATAGTTATTTATCACATAAGGTGATACACACACACACACACACATTGTTTTCCTTGCAGGAGCCTCTAAGTACTCCTCCTACCACTACTGGCTGAAGTCTAAGTCTCTGAGCAGAATTTCAACTCTCCTTGGAGCTCAGTCCTTCTCTCAGTGCCTGGAGTAAAAGACAGGAGAGCACTGACTCTCAAAAGTAGAGGAGACCAGCACACAGAGGCGACCTCTGGTTCCTGGGACCAGGAAAGTTTGTTCAAAGTGTGTGTGTATGTGGGTGGACAGGAGGAGGCTTGTATCCCAACCCTGAAGACTCCCAGATCCTCACCAAGGACTATCAGTACGGGCATCAAGGACTACATCCCAACTGCCAAGGAGACCACGAGGAATTGGAGCACCTTCAGAGGCCAAGAACTCTGAGGTCACCCACCCCCATTTAGATCTACCACACGGGATGGAAGAAGCCCAAGTCCTGCCTTGCAGGATCCAAGGTCATCGGAACAACAACCAGGAGCCCTGAGCGGTCCGCAGAAACAGAAGAACAGTAAACTTCCTTCGGGACTAGGGAGAGGAGCTTTCTCTGGTCCTTGCCTGGTTCCGACTTTGGGTCCCCATCCTATCTCGCAGTGACCATCAGGATCGTTCCAAAAACCCCTCAAAACAAACAAACAAACAAACAAAAAATGTAGAATAGACAGAGAACAACAAGGAAAGCTTAGAATCAGACAGGAAACGGTCAACATGGATGCACTTATACCTCACTGGGTGGGACACAAAGATTAGTTACTCCTCACTAGGGTATTGAAGATTTCTCTGCACACCCCTCCTAAAACTGTTCACCTAAACTGTTGACATATGTCTTGTTAGAGTTATAGAGTTAGACTACCCGAAAAACAGCCAGGTTCAACAAAATCATGCTTCAATGCTATAAACTGCTAAATACTAAAATTAAAATATACATGAGACAGCTGAACAGTAATCTATAGCCATTTTAAGGTATATAGAACCCAGTTGTATATAAACTAATAATTGAAAGGTCAATGAAGAAGTCACAGGATGTGGTTCAGAACTTGCATTCTTTTTTTTTCTTAACATATTGGTTACTCAATACCATGTCAATTAATTCCATAGCATTATAAATTGTTACTGATGTTATGTCGGAGCTTTTAATTGATCGGGATGATACTCTGCCGGCTCTACCTTCAGACCAGAGAAGGTCTCCCCAAGAAACCATTGAATTTATCTGGACAATAAGATGCTGGACTTTATGCTTCGTAAATGCTTGCAATGAAAGAATCTCAACTGAATTTGAACTGTAGTAATGCAACAAGGTGGAGGAATCCACCATGGAGGGAGGGCTTGGGGAGGGGTGTGGGGGGAATCCCAGTGCCCATAAATCTGTCACATAATGCAATGCAATCAATAAAAAGAAAACAAAACAAAGCGTGTGTGTGTGCATGTGAGTTACTGTGTATGAATAGAAGCAGGTGATGCTGGCGAACTGGGCAGTGGGAGTGCACCTGTGGGGGTGTGGCTGTGACCTAGCATGCATGTTGAATGTGTCTTTCCATGTGAGAACGGGCTGTGTGTGAGGTGTGAAGGGAGCATGTGAGGATATGTGAATGGTTGTGTGAGTGCGTGTGTGTGCACAGGTCAGCCCCAGGCCCTCCTATTTCCTCAGACACAAGCCCTGGGAGCTGTTCCCCTTCCTCACCCCACCTTGAACCTGCTGACCAATACCTCCAGTCTAAGCCCCAAGAACAGAGCTCCAGGCATGTGGCACCATGCCAAGCCTCCTCCCTCTCTCTCTCTCTCTCTCTCTCTCTCTCTCTCTCTCTCTCTCTCTCTCTGCCTCCTGAGAGCCTGGGTGCAGCACAAAACAAATATTTCCCTTTTCTGCCATCACCAACAATAACTCCACAAGCTTGCAAATCACCAAGCTTAGCTTGTGGCCATCTTTAGCTATTTTCTCATCTCACACGAACACTAGTCCATTTCTTCTTCAGGGGCAAAGTAAGTTCGTGGGCTGTCCCAGGTAAGCAGAGACAGGTGCCCCCGAAAGCGCCCCAGACATGGTGGCAGTCACATCACAGCATGGTCCTGTGCAGAGCCTCCCAAGCAGTGCTTGGGCACCTGGGGCACACGACCTTGACCCCATGACTGAAACAAGCAGGTGGGCAGACTTTGGCCTTCGTCATGGTGTCTGTGGGGTCTGCTCTCCTCTGCATTATCAACAGGACTGGGTGGTGAGGACCCGCAGGCCCTGCATCCCTGTATGGCCTCTGTGACCAAGTCACAGCAGAAGGCAGACTCTTCCTCCAGCTGCCCACACACCCAGTTGCATCTTGGAGCCCTGACTGGGACCTACTGCTTCTCCAGGGACACAGAAAGTTTTTGAATAAGGCTCCTTTAGGCCCGGCGGCATGGCCTAGCAGCTAAAGTCCTCGCCTTGAAAGCCCCGGGATCCCATATGGGCGCCGGTTCTAATCCCGGCAGCTCCACTTCCCATCCAGCTCCCTGCTTGTGGCCTGGGAAAGCAGTTGAGGACGGCCCAAAGCTTTGGGACCCTGCACCCGCTTGGGAGACCTGGAAGAGGTTCCTGGTTCCCGGCTTCGGATCGGCGCGCACCGGCCCGTTGCAGCTCACTTGGGGAGTGAAACATCGGATGGAAGATCTTCCTCTCTGTGTCTCCTCCTCTCTGTATATCTGACTTTGTAATAAAATAAGTAAATCTTTAAAAAAAATTAGGAACACTGTATCTGCCACGATGACTGTCACTCACCTATCTGAATTAAAACATTTAAAAAAAAAAATAAGGCTCCTTTGTCTCCGTTGCAGGGGACTTGATGTTGAGGCTGAGCAAGCAAAGACGGTGCTGGGTGCAGGTGTGGCTCCTTGGGGCCCCGGACACGTGGTTTCCTGGTGAGCAGAAGGGGAAGTGAGAGTTGTGGGTGCTTGCTGTGACCTGGGACCCACTGCAAATCCTCAAAGCCTCAGTCTGGTGGAAAGAAGAAAAACAGCCAGCAGGCTCTTTTGTTCTGTGTTGTTCTAGTGATTGCGGTAGACTTTGGGTTTTTCTTGTTGGACTGACTCAAACGACGACCCCACGTGTGTATGGCCCTTTCACACATGAGAAAGTCCCTTGTTGAGGGAAAGTTTGGGGCTGAGGTCTTCTCTCCAAGGCCACTTTTTTTTTTCTTACATGCTTTTAATAGATTTATTTGTTTTTAAAGAGCTGAGTGAAGTTCCAGCAAAATGGAGGGAAAGCAGAGCTTTGCCGTACACCAGTCCCCAGAAGCAACAGTGCTCAACACATCAGTGTGTTGGTGGCAACTGTTGGCCCTACACCCACCCACTACTATCACCAAAGCCTGTGGGTGCCTTAAGCTTGAGCGCTGGAATCATGGTGGGCATTCTATGGCATCAAACAGATGATGCCATGCACGCACCTGGCATCACAGCATCTTGGAGCAGTTTCGCTACTTTCCCCTTCCCCTCCCCTGCCTGTTCATCCTCTTGCCCCTAACACTGGACAACCACTGTTTTTTTTTTTTTTTTTACCTTCCCCAGCATATTATATCACTGTAGTTGGCTTTTCTTCACTTAGTAATATGTCTCTACAGCTCCTCTGTGTCTTTGAATAACCTGATAGCTCATTTCTCCTTAGCACTAAATGCCAACCACTGTGTTGGCACCTACCACCATCTATTCATTCATCCCCTATACAACATCTTGGTGGCCTCTGAGTTTCAGCAACTCCACCTGCAGCTTGTGGATAACCAGCAAGGAGTGTGATTGCCAGAACAGATGGGAGGGCTTTGTCCACTTTTACCGGAAACCACCACCCTGGCCATTATGCCCCGCATCCCCAGGAGCAGAGAGAGACAACTCCACGCCCTCTCTGGGTGCCGAGGCTCCCTGTTCTGATGTCAGCTCTCCTTGTAGCCGTGTGTGGTGGGGGGTGTAGCTCACTGCTGTTTTACTTGGCATGTCCTCAATGACACATGCTGTTCAATTCTTCGGCTGATTTGCCATCCATATACTCGTCTCCTTTGGTCAGCGTCTGCCCAGGTCTTCAGCTTTTGTATGTTTCAAATCCCTGGGGTATTGCAGGTGCATGGTGGCCACGTCATGGCAGGTGAGGTACCACCCTCAGCCCAGAGTTCCTTGAGATGTTCTCCTCAGCGCTGTCCTCTGGGCTCAGAGCACGTTCCCTAAGTGAGCCTATGCACCCTGAAATCCCTCACAAACACATCGTCTGTATGAGAGGGGACCTTTCCAGGCCGCAGCTGGAACATGCTCTGTGGGCCCAGGGGTACAATCACAGGGGGACCCTGTTTGCTGTGACCCTCCCAGGTGACACCTTTTGCATCAGTTTCTTGACAACAAGTTCCCCAAAGGGTCTCCATCTGGGCAACAGCAATGGCCATGTGACCTGGAGATGATCACCTGACCCTGGGCCTGGCTGGACCAGCTCCTCCCCGTGAGGAAGTGTCAGGCCTACCTCCTCTAATTCTGCAAGAGCCAGGAGGAAGGCAGGTGGGAGAGGTGCTGGGATGGGCTGACCACCCTTCAGGGGCCTGGAGGCTCTCTTGATCACCACCTCTGTCCACATGTGGCCCAACCCTTCACTCTGAAGCATCTTGACCTATCCCCCCACCTGCCCGGGACCCCTCACAAGCCCACATTGAGTTCCCTCCTTCCTTGGCAGAGAGGTAGCACAGAGCAAGGCTCGGGGACATACAGGACCATTTCAAAAAGCCACCAAAAATGAGGTTAATATTGGTACAATTGAAAAAAACTATGGGGCCAGTATTGTGTCTTATCAAGCTGAGCTACTACCTGCAATGCCAGCATCCCATATCCTCACTGGTTCATGTCTGCCTGTTCCATTTCTCATCCAGCACCCTGTTAATGGGCTTGGGAAAGCAACAGAAGATGGCCCAAGTGCTTGGGCGCCTGCACCCATGTGAGAGCTGCAAGGAGCTGCTTGCTTTGGCCTAGTCCTGGTTGTTGTAGCCTTTCGAGGAGTGGATCAGAAGATGGAAAGTATTCATCTCAATCTCTCTCTCTCTCTTTCTCTCTCTCCCTCCCTATCTCTATCTCATCTTCTCTCTCTGTTACAACGACTTTCAATAAATAGACAAATCTTTAAAAAGAAAGAGAAGGATTAGAAAAATCAGTACTTGTGCTAAAGGCCTCCAGATTGTTTCCAGTGAAAGAAGCCGCTGGCTGAGGCACCTCCCCCTGCCGTCAGCGGCCAGTTCCCAGCTCTCCTGGGTACCTCCTTGGTGGCAGCACATGCCTTCCTCACTCCCATTTAAAGATGACACCACAACATCTCTTTCCTGCACCTGGGGCAGGTGCATGCCACAGAGCCTACAGCCGACCCATCCCACTGGGCATCTCAGTAATTGCTCCACACAAATGTTGGCAAGGTCCTTTGAGTGTCCACAACTACTCAGGCCTCATGATACCAACCCTGAAGGCGCACACTGCTGCTCAGTCTGGTTCAAGCGGCGGATGACATGGGAGCAGGCCAGGGAGAGACAAAGGGATCTGGAGCTGGGCACAGGCCTGGCTACACGGAACAGCACCCTGCCTGCGAAGACCCGACTGTCCACCTCCAGGGACACACTGCCATCCCCTCTCTCCCAGGCTGCCTCACAGCGGGAAGAAGAGCCCATGACGGACGCCGTGTGAGCCTGGTCAGGCCACCGGTGGACACCCCAGACCATTCCCTGGAGGTCTGAGCTAGAGCACACAGCACCATGCTGAGTCCTGGGCAGGCAGAGGAGGGGGACCCACGGGGTCCTGTCTCGCTGTTAGGCCTAAAGAAGAGCAGGCAGGTGCTGCTGCTGCACAGGCACTCGTGGCAAACCTGAACCAACAGACTGAAAAACTAACTCCCCGGGGGGTGGCCCAGGCACACACTCAGCTGGAATGGCCCGGTCAGATCCTGGAAGTTGGCTGAGCCACAGCCTTGCACCCAAAACACTTCTGCCAGGATGCCTGCCCAGGTGACCGCCAGTCCAACCCTGGACTGACAATGCCGTCATGGTGACTGTACCTGTCACCAAGGATGTTGGCTGCAGACCTGCCTCTGGAACCCTCCTGACTTCACCCTGTACGGCCTGCCTCCCTGCGCAGGCATACAGTGGATCATGGCACCCAAGCTTCCACTGCATCTGCGTGCCTGGTCCCACAGTCAGCGTCTTCAGGGACCCACCAGTACTGGGGACTGAGTTGGACCGTGCCAGCGCCAGTTCCTGAGAAGTGAGGACTCTAGGTGGTGCTGCTGCCAGTGCCCGCTTTAGGAAGTGTGTCTTCACCCAAATGAGGCCAGGTGCCGGGTGCATGGTGAACCCAGAAGCTCGTGGTTGAGCAGCCTCTGCCCCCGCCCCCCACCTCCACCTCCACCTCCCCTGTTCGCTCCTTGTAGCTTGCAGCTACACTGAGCCAGCCCGCTGGCCTCAGCATCCCTGCCTTGCCTTCGGGAGGCTGCATCTGGGTTGTGCTTCTCCAGTAGAGAATCTCTCCCCCCAGGAAAGACGTCAGCGTTACTGATGTTTCATGCCAAAGGGCACACAAGTGGTCTGCTGGCTGGAAAAAAGTCTTACTAAAAAGCTCGAAGAAAGGGTGGGCGTTGCGGTGCAGTGGGTTATGCTGCCGCTAGGGACGCCTGCATCTATCTAAGAATGCCAAGAACAGAGTCCCAGCTGGGCTCCTACCTCCAGCTCCCTGCTAACACACACCCTGGGAGGCAGCAGGTGTTGGCTCAAGGAGCTGGGAAACCTAGGTGGAGCTCCTGGCTCTGGCCTGGCCTGTGCTGCTGTTTCAGCCATTTGGGTGGTGAATCAGCAGATGGAAGATCTCTCGATCTCTCTCTCTCTCTCTCTCTCTCTCTCTCTCTCTTTCTCGTTCTGCACTTCAAACACACAGAAGTAAACACACTGTGAAAATGAGCAAATACAATCCCTGGTTGAATAGCACAGTGCCTGCCAGCTGCCTGGGGATTTTGTTGATGTGCAGTAAATTTAAATCGAGGTGGATGCTGATGCCAAAACCCAGAGTTCCAAGACGGAAAAACAAGTGATGTGGCCCAACAGTGATTTTTGTGGATTTCCTTGTTGAAATGCTAGCATTTTAGGTGTGCTAGAGCTATTGCTAAGATCAATTTCACCTGTGTCTCGTCACGTTGTGCAATAGGGCTACCAGATTCCCTCATGACTTGCACATGTGGCTGGCATAGTTAATTGTTAAAGACAATGTTCTCCTATGGGAGGGTACTTGCAAAAGTGATTGAAAAACAGAATGGAAAACGACACAGGTCCTTCCTGTGACCTTTAAAAAGGATCCAAATAGTTACCAAAAAAGCAAGGCTTTCAAACACAAAGACCCCAGATAACCCCAAGTCAAATAAGCTGCCTCCGTACCTGGTTGTTCCAGCGGTGGTGGGCGCTGTGGCTCCGGGAGCTGGCAGTGGGAAGCACGGTGCTGTACAGGCATGAGCAAGCACAAGGCCGCTGGAGAAAGCCACTACAAACATCGTCCTCGATCATGGAAGGCTGCTGCTTGCCCAGGTGAGTGGCTGCTGAAGCCCCACCCACCACAGGTGCACACTGACTGGGGCCCAAGGCGGAGTGTGTGGGTGGGAGGATTGGAAGGGGGTCGGGGAGTGGCAGGAGCCGGCCCTCCTCCTGAAGCCCCTTTGCCCAGGAGACACATGCGTGTACCTGGCCGTGCCATGCCCTTCCCGCCTCTGCGGAGGGACCCCAGGGACCCACGTGGCTGTTACCATCCCGACTTTCCTGGAGCCAACCTTCCTGACTTCCCCACTCTCTCCCCATTCTTGGCGCGCTCTCTCTCTGGAATGTCAAGTCTCTTGCTTCTGTTACAAATCAGGCCCTTCTTTCGCCTTGACCTCCTCTGCCTCCCAACCTTTAAGACCCACCCTCTCCGTGGAGTCTACTGTAGCCAATTCCCACGCCCCAGGCCCTCCTCCCTCTCCCCTTTCCCACACTCCTTTCCGGCAGGCAGAGACGGCTTCCCCAGGCCTCTCCGATGCCCAATCGCTCTAGACTTCCAGTCTATCCCCTCCCCCTGCCCACACTTAGCCCCATCCCCATCTCTGCCTCTGAGCCTGTACCTCTTCCCACGGCCCTCCATGGTGATGGTGGTGGTGGGTGATCAGGAGTGAAGGCCCCACCCGGGCTGAGGGTCAGCTGTGCCTTTGCTGCTCCCCTCTCACAGAGAGCCCTCGAGGGCTAGCACTGCATCAGCATGCTCTGGAGGCCCAGACTCAGCATGCGTGTCGGCAAGGACGTGGCTCCCTCTAATCGTCTGTAGCCCCACTGTCCCAGGTCAAGGCCAAAGGCAGGCAGGTGCTGTAGGAACAGAAAGAAGCGAGGCGTCTGTTGAAGCACTCGAGTGGGAAGGTGACTCTTGGTTCTCTTTGGGCTTTAATTCCTTCTGTCACTGAGGCACCCATCATCATGTGCTTGACCCCGTCTATTGCTTTATGTGCTCATCTCATCCAGAAATGCTCTCACAGATACACCCAGAAAAACATCAAGCTCAATGTCTGGGTACCTGCTGGCTAAGTCAAGTCGACGCACAACACGACACAACGCAGGTCCTTGCAGGCTGTGCCAGGGACAAGCCGTGGAGGTGACAAATTACCATGTAGCTTTGATCCCTAGCAGCACCCTAGTGATGCACCCCTGGGTGGGCCTTGGACACCTGTAGGGCCACCTCCCAGGGAGCCCAGGCACAGGGCTCAGGGCTGTCCCTGGGACCCCAGGTGCCAGCACTGGTAGCTTGGTAGTGTGCCTAGGACTGTGCCGAGAGCAGCTGGGGGTTGAGGGGTGGGGTGGAAATTCAGAGCAGGAAAGAAGAATGAGGGGTGAGAGCAAGGTTTCCCTAAGGCTCTGGTTTAAGCTCAAAATCACTTCTGCGCCCGTGTGGCTTATTTTCTTCTATTGCATTCTACCTTTTGTATCTAAGAAGGGAGAACTGGATATGGATGAAGAACCGAGAACAAAACCTACTTCTGTGTACATGTAAGTCAGACACGCAAGGGGGCCAGCAGCCCTCCTCCACAAAGCACACGCCTTCCCTAAATCCCGCTCCTTCTGGATCAGGGGACTTTAAAGTCCCACGTTGACACCAGGGATGCGGAGTCCAATTCACCTGCCTACTCTCTAATCTGAAATCGAATGAGCTGAGCGTTTCAGGTGACATGCTTGTATCGGAGCCAAAAACAGGCAAACCAAACCAGGGACCGAGACCCCAGCAACCTTGGTAGGTGGGCGGCCATGGGCTGTAAACAGGGTGTGGGGCGGAGGGCCCTTGTCTCTTTTCTTACAGTTCATGGTTTACGCAAGGAATGCCACATCTCTGGGGTGCCCCACCCAAGGGTGTGCAGGGGTGGCACTGTCAGGGAGGAGAGAAGGTGTTGGGACAGGAGAAGGAGTCCCTCCCCAGCCCCAGGCTTAGGGCAGGTGCCCAGATGGGAGATGTTCCCAAAGTGAGCAAGTTTGAGAAACATTTTGGGAGGCAGGGATGAGGCTGCTAGTGTTGGATGCTGCTGAGAGAGGAAGTTAGAAGAAAAAAAAAATTACCCGTGGGGACAGCCGTCCTTCGCGAACAGAAAAGATGTTATTAGTTCCAGCATCTCCTGAGGCTTTCCTAAAATGAGCAGAAGACTCTTTTTAGACAAGGACACAGATGATGGGGTTTGTATGAGTTGGGGGGCTGCGGTGGCTGAACAGGCTATTCCTCCACCTGCAAGTGCCAGCATCCCACATGCACACTGGTTCGTGTCCCGGCAGCTCCACTTCCCATCCAGCTCCCTGCTGTGGCCTGGGGAAGCAGTGGAGGATGAATCAAGTCCTTGGGACCCTGCATCCACATGGGAGACCTGGAAGAAGTCCCTGGATCCTGGCTTCAGATCGGCTCAGCTCCGCCCAATGTAGCTACTTGGGGAGTGAATCAATGGATGGAAGAAATTCCTCTCTGTCTCTCCTTCTCTCCGTAAATCTGCCTTTCCAATAAAAAATGAATAACTCTTGTAAAAAATAAAAAGAAGGGTATATAGCTTTCCAAACTTGCATCAGAAGAAGCTGATCTTTTCATGTTTCCAAGAATCTTTTGAAGTTCCCCTACCTGCACATATTATATATAACACACGTTACACATTACCTGATATATAATATACTATATGCTATAAGGAATGTTTAACATAGTATATATTGCAACAATACATACACTATCACATGATTTTTTGCATGATATATATATCGATGTAGTTAAAAGTTATCACTTTTCCTCTTTTTTCTGCCCTAGACACCCCTTGGCATCTGAGGAAGCTGCAAGGACACGTGGGAGCAAGTGTCCTGATGTGTTTCAGCTCATTTAAGGGGCGTGACTTGCACGTGCTGCTGTAGCCCTGATGCAGGGTGGCTTCCCAGCAGCCGTGCCGGACCCTCTCTGATGGACTCAGGCAGACTTGCAGCTCCCCAGAAATGCCCACAGGTGTGCTCACTTGCTCACCTGCATCTGGCCACATCTTGCTGTGATGGACACGCAGGGGCTCTGCTTAGGAGCCTCCACAAACAGCTGAGATGGCGTGCCAAGCGAGCCACCTGGCCACCAGCTTGATGCCAGTGTGAGACAAGACAGAGAAATGAGAAGCAACATTTGTGAAAGGACACAGCTTGCTCTCGGGCGGCTTGCTTCTGTCCTCCTGGACTTTGCATGGGACTGGATGCCCATTGCCCATTGCCCGTGCCTGTGTCAGAAGCTCACAGCTGTGGCTGTGCGGGGAGAGGTCCTCACCAGAGCCTTGTGGCTCAGTCTCCACCCAGGACAGCTGGCTGTGGATTCCCTGACATCACTGATCTTAACCTGCCCCCTGTCCCTGGATTGCTGCCAGGATGGGATAAAGTTGCAGACGGTGCGCACCTGCTGTGGGTTAAGGCCGTGTGGTTCGGGCCTCCCCCCCACCTCCCATGGATTCTGTTAGTTAGCCCCAGGTGCAGGCATCCGTGACCCAAGCTCCAGCGTTGGAGCCCTCAGGATGGCTGTGGCCTGGGAGAGCTTGCATGAGGTTACGGTCAAGGCTTGCAAACCTGCCTGTGTTCAGCCAGCTGTGCTGTGGGTGCAGGTGGAACCGGGACCACGAGGAGCCTGTATCTCTAGGAACAGGGGGAGGCTTGCTTGCTGCACTTCAAGGCAGACACAGAGTTCAAGGGTCCAAAGAAACCCCATGTTTGCTGGTGGCCAGCTCCAGTTCGGGAAGGGTGTGTGGAGCCGGTGAAAAGACATATGGGCACTGCCACCTGGTGCCCTCACCAACAGCTCAAGGAGTTGTCCTTTTTATTTACTCAGACACACCACAAACTTCTGCACACACGAGTGATTGTTCTGTTTTTAACTTCATGACCAAGCTGGTATGCACAGATGTCCTGTTGATTAATTTTTTTTACCTCATGGTCAACCAGGTGCTCTTAAAGATAATTCTGTAAGTTACTATAGTCAGTTTCTTCAAAGCAAAACCATTTTTCATTCTTTAATAGTAGCCTTTAGGTGACCGCCAGGACTCCAAGGCCAAGGCATATGCGATTACCTACTCATCAGTAATACATTCCCACTAGATTTCTGTTTCTACTACTTATCTGTCACTTAATGGGAGAAATACATCGCAAGGGAAAAAAACATAAAGATCCAAAACAAAAAGTCTCAAACATGAAATCCCCCTACAACTGCAGGCTCTATAAACCCATAAACAGTTAAACAATAATTAAAAGCATATCTCTATGATATTAGTAAAAGCACCCTATAATTCCTCCAGCCAAAAAAAAATTATAAAAGCGGCTAAAACAGATATATTTTCTATGCTCCAAACAGCTGCAAGGACAGGCTAACCTTTAAGGTCACACAATAACTGTATTTATCGCCATAGCAGTTTTAGCTCATACTTCCCCCTCCTTTCATTAATTTTTAGGATTCTTATCAAGCTCTTTTCCAGAAGGTGTGCTATATGTCTGGGGCAGGTTCCAGGGCAATAGTTAGGCACACAATAAAGTGTCCGAAATGGCATGGAGTTTATTGTGCTCCTGTTTGTAAGTTGTCAAAGGCCCATTCACCAAGACATTATCAGCAACACTGACTCCCAAGCTCACATCATTTGCAAAAAGCCATCTCACAGGGGCAAACAATGCCTCACTAGATTACAGAATTCTTTTTTTTTTTAAAGATTTATTTATTTTATTACAAAGTCAGATATATAGAGAGGAGGAGAGACAGAGAGGAAGATCTTCCATCCGATGATTCACTCCCCAAATGAGCCGCAACGGGCCGGTGCTGTGTCGATCTGAAGCCGGGAACCTGGAACCTCTTCCGGGTCCCCCAAGCGGGTGCAGGGTCCCAATGCATTGGGCCGTCCTCGACTGCTTTCCCAGGCCACAAGCCGGGAGCTGGATGGGAAGTGGAGCTGCCGGGATTAGAACCGGCGCCCATATGGGATCCCGGGGCGTTCAAGGCGAGGACTTCAGCCGCTAGGCCACGCCGCCGGGCCCGATTACAGAATTCTTAGCGGGGTGGTTGAGTGTCCATACCAAGGGGGTAAAACTGCGTCAAAGTGGTTGGAGAGACATCCGCCAGGCCTTGCCATACAGCGGGAAGCTCCTCGCGGCCTTGACAACAGGAGAGCTGTTCTCTTCACACCTCTGTGTCATCCACACCACTGCACGGACCCCAGCACACGTTCTGGAAAGTTTAAAAACCCTCACAGGCATGGATGCAACCACACAACTGTGGACTGCAAAATATCTGCACCCAAGAGCTTACCTATTAACTACATTTTCCATCAACACTTCCCTGGTATTTCAGAAGACTCGCTTTCTGGGTCAAACACTGCACTAACTCCACTCGGCTCTCCTGAAAACACGGGCGTTCTCTGTACTGCAGCTTTGCAGAGCAGCCCTCGTCCCTTCGTTCCTGGGGGCGCAGCGACCCCGTGTGGCCGCTGCCCAGTGTAGCCGCCGGCTGGAGGCTTCATTATTGAAACCAGCAGGTGTCCGGCGGTGGAAAGGAGAGGCAAGGGTCCCACTCCGACCGGGGACGGGTGGACTGGTACGGCACGAGGTGAGTTTTCTCCCAGCCCTTTGATGGGGCGGAGCGGGGTACTGGAGTACACAGAGTGGGCTGAGTGCGCACCCCCTCCAGGTGCAGGGGCCTGAGGGTCCACTTGTGCCCCCTCTGGCTGTTGCAAGTAAGATGAAGGTGAGAAGCAGGTGAGCCCCAGGGAACTCAGCTTTGATCAGGATGTGGGGATGGGGCTGCCCTGTGTGGGACTGAAGGGCCCATAGGGGTTACCTAAATCAGGCTCACAGAGCCACACTACGGGTGCTGTTACAGGCGAGTCAGTGAGGGACTGCTTATGACTGCTGCTGAAGTATCCTGGGAGCTTCATGCAAGGAATTGCCTCTCACCCACGTAACCTGAAGTGCCCCAGAGGAAGGTGGCCAGGGCTGCTGGGGGAGCCCCATGGTGCCGTGTCAGATCCCGAATCTGTCTCCTGCATCGGCAGAGCTTCTGTATGATCTCAAAGACACGATTTATGCGTTCTGGCCACAGTGTGTTGGCTAGAGCCCCATCCATTGCTTCCGAGTTCCAGGCAGGAAAATGAATGAACGGGGACAGAGAAAAAGGCATTTTCTGCCAGAGACAGAAACTTCCCTACCATGCCATTTGCAGCAGCCTCACCCAAGCCCTCCCTGTTACCTCGCCGGCCAGCCCACCTGCAAGCCAGGCATGGGATTGTGGTGTGTAACATGGAACATGTTCCTCAGAAAGCAGCCTCCCCTGGAACTGACGGTGCTGATGCTGGCACCCAGTTCCTCACAGCCTACTCCACTGTCCCAGACTCCTTCAGTTCTGCCAGAGGCTGTAACACAGACTGCAAACAGAGAAAACCTGAGCCTCGAGCAGCCCCCACACTCCACAGACTTGACCTTGACCTGTCCAAAGGCGGGAGAGCTACAGAATGGGGCCGGATTTTCCACCCCAGTCCTGGTCTTGCGCAGCTGTATAAAATCCAGTTGGCCTCAACCATTTCCCTGTACAGTGAACAGCAACCTAACTCCACGTGCCAGCAGACTGCAAACTACTCTTGTAACCCATAGCCAAACCACAGCCAATCACAATCTAGTCAAACCCTGTTGTTCGAGTAAGACAGATGGGGAGTTGTGACCAATCAACTGTCTGCCTCACTTTGCGGGTGGGGTGCCTTTTTTTGTTCCTGCGACACTTCCTGGGCTCTGACTATAAACTGAACCTGCCATGAGTTGGGGCGGATGATCATTTTGATTCTAGAATAGCAAGTTAAGCCAGTTTAGAGCGTGCACCACTGAAAATGTTGCCGTTGGGTGCTTTATCATTAGGGGTCCAGAGGGACCCTGGGGACCAAATCAGACCAGACTCAAGTTTGGTAATAGCTTGATGGTTCCCACCACCACTCTGGGGTCAAACGAGGGGTCAGGCTGCACCTGAGGTTTTTAAAACTTTTGTGTTGTTCAGAAATACCCTCTTCCTGGAGTGGTACCATGGTGGATTCAAGTCCCAGCTGCTCCAGCTCCATGATTTAATGTGCCTTGGAAGGCAGCACAAGACGGTCCCAGTGCTTAGGTCCCTGCCACCCATGTGCCACCCATCTAAATCCAGGAGCCAGGAGCTTCTTCTGGGTCTCCTACATGGGTGCAGGGTCCCAAGGCTTTGGGCCATCCTCTACTGCTTTCCCAGGCCACAAGCAGGGAGCTGGAAGGCAAGTGGAGCAGCTGGGACACAAACTGGTGCCCATATGGAAGGAATCCTGGCACATGCAAGGTGAGGATTTTAGCCATTGGGCTATTATGCCGGACACATCAAGGAATATCTCTTTTTTTTTTCACAAAGACTAAAATGGTATTAACTTAAAAAAAATGGCTTTGTTGCAAATTCAGCAGTTTAACTGAGAAACATAAACTGGGATGGGAAAGTAAAAAGATAGTGGTACTTGGTGGCTGTAGCTGAACATTATGCAAGGACACGGCACAGGAGACAACTTCAGTAGCTACCAAGGCTGTGCAGCAGCCACAGGGATCCTGACCCAACAGGAGTTCCGCTTAAACGACAGCTCAAAGGGCAGAGAACGGGGAGCCTGGTACCGGCCAGTCCAGTCCTTTATTGCAAACAACTAGGACTTGTTCCCTCTTAAGCCAACAGAGCTCTTTCCTTGGTGTTCCCACCAGAGGGCGCCCTCGATAGACCCAGCAACATTGACCGGGTTCTGAGAGTTGTTGCCTGGGTTCCATCTGAGTGAACAGGGGGAGCCACCGGCAAAGTCAGGACTAGTGCCTGATCCTGGTGATGCTGGAGCCGTCTATTCTAACACAAACCTCGCTTGAGCAAATCCACAGGGGCTTTGAATCAGGCATAAGGAGTATCTACTATCCCACGACAGTGAGGCCATTTTCAGTGTGATGAAAGGCTAGAAGGGCACGCTCTACTCGAAAGCAAAGACTTGACGTGGTGGACACTCAGGCGTCCTGTGGAACACCATGAAGAAACCATATGTGAAGGCAACATGCTCATCGGTTTCCTGGAGATCTAATCCTAACATCGCAGTGTATAATGTGCCCACCGACTCCAAATGGCCCCCAGTAAGAGGCCTCTGCTCAGCTCTCCTCAGCACAGCAGAGTGAGCAAGCCACAGGCTGTTTGACTAACGTCTCACAAGAATCAACAGTATACGCACGGGGGCATGAATGCACCAGGGTTTCCTGAAGCCCACTGAATTTTTGCCAGACACTGCAACAGCACTTGGCAAAATAACTTCCTGTTATTTCCCATCAAGTAGTGCGCTGAAATGTATTCCATTTACCTCTTACGACAACCGTGCACGGTGAGCACAAAGTTTTGGTGGAAAAGCTACAGTTTTCAAAGCAGAGTTTCCTGTATTCAGGGTAAAACCTGACAGCTGAAGGGATTTCCCTCCTATCTGAGAGGAGAAAAACTATGCAAACATCTCCCTCACCTTCTGGGTTTAGTTGGCAAGTTTTCCAGGACTTGCTGGAGGCTGCAGATCATGGATGTCAGACTTCTCACAGCCTTAGCACTGCACACACTCTCCGAGAATGCACTTTCTAAGCTATTACCCTGTAAACAGAAGTACAAACACGCTGTTAACCAAGTGAAACTGCTCTATAACATACAAGGTAGACTGGACGACCTTACAAGTGGTTTGTTCATGAGTGTAACGCTCAGACATCAGAAGCAGCTCTCCAGGAACATGGGGAAAAAATACAGGCCTACTGCATATTACTTTCCAAAGCTTAACTCAACCAACTGAAACCAGGGGCAGCGACAGTCAAATCGGAACAAAGCTTTTTGGCAGGTTCCATACACTGGAATTCCAGTCAGGAGACTGGAATCTCAGGAGACTCTTCTTTTGGATCTAATTTGCATCTAAAAACTGCAACGGGGCCTGGTGTGGTAGCCTAGCAGCTAAAGTCCTCGCCTTGCACATGCCAGGATCCCAGATGGGCGCAGGTTCTAATCCCAGCAGCCCTGCTTCCCATCCAGCTCCCTGCTTGTGGCCTGGGAAAGCAATTGAGGATGGCCCAAACCCTTGGTACCCTGCACCTGCGTGGGAGACCCGGAAGAAGCTCCGGGCTCCTGGCTTCAGATTGGAGCAGCCCTGGCCATTGTGGTCACTTGGGGAGTGATTCATCGGATGGAAGATCTTCCTCTCTGTCTCTCCGCCTTTCTATATATCTGCCTTTCCAATAATAAAATAAAATAAATCTAAAGCAAAAAACAAAAAACCTCTGCAACTTCTTTGGTCTTGCTAGTGTTATATTTGTCAGGAATGGTGAGGCTCGTGACTGTTGAGTGTAGCATCAGATACAGTGATTTCTCATGCCGATACATTGAATATGCCATGGGGTAATCCCCAGTTGACCGTTTTTGTGGATGGAGCTTATGGTAGAAAACCAGAGAATAAACATTACACAGAGCATGCTATTATCATTTAAAGGAATTCATGGAGAGAGAAACTCTCCTTCAGTTTAAGTCAACTCAAACTACACGGCTTTACGCTCTTACCCAAGCTTGTCATGTAGCTAAAGACAATTTGGAAAATATTTATACAGAAACACATATGCTTCTGATGTTGCCAGTGATCTCATTATGTTATGAAAACTGAGAGATTTTCTCATTTCTGGTAAAACCTCCATCGAAAACAGATTTCAGGGGCCGGTGCAGTGTATAACAGACTGCTCCTTTCCCTGCCTGCGCTGGTATCCCATATGGGCACTGGGTTGTGTCCTGGATGCCCCATTTCCCAATCCAGCTACCTGCTTATGGCCTGAAAAAAGCAAAGGAAGATGGCTCAAGTTCTTGGGCCCCTGCACCCATGTGGGAGACCCAGAAGGAGCTCCTGACTCTTGGCTTTGGACCAGCCTGGCTCTGGCCTTTGCAGTTGTTTGGGGGAGGGAACCAGTAGATGGGAGATCTCTCTCTCTCCCCCGCCCCGCCTCTGTAACTCTGCTGTTCAAGAAAAAATAAAAAAGCAGGTTTCGGGGCCCAGCATGGTGGCCTAGCAGCTAAAGTCCTCATCTTGCAGGTGCCAGGATCCCATATGGGCGCCGATTCTAATCCCAGCAGCCTTGCTTCCCATCCAGCTCCCTGCTTGTGGCCTGGGAAAGCAGTCGAGGACGGCCCAAAGTCTTGGGACTCTGCACCCATGTGGAAGGCCTGGAAGAGGCTCCTGGCTTCGGATTGGCCCAGCTCTGACTGTTGTGGTCACTTGGGGAGTGGATCATCAGAAGATCTTCCTCTCTGTCTCTCCTCCTCTATATATATCTGACTTTGCAATAAAAACAATAAAATAAATCTTAAAATAAAAACAGATTTCCAGTGGATGAACTCCTTTATGCTAACTTGATTCCATTAAAAATTAAGATTGAATCTGGGCGCTGGTGTTCTGACATAGCAGATAAAGCCGCAGCCTGTCTTGCCCACATCACATGTGGATGCTGCTTCATATCCCAATTGCCCTAATTTCAACCCAGATCCCTGATAATGGCCTGGAAAAAGCAGTGGAGGATGGCTCAAATGTTTGGGTCCCTGCCACCCATAGGGGAGACTCGGATGAAGGTCCTGGCCCTGGCTTTGGCCTAACCCAGTCTTGGCCATTGTAGCTGTCTGGGAATGAACCAGCAGATGGAAGATCTCTCTTTAACTCTCTCAAAATAAATCAATAAACGTAAAAACATTAAAGACTGAATCCCCATCTATAAAACTGATCTTGGGCAACTAAGGGAATGCCATAGCAGATTCTCATGCCAAGTGAGCTAGTGTTGACATGCTTAGGCAAGTCGAGTGAACTCCATGAAACTAGTCCAAGTCAACTTGTTTAGGATTATCTGTTCAATAAACAGTACACAGACCTCGGTTCAGAAAAAGAAATTGATATGAAAGGATGTGAATTCCTGTTGAGAACGGATTCAGGAAGTGGACACAGCTCTCTGGTCATTCCTGAGTCCTAACAGCTCTGCACTCTACAATTCACCTGACACAGGCAAGATAACCCAAATTATGAAAAAAGGAATTCATAAGGTGATAGTTCTAAAGTGGCTAAAACGGCTTACATATAATGTTTGGTCTGCCAAATCCAAAAAAACTGGGAAGACAACAAAAACTTTAGATGGCGCACTTCCATCACCTGAGGGCCATGTGAACACTTACAGATGCTCTTCCTTCAGTTGCCATTCTCACTGGCGGAATGTTTTCTAGTTGGGTGGAAGCTTCCCCGTGCGGGAAGGCCGATGCTCTAACTGAGGAATGATTAGAAATCATACCTTCTTTACAGAGCATCCCAGGAAAAATCTCCAGTGATAGACAAATCCATTTTCCTAGACAAACCACAATGCAATTAAACATGACGCTGCCAACATGGCAGTATCACAGTGATTCCTGCTGCCCTCCGTGAGTCTGAGGATCACAGAGTCCATGGGTTCACAACGGTGTCTCTGTTGGCTTTAGTGGCAATCAGGTCCACTCCTACTGGAAAACAGAAATTGTATGAGATAATTACCAGAAGGCCTCTGCCCTTCGGGACAGAGGACACATGCCTCCTGGATCCATTAGGTAAAAGAAGTTTTTCACACTTCATGACCCCCCAGTGGTGACAACTAGACCTCTTACTCTACAGTGCAGACACTGGACCTTTCAGAAACAAAATCAGAGGGAAAAAAATGTCCTTGAAACTCACTGGGTAGAAACCTCCCAAGCTCTTCTCACTGTCCAAACTACAAAACAAAACAAAACAAAACAAAAAAAAAACAAAAACAAAAACAAAAAACCCAAAAAAACCTTCCCAACTTCAAGGACCCCTCTGGGTGCTTGCAGTGGGACACCTGTTGAAGACTTCAAGGGAACGCTGACCAAGGAAATCTCTGCTCAGCAGCTGTCACGCTAAGACACGGACAGCTTCCCCAAGGTTCGGATCAAGACTTCTGTCACCATATATGTCTTATCCTTTCTCTTCTTGTTCCTTTACGCTGCCATTTTGGCCCTTTCCCTCATGGGGCAGCATCAGTAGAAGGCTTTAGCAAAGAGAAACCGGGGGAAATCAGAATGCCCTCAGGATCTGGAGAACAACCGCACCAAAAGGCCAGGAAATGGTCCCACTCATGCCAACATTTAACTGTTTCCAACAAGAACACATCCTGAAGCACTGAAGGGAGAATGGAAAATTATCCTTGATGTTGTCAATGCTACCATACTTTGCTTCTCAAAGCTCACTGACTGGTGCTCTAAGCAGCGCCACCACGAACACAGCCACTGCCAATGGCAATCGCACAAAGCATACTGTGCTTCTAGGTGCCAGACAATTGAGATCTGAACTGTCTAAGGTAGGAGTGACAGCTCACATAACGTCACCGGATTTAAGATCAGCAGGAACCTTGGCACGACACAATGATGTCCCTTACAATAGGTGTTAGACCATCTGCAAGGAAACCGGCCATTTCTCTTTGTTCACGCATGCAGATTCATGGGAAAACAGAACTAACTTGCTCAAGATGGTCACCAGAGGGCCACTTTACAGCTCTGAAAGACCCAGAGTGGGTCTGCGCATAATTCACTTATTCTTTTTTGTTATTGTTAAGACTTTTTTTTTATTGGAAAGGCAGATTTAGAGAGAGGAGAGTCAGAGAGGAAGATCTTCTATCTGCTGATTCATTTCCCAAGTGGCCACAGTGACCAGAACTGAGCCAATCTGAAGCCAGGCGTCTCCTCTGGGTCTCCCACATGGGTGCAGGGTCCCAAGGCCTTGGGCCATCCTCTACTGCTTTCCCAGGCCACAAGCAGGGAGCTGGATGGGAAGTGGAGCAGCTGGGACACAGACCAGCTGGATTTAAGGCAAGGATTTAGCCACTAAGCCACCATGCCAGGAACCAAGAATTATTCTGTATGCCTTTTCACTCGTTTGGGTCTTGCTATTTCAGTAGGCACACTCCTGCCTTCCAAACAGTGTCTCGGCACTATATATTATGTTTATTTACTCAGAAGCTGTCAATAGTTACAGGTCATCCCTTGTCTAAGAGAGGGTCTCATGTAGGTTGGAGCAGAAAATGTAAAACATAAGGCACATCTAATTAATTTAACAAGAATCCTTTCTCTGTGTCATCACTAGGTCACCTTTATGAGTTAAACACAGGTGCGAATCCAACCTAAGGTCCCCGGATTGACCAAGTGCAACAGCGGCAATTAGTTTCTCGTTTACTTTTTCATATTTCGATACTCTAATCTCGAAGCCCGCCTAACAGCAGAACCTCGGCTAAAAAAAAGTGATTTTATAAGGATGCAGCAGTTAAGAGGTGAAAGCCAAGATGAACAGAAGGTAAGGAGTTAGCAGGGTGACAAGCCCTTCTAGGATACAACCATGAATGTTGTGGAAAACATTTCAGTCCAACAGAGAGAAGGTGCCACTGGGCAGGCAGCTAGTCGAGGCTGATTTCTCCCTGGATGGCGGCTGGCCCAGCGCCTCCTTCCAGCTCAGGGGGAGCTTCCATGTGGTTACATTTTGGTGAACTGAAGGGCTTTAAGTAGGGACGGTACAGAAAGGCTCTTTTGGTTTGCTGCCACTCACCCATGTTACAGGGCAGGAGAGGGGTCCTCATTAACCTACCCCATAACTATATTTGGGAAAAAGCAAGCTTTGTGCTTTCAACAAGAAGAACCATCCACATGTAGCTATTATGGCTTCAGTAAAAATGTCACGGGCTTTCAGCATCTCAGTTGCACCGCAGACAAGCCGGAGGGAAATCATGAGTCAAGCTCCTTAAGCAGAAGGAATGTAAAAATACCAGCGACTGCCCCGCACTGCAGTACCTGTGTCTGATTTTCTCCTGGTGGAACTGAAGCGTTCGTGTGGGAACACTTTCAACAAAACCAAACTGGAACGCCCTGACTTTGAACGGGAGGTTTTGTCCCTTTCTGAGAAACGGTGGAAAAGGACAGAAGGGCGGGGGGCAGGAAGAAGCACGCTGTCCTTCCTCAGCCGGGTTTGCTGAACCCAAGTTTGTGTTTCTTGAAGTTTAGCAGGCGGCTTCCTTTGTCATGTGGAGGTAGGATAGCACGACCTTGGTTCCACATCCTGAGAACAGGGAGAGTACCAGCAAGCTCGTACCCTGCCATCTGTGGACGGAGGGGTGCTGCTGCGCAGACAGCACAGAGCAATCAAACCCAGTTTCCTCTCCCATCAAAAAGCAAAGACCTGTGTCATCCTCCGCATTGTTACTAGGAACAATCGGCAGAGAATAGTGAATGGTTTGGGTTCCGAGAACTACAGGCACTCTGACGTTTTAAGAGTGAGGATGAGAAAGCTAAAGCTTCCCAATGTTACAGGAAACTGGGCAAGGACAGGTCCCTTCAGGAGAGCTCCCGGAGAAGCTGTGACCACACTGTGGGCCTGTGAACACCTCCAGCCATCATAGCCTGCAGACATGGCCTCAGCACACAGAACCAAGACAGAAAATGGACAATGCTGCTCAAGATTAGAGTCATAAGAGGTGCAGTTTGTTTCTTTTTAGATGGCCAGGTTAGAAGGCACTTGAATACTTTTGGTAAGGCATGAATTAATAGTATTGCTCAGAAATTGCTTGACTTGAGGCCACATTTGAGAGGAGATGTGAATTTCTTTGGAGGGGTAGATGTTTGACCCAGCAGTTAGGCCTGGGGCTGTCCACATCACTCTCCGCCAGCCGTGCCGGTGCACCAGCCCGGCTCCAGTTCCTGCATCCAGTTCCTTGTTCATGGGAGGCAGCCATGGGGGCCCAAGGACTGGGTTCCAGTCACCCACATGAGGTGCCTGCATCACACAACTGGGGCGTGTTCTTTTGTTCTTTCTCCCTCTCAAATATATAATTTGAAAATTTCTTATCTATCATCAAGTTACGCAATTAAAATGTTTTTTAACTTGCATGATGAAACTGCATTTAGTTACAACTATACTACGAAATTAATCATGAAATCATAAAGTCTTCCTAATACAATAATTGGTAGACTGATAAAGTAGCAACATTTTCTATCATGAAACCTACTTCTTAACCTATACCCTAAAAAATGTATTTTTCTTTCTAGATAAAAACACAGTTGCTCCTTACTGTCTAGCCACCTGAACCTGCTGTGAAGGGAGTCCTACTTCCTTGTGAATTCAAACAACACGGAAACCACTGCTGGTGTCCTGTGCTCTCCGTGAATTGCATTCTCAAAGTCTCTGCTTCCAGAAGTTTCTTAGGTTGTTTTCCAGCCGTAGGCGATGTTCAGATCTCAGACTAATCTTGCACAGGTCAGACTGCGCCAGGCACAGACTCTTCCCTTGGCTAAGTGCTCCGTTCAATAACCTAGCCAACAAGCATTTTATAAAGCACAGGGAACAGGTTGGTTACTCATCCATGCCTGGCACTCCTACAGGTACAAGGACTTCCTGAAGCCTTGACGGAGGCAGGAAATCAATGACTTCTCTCTCTGGCATTAACCAGCCCCTGGCAACTACCCATCTTACATTTGATGCTCACTGATGTTCGTCAAATGGCAGGGAAATCACGCTAAGGATGGTCAGCTGAGCCTTGCGAGCCCACGGTCCACCAGGACCAGGCAGGGCCACTAGGGTTACTCTGCAAAAGAAAAGAAAGGAAGACATAGGGTGAATGCCTGACATACCACTGGCTCCCCAGGATGGTCTTTTGTTTAACCAACAGAAAAGTGAACAAGAATTAAACAACATCTTCTGGGTTAGGGGTATTTCACAATTCCTCCAGCCCACAGAAGAGAGTTAACTTATACATGTAAAAGTGGGAAGACTGAAAAAATAATAGAAGCTTTTAAGACTTCACATCTTCCATTGGTTGCAAAACAGGCAAAACAGAAGACCATAATTTTTACCTCCACTTTCTGATGTCCTATGCAATGGTTTCATAAGTTCAAGTATGCTATATGAAGCATAATACTAGTAAAAATACAAGTGTGTGCACAAGTTTTAATACTATAACAGTCTATAGTATATGTCTATATGTATGAAACGTACATACATACCATTGTATATGGTGATTATGAATTTATATCCATAAGAATGTGTGTATACATCATTTGATGCAAAATATCTATGCACATGTACATACAATAAACTTCATTTCACATCCTCAAACAGGCACTTGTAGATTGAGCTGGAAGATCAAGCTGATTGTACACTTGGTCTCAGCAGTCCTGGGACTGGCAGTAACACATCCCAGTGTTACTTGTAACTGCTCCAGGGCCTTGCGTTTCCTTTCATCCCTATTCTACATGTAGGGAGAGCTCCTGTCTTAGCGATGGAGTAGACCAGGGAGTGGATTTTGCTCTTAGATTCCACCAAAGGATCTGGAGCAGCACTGTGGCCAGAGCTCAGGCAGCAGCCCAGCATCCTGTGAGGAGGACACTGCCCCATCCTGCAGAGGTAGCCGCCAACAACCTTACCCCTCCTCTATAAAGCGATCCAAGCAGCCTTTTGAATGAGAGAGGCCTCACGCTACCGTAAATCCCTCTGTAGCTGGCATAATGACCCCTAATGACGTGTACACAGTGTAACATCTTTACAACATGTGAATAAGGTGTCTTCTACGTCAATAGGTTTGCAAGTGTGATCCAGGTAAGTGCCTACAGGTGGTTGTGGTTCAATCACGAGTCATAAGGATATGTGACTAAGGGGCTAATGGTCCACACCATGTGATATTACTGGCTGTGAAGGTGGAGGAAGGGGGCCACCAGCTAAGGAATGGGCTGTAGGAGTGGGTGAAGCTGGCACATGGAAGGGAACAGATTATCCCCTGAAGCCTCCAGGAAGAAATACACTCAGCCATCACCCCATCAGAGCCTGCCAAGACCATGTCAGGCTTCTGGCCTACAAAACTGCCAGGTAATAAATTTGTGTTGTTTTCAGTCACAACATTTGTGACTATCTGTTGCAACGGCAACAGGAAGCTAACAGACTGATTTGGGTCAATAAGCAAAAAGCTTCACGGGAGGAGACAATTCGTCCCCTAAAGTGAGTTAGTGCAGTCACCTTGCTTTCTGAGCCCAAGTTAGTGTATCAGGCAGTCAGTGGGCTTCTAAGAGAAGAGAGCAGGAAGAATTTGGAGAACATTTTTTTGGCACTCAAAGTACCCCTCCTTCCCACCACCAAGTTTAGAAAAAAAATAAAAAACCAGAACTCAGGCTGCAGAGACAAGACATAAAGATTTATAAAGAGTGGTAAAAGACACAGAAGATATTTCTTCGTAGCCAATGCCATTGGGGGGCTTGTCCTATTTCTGCACCCATTTCCCAGGACAGGTGCATGCCCATGTATGATGGGAGGAGCCACAAGCTCTGTCCACCCATTTCCTAGGACAGGTGCATGCCCATGTACGATGGGAGGAGCCACAAGCTCTGTCCACCCATTTCCCAGGACAGGTGCATGCCCATGTACAATGGGAGGAGCCACAAGCTCTGTCGTTATTCCAGACAAGCTTCACACGAGCTCTCTCCTTTGCATGTGGAAGAGAGGAGTCGCTTGAGCTTAGAAATAGCCCCTCAGGCCTGCATCCCACTCACTGTGTAAGGAACCAGCGTCACGCGTGGGGACTGTGGCTCAGGGGTAAAGCTGGTGTCTGTGACAGCGGCAGCCTACAGGGATGCCAGCTTGTGTCCTCGCTGCTCCACTTCCGATCCAGCTCCCTGCTAAAGGCCTGGAAAAACAGCAGGAGATGGCCAAGGCTTGGACCTTTGTCACTCACGCAGGAGACCCAGATGAGGGTTCTCACTTCCATGTGGCCCAGCCCTGGCTGCTACTGTCCTCTGATGAGTAAAGCAGCAGGGTGATAAAGCTCTCTCTTCTTCCCTCCATCTCTGCAACGCTTTCAAATAAAATCACTCTTTATAAATATTCACTTATTTTTACTTGAAAGGCAGAATTACAGAGAGAGAGAAGAAGAAAAAGAGATCTTCCATTTACTGGTTCACTCTCCAAATAGACACAATGGCCAGAGCTGGGCTGGTCTGAAGCCAGGAGTCAGGAAATTCTTCCAGCTCTCCAGCAGAGCTACAGGTGCCCAAGGGCCTGAGCTCTCCCCTGCTGCCTTCCCAGGCCATTAACAGGAGCTGGGTCAGAAGCGGAACTTTTAGGACTAGAATTGGTACCTATATAAGTTGCTGGCACCACAGGCAGAGGCTTAACTTGCTATGCCATGGTACACCTCTAATATATATAAATCTTAAAAAAGAGAGAAGAAAGGATCATTTTTAAGAAAGCACTCGAGGAAACACCAGAAAGAGCTTGAATGATGGGACTGCAGGCCACAAAGAATAGGTATAAGAATTCCACTTTCACAAGAACTGTGGGCATTTGTCTTCCCTCACTCCACATCTGTGAATAAGGCATAAGGTGGCATGATATGCAAAGCATGAAGTGTCTGGGCCAATGTGAAAAAATTATTATTTAAAGTCTTACAATGTTGGTGAGAAAAGCAAATGCATAAAAGCTGGGAGCCAGGCAGAATACAAGGACTTTCCTTAGCAATGATCTTCTTCTCCCATGAGAAAGCATGCATGGCTTTGCTCCGAAAGGCATGGGCCACTACAGTGGACAATGATGCTCCCCAGCAGTCACAGTGGGACACAGGCAGCATCAGGACGCTAGATGTTCTAGAGAGATGCTGTGTCCCAGCACGTTACAGCAGTAACTGTGTGATCAGAAAGCAGAATTTACCTGAAGCTCGGGCTCCCTTCCTGGCATTAATCCAAGTGACATAAAATCTGTTTTTTTTTTTTTTTCCCTTGCAGTCCTGGAGAGAAGCAAACTAGGTAACAGACTGTTGGTGAACAGAGTCATGCAGAGTGGTGAGTAACTCATATTCTGAAGCTTCTGCCTGGTCAAGCAGACAGCCGTGTTAGCCACGCGTGGTCACGTGCAGATGGCCATGTCTTCGAGCGGATCCGTGGCATTTATGCCTGAAGTGATTCACCATTGTCTCAAAAATGACATATGCTTGAGGCAGAAGTTTTGTCTGTTTATTTTGAGAGGCAGAGAGAGGGGCAGAGTAAGACCTGCTAGCTAGTTCCCAGCTGGAGCTGGGCCACGCTGGAGCTTGTACACCTGGAACTCAATTCAGGTCTCCCAAGTGTGTGGCAGAGAGTCAACTGAGTCCCGAGCTTCCTACCAGGGTCTGCAGTATCAGATGGCTGGACTGGAACTGGAATGACACTCCCACACGGGCATCCCAACCTGCCCGCACTCACCCCTGACTCCACCCCGCTGAGATCCAGCAACTGCTCTCTGATTTCTTAATGCTATGGTATAAGCACAGATTCCATGGTAGGAATAATTTTCAATGGCTCAATGCAATTATATATTTGAAATAAACCATCATTTGTTTAACCATTTATGTAAAATATAGTTAGAATGTCCAAATTTTTGTATTTTTAAAAATCACACCGTACGACAATACTGAAGGCAAAGTTTGGTATGCTGTTGTTGGCTTTGATATGGGGGTAGGGATATTTCCTCAGGAGTTTCCTGGAATCACCATAACCAGGTCAGCTGACTGGACATTTGAAACTGTATTCCATAACACCAAACTGTATTGCCAAAGACATGTGAGAGCTGCTCTGCACTCCACAGTGCCTGCTGACGGGCCACTGCACCTGAGGCACACCGTGCTGGGCTTCGGAGAACTGCCTTGCTTTCACAACAGGCACGGTTAACCACATCTCTGCCCTGCTTAGGAAAAATGCTGCAGTAGAAGACCAGACGATGGCAAGTCAGGGCACCTGGGTTTGTTCTGCCTTTATTGTATATGCATGTAACCCAGGCTCACAGCCTCAGTAGGATAGTTTTCCCATCTGTGAAATGGGACTAAATCATCAAGATCCTTTCTGATTATAAAATTGCAGTATCTACCAGAAATAAAGAAAACCAAGAATTATACACATTGTAATGTACAGGACCACAACTTGATTTGATCTATACAAGTTAGGTATTCATATGTGGTGGTGGATTTTTGTTGTTTTTTTTTTAATTTACTTTTTATTTATTTGAAAGGCAGAGTTACAGAGAGGGGAGAGACACAGAGAAAGAGATTTTCCATCTGCAAGTTTACTCTTCAAACGGCCACAGTGGCTGAAGCAAGAGCCCTGAGCCTCTTCTGGGTCTCCTATGTGGGTGCAGGAACCCAAACACTTGGGGCATCTACTCCTGCATTCCAAGGCGCATTACCAGGTAGCTGAACTGGAAGTGAAGCAGCTGGGACTCGAACCAGTGCCCATATGGGATGCTGGAGTTGCAGGCGGAGGCTTAGCCTGATACACCACAATACCAACCCTGTGGATTTTCTTTACAAAGAAAACCTAAAAGCATTTCATGTTAATAGCTATTAAAGCCCCCATTTAAACACAAATACACAGACCATTGTCACATCTACAACTGTCAATAGACTCATCAGATTCATTCTAAGGCCATTCCAGGAGCCCTGAGAACTGGCGCACATAGCTTGGGACCTCAGAGCTTGGTTCACTCGGGACCTCAGAGCTCCACTCCTCTGGCCTGCTCTCAGCCGAGGGAGGGACAGAGCTGGTGCTCTCCATGCGACTCCATTCTTATGAACACACATCACTGTCCCCATGTGACATCTAGGGTGACAAAGAGGCCGTACGTGTTCATTTCCACATGTCCAAATGTGAATCAAAAAGAGGGACATAATAATTCCAAGGATTTCGTTCTCCTACACCTGCTTTTTATTGCTGCAGTATAACTGCCACATCCAAAACACACCAGGTGAATTGTCTAGCTCATAGAACTTTGTCCACTGTGCACTTTGGTCTAACCACCCAACACATGACAGTACTTCCACCATCACCCAGAGTCCTCAGCCCCACATCCGGTCAATTACAAAGTATGTCCTCCAACCAGAATGGACTCTGTCACTGCACTCTAGCGTTGCCTCTTCCTGGAAGCATGCATATGGACCATATGGCATGGCTTTCTTGTATATCTGGCTTCCCTCAGGCAGCATGTCTGTGAGATTGATTCATGCTGTCTTGCGCATTAGCTGCAGTCCATTTACTTTTCTGGCCAAGCAGGATTCCATTGTATGGACACACTATGCTTTGCAATCCCAACCATTGGGTATTCACCCCTTACTTTCAGTCTGGGGCTAATAAGTAAGATTGCTGTAGATATTCTCGTATGAGCATTTTTTCAGAAGCTCTTCAAAACATCTTGTTTATTTGTCCAATTATGTGTCCTGTTATCTTTGTGAGACCAAGAAATAATTTCTCGGGGGCCAGAGATTCAAGGCTTTTCTATCTGGCTTTGGAAGATACTTTAATTCACTTCTGTCTTATATTATGCCTCTTTCTGAAAAAAATAGAACAGGGATTGGACCTTGTTTTTGGAAATGCCATTTGCTGGAAGCTGGTCATGCTCATTTGCCTATAGGTGAGGACTGTTTGCAGCTGCTTGTGCCCCACAAAGACCAAGAATGACGACGACACAGGGAGTATACACATCCCTCAGTACTGTGCAGACTGAGACCTCTCAGATCCCCAAATCTGCATCCTGTTGCATGTGTGAAAACTTCTCTGCATTATTTATGCTACTTAATCCAACTTCTCTTGTACAGGGAAACATGACAAAGAGGAGTCTGTCCATGTTCAAAACAGATGAAATTAAAACCAGCTGTCAATCCCCAGCTGACTGGGTGTACAGAAGTGGAGGACTGGCTGTGTGCATGACCCGATCCTCCACAGAACAAACGTCCAGTCTTAGGCTCGAACATGAGGCAGTGGCTCAGAGGCACAGTCTGCAGCAGGCAGGTCTATGCCTTCCCAAAGGACAACACAGTCCACCTGCTCCATCCAGTGAAGAAGCTAACCAGCAAAGAAAGTTGAGAAGAAAGTTTCCCATAGTACCAAGGGTTGCTGTTTATCAATTACACCAGTAAAACAAATCTTACCTTTTCGTCTTCCAGGTATTTAGTGTCCACCGTGTTACAGCCATCTCCATGACAGTGGCGTCATACTCTGGACTGACTGGTGCTGACCGCATCCACCCCTGAGCTGCCATCAGGAGTTTACGCATCTTTCATCTCCAGCATCCAGTAAGACTCCGAAATCCTGAAAGGACAGTTAACAGAAATGGCCATGATGTTCCCCAGGGCATTTTGGATTCTGTTTTATTGATTGATGGATTTAGTTAGTTTTAAAATTAAGCTGTTAGGATGGCCCCTAATCTGATGTAACTGATATCCTTTTTAGAATAATTAATTGTTTCAAAAGAGAGAAAAAAATCATCTTTCTGGATCTCCCACTTGGGTGGCGGAGACCCAAGTTGAGTCATGACCTGCCAACCCGCAGGGTGTGCCGTGTCAGGAAGCTACAGCTGGGAACAGAGCTGGGATTCAAACCCAGACAGGCACAGCAGGCCACAGGCACACCCTGAGATTTAGGGCTTTAAAGGAATAACAACAAACATATGGTGTCCTTGCATCCAACCAGCAACGTTCTTATATCTAAGAATAAATGCCATCTACACTATGACGGCGGCTGTGAGTGGAGACAACATTGGTGCCTCAGTCGCTCTGAAAAGCTGGTACTCTGGGAGACACAGAGAGTCTACCACTCACAGATTCTGCTCTGCTTTTCCTCCTGCTCCTGCCCATCAAGCACCAACTCTCCTGCCCCTGATGCTGGACTCCTCCACCCGCAGTACCCTCCTCACCGAGCTCAGTGCTGTACACAGCAAGCTGCAGCCACCTTCCCTAAACCAACGCCCTCCACAGCTCTAAGCACGTCAGCCTTCCCAGCCCCCGTGGTCTCCATACCTCCTACATTCAGGGCTACCCAGAATAGGGCATCCTTGGCCACATTCCTTCTCATTCAAGAGCTCTGCTTGGAGCTCTTACCTACACTCAGGACTGTCATCTGCATCCCAGTGATATTCTTCATGCCCCATTACTACTCGTCAAGTACTAAAACAGCCCACCACACACACACACAAACACAATGTGTTAGAGAAATAAATCAAAGCAGTACGAGTCAAGAATTTTTTGTAAGATTTACTTATTTTTATTACAAAGTCAGATATACAGAGAGGAAGATCTTCTGTCCAATGATTCACTCTCCAGTGAGCACAACGGCCGGTGCTATGCCAATCCGGAGCCAGGAGCCAGGAACCTCTTCCAGGTCTCCCACATGGGTGCAGGGTCCCAAAGCATCAGGCCATCCTCGACTGCTTTCCCAGGCCACAAGCAGGGAGCTGGATGGGAAGTGGAGCCACTGGGACTAGAACTGGCGCCCATATGGGATACCGGCACGTTCAAGGCGAGGACCTTAGCTGCTAGGCCACGCTGCTGGGCCCAAGAGTCAAGCTTTGAATACAAGGCTATCTGATTCCAAAGTCCTTGGATGAAAAAATTCACTGATGTCTCCCAAACTGAAGATGGGTGATGAATGGCAAGTCACAAGCCTGTCTGGCCAAATGTCTGCTGCATAATTCTACGTGGATTAACCAGTCAAACCCTCTTTTCCTGGTTATCTCACAGGATGGCCTCCCCCACAGCTGTGGCACACAAGGCGCAGCGCCCAGGTGATGCCCTTCCACGAGATGACCTGTAGTCCAAGGCTCACCAACCTCCCAATGCCAGCCCCAACAGTCTGCTCAGCTGCACGGCCTCTTACCTAGGAGCATCTTCTGCCTGTGGACAAGAGCCCGTGGGAGCTGCAAACCCCCCTTGTGCAGCACCCAGGGCATCCAGACTCTCCTACGGCCTCCAGGAGATCCTTAGGAACTTTTTCTTACAAAATCAGCCCAACTCTTCTGACATGGCTACCTGTCTCTTTCTCTCACATACTGCTTCCCCAGAGGTAGCTGGCTTTCCCTGTTCACCCAATGGCTATGGGTTCAAGAAACACATTTTCTGTAGCTTATCGGGGTCCTTCTTGTTATTTGGGTGAGAATAATGCTATTTACAATGTCCTGTTTTCTCACTGGAAGTGGCATTTTTTTTTCACTCACTTTACTTTTGATGAATTGAATTTTTATATATTTTATTAATTTATTTATTAATCTCTCTTTCCATACTATGTACTTTCAACATCTTAGATAAAAAAAAAATCTTTCCTCATTTCTATTTATAGATAATTCCTAGTATTTCCTTTCAAACATTTTATAAATTCGCTTTTCACATTTTACATTAGTAACATAAATATTTTTTGTATATGGAAAAGGGTAAAGATTTTCCCCTAAATTTGGACTACCTACCAATTTAATAATCTCCTGGTATCATTTATTGTCTTGTGTTTTCTCACATTAAAAAATTAAGTGTGCATATATGAATGAACCTGTTTCTAATGCCTATATTCTGTTTCATTAGTCTAACATAGCCTTCCATCAGCTTGTTTACTCCCCAAATGCCCTCAAAATGCGGCAGGGCCAAGCTGAAGTCAGAATCCCAGAGCTTCCCCTGAGTCTTCCACATAGGTACAGGGGCCCAAGCACTTGCGCCATTTTCTCGTGGCTTTCCCAGGCACATTGGCAGGAAGCAGGTTACGAAGCGGAGCAGCCAGGCTGTGAACCAGTGCCCATGTCACAGGCCGAGACTAAACTTGCTATGCCACAATACTAGTCCCAAGTATTTTTTTTTTAATGTATTAATGAGGAGTACATATGTCTATACCAAGTCTGTAAAACTTGGCTGAAAATTTCAAGTCAAACATAGGTGAATTGACTATATTATATTACAATGTCTTTCGTAGAGCTCCTATAAAAATTACATTACTTGAAATCACAAACTCAAGAAAAACTGCCTCCCCAGCCTCAAACAGAAACCTCGCCTCCCCTAACATAGGGCCTTATCTTAATAGATTTGAGACGCTGTCTTATGAAACATTCTGCTTTATCTAGAACATAGTATTTGAATTTCAAATGCATGAACCTTATTTTTGTTGCTGTGTATTTTTAATCCCATTGCACTAAACATTTACAGGTACACTATTTTACAAGCAAAGGTTACTCACTGTGGACATGAAGACTATCAACAAGACTTGAAAGCAAAAGAGGTATAACAGAAATCCTGCCTCTGCTTCTTTCTCCCTGAGTCACATTTAGGATTTAAGCAAGGCAGTACCGGAATTCCTAGGAGACCACTTCAATTCTCCCCAATCCAGAAAGAGGCTGAGGTTTCAATCGAGTCCCTGAGTTTATCAAAGACAAAACATCATTTCTTCATTTTTTTTTCTTGGCCCTTTTTTCCTTCTTCTGGAGTTCCAATGCCAAGTAGAGTGTACCATTTCACATTGTCCCACAAGTTTCAGAAACTTGCTTCATTTTTAACCTTTTTTTAAAAAAGATTTATTTATTTTATTACAAAGTCAGATATACAGAGAGGAGGAGAGACACAGAGGAAGATCTTCCGTCTGATGATTCACTCCCCAAGTGAGCCGCAACGGCCGGTGCGCACTGATCCAAAGCTGGGATCCAGGAACCTTCTCCGGGTCTCCCACGAGGGTGCAGGGTCCCAAAGCTTTGGGCCATCCTCGACTGCTTTCCCAGGCCACAAGCAGGGAGCTGGATGGGAAGTGGAGCTGCCGGGATTAGAACCGGCGCCCATATGGGATCCCGGGGCATTTAAGGCGAGGACTTTAGCCACTAGGCCACACCGCCGGGCCCCATTTTTAACCTTTTAAAAATCTGTTCTTTGATTTGAGTAATGTCTATTTCTGGGAATCTATTCGTAATTCCACTAACTTTTTAGACACGTGTAACTTGTTGCTGAGCCTGTCTAGCTATTTTGAATTCAAGCATTTGTAATCATCATCTCTAGAATTTCCATGTTTCAGTCTTTTTGTTATTAAAGATATAATATTTTTCTGCAATTATTTAATTACAACTTCATTTAATGTTAATTTAAATGTTACCTTTATTGGGCTGTTTGAGAAATAAAACAGAATGCATACATTCCAGTTTTTATCCTTGATTTCTGGGTTTCTTATCCACAGCACTATAATTAAAATGCCCAATGCCCTGGTAGCCAACAGAGGCCAAATGTCAAGGTCTATTTTTTGACCCCTATCCTACCTGTCTTCCTCACTTTTTTTTTATTTATTTAAAAGTTTTATTGGAAAGTCAGGTTTACAGAGAGAAGGAAAGACAGAGAGAAATAGCTGTCTGCTGTCTCACTCCCCAAGTGGTCACAACGGCCAGAGCAAAGTCAATCTGAAGCCAGGAGCCAGGAGCTTCTTCCAGGTCTCTCACATGGGTGCAGGGTCCAAAGGCTTTGGCCCATCCTCCGCTGCTTTCCCAGGCCACACACAGGGAGTTGGATGGGAATTGAAGTAGCTGGGATACTCACTGGAGCCCATATGGGAACCTGGTGCATGCAAGGTGAGGACTTTAGCCACTGGACTACCGTGCTGGGCCCCCACTTTGTTTGAAATAACACAGATACGATGATGCTTATCAGTTCCTACCCAAAAGCACCAACACCTTCCTTAGCCTTCGCTAACTGCTCGTGACGTCATGCATCTCCAGCTCTCTGCAGAAGCGTCCACTTCAAAAACAAGATGAATATTTTAGACGACAGAACATCAGGTTCATTCCTGAGCTGCCTGAAAAGCCTGAGATAATGGACTTGAGAGCATGTGAGTCATCTAGGGAACTCACTTAATGAGGAACCGTTGAAGTTCTAATTTTCTTATTCTCACAAGCCTTGATCCGGCTTTTCTGGAACGTGACTCACATAATTTACAGGCCTTTGCATTGAAAGTTAAAAGATGCTTCAAGAGGTTCATGGAAAATGGAATTAACAGACATGTTCATTTTGATGCAGAAGTGTTCTAAAATCTATAATTTTTTTCTATAACAGTCATTTGCCATGATCTTACAGACCCCTTGCGTGGACAGATTTCAAATGCTTGCACCAAAATAAATGTGTCTTTTAATTTGCTTTTCTGTGGCATTTCTGAAGTGCCCTTATCCAAGTCATGACTCTAGAGTCCCAAACTTCAGCAGCTGCCTGATCATCAAACGTTCTTGGGTTACTACTGTTGCCTTAAACACACAAAGAACTTCAATCTAGCATTTTTCACAAGCCTAAATAATGATTTCATCCAATTACAATAGGGTTTAGTAGTTTAGTAAGCTTATTTTATAAGCTTTGCTAGGAAAAACAGAAAAAGGTAACAATACTGGAAAATACACTAAGAAAAATACATTGCCATTGAATATTCCTGTGCATATACAACTTATAATGCAACCTCTAACAATAAATTAAGCAATTGTGGATTTTACTTTTGTTTTTTTAAATAGAGAGAGCAGGTGAATAAACTCTCACCTGCTGGTTCGTCCCCTGAAGACTCAGTCACCGGGGGCTGGGCCAGACTCCGATTCAGGAACTCGACCCCAGACTTGCAGGTGGGTGGTGGAGACCCCATCAAGCTGCCGCCCAGATTCCACCCGAGCAGCGGCTGGAATCAGAAGCCATATGGGGCACTCAAAAGCAGATATCCTGACATGGAATGCCAGTATTTCAACCAGAGTTTCAACTGAAATGCCAAACACCAGCCTCCTGCTCAATCATCCCTAGTTTAAAGATCCCAACTTCTCCAAACTCTGAAACCCTTAGAGTGCCAACACAACACTCAACAGGTTCAACATTTTGGAGGATTTTTGATTTTCAGATGAGGGATGCTGGACTGGGGAAGTCTATGCAAATATTTCACAGTCTCACACACTTGGTCTCCGGCATTTTAAAGGAGTACTCAACCTGTGCAATTAAGTATTTTCAAAAGAAATGTAAGGTAACTTTCATGAACGTACACAAGGGAATTCAAGCTTAATAAGTTCACGGAAGAGGCTGGCATGGCGGTACAGGGAGTACTCAGCCTGGTTCAAGTCCTGGCTACACCACGCTTCTCGTTCAATTTCCTGCTAAAGAGCCTGGGAGGCAGTAGATGATGGCCACACACTTAAGCTCCTAGCCATCTATGTGGGAGACCCAAGCGGAGTCTCTAGCTCCTGCCTTCATTCTGGCCCAGCAAACCGGGGTGAGCCAGCAGATGGAAGGTACCTCTGTGTGCGTGTTATCACTTGCCTTTCAAATAAATAGATCAAATGCCAAAAAAGAGCAAAACTAGCAGAAAATACAATTGGCGTTTCTACCTAAATGCATGGATGCTGATTTACCTCCTACTTAGATCCACAATATGTTTTCTTAAGGGAAATAGGATTTCCCCACTAAAAGAGATCCTGACAATCACTCCAATGATACTACACACCAAAGTCCAGCTTTACAAAAGCCAGGATCTGTCCTGAGTGACGTACTGACTCAGCAGGGTGGCATGGAAAAGTGGCAGGAAAGCAAATTAGCAAATAATCTTAGATGCCTCCTCGTCTCTCTACCCTAATACACATGCTCAGTTTGATAAAAACACTTGGCCTTGATTTTTCTCTTCAACTACTTACTTGTTCCCTTCCTAATGTTAGTATGCTTCCTTTCAGTTTGTATAAGTAACTGAGCAAATATACAGAAAATTGTTCATGCAAGAAGACATTACATTAGGGCACAGTAAGAAGTGATAAATGATAAGCATATATTGCCACATAGGTGCAATAAAGATGAAATATGACAAGCAAAAGACGAAAGGGACAGTAGCAGCCAAACAATAAAATTAGAATTCTTAATCTTGGTCATGGAACACTGACATTGTTTGATGTTGATTACAAGCTAGCAGAGAGGTGAGAGTAAATATCTTAGGCTTTATAAGTCAAGAAGAACACTGCAGGACATTGGGCAGGTATCTGTAAAACAAGAGACAACAAGTCTCCACATATTTGATTGATATTCCAGTCTTGTCTATCTGGCACATGTTTTGTAATGCAGGTTTTCAAATGAGACAAGTGGAATTCTGTTTGGGGGATGATAACATTTACTTTAATGAGGTTTCCAAGCTAATCTTTCCTATCATCAAAATAAATTAAACATGCTTATCTATTCATTATGATCTATAACGAGATTTTATTTCATCTTTGACAATGCATGTAGGAACTGTGAATTGCAGGTATCCGTAAACAAGAAAATGATTTTAAGCTTAACATCTTCACTGCGTGAAAAACATTATAGAATTCTACCACTTTCTTCTCATATTTCCCTTTATGTCATATACCCAACGTGAAATAAAAGTACATCTGTAGATTACTCATTTCCAATTAAAAGATTAGGCCAAAGGCCTCAAATGCACAGTTCAATACATTTCTTTATTTAAGATGTATTTATTATTATTGGAAAGGCAGATTTACAGAGAGGAGAGACTAAGATCTTCCACCTGCTGGCTCACTCCCCAAATGGTCACAATGGCTAGAGCTGAGCCGATCTGAACTTCCTCCAGGTCTCCAACATGGGTGCAGGGTCCAAAGGCTTTGGGCCATCCTCCAATGTTTTCCCAGGCCACAAGCTGGGAGTTGGAATGGAAGTGGAGTAGCTGGAATAGGAGTTGGTGCCCATATGGGATGTAAGTGCTTGCAGGGGAGAATTAGCCAATTGAGACATTGTGCCAGCTGCCACAGTTTAATACTTTAAAAAATGTGCAATATTCCTTTGGAATTTCTGGAAATTCAGAGAAATGCTACTGGAAGTATGAATTAAGCATGGAAAATATGCCTACTATGAATGTGCAAGAATAGATATACTATATTCACACTTTGTTTCTTACTAGTTCAGTCAGCCAATGCAGGTTCCTGGATTTCCTTTCTTTTCTAAGATTTATTTTATTGGAAAGGCAGATTTATAGAAAGAAAAAGAGGTAGAGATAAAAAACCTTCCATCTGGGCCCGGCGGCGTGGCCTAGCAGCTAAAGTCCTCGCCTTGAAAGCCCCGGGATCCCATATGGGCGCCGGTTCTAGTCCTGGCAGCTCCATTTCCCATCCAGCTCCCTGCTTGTGGTCTGGGAAAGCAGTTGAGGACGGCTCAATGCATTGGGACACTGCACCCTCGTGGGAGACCCGGAAGAGGTTCCTGGTTCCTGGCATCGGATTGGCGCGCACCGGCCGTTGCAGCTCACTTGGGGAATGAAACATCGGATGGAGGATCTTCCTCTCTGTCTCTCCTCCTCTCTGTATATCCGGCTTTCCAATAATAATAAATCTTTAAAAAAAAAAAAAAAAAAAAACCTTCCATCTGCTGATTCACTCCCCAGATGGCCACAATGGCTAAAGGTTGAGACAATTTGAAGCCAGGAGCTTCCCATAGGTCTCCCACATTAGTTCAGGGTCCCAAGGTCTTGGGCCAACCTCTACTGCTTTCCCAGGCCACAAACAGGGTGCTGGATGGGAAGTGGAGCAGCCATTGCATGAACCAGAACTCACATGGGGTCTTGTGTTTGCAGGGGAAGGATTAACCAATGGAGACTTCACGCTTGACCCAGGCTCCTGAATTTTCTAAGCAATAATTATACACAGTTAGGTTTCAGTCTTTCATCGTTAATAGTCTGTACCCTCATTTGCTTTTGCTTTAATATTGCAAGAGTAATGACCATGGATGATTTCCTTTTATTTTCTAATTTAAGAGCATGGTTTAATGTTTAAACAGACTGTATGTTCAAACTTCTGACAAAGAATGTCAAGTTCTGTCAGTTCTATTCCTTGCTTTCACAGTGGCTTATTAATAAATCAGTGTTGATTTAGAATGTTCTTCCAGAATCTGAGAGATTATATGTCTCATACATCCTCCAGCTTGCAGTGATTATAAATGAAAGCTGTGGCTACGACCGAATTATCTTTACAGTCTTAGGCTAAGTGGTCTTGACTCGAACTCTTTTATTCTGCTGGACTAAACATGCTAAGAAATGTAACTAGGTACATACATACATTTAACTACATATCCAAAACTAGTCTATAATTTTTTTCTGTGAGTTTTATATGATTGTAACATCAAGTTTATACTAATCTTATAGACATCAATCTGCCCACATTCGTTATCTAAAACGAGACAGAATACAGCCTTTATGGAAACTTGCTTGATCTTCGTGTCTTTTGTTAGCAAGAGGAACGCCCTGCACATTATTCCAACTTCTTTTAGGTGATTGGTCTACTTCAGGCCTTTGTGTCTTCCAGAATCAATTTTGATAGTTCCTATTTTCTTAGAAATCATCCTTTTTATGTAGACCTAAGACACTCTTTTATACTTTCATTCCTGCAATTAATGCTTCTGCCTCATTCCTAGCACTTTTCCTTCCTGTGTTTTTACTTTTTTCCTCATCACAGGTGCCAAAAATTTTGGCATTTACGGGTCTTTGTAACGAACCAGCTACTGCAGTTGGTTGGGGGAGAGGAAAGATAAATAAATAATATACACACCGCAGTCGTTGTAAGAAGCTAGATACTCCACAGAAACAAGACAGTCTTTAGGACAGACAGGATGGAGCCAGGTAGGGTTCTTTTCTTCCCTTCCTGGATGAAGTCCCAGAGGCAAGCTTCAAACCGTGTCCCAGCACAAGGTGCTGGGTTCTCATCTCCAGGGCCTCAGCTACCTGAGTTTTTCCTGCCCGATGAGAAGGGTAAGGCAAACGGGAAACTCCCCAAGGTTCTGGAAGATCCACATCTAGAGGGGTGCCCCTGGGCCCTGACACCGGCCCACCGACCTGGCTGCCAAGTTACCACTGAAGCCTGAACAACGCTCCGTGGCCTTGCAAACCCAGCCGCCGACGTTCACGCGGGCCAACAGGCGTGCGCCCACTTATCCACGTTCAGGGCCTGATGGCACCTGAGCGCCGCGGCCTGTAGACTTCGCGTCAGGCCGGCCAGCCCAAGCAGCCGTCACTCGGCGGGGAAGTGCGTCTCCAGCAGCCCGGTTCAGCACCACGTTGACGCGCCACATCTCCACGCAGCGCTTGCAGACGGTGGGCCCGCGCCGGCAGCCCAGCAGGTCGCGGGGCGCAGGCGAGTTCGGCCGCCCCTCGCCCGGCGGGGGTGAGCGCGCAGCAGGCCGACTCCTGGGCCCCGGTCGCCCGCAAGCTCCGCGAGCTCCTCGGGCCGCAGCGCCCCAAACCGCGCAGCCCCGCGGGGCGCGCCCAGGGCTCGGGGAGGCGGCCAGCGCGGGCCAGCGCGTCCCCCAGCCGCAGGCACGCACAGGCCGCGGTCGGGCTGCCCCAGCCCGGCCAACAGGGAGCGGAAGAGTTCGGCTGCCAGCTCCTAGTCGCCCTTCTCTACTGGACCAAGGGTTATCCGCAGTCACAGCCGGGACCCCGGCGGAGCAGAGGTGGGCGGGAGGAAGAACGCTTGGCTGTGGAGAGCCGGGCAGTGGGAAGCGCAGCCGCTGCCAGGGCGGCCAACCTCCACAGCCACCCCGGGCACCATGCCACCCAGCGCGGCGTGGGCGGCCGGCCGCCAGCTGTCACCTATCACGAAGCGTGATTGCCTGAATCCGAGCTAGGGATGCTTGACCTGCTCCGTTTCTGTGGCGGTCCTCTCCAGAGTCTGGCATCCCCAGCTCTGGTTCAGGAAAACCTCTTCTGTGACTGGGGCTCCCGAGGCAAGCTCTGAAGGAACCTCTCAGCAGGAGGGGACTCTGAGCGGAGCTCTGAATGTCGGGATGTTTTGGAAACTCAAATATTATGGGAGAACATGAAGCTGAGAGGAGGAAGGATTTGAGAAATGGGTCCTTGATGAGGAAGCAGTCACGGAATTGTTTAAAATGTTTCCTCACAGGTTCTGTGGGAGGGTGCCAACAGCACCTTTCATGCAGGAGCGAGGATGAATTTAAATCCTGTGCACATTCGCCAAGTTTTACAAGTTTCCCTCCATAGGGATCCTGTCTGACAGTGAGGCCTGAGTTAGCTTCAAGTGGGCCTGACCTCACTGGCTCCTGCTGGACAGAAACAAATACTCTTGGCGTGAGGGGTCGCTTCAACATCGGCCCTAAAACTGAGGAGACTCCAATCATTTCGTATCTGCTGCCACTTTAAGTAGTTGCTTCCCAAGGTTTCAGTTCCTTGAAGTTTAGGTTTCTCTCAGGCTTTGGTTCCCTTAAGTGTTAGCTTCATTTCTGTGAGTTTTGGGCTGTTTAGTTCCACGCCTAATTTCTGTCCCCGACACCCCTATCCACCAATCCCTTGTGGTCCCATATCCCTGGTCCCATCTGTTATTTAAAACACTTCAAGTTCTTACGTTATTACGCGCAGCTAATTCCCGCAGTCTAGTTCTTTTACCGTGAGCCGAAGACACCAGACGCAGCGAGGCACTGTAGAAGGTTTAATTCCAGCTGGGCAGGAACGGAAGCAGGTAGTGGGAGATGAGGAGAGTGGGCGGAAGGGGTAGGCCGGAAGGAGGAGAGCAGAACCGCACCTGGGGGCTCTTTAAGGCATTCAGGTGAGTCCACAGGGGTGGGGTGGGTATTGGGAGGGATTGAGGGCAAGCCCCCAGCGGATTGGTGCCTGGAACTGTCACAGGTGATTGCCTAAGGATGATTGGTCAGTGGGCGGGGTTGGGGAAGGGGCTGAGAGATGGGGGTGGGATTCTCAGGTGAAATGCTGGGTTACAGCTGATAGGTGAGGTGAGCTGCTGGACTGGCAAGAATTTCGTGAGCTGTGAGGAGAAGGAAATGGCGCAGGGTCCAGGGTGGCATGGCGAAATAACTCCTTACATTCCTCCCTTGTGTTACATATAAAGGAAAAAGGGTGTTGTTCTCTATGGCTTCTTCCAAGCTGAGTTTGGGCGCAGTGTACTCTTGCCAGTGGTTGCACCCTGGTAGGAGGAGTGGATAAAGTCCTCGCTTGCCTTGGGCGCCAGTTTGTATCCCGGTACACCACTTCCCATTTAGCTCCTTACTTGTAGCTTGGGAAAGCTGTGGAGGATGGCCCAAGGCACCCATGTGGGAGACCCGGAAGAAGCTCCTGGCTCCTGGCTTTGGATCAGCTCAGCTCCTGCCGTTGTGGCCACTTGGGGAGTGAACCAGCAGATGGAAGATCTTCCTCTTTTTCTCTCCTCCTCTCTGTATATCTGACTTTGCAATAAAAAAAAAAAAATTAACCTTTAAAAAAGTTTTAAAAAATAATAAAATTGTAGAAGAGTACACACATCTGTGAACAGAATAAATCATTGAGCTTGTGTATTTTAAATTGGTAAATTTGTGGTATGTGAAGTGCCTCACTAAATCTATAAAATTCTTTTCACAAAAGAGCTACTTTTCAAATATATGCAAAATTTGAAAAATTCCTAATCCACACAAGAAATTTCTACAAAATTTCAAAAATTATTATGCCCCAGTCCAGATTTATAAGTCATGGGGTTTTGGTAGTCATTGAAATAATTGAACTAGAAAATAAAACACAAAATTCTAGCAATTATACTTTGTTAAAAAGGTATGAAAATGTCTAAAAGGAATTTCAATGTAGATTTAAGAACTTCAGAACTAGAAAACAAGAGATGTACAACTCCAAGATTGTATCGAAAGAAAAAAATATAGCACTCTATTTTTCAAGGATTGCTCATAATTTATGATCAGTGGCACTTTCTGGCATTACTATTGATGTGCTCTTATATAAAGATATTTGTTTGCTCAAGAATTTTACTGCATTTCCGCTTTGTTGTGTTGCTTAACTGTCTGGGAATTCTTAATTGTGTGTTATTCGTCGTGAGGTTTGAGGTTCCCTGACCACACAAGTAGCTACTGTTCTACAGTCCCTTGCCTGCAGTGTCGTAGGGGGAAGGAGGAAGACTCGCTGTTCTCAACCCCAAAGTGAAGAATAAAGCCAAAATATTCTACTTCCATGATGGAATTCTGTAGTTTTAGTAATATTCTAAAGCTTTTGGGACCTTTCTCATCATAAGTACATTTTTAACCTGTATCATCTCCTAAATGCTAAAATTTGAGGAAATATCATGCACAGTATGACATCGCAGGATGGGACCTGACATTATTATTTCTGTTGAAAAACCTAAGGAGTACACGGGGCAAAGCAATCGATCATTTCCCAAGACAGTGAAAGAACAAAAGTGAGGTATTTTGAATATGGAAGCTTTTGTAGTAATCAGAGAGTTAAGATGCCAGCTCCCAGGTGTGCAAGGAGGGTTTGTTCAACATTCTCACCACAGCACTTAGATAGCAATTAGGCCAAAAGCACATGCAGAGCCCCAATTGAGGGTTCTCTAAGTACCAAAACTGAATGACAGAGGTTAACATTACTGCATTTGCCCACTGGCCCTTGGAAGACAGCTTTTAACTGTTAAAGTAAATTACTACCATTTATTTATTTGATAAAGAGAGAGGGAAAAAGAGCGAGAGAATCTTCCAGCTGTTGGTTAATTTCCCAACTGTCTGAACATCCAGAGCTGGACCAGGCCAGGACCAGGAGTCCATAACTCAGTTTGGTTCTCCCATTTGGATGGCAGAAGCCCAACCACTTGAGCCATCACCATTCTCTCCCAGAGTATGTACTTGCGGGAAGCTGGAGTTAGAAGCCATAACTGGATACCAGACAGGAATGGGACATGAGCCTCTCAATGGTGTCTTCACCATAACGTTAAATGTCTGCCATGGTATTTTAAATCATGGCATAGGCTTTACAAGGTTAGAAAATAAACTGTGGGAAACATCTGTTGCATTCATAATACAGGTGCATAAAGAACAGGAGTTGGTGTGAATTTGTGTGTGAAGTCACCATCAGTCATTCATCGGCTCAGATCATGCTGCCGTGGGAGCTAATGGAGTCATTGGCTAAGCAGTAATGAGGCTATTGACTGAACAAAAGCCCTGTGGTCTTTCACCTCCTTGGGAGCTGCCCAAGCCTGAACACAGTGTAACCGTGAAAACTTCTCTCAACAGAGTCTTTCCATATGTCCCAGCAAGTTTTTTTTTTTTTTTTACCAAGAGGTTCTTAAATATGCAGCCCTTAAGTACCTAGATGCTAGTTTTCTTCTGCAGAATCATCTAGAATCAAGATAAAAAAGAAATTACAGATATAAAGCAATCCTACCCACTTCTATATAACATTCGCAGCTCTGTCTACACCTAGCAGTACCTATTTCTCAGATTTTTGTCCTGCATGCCATTAGAGAGCTGTGACCACCAAGGCATTCCTTGGTGCTGTGTTCACATGGACGTCCCCATAGGTATTTTAAGAAACCATCTGCCCTCGTGTGCACACAGCCAAGGCCAGCAGGAGGCTGGAGCTTCTCTCTCTAGTAGCAGATATCAAAATGGTGCCCACTCTGCATGTCACAGCACAGGTAGTAAGAAGGCAATCCATGTGGCTAGCACTAAACTTTTGAAGAAGGAACAGCCCACAGTTCTTTTCTGTGCCAAGAATGGAGACTGTTGCTGAGGGCTTCAGAAAAATCTCCCTACATTATATGCATGAAGATGCTTCACAAAGTTCATGGAAAAATAGAATTGAAATTAAGATAGTGCAAAAAAAAATGTTAAAATCCACACGTGAGGGGTCCTTAGGAAGCTCGCTGAAAATGCATGCATCCTTGTATGTACATAAAGCTTTTGCTACAAATCTTAATGTTTCTTACATTCTTATGAAACAAGAAAAGCTTTCTAGAGAAGAATTAACTGACTTGCAACTTAGCGCAACTGTTGCATAGAAAAACAGCTCACAGATCCCACACGCAAAACCCTGGGATGGTGTTTCCCTGATGCTCATGAGGATGCAATTCCAGACAGGCATAGAGAGACTGTTTCTGGAAGTCCCGCCAGGCTCTGGGAATGCATTCCAGCCCAGTCAGAGGGATGCTCCGTGACACCGTTGTTGCTGCTTCATGTGAGGACAGCTTACACCAATAGATGGCTGCTTTGGACTCACAGGAAATCCTTGTGGAGCAACTGTTTTAGGGGTTATCTCCAGCAGGTGGTTACCTGTCACAGTGAAATCACACCAAAGCAAGGGATTCCAGATCTAAAACCCGCCACTGCCAGCACCAACATCCTTTAGCCTGCAGCCTCTTCCCGGGAATTGCCTTCTAAGAAGGGATGTTCTGTGCTGTTTGCTTTCAGAGTTTGTGAACAGATCAAGATGAGCACATTTCCATTCCCACAGTTCTCTCAGAGTTTTGGCAGTTTCTTTGTGGACTGGATCTGTTCTCTGCTTCACCTGATTTTTAGCAGAATCTGACCCTGGCAGTCATGGGCCCTGATCTCAGGCAACTCCCAGAAAAACCTTAATAGGTTTTCAAAAGGGAGAAGCCGGTGTAGCAAGAGCTAGTGCAGGAAACAGCGTCCTCTAGAGGAAGAAGGCAGAACAGCCAATGCAGAACCAGTGGTCCAAAGTTCTACACAGCTGGAAAACGGGTATTCTCACATCTGCCACACTATTAGTCTTCTTTGTGTACAAAATGCAATAAAGGTATGATATTTTGGAAACCTTATAATTCAATGACCACTTCTGATTTACTCAAAGTGGTCACGTTTCCAGGTTTAGCAGTGACAGGAATGCTGGACTTGTGCAGCACCAGGTGCTCGATGGGAACGACTCGCGCGTCCTCCTGCACTGTGCAATGGAGGAGACTCACCACTCTGCTCCTCTGCATGTTGGTGGTCTGGGTGCGCCCTGCCCTTCTGGTCTGGGTGCAGGTGTTCTCACCATTCCCCAGGGTGGCCCCTGACCTGAAAGTCCAGAGTTTATGTCATCATTACCCACTAACTGAAGACTAGAAATATTTTGGGGGTATTTCTTTAGAACGATAATTCTGGTTTCCAGATGACTTCTCAGTGTAATTGGCCAAATTCTTTCATTCTACTTGTAACATGGGAGTGGGGTGCAGTTTTGCCTTTTGAATCTTGCTCAAGAGGGGAGAATGAGGCATGGAAGCTAAGACTTCCTTGGAATGCCTCATTCCACATTGAAGTGACAGGGTTAGATTCCTGGCTCCAGTTTCCTGCTACTGTGCACCATGGGAGCAGCAAGTCATGCTCGAGTACCTGAGTCCCTGTCATCCACAGGGGAGGCCCAGACAGTTCCCAGCTCCTGCCTTTGAGCCGGACCATCCTGGATAGTGCAGGCATTTGGGGAGTGGACTGACAGAACATCTCTGTCTCTGCATCTCCCTCCCTTTCCAGTAAAATGAAGATAAAAATAAATACGTTTGCTCAAGGCAGCAGCATCCATTTTCTTTCCATGTAAACAAACAAAAGCCCTACCTGTGACTCAGTAATCCTGTGCCTAAATATCCAAGAGAAAAGGCAACGTCCACACAGATAGGCAAGTGCTCCCGACAGCATTATGCATAAGCACCAAACACTGGAAAGCATCCCAATAGGCGCCCAAGGGTGAATGGGTGAAGAAAATGTAGTCTATTCATAGGATGAAGTACCAGTCAGTGGCAAAAGTAGATGTTAACGCACAACATGAAGATGAACCTGAAAAACTACACGTGGGTACTTCAAAATGTCTATGAAATGGAATTAAAAGATAATTTTGCTGTGTAAAAATTAATGCATATGAGTTCTTCAAAATTGTTCAAGGAAAATGCATACTGAAAAAAACTATGCGTGAGCCCAGTGCAATGGTGTAGTGGCAAAAGTACTTGTCTTGAACACGCCAGGATCCCATATGGGCATCGGTTCTAAACCCGGCATCCCCGCTTCCCATCCAGCTCCCTGCCTGTGGCCTGGGAAAGCAGCAGAAGATGGCCCAAAGGCTTGGGACCCTGCACCCGTGTAGGAGACCTGGAGGAGGCTCCTGGCTCCTGGCTTTGGATCAGCTCAGCTCTGGCCATTGCACTCACTTGGGGGAGTGACTCATCGGACAGAACTCTCTGTCTCTTTTTCTTTCTACATATCTGCCCTTCCATTAAAAATCAATAAATCTTTAAAAAAAAAAAAAGAAAAAACTATGTATGGACTTCAACTTTATGTATGAGAATTCGTATCAAAAGAAATTGATTTTTGGGCATGGTGCAGTAGCCTAGCAGCTAAAGTCCTTGCCTTGCATGCATCAAGATCCCATATGGGTACTGGTTCGTGTCCTGGCGGCCCTGCTTCCCATCCAGCTCCCTGCTTTTGGCCTGGGAAAGCAGTGAATGGCCCAAAGCTTTGGACCCTGCACCCATGTGGAAGACCCAGAAGACATTCCTGACTTCTGCCCTTGGATGGACTCAGCTCCGGCCGTTGCATCAGTGGACAGATCTTCCTCTCTGTATATCTGACTTTCCAATAAAAATAAAAAAAGACCCTATCCCCCAAAGTCACAATACATTCTGATAACTGCACATCACAGCTACTGAGCTTACTTACTGGCTTCAGGATTTTATGTCTGGTTTGTCAATCATGATAAAGGATAGCCTTGTTTGGAGTCTGTCCAACAGGATTCTGCCAGCAGGGGCAAGAGAAGCAGAGTGCGGCAGGTGCTCCAAAGCTGCAGAAAAAGCTACCAAGTCTAAGGCAGCAGGAAGCACTGTGCACTTGGCCCATCCTGTGCTGCTTTCCCAGGCCATTAGCACAGAGCTGGATCACAAATCAGCCAGTTAGGACATGGACTGGTACTCATATGTGGTGCCAACATCTTCTGCACAGTAAAACATGGGCCTATCTCGGGTTGTCCATACGACAATATAAGAGTGAATGGCCTGTTCCGATGAAAGAAACCCACCCAGAGTGTGGCTGACCAACCAGGGCACACGGAGACTTGTGAGGGCATGGCCCACAGACCTCACCCACCAATGCTCTCAGCATAACCCAGCTTCAGAAATGGGCTGTAGTGGCAGACACACCACCAGAAGGGGAGCTCGCCTACTTTCAGGCCAAGGAGGAACAGATTTTGGCAACTCAGAAGCCCTCAGTGGAGGAAGGTGCTGTACCACCTGGAGATGCTGCTCACCAGGGCCAGTGGACGTGACCTTGATGTGGACAAGACAAGACGTGCAGGTGGTACTTTGAGTAGCAAGCTTTTTTTTTTTGGCAAAAATATTAGGAAAATGATTTAAAACCAACACCCAAGAAGTCAATATTCGATGTCTGAGAGCAAACATTATTTTAATTAGGACTGACTTCAAGGCCAGAAATCCACACGTCAGTCACACTGCTACTTTTCAACCAGGAGAGGTCATGACTGTCAACTCTTAGGTCTCTAATGGTATTGCCGAGACTACTAACCACTTTATAGAAAAATAACTCACATCCTTGGTTGGAGGCTGAGCCTGGATCCCTCCTGTGGTCTGGGCAGCCTGAATGTTTCAGTCCATCAAGGGCCTTGGATGAAGGTTTGGAGATGGGACACTGAGGCTTACAGGCACCTTCTCCTGGGACCATACCACATGTAAGTTTGGCACAAATTCCTACTTTTATTTCACTTTCACACTGACAAAGTCAGCAAGCTGTTGGAAGGGAGGAAAAGCTGAGGCTGCCTTTAAGAAATGCTGGGCAAGTGGGCAGACGTGAGCACCAGGGCTCATCTCTGGGCAGCCATGCCCATCAGCCTCCCATGGCCTCTGGCATCACACACACTGGCTGCTGTGGCCTATGTTGGTGCTTGGGAGACACACTGCTGGAGCCTTTTTTGCGCCCAGGATTTTATTGCTGGTGAACCTGATGACCCAACTTCTGGCTGTTGAGTCCCACAGAGTGGCATTTTCAGAAATAGGTCTGGTAGCGAACATTTTGCTGAGATGACGGGACAATGAGATGGGTGAATGGCACTGAGTTGTGGGATGGGGGCATAAATTGTCTCTGCTCATCCCTGGTTGCAGGGAAGGCCCATGGAGATGGGCGCAGGTCTGCTCCCTCCCCCTAGAGTGGGGAAAGTCAAGGTGTGCAGACAGGATGGGCGAAACGCTGCCCAAATGCACAGTGTCCTGAGCGCCAGGGCCTGGCAACTCTGGCAGTTCCCGAACATGTTCCCCTTCCCAGCTGGAAGGTACCTTCACTGCCCCTCGCTTTCTGAAGTCACATCCTGCTGTTAAGCCAGTGGTTGGCTGGAAACTGCCCTCTGCCTGTCGCTCAATGTCACAGGGACAGTCTCCCAGAGCCTCAAGCCAACAGCACCGCCAGCATGCCAGCCAGAGGTGCCGTTTCCAGAGGCAGACTAAAGCCTGCCTTCATCTCTGCTGGGCCTGCTGACCCTTGGCTCCTGCACCATCCTCTGAAATCCACTGATGATGTGCAAGGTCCTGGAGAGCCAGGCCACACACTGCCTGCCATCGGGCCATGTTCCCTCCTGCTGGGTCTCTCAGAGTGTAAGCATTTAGTTTCCCTCCCTTCCAAGGACAGCGGGGTCTGGTAGCATCCCGATGACACTGGCAGGGGTGCTGTGGGTCCTCAGCATACCTTATGTCCAAACCAAGTGGCAAGGGCAAGGGCCGAGTGTCCATTGTCTGCCAGGGCGCTCACGGGACCAGGCCTGGCTATAGTGTGGGAAGGGTGATTTCTGCATTCGGCTACCCAGCCTGCTAGCAGCCCCTGGCCTCAAGAAGCTATCTGAGCCCCCAAGTCCCACACATTAGTTGAGCAGAAACTCTGGTTTCTGATACCCAAAGAGCTTGAAGTCCCCTTCAAAACGTGCATACAAGCGCCGGATGTCGCGCTTGCCGATGCCCAGGAAGTAGTGCTCCACCTTGGTCCTGTTATAGGCGGTGATGCCCGGGGGGATGGTGGGGTAGGACACCAGGTGGTCGATGCCAGCCTCTTTCAGGATGTATGGCGCATCCTCCTCCAGGGTCTCATGGTGCCCCACCACGCTGTACTTTATCTCGCAGGGTGCGCACAGCTCCACGTAGGTCACCCAGTGAATGATGCGGTCCCCGAACTGGAGGTCCAGCCACCTGTGGTTTGGATCGCCCAGGTAGCGTACGAAATCTTCGAACTGGATGCCCCGGGTCTCTGTCCGGTTCTTCCGGTACTTTCTGATGATGCCAGGGGCAATCTCGTGCCTGTACCAAGGTTCGAATCGTGGATTGTGGACAAATTTATCCTTAAAGGCAGATATGAGTCTTTCAAAGGGGTCTCTGACAATAAAAAACTTGAAGTATGTTTTAAGTCTAAGAGGGAAAGAGAGAGAGATCAGTCTGACTCCGAGCCTGAGAGGGGAGGGGGAAAAAAAGGATTGTAGCAGCTGCTTCACCTGCTGGCCCAGTCCTCCCCCGGCCTGGCCCTCCCCTGCTGGCCCAGCATTCTCCAGGCCTGGCCCTCCCCTGCTGGCCCAGCATTCTCCAGGCCTGGCCTTCCCCCCACCCCCACTGGCCCTGCCTTCCCCTGGCCCCGCCCTCCCCTGGGTCCAGCCCTCCCCACGGTCCAGCCCTCCCCACGGCCCAGCCCCAAGGCCAGTGCACTGAGCATCCTGCCAATCCTCTCCAAGATTCTGTGTATTGAAGTATTAACGACCCACTCTGCAGATGAGCAAGCACAGCTGGGATATCTCAACTGTCCATGGCCATGGGACTTGCCTTGTCACCATGAAGGCAGCTGCTTCATCTGTATACTTCACCTGAGTAACTAACCTTCCAAGAATGATAAAAAGTTGTATTTTTAGGCAGACAACTGTAGGAGTAGGAACTGCAAGTCAGAAGTAAATGAAGCCGAAGAGAGTTACCTTAAGGATCTGTCTTTGGGGCTGGCACTACGGTACAGTGGGTTAAGCTGCAGCCTATGATGTTGGCACCCCTATCAGAGTGCTAGCTCAAGTCCCCGCTGTTCTGCTTCATGTCCGGCTCCTTGCTGCTGTGCTGGGCAAGGCAGCAGACGCAGCAGCCTGAGTGCTTGGGCCTTTGCCCGGCCCAGTACTGGCTATTGTGGGCATTAGAACAGTGAGTTAGGGGATGTAAGACCTTTTTCTCCTCCATTTCTCCCTGTCACTTTGCATTTCAAAGAAATGTAATTTCTTTAAAAAAGAATTATTTTTAAAAATATACTTTGCAATTGCTAGGGGAAGGAAAAATGGTAGTGGTGAGAACCAAGAGGCAAGGTAGGGTGAGGCTCCAGGCACCAGCTGGCAGGAGCTGGCCTGGCTGGGCTGTCGGTAGGGGCTGCAGCAGAGCAGGGGTCTGGCAGGAAGGCTATGAGTAGCGACAGCAGTGACCAGAATGATGCCCATGATACTGTCCTGACAGCGTGCTACTAAGGGCCACGGATTATTCTGCATGCTTTTCTGGAACTCCCCAAAGCCCTGTGGATCAGGAAATAACAATTCCAAACCAGAAGCATTTCTGACTGGGGTTTGTGCTTGGTGAGAAGACTGAACTGAGCAGTGTTGAAGGCAAGGAAAGGCAAGTGTCTGCATGGCAGAGGAGGGCCTGGCGGAGTTCACTGCTCCTGTAGGCCCACTCCTTTACATGGGGCCCTATGGGACCCCTGCCTGGCTCCTCTACTGGCCAGGGGCTCCATGAGTGCCATCAGGGAGGCCTGTCACCCTGCCCTGCCGGTGCAGAGTACACCGTGTACCACCACTGTTTGGGCAGCTCCCCAAACAGCAAGCACAGGGTCTGGGGAGAGTGTGAAACACTCAGAAGGGTATCCTTGCAACCCACGTTCCCTTCTTTAAGAAAAGAGTATACACAGTGAGCAATCTGTCCACCGGAACAAAGCTAAAGCCCAGCAGACTGGCACTCACTTCTGTGCTAAAGACTACCTAACTGTTGTCAAAATCCATGTAAAGGGAAGAAAGGGACATGACCCAAAACACTCATGATGACTAGAGAATGCCCACATGCTGGCTGCAGTGGTCTGGTGCAGTGGGTTAAGCCACTGTTCATGATGCCTGCATGCCACATCCAGCCTCTCAGCTTCGCATCCAGTCCCATCCATGCTAAGACGCCTGGGAAGCAGAGGGTGGTGGCCCGAATACTTCGTCCCTGCCACTTCTGTGGGAGACGCCGACAGTGATCCAGGCTTCTTCTGTACGCTGGCCTGGCCAAGCACTGGCTGCGGCAGCCATTTGCGGAGTGAACACGCAGATGAAGTTTCCCTGTCAGTCTGCCTTTCACATAAATAAGTAAATCTTAAGGAAAAAAAAAGGAGGAGGAGGAGTGAGAGAAGAAAGGAGGAAAAAGGAGAAGGGAGAATGTACTGAATCAATACCACAGTGGTCATCAACATAAACCAACCCTAATGGTCCTTGGAGCCAAGTGGGACAAGAGGCAGCAGAGACCGGAGCCAGGGGGCTATAGAACATCTTGGAGGGCTTCTGGAATGCCGCTTCTCTGCCCCAAGGAGTGGCTCTTACCGCTTCTGGATTTCCGCATCGCTGAAGGAGGAGAGGCGTGGCAGGCCGTTCTTCTCATGGTCGTGAACCACGTTCTCAGGGATCTCATCAATGGAAGGGAAGGCTCCTGGTCAGCAGTGGTGAAGCAAGAGAGAAAGCAGATTTGGCCTCCCTGGTGTGCTCCCTGAGACAAGGTGCCCAGCGACCACCCAGCCCAGCCCCCGTGCTCCCCAAAGTGCACACCACAGGTCCACACCCACCACCCAAGCTTAGGCCCCTGAACTGCAATTGCTGCTGTGGCCAGGAAGACAGCGTAAAGGAGAGCCCTTGCTAGGACAGGGGCCAGCTAGAGGAAAGATGACAACAGGGAGCAAGGGGGGCGGAACAGGGCTGGTATATGGACAATGCCAACTGTCGGCGGTGCACCTCAACTGGGCTGCACACCAGCACAATCTCTGATCCCAGTGAATCCAGAGCAACAGCAATGGGGAACCCAGTGCAACTTCTGTCAACACCACTGTGAAGATCCTCGTGGCAGCCCCAGGCTGAGTGCTTTAGCATTACACCATTTGCACCATACGGGTCCTTGGGGAACCTAGCAAGCACCCAGCTTGACAAATGGCAAAGGTGTTTGATGTCAGAGTCTGACCTCGGTCACGGGAACCATGACAAGCAGCTGAATGGAACGTGGGCCTAGCGAATGGGCGGGGTTTTCATCCTTTTCTCAAACGGAAATCACGTTTCGCTGAGGATGTTTTAGCTAAGCCTCTGCAACCTTAGCATCTGACTGCATGCTAATCCTGCGATTATGTTAAGCTCAGGGTCCAGGCGGGTACCATCCAAGTAGCGGCCACAGCCTCGTCTTATTCATTCCTCCCCTCACATGCTTAAGCCCTTGTCCAGAGTTTCTGTGCTGTGGACCATGGATGGCTGTGGATGACAGAACAGTGAGACAAGCACAGGTGGACAGAAGAACCAGCTGCCTTGACCTGCACCTGTCCTTAGCCAGCTAAAAACAGACACGGGACCATGTGCACCTGCAGGATGTGGCCCAGCAAGCCTTGGTCCTCTCTTCACCCTGCCCTTGGGTGTTGGCACCACCCATTTGGTAATGTTCCTCACTTGGGAGCCTCCACGTACATATTTCTGTTGTTGTCAAATTGATTTGTAACCTTGTTCTGATTCCAAAAACCCAGCACACTACCAGAACACACTATGCACACACCCGAGCATGAGCCTGAACATTTTCTCTCCCTCCCCCAGCCTGTGATGAGGTCCACTGGTGGCCACAGGGACAAGAGATGCTGAGAGCAGCCCTAGGAGTGCCCATAGCATCTCCAAGCCTCTTCTGGACCTGGGAGTGCCACTGTTACTGCTTGGAATAATGTCACTTTAGGACCTGAATTTAACAGATGGAGTCTACCATTCTCTTGGATTGACGAAGACCAACTGGAACTGAAGCAAGGACACAGGGGTGTCTAACAGAACAGCAAGTAACTGAAAGTGTACTGGAAGACATCACCTGTCCAGCAGCCAGTTTTCTCCTGCGCAAACCTCAGCTATCCTGCAGCAAGCACAATCCTCTGAGTACAGACACCAAGCATCAAGTAGGGTACAGCTTCTTCCCACCCAAGTGGTAAAGAATATGTAACTGCAGCACGGGCCTGTGTGCCAGGGCTCCCCTCCCCAGCAAGGACCTTGCTCACTGCACAGGAGGTGCCTTGGTAGGAGGCCGGTCCAGAGACAGTAAGCAAAGGGCTGAGGGCTGGGACAGGGGCCAGCTGCCTGAGTCGGAGATTCCGCCATGGAAACCTAGGAGACCTTAACCTTGGCTAGAATGAAAGTCTGAATAAGCCAGCCTGAACCCAACTCACAAAGAACAGCACTGAGCAGGCATGCATGCCACAGAGAACCGTGAAAGTCATCACCAGCCCTTTTGGGAGAACCCCCTCCTTGGAACCCTTTCATCCCCTTCCCCTGCCCAAGTGGACACTGAGAGCCTCCCCCAGGCAGAGCTCTGCCATCCCAGACAGGTGCTCACGGGCCCCACCCACCATTGAGAACAATCAACACTTTCTTCCACTGGGTGTTGCCCACTTTGGGGGTCTGGCAGAAGAGGATCTTGTGCTTGTCGCAGACAAATATGCGGTCCAGGACGAACTTGGAGACGGCCGTGTGCGAGAGGTTCCTCAGCGCCTCGTCCCTGCACGTGTTTCTGATGAGCTCCAGGCGCTGCAGGTGGACCAGGGGCTGAACGTGCCGGCCAGCCGCAAGCATGTTCCCAGTTGGCTGCGAAGGACAAGGGACCCATGAGCAGGAGATGGGACCGACCCTGAACAGGAGCTGCCCCTGCTGGCCTTTGCTTTGCCACCACCCAGGGTCCCTTTGCTCTCCCTTAAAAGAAAAAAAGTGGGGGAGGGCACCTGTTGAGGCCCAGTTTAAACCGATGCTTGCAACACCACCATCCCATATTGGAGCACCAAACTGAGCCCTAGCTGCTCTGTTTCAGATCCAGCCCCCTGCCAAGGCGCCTGGGAAAGCTGTAGATGATGGCCCAAATGCTTAGGCATTTGGGAGACGCAGATGGAGTTCCTCACTGCTGGTCACTGTGGCCATTTGGGGCGTGAATCAGAGGTGCCACATCCCTTTCTCTCCCTCTCTATCACGCTCTTTCAAAGATAAATAAAAAATGTTCTCCAGAAAAAACACACAATAAAAAAAGCTCAAGTTCCTCTGGTTGGCTTGAGACCCACAGAGAATAGGGAAGCACAAGAAGCCCTTGGTTAATGCTCAAAATACAACTCCCCTGCTGGGGGGTGGCATCTTTGCTTCTACAACTTCTCGCTGAGTCCTGACTGTACCTGGAGGTGGCTGTAGAGGTCTGTACAGATACCTGGTGTTAGGATTTGAACAGGTCTTGGCTCCCAAACTCATGCAGCTAAACCCTACAGTCTTATATTCATATTTGACCTAATTATGCTACCAGGAGGAGGCCTTGAGGTCACTGAGTGCCTTTGGAAGGTAATTTAGCAGAGAATGGGGCGTGATGACATAAGCCAAGTACTTCCTTGCCCCCTCTGCACACAGTCTGCCACTACCAACAGCTGGGGCCACTCGATCTCAAGCTGACCAACACACCTGGGGAAGCCTCAGTGGAGCAGCAATGTATGGCACTGTGCATGCCCGTGGTTGTGCACACTAGCTCCACACATGTGCATGGAGCGGAGGGCGAGCCAGGGGACCCTCGGGGGTCATGGTGGTGGTGTCTGCCCAGACATGACAAACTTCAGGCACCTCTGAAGGTTTCCCTCCACACCTCCTGCTGGGGTCCTGTTTCTCAGCCTTTTCATTTCTGCTGCTACTTCTGTTTTTTCCCTTCAAGCTACAGAGAACTCCCCAAAGCAGACGATTCCTCCAAGGTGAATCTGCCACATGGACTAAAATGCCCTGACACCTTCTTATTTATTTAAACGGCAGAGGTAAGACTGATGGGGGAGGGGAAAGAGCCCCCATCTACTGGTGTCTTCCCTAATTGCCTGCAACAGCTGGGGCTGGACCAGACCTAAGCCAGGAGCCTAGAAGTGCGTCGAGGTCTTCTATGTACACAGCAGAACTCAGCTGCTTGAGCCATCACCTGCTGCTTCCCAGGCTCGGCATCAGGAAGCTGAAGCTGGGAGCAAACCAGGACTTGAATCCAGACACTCGGGCAAGATTTCCTAAAAAGCATTGAAACAGTGCCAAACATCAAGAGCTGTGCTCTTTGTCAAATATGTTTTCTATAGGTACTAGGCTTACCGATGATGTGTTTATGGACCAACCCCAACATCCTGACCTCCCAACGAATGGGTCTGCTACAAAATGGAAGACACAGACTTCTAGAACATACTAGAACACGATGCTGGGAAATGCTGGGCTGACAGAGGTTGCCATCCTGCGGTCAGGCTCCCTGTTCTCCCTTCGTGGACTTGCAAGAACCCTTGTGGTCCCCTGGTGGAGGAAGGCTGTATTGGGGATTTTAAAGGCTACTTCCTGATGTGGAGGAGGTGAGGGCAGATCCTCCAGAGCCTGGCCTCCACCCCACCTTCAGCCCAGTCCTGCTGCCCTCACCCTCCACCCTTCCTCAGGACCTTGGGGAACATCACCGGGCACTTGGCCACCAACTCTCGCTTGCTCATGTCCCAAGAGTGTGTCTCAGTCTTCCTGTCAACCTGCTCTGACTTTTCAAGACTCCCAGCCTAACCCCGGTCACCGATCACGTGCATAAGCACGTTCTCTTTAGAAACTGCACGAAAGGGGGCAATGGGTAGGTGTGGTGCCTGTGCCCCATCCTGGAGCGCTGGGGTTCAACACCAGCTCCTCACTCCGGCTTCCCATCAGTGAAGACTCTGGAAGGCACTGGTTCCTCATGGGAAACCTGGATGGCGCTCCTGGCACTGACCTTTGAGGGTATCTGGGGAAGAAATCAGTAGATGGGACCTTTCTCTCAAACGAAAATTTTAAAAAAATGCAGAAAATTTTCCATCACTTCAAAATTCTGAAATTCTGCTTTTCTTTGAACTCAAGCATTAAATACAATGGGGAAAAAACTGCCCTTCTATGTTAATGAAACAGCACCTTTTTCTTTTTTTTTTTTTTTCTCTTGGAAAATACAGAATGTCAATTTAATGATAGTTTTTTCTACTGTTTTCCACTTAAACGTTTAAAGCCAGGACGCACAAAAGGAGAGCCACGGAACTTGCTCTCCTCTCTTACCGAAAAACATATGCGGAGATTTGTTTATATTTTTAAGAGACAGAGCCAGCATCGTTGGTTCACTTCCCAAATGCTTGTAAGAGCCGAGCCTGAGCCAGATCTCCTAGGTGGGTGTCAGGAGCCATTCCTGTTGCCTTGCAGAACATGCCTTGACAGGAAGCTACAGCCAGGTCATCAACTCAGGTACAAGGGTGTCTTTACGACCAGGTCAAATGCCCGCTCTGGTATACAATACCTTGATTAATTTTGTGCATGGAACAAAGCCTCACGGTGTGGAATTTTATACTTACAGTGTATCAGAAATTTTGGATTTAGGACCACCTCAGGTTTCAGGCTCAGGGATGCTCACTCCACCTGCATGTTGAAGCCACTGCAGGTAAGTGTGTATGTATGTGTACTGAGGAGGGGTGTGGCTGCTCCCACGTGATGGGGGTCGCCACAGGAGGCTCACCGAGGAAGACTGTTTCCTTGTCAGTAGGCAGGGTTGCCCAACAGGTGCCCACCTTTAATTCCTCAGTCAAGTGCTTCTCTTCTGGCAGCTTCCCCACTTCCGGCACGGTCGTCAGGAACAGGAACTCCTGCTTGGCGCTGTACCCTGCAGGACCGAGAGGTTGAAGTGTCTCTCTGAGAGAGAACAGGCCATGGAAGGGTGACGGGAACAGAGGACCCGGAGTGGACGCACCCAGAAACACTGACCAGCTCTGACACAAGCGCAGCAGCAACTCAGGCGGTGGGGACAAGTTACTGCCACAAATGGGTTATGGGCTGGCTGGACATTTCGAGGCCAAACACAATGAGCATTTCTCTAAAACCTTACACCTGACTGATGCACAGACTCAGAGGGGACCACAGACACAAATGGAAAACAGGAAACTTCATCAGATCTTCGGAAGCACTGATAAACTGAATTATCAAGTTGACTTGTCTGCGAAGCCTCTTTGGAGAGGAGAAAAACATAAGCTACAGATTGGGAGGAAGTATTTACACACCCAGAAGAAGCCCCGGCAGCTGACACCAAGAGCCCTCAGAATTCAAATGAGAACGCCCAGGAAGCCAGTCAGAACACAGGCAAGACATGGCAGCCTCTCCTGCAAAGAGGATCTTAGAATGGTCGGTGAATACACAAAAGGGACTTCCCCATCATCAGCCACGAAACCAGAGCAAATTAACAGCACAATGAGAGGGGCCAGAGTTGCAGCTCTGTGAAGTAAGCCATCGCTTGCAATGCCAGGAATCAGTAACAGTGCTGGTTCCAGTCCCAGCTGCCCTGTTTGACTTAGCCCTCTGCTAATGGGCCTGGGAAAGCAATATAGAGACCTGGATGGAGTTCCAGGCTGCTGGCCTTGGCCCAGTCTAGTCGTGGCTACTGTGGCTATTAAGGGAATTGACCAATAGATAGAAGACTTCTTTCTTTGGCTCTCCCTTTCTGTCATGCCTTCTTTAAATAATTAACCACAAAAACCTTGAACACACACAGAGTGAAATATTACTGTGCACCCATCCTAACAGCCACAGTTAGCAGTGTGGAGCCACCCGATGGCTCAGATGCTGCTGATGCTAAGGTAAAGCCACAGAGACTCTGGAAAACATTTGGAAATTTCTCCAGAATCCAAGCATGGCACTGCCATAGACTCTGGCAACCACACCCCCAGACATGGGAGCCACAAACATGAACACTTACATCCATGCACAAATCTGTGAATTTTTTTCCCCCTAGGAGCTTCCTACATAATAGCCCCCAACTGCCAACAGCCTGGGTGCCCTGCTCCAGGTGAATGGTCAACAGACACTGGCACGTCCATCCCATGGAATACAACACAGCCATCAAGGCGAGTAGATCATCTGTGCTAGCCCCACAGCACATGGATCTCCCGGGATAAGTACAGAACAAGCCAATCCTAAAAGGTCATGTGCTAAAAACATAAAGGTCTTGAAGTGACAACATTCGTGAGTGCCAAGGGGACAGCTGGTGCCTTTGATGGTGGAGATGTCCTGTGTTGACTGGATCAGGGCCAGCATCCTGCAGTGCACCTGCCTCGTGATTCTGCAGTGTCACCCAGGGGACACTGGGTCAGGAGAGCACAGGAACGCTTGGTGTTACTTCTTAGAAGTGCATATGATACCACCACGCTCTGGAAAAGGGAAGCTCGATTTAAAACAGAGTCCATTGGAAGCCAGACTGGCATTTCCACCTCAGTCCAAAAAGCCATGGGTGTCAGGATCACGCTGCAGCAGCCTCCCACAGTGCTGGTCCCACATAGCTGTTTACAGTAACAGACCTGGGAGGCAGCTTTGCTGAGCACCTCCAGCTCTCTAGAGAAACAACAAAAGGCTGACTGCTAAAATTTCACAGAGCCTATTATATACCCAGGAGGAGCAGATATCAAATCAAAGTATATGTGCACAGAACCCCTCACCCCATTATACAAAAGGCATATTTCATTTCTCTTTCTAAAACAAAACCCACTTCTCTGGGAAGAGTAGGCTTAGCTGAGCAGCCCGGCTGGTCAGCATCACAATGGCCTCCTCCCAGCATGCTGTGTCCTCCCTACCCTCTGCCTGTAGAGCTCTTGGATCCCTATACAATCTCTCTGCTGAACAGCTTTCTGGATCCCATGCAAACCTGGGATCCTTTTTCCTGTCTGAGGCAGAGTGCAGCCCTGACCAGCACTGTGTGCGAGACCTGTGCCCACCCCCCACCCCTAGTACTGAGACAATGGATACCGTGAATGGCGTTCAGGGGAAACCGGAAAAGGCCTTGGGGTCAGCCTCCCCCAGCATCTTAACATTGAGAAGCCTCACCTTCCTTAATCACCTTTCAGATGGGGAATCTTGAATCCTAACCAGCTCTGAGATACAACCTATTTCACGGCATGCTCAGAGGGTGGCACAGACTGGGTTTCAGGGATGGGGACATTCCCCTGCCACCAGGCATGTGCCCACTAGCCATCTCCGCTGGCTTCGACAACTTCATAACCTTAACACTTCCTGGTATTGCAACTCGCCCCCTTCCTGACTCAATTACATTCAGACGAAACTGGCCGCACAGTGCAGGTCTGGGTCTCCTTTTCCATTGGTTCGCAGAAAATTACGTGTTGGGTGCTCATCTCTGCTGCCTGTCAGAGCAAGCTGCAGCATCCACGAGGAGGAGTTTCACCCTCCAGGTGTACTCAGGTAGCATCCTAATGTCTTGGCTTAGTTCTGTCACAGGAATTGTTATGCTAATGACCTGGTGCAAAATGTCTAAAGGTACCAGGTCATGGACTGCCTGGCTTTTCTGGAAGCTGTCATCATGTCCCAGCTTCTCACAGACCTCGTCCAGTGTCCAATCTCTCACTCTCCAAGGCCACTGATGCTGTGGGGTTAAGGCATCCTCACCAGGGCCAGCCGTGCACAGGCTCTGAACAATCAGAAGGGGTGCCCATGGCCACAAAGCCTGGTGGTCAGAAGAACTGCCTCCCACCACTTTCACATTGTCACAATTCAGTATCCAGGATGCCCCCACCTCCTCTGGGGATGCAAAATCTGTGGCTGCTCAGGTCTCTCGTGTACAAGGGTGTGGTATCTGCACATAAGCCACGCCCATCAGCCCTTCTACCATAAGTCGCCTCCAGAAAACTCAGGATGAACATGCACATGCCGTGTAATGGACTATTACACCATAGGGTTCAGAGAATAATGAAAAGGTAAACACACAAACAAAAACAAAAAAAACTCCACACATGTTCAGGACTGCCAAAATCCCTTTTCCTGAATGAGTCCGGGCGTGGGTGGTGGCTGTGAGCTTGGGGGATGCAGGGAGCTGGCCGTGTTCGCCCCGGCCGTGTCCAGTTAGCAGAACTATGTGTGATGGCAGTTCCCTCCCCCAGGCTGAAGATCCTTGAACCGTCTGCCTTTCCTCACAGCTATTCCCTTCCAGTCCCCTTTATTCTTGCGCTCCTTCAGAAAACCCTCTCAGCTTCTGCCCTTTGCTGGAAAGTTCCCACCACGAATTGTGCCGATGCCTCACATACGAGACACCACTGAGGCCTGAGCTGAGAAATGAGTTGTTCTCCAAAGGCTATTCCTCCACATACAGCTCATGTAATTCCCGCTGACGGAAACCTCGCCACAATCACCCTCCCACTTCTGAAGCCAATCGGTCCACGACAAAACCTGGTGACCTGCCGTTTCACGCCTACCTCCCCTTTTCCCTGGAGGGGACACTCAGCAAGGTCTGCTTGCAGTCTTGTTCTTGCTACCAGCTCTGTGCAGCATTTCAGGTTCTCAACCAGGCCTCCTTCTCAAGGCCCTAATTTACCTGGGCTCCAGCCATGGGAGGTGTTGGGGGCGCAATGAGGGGATGGCCAGTCCCCTGGGGCAGGGGACTATGCTGAAGCCACTGCAGAAATGGCCCAATCCATGTGCCGTGATCATCATCTCAAATTCCGGCCACACCAGATGCAACCTGCTCTTCTCACAAGACCCCTGTCCGCTGGGTGCACTGTGGTGCTCTGTGATGCATCTGGGAGTAAGCAGGTATAACGCCACTCCCCTGCCCCGTGTTGTGCAGACTGCAGTCTTTCTCCTCAGTGAAGATAAGCCCTTCGTCGCCATCCCAGCACTCCTCCAGGGTGAGTCACCACCTGAGGCTCACTGCAGGGCACCCCTGATGTGCCTGCAACCTGTGCCCCACCCTACTCTTCCACACAAGGCAGGAAGGTGTGTGGCATGGGCCTCCCTCAGCTCAGCTGGGATCACACTGGAGCTCTCTACTGTGTGTCAGGAGCCCCTGGGGAGGTTGCTGGGGGTGCCAGGAGTGTCCATGCACTTCCAGCCGATGTCTCCTAAGTGCCACCAGTGGCAGGAGGGCCATGAGCCACAGAGCCCTGCAGTACTCACCCAAGGCCCCAGCTCCCAGCCGGGAAGGATCTGCAGCTATGAAGGCCCCTCTCCTGGAAGCCACCTGGTCTCCTGGGGCTCCCCTGTGTAGCCCCTTCAGGGGTTGCCTCAACTGCCCTCCAGCGGAAGAACCCTCAGTCCCATTCCCTCCTCCCCTCACTCAGTTCTGTGACTTGCAGGTTTTGGAGGCCACACAGAACCGGTGGCCCTCCTGGGAGAGCAGCCATCCCAGCATGCATCGAGGAACAATGTGCTACCTACCATCGGGGTCTTTAAAGGTCAAGGTGATGAACTTGCTGGCCACCATGAACATGAAGATCACCCAAAAGCAAGCAGCCAATAGAAGCCACTGCTGGTGCATGTTGTCCAACGTCAGCCCTTTCCACGGATCTTCCTGGAAAACAGGAGAGATGCCCTGATGTGCGCAAGGAAGTCAGCGAGGCAAAAAGCAACTAACAAGACAGGTGATTTCAGTAACAGCACAGGTAGGAATACAGACAGCCTCAGAATACTTGTGTATCAGGAAAGCTTTCCTTTTATTTTAATTGAGAGGGCGCCTATCCACCAGCATCCTCCCCAGATGATTGCAACAGCTGCGGCTAGGTGAAGCCGAAGCTGGGAGCCAGGTATTCAATCCAGGTCTCCCTGGGAGACGACAGGAAACCCACTGCTTGAGCCAGTTCTGCCTCCCAGTGTCTGCACTGGCAGGCAGCCAGCAGCAGGAGCAAAGGGGGCTCTCGGGCCCAGGCACCGGGACAAGGATGCCAGCACCCCGACTGGGGTCTACATGTTAAGCCAAGTGCTCATCCCCAACTTATCTTTTAATTTCATTTCTCAACAAATTTTATAAATGTCCTTGTGCAAATATCAACTGTTGGTTGACTTGGCTTTTAAAAGTTCATACTCAATGGGCGATGTTGCGGGGCAGAGGGGAAAGGACAGTATCCTCCATCTGCTGGTTCCTTCCTCAAACGGTCCTAACGGCCCTGGTTATGGGCTGGCCTGAAGCCAGAAACCCAGAATTCCAACTAATCTCTCATGTCAGTGGCAGGGGCCCCAATACTTGGGTCATCTGCTGCTCTCCCAGGTGCACTGGCAGGGAGCTGGATTGAAGCAGAGTCGCTGAGACTCACAAACGGGCACCCATATGGGATGCTGGCATGACAAGTGGCAGCCTAACCTATTTTGCTGCAATACCAACCCCTGAAAGTTTCTATTTAATAAACTCAAGGGTCTGATTACATTATTGAGCCCTACACACATCACTCTAATGGAGGTGGCAGCAACGAGAGGATAACATCTTTGTTCCTGCAGCCTGGGTTGAGAGGTGACTGCACAGATCTGTCTCCTGACTCCTGTCTGGGCTGGGCTGACATCATGGAGGTGGGGAGAGGGGGTCCTGGAAGCAGATGGTCAGCAGGAGGCCCACTAGTGTGTTTTCCTGGGTCCCTCAGGATAGTTGTCAGATCAAACAAGAAGAAAATCTCAGGTAAATAAGAAATAATTTTTTCCCTATGAGCATATCACAAATGTTGCATGGGACATGTTTCTGTTATAAAATCTGTTTTTTTTTTCTGAAATGTAAATTCAGTCGCTTGTCCTGCAGTTGATCTCCCAACAGTGCCCACAAGAGATACGCCAAACTCTCCTCTCTCTGCCTGAAACCAGCCATCCTGCTGCCTCCTTCTGCCCCGCCACGCCTTCACGGGGACCTCAGGACCAGCTGCAGAGGCCTGGTCTTGGTTCAAACCCTGCTGTGTGGCTTGCAAGCCCTGGGATGCAGCAAATCTCTGTCAGTTCTAAGTCTCAGGGTGCCGTCTCTGAGGGCAGGGCCTCCTCCCCCAGTTGGCCTCAGGGATTGAATGAGGCAATGTGGGTGTAAGGACGTGCACTTGCTTGGCTGGAAGCAGGAGCCGAAGCCGACGAGCCCCTCGGCATCATAATGACCTTCTGGTTTAATCTAAGTCTCTCTAAGTAGGATCGGGGGCAGCTCTCTAGAGGGTTTTAGATACTTTCCAGTATGGTCTAATTAGAGCCCATTCGCTGGGCTCACCTTGAGGTGAAGCAGGGAGATGCTGAACAGAGTTGGACCAGCAAACGAAGAGCACCTGCAGTGCCCAACAGGAAGCCAGGTGAAAAGGGAGAGCCACAGGCCTCTGCCTGCCCTGCATTCTCATGGGAAGCCCGCAGCTGCTCCCCAGCAGGAAGGGGCCTGTGAACACCTCTGCTCCTCCCCTCCCCCCAGTTGGGGGCCCCTAGTGTTCTCATCTGTGAGGGCAAAGCATCTACCTGCACAGCTACTGGGGTGTTGTAAGCTCTCTGGGCAGTCTGTCAGATGCCTCCTCAACAACCACAGAACTCACAATTTATCACCCAACACATTCTTCAGGATGGGAATTTAATTTCCTGAAAATTTCAACGTGCAATGTGACCACTGTGAACTCAACTAAGACATCTAGAGTGCCCCTCTCCCAGCCAGGCCACTGCACAGGGATGGGAGAAGGGCCGTCTATGAGGTGCGAGGTGCATGACCCCTTCACAGATTGCCTGTGGCCTCCAGCCCTTGGGGAAGTCCCCACGACACACACACACTGGCGCTTCCGGGGGGAGGGCTGTGGATCTGGAAGCCTTCATTTGTACCCCACTAGCGCCTGCCGACTGCTCTCTGGAGAACGGACAACAGCATCAGCCGCACGCCTCTCCCAGTGCCTGGAGCACAGGTGTCGCCTGTCCATGACCCCACATCCTGTTGGGGGACAGATCCCCAACCCTTGACCTCGGCCGCTGCCCTACACTGGCCTAGTTCAGCCTGAACATGCTTACTGTTCACTGCTTCCCCTGCAGAATACGAGCAGGTGATGATCCGTACGCCAAGGCCGGGGCGGCACCTGGCACACAGGAGCTGTCAGTCATTACCTGCTGAATGACGTCATCAAGGAAAACGCTGGACGGCCAGAAGGGACTTCAGAAAGGTTTTCAAACTTTTGAAAGTACCCTTATAGCCTCAAAATATTTCTCCATACTCCACACAAGAGAGGCTACATAGTTAATATCCATCACTGGAGATTAGGAAATAACCAAAAGCTACTGGGATTTCAGTATTACTTGAAAATAAGGCTGTATTTTATAATGCACAGCACACGCATGCCTCTGAATGCCATTTCCAATTACAAGGATCAGGGAGTTAGAAATCATGTTAGAGTCCTCAGAGATCACCTTTTTAAATTTCAAATAAAATGCTAAACTGAAATGTAAGGCAACAGTACAGATCTCACAATGCAGAAATGCAGCAGTAAACAAAAAAGGCAAGTTTCAACACAGTATTGTGTGTGACTATATGTGGCCATGTACACATGCCAACAGAGACATACATATATATAATGCTGTGGCATAGCCAGCTAGTCCTGTCTGCAAAATAGCATCCCATATGGGTGCCAGTCTATGTCCTGACTGCTCCACTTCTGATGTAGGCCCCTGCTAAAGGCCTGGGAAAGCAGCAGCACGTGGCCCAAGTCCCTGGGCTCCTGCACCCACATGGGGGACCTGGACGAAATACCATGCGCCTAGCTTTGAACTAGCCCAGCTTCAACCACTGCAGACATTTGGGAAGTGAGCCAGTGGGTGGAAGATCTCTCTCTCTCTCTCTGTCTCTCCTTCTGTAATTCTGCCTTTCAAATAAAAAAATAAATATATTTAAAAACTTCTTGCAATATGTATGCTTTCTATCATAAAACCTGGTGAAATACGGAAAATGCTACCCACACACATGGACCCTAGTGTTTTTATTTCTGCAGGTTACCTTTTTCTGTCCTTCTACAGCTAACAACAGTTTAGCATTTTATAAAGTGTGGGAAAGGATGGCAGATACATCACTAGCTGACAAACACTGCAGTGAGTTGACAAAATCAGTATTTGAATATTCAGTAAATATAGCATTGCCTTTGTTAGCTCTTACTTAATTTTGAAAATAAATTAAAATGTGATATACAGAAAATAACACAGTCACCATTCCCTGTCTGGAGGTTCACTTATTGATCTTAAAATATACTCCGAAGAATTGCAAGACTGTACTGACCAGCTCCAGCCGCCTTTCTGTATTCCCTAAAGGATACAACGTAACAACTGCTACCATAGCACAGCATGAGGCACTACAAGGAATCCAAGAGGCTTTACGGCATGTGGGAGGCGATGCACCCAGGTTCCCTATGAACACCAGGTTGTTTTACATGAGACTTGAGTGTCCCTGGATTCTGGCACAATTTCCCCATGGACACCAAGGGACGGCTGAGTCACAAACATTTGTAACACCTGTCCCTCCACTTGCCCGGTTTGGTTGGACTTGCTGGAAACTCTCTCCCAGCCCTCCCAGGTGGAGGCTGCAGTTTCTCAGCCTCAGCCAGCATATCCCACAGCAGCAGCAACTGGTCCCCACTCCCCACCCAGGTAAAGGGTGGGGAGGGCAGGAGAGGCTGCCCAAGGCTTGCAGGGAAACACTACAGCAGAAGTAACAGTTAAGCATCTCCTCCCTTTGTCTATGGTGAGAAAATTCAAATTAGAGTGGAAAACGGTCAAGGTAACCTGGCGAAAAATTCAGATATATGGAACTTGTTCTCCAGGTCGGGTCTTAGGTGAATGAACCAAAAGCTGCTGCTATCCAGAGAGTGGCAATGACCTCTACGGTTTACAACGCATGACCTTCAAACACAAGCAGGTGTCTACTTACATGTAAGTCAGAACAAAAGAACTGGAAAAGTATTCCTCAATCAAGTGCACAGTGATCAGGTATACTCACTCATCCAGTACGTTAAGTGCTGCAGACATAGGGACGTAGGAACAACGCCAAATCTGTCTCTATTTCTCTCTCTCTCTCTCTCTCTCTCTCTCACACACACACACACACACACACACACAGTTTCTGTCCCTTACAGGCATACAGTCTATAACAGGAGACCCACATGAATCAAAGAATCCTAATCCTTCAGAAATGGTGGGAATGAAAGGAACATGCCACTGTTGAGCCATAAACGCAGCAGAGGGGACCAGGTGGAGTGGCCAGGAGCAGTATGGATGGGTGGCTAAGGAGAGGAAGGTCCTGGGCCAGGGAAGCAGGTCCCCAACTAGCCTAGGAGGGCCTTGCGGGCAATTCTAGGGCAAGGTGACAGTACGTGCAGCCCAGACAGCTTGGGACTTCTTAGTAGAACTTAAGTCTTTGCCCTGCAAGCCCTGGAAACCCACAAGAGCATTTTACACAGAGGGGGGACACTGTGATCTAAGTTTTCCGACAACTTGTATGGCAGCATTATTAAAGATGCAAAGAGCAGATGTCCTGCTCAGTCTCAGGTCATTTTCATTCGGGGAACAGGGAATATTGTTGTTAAATTTCTTATTTATTTCAAAGGCACAGAGATCAAGAAAGACCTCCCATCCACTGGCCCCCTTCTTGAGTGATAGCTGGGCCTGGCCCAGACCAAAGACATGAGCCTAGGAACTCAGACCCAGTCTTCCACCTGGGCCCTGTAGACCCAAGGACTTAAAAAACCTGTTTCCCAGGGTGTATTACTAACAGGAAGCTGCGTTTGAAAGTGCAACCGGCCTGGATGACAAGGGATCCCCAAGTGCAGGCTTCAGTGCTGTTCCAATGCCCACTCCGAAGAGGGAGTATTCCAAGGGCCACACATAAACCCAGAGCACCGGTACAAAGACCCTCGCCCCCTTCTCAGTCTTGGGATCTGTGGGGCTTGGGCAAGGCCTGCAGAGCAGTGCGTCCTGCTCACAGAGGTGGGACTGCTTTGAGGCTGCCCATCCTGTGAATCTAAAGGCATGTCTCACCTTATACCCAGGGCTGTGGTTCTGAGCCCTGGCTGTTCACCATGATCATCTGGGAGCTTTGGGACAACAGAGCAATGCTCTGGGCTCTGAGAACACCCCACCACAACCACATAAACTCGAGGTGCACAGGCTCTGGCAGCTGCATATTTTCGTGCTGGTGGGACTCCCTAGAACCCCGTTTAGACGTAAAGCCCGGGCAGCCAGCACAACGGCCATCTCCTACCATGGCCTCCTTCTAATTTAAGACGGAAAACTGGCAGCAAAAACGTACGTGGTCAGTGAGAGTCTACGGATGCCCTGAACAACATGTGTTCTGGATAAACAACTTCCAGGGGTTTCATCAGACCCTAGCCCCTTCTCTACAGCGCCCATTTCACCCTGTGAGCCTACCAGCTATGGGCATCTGGACTCTGTAGGAGGGCTTGTTTGACCTCAGGGGAAAAAGCCATGATCCTCTGCCACCTCCCCGTTTTTTTTTTTTTTAACAAGATGGTATGGCAAGTCCAGCTTTTTAAGGACTAAACCTTGTTCTTGAACATGGAAGTTCCCACGCAGTTTGCCTGCTGTCCCAAATGGCAGCACCAAGGTTCTCTCTGCCAGGGGCCTGATGTTAATGGTCCTATCTCTAGGGTGCAGCTGAAGGTCACAGCTCTCCCTACAGCCAGGTGACAATGGCCTTTACAAAGCCTGACACTTGCTGTAATCACCTTCTCTCTGTTCCAGGAGCCGAGATGACTGGCAGAGCAGCCCCTGTAGCCTGTGGTGTGCCAAGTCCCACGCGCCTGTAGCCCCGCTAGTCATGGTACACACCGTGACCAGAGGCCTCCACACCCAGATCCCAGCAGGGCCACATCCATCCTCAGAGTTTCCCCCAGTCGCTGCATGAAGCACGTTTCCCCATATCAACATGTAGGGATCAGACAGCAAGCCAGAGGGCTGGGCTCTTTTGAAAACCAGCAAGGGAGAACTGAGGAGTTAATTATGGGGAAAGGAGGGTTCAGGAAACAAGGACATAATCAAACCTGAAGACTCCTGAATCATGCCACCAGCCCATTCCCACCCTCAAATAAAAGCAGCATACAGGAGACACGCTTGCAATGAACAATGGGGAGTACTGGTACCATCTTTTGATGCAAATCTCTTCTCTCCACTAAGAAGCTGGGAAATTCATGTTGTTCAGCTGCCGGTAACATTCATCAAAAGCAATACGCTGTTAGACTCATAAAGTGATTCTCCCACCAGCCACGCCCCACTCTGCAGATGCACATCACTTGTTCCTAAACGTTTTGGGAAGTCCTGCAGTCCACACGTCCATCATACTCACTTTCAAAGCCTTTTTCCAGAAGTTACTTATTCATTTAACAGGGGACACAGCTCGCTCTCTCTCTCTCTCGCTCTTTCTCCCTACTCCCAGAAAAAGACCATGGTGTGGATCCCATAATTCGAGAAGTGACAGTGTCCTTCCTGCATAGCTCCTCAGATATGTCCTCTGTCGTCTCTGCTACTGTCTCTGTAATATACAGCCTCCGAACGACTGCTCATGCTTAGCTAGCAGAATGCAAACCCTCCCACCTCTGTGCAGTGAGGAAGACACCAGTGGTTAAGGCAGTCTCAGGGAGTAAACACAGCATACAGAAAACACCTGCACAGGCTCACTGCCAGGCAGGGCCTCCGCAGGCACCACCTCACCTAATCCTGCCTGAGGGTGTGCTCCTATAATGAAATTGAAGGAAACAGCTCTACGTGGATGCCGACTCCTATTTCTAGAGTTTTGGATTCCCTGAAATCTCTTTTATGACACAAGCAACAAAGGAGGCAGTAAGATCATTGAATGGCCTGGATTTCAAATACCTGGCGAGTTCTCCTTTTTGTACCTTCAGAGGTCTGGGGTCACATTGCCTTACTGTGTTACTCTGGATTTTCTTGGTTTCACTTGTTGCTGTATAGGACAATAGAGAAAAAAAGGCAATAAAGCATCATCAAAAGTTATAAGATCAGCTTGCTTCACACACCCTTGGTTTATACTTGGCAAATAGCTGACCAATCTCGTTACCCAATTATAGTTTGCATAGCAAGTCTCTCCAAGGTAGATTTCTTAGTAAATCAAGGAGTTGTGTAAATGTAGCAACAGCCTGAAAGACTTCCATGGAACTGAAGAAATGCATTTGCAGCAAATTGCTCTTGTAATTCTTTCCTACTTTTCATACCAGGCAAAGGCCTCCCATAAGAGTCTTTATGGGCTTCCAATGCAACCCGTCCCCAGTGGTCTGCATCCCTTGAAGGTACAGCAACTGGCAAAGTCTGGACAAATGTCACCAAATGAGTAAACACCCAGCAACAAGCCAAACTCATGAAATAGAGAGATCACAGACTTCAGAGAGCAAACGTGCAGCTGACTGACCACAGAACACGCCAAGCTGCCCGGGACACGACAGCACAGCCTAGCAGGTATTTCCAACCCCCCCTCCCTCCCGTGTTAGCATTACAGGTCAGTTCATGCTACGCAGGCTGCACAACTGCCGCTTCATGCTATCATATGTGCATCCAGATTGTTCCAGATCTGGATGCATTTAAAACAAAACAAAAAAGCAGCAGCAGCAGACCTGGTTTCTGCAAGCTGTAAGGTTCACCTCTCTGCTATTCCCAGGTCTGGCCCGCCCCCCACTCCAACATGGAAGAGCATCTGAACACAAATGCACACCTGCCCAGAAGGCTCCCTAATTCTTTCCTTTGTTTAGCTTCCTGCAAGCACTCCACTGATTTTCACGTGAGGAAGGCAAGACTCTTCTCTCAGGTATTTTTTGGAGATTCTATTACTCAGAGTCCACAGGAAAAATGGTGGGATTCCAATTCTGAGCCAAGATGGGCTATGCCCTAATTACCATCTCCCTCTTTCCTGTCTTAAAAAGAATCCGTCATTGAAAAGGGTACAGTAGTAAGTAGGTGGCTGAGGGTCAGCGAGCTGGAGCTGAAAACGGAGCCGTCCAATTTCAAGGCTGTCTGTGCCGTTCTCGGGCCGGCAGTTCCAAGTACCCAGAAGGATGGCCCCAAGCCCCAGACAGAGAAAGCCTTTATACTTAGCTCACCAGAACCTGGCTGCCGAGCTTTCCATGCAGCCCAGCCCTCGTCCCGCCTGCAGCAGCCGACTTGGAAAAACAAGGATGACAACGTCTGCAAAACCAGCTCCGTCTCCACGAGCCAGGAAGCGCAGAAAATTTATGCCTCAACCTCCAACTTCTGACAGGCCCCTCAACCGTGCAAAATGGGGGTGGGAGGGGGCGGCTCTGGCGCTCTGCAGCCTCGTCCGCCTGGGGTCTAGTATTTCCTGCCCTTCCCGCCCATCCCGCACTTGGGGGAAGGTGGCACAGGCTCCTTCGCCCCAGATGTCCCCTAACCCATCACCCTCGTCTCGGAGCGTTCCTCGGACCCAAATGGAACCTTTGCCTTCCCTTTCCACTCCCAATGACAAATGCAAATTCCCGGTCCAAATGGCCAGAAGTAAATGACCGAGCGCCCAAGCAGCAGGAATCCCGCCGACCACGGCATCCCGCAGCAGGATGTTGCCTTATTGCATAATTAAGGACAAAGACGCTAGCTGAGAATCCCACCCGGAGGTGGCTCGCTAGGAAAAACCGGTTCTGTCCCGGTTTCCATCCGCCCCACGGTGTGGGAGTCGGAGGTCCGGGCGCTAAGCACCCCACCCCCACCCCACGGGCTGCGGGTCCCGGAGCTCACCCTCCGCGCGGCCGGCGCTCGGACTCCTCTCACGTCGGCCTCGCGGGGCCTGCGGGCGCAGCGTTCGGCTCCCCGCGGCCCCCGAGCGCTGGAGGCCCACCCCGCCCGAGGCCTCCGAGCCGCCGGCGGCGGCCCCTGCGCCGGCGGCCCCGGAGAGTGGCGGCAGCGGCGGCGGCGCCGGAAGGAGGAAGCCTGGCGTTGGAGCCGGCTCTGGGGGGCGAGGCCGCCGCCGCCCCACGCGGCCGCCGCGCTCCGGCCCGGCCGTGCGCGCCCCAGCGCCCCAGCCTCGCGCGCGCGTCCTCGCCCCTGCGCGCCTGTGCGTGCGCCGCCCGGGAGGCGACCTGGGGGCGTGGTCGGAGGGGACCCCGGGAGGACCCCCGGGAGGGCCTGTGCCCCTGTAACGCGAATCCCGGGAGCCACCCTGCCTGGCCCTGGAAACACGCTTCCTCTCGGGAAAGTGCGGAGACACAGCCCGCGCAGAGAGCAGACACAGCCCGCCCAGGCTGCATCCAGATAATGTTTTGGGGGACAAAACATATCCCAAACTTGGAACAAAGCCAAAGTAATGGAGTTCGGGTGCAAACTAGCGTTTTCTAACATGCCCACCGAAGTGAAAGTGTAAGGCACCCCAACAGGGAAAACCTTACCATCTGTCTCGAGAGAGTGAGTTTCCTCAATGACCGCCAAAGACAAGGCTTGATGCAAAAGCAAGAGCCTTTATTCGATCACCAGCGCGCTGGGGCAGGGGCCTGTTCCTCACACAGGAGGGTAGACACCAACCCCGAATCATTATACAGCATCTTTTAAAGGCTAAAATCATAAAACCGTAAAACCATAACCATAAACAGGGAGAGCAAAGGCTGAAACCATAACCATAAACAGGGAGGAGGAAACCATAAATATAAACAGGGAGGGGAAACCGTAAACATAAACAGGGAGGGGCCACGCAATTAGGGGCGGAGGCTAGTTGCAGGTGCCCCTTATCTCTCAGGCTCCCAGGCTCTATCTAAACTTAGTCATGAAATGTTCCTTCAGCTATTCACTGTCCTCTACTGCAAGCGAAATACAGAAAGCAAAAAAAAGCAAATTAAATCCTTCTGTCCTTTTAATCCTAAATGTTCCTTTTCAAAAGCAAGATTTTCTCTTCCCCCAAGGGCTCCATGGGTTCTTAACCTCAAGTACTTGTTTTAGGGGTGTAATTCTGTTCTTAGGATGTTGTAGATTAACAAAGGACAACTTTGGGAGTCCTGACTTCTTACCCTGCAGAAATGGGTGCAGTTTTAAGATTTTTGAGTTTGGGAGGGAGATTATTCCCCAAAATATTGCAGGTTTATGGCCAAGGACAAGGTTAACTTGTTTTAACTTAACCTACATGGTTATGTAATTATGTCTATTTCGCTAACCAATGAAAAGCTTTGTATATATACACAGGTACACTTTTCATCAAGCTTCCAAGGAAGTGATCTTTTGAGGGGTTTTTTTGGGGGGGAAGGTCTTTGTTAATTTCCTCGTCAGGAAATGGACTATTTGGGAGGTCCACTGGGAATTCCCTCTTGCCGCTGGTCCTGCATGGTGGGTGCTACTTACGAAGGGGAGCTGTGATGCATTTAAGATGCGTGGCACCACTGTCCCCAGCGGTGAATACTGCAATCACTGTAAACTGTCGTCTTCATTAACTGCTTGTGACTGGACTTTCAAGGTGCTGTTGAAAAATATTTACTTTTTTTTTTTGAAAAGCCAATTTACACAGAGAAAAGAGAGACAGGAAGAGAGGTGTTCTAACTGCTAGTTCACTCCCCAAATGACCACAGTGGCCCGAGCTGAACCAAGCTGAAGCCAGGAGCCAGGAACTTCTTCTAGGTCTCCCACACCGGTGCAGGATCCCAAGGCTTTGGGTCATCCTCTATTGCTTTCCCAGGCCACTTGCAGGCAGCTGCATGGGAAGTGAAGCAGCTGGGACATGAACCAGTGCCCATATGGGATGCCAGTGTCTACAGGTGGAGATTAGCTTATTGAGCCACTGTGCTGGTCCTGCTGTTTAAAATATTAAATGATAAAGTTCCTCCCAGAAGCTTCTGTATCAACAGCTAAGGTAATGATCCTAGCTCCTCTTTTTCTTTGTATAAGTGAACTTCCAGGAAAATTTTGATAATTAGTATGAGTAGCAGGTGGTTCTAATTAAAATTGTGGTTCTCCAATGTGATCTGGGGACCCCTAGTGTGGTATCTAAGAGCCTTTTAAAGGAGCCGCAGTTATAAAAACATTCTTTTCTGTCATAAGGCCAAGATGCTAGTTCTCTTCTTTACAGTCTAGAAAGACACTTGCTGTGCTCCCACCAAAGCAATGGTAAGTAAAACTAACTTCTTTGGGGCCTAAGGGCACTGGTACCCTACTATCTCTCTGGGTACTCAGAATTATACAGTGCTTCCCAAACGACAGGCTGGAGTCTTGCCTGGGCTAAGCTGCTGTCTTTCCCTGGTGAGGAATCTTCTATGTGGGTACTTCAGTGAAATCAATTTTTAGAACTCTCCAGTCTTTGTTTCTGCCCTAATTGATAAATACCAAGTCACCAAATTGTTTCCGTAAAGAAGGTTCTACGGAGCCAGGATGGCGGCACAGCACGTTAATCTGCAGCTTGCAACATGGACATCCCATATTAGAATGCTTGTTCGACGTCTTTGCTTGTGAAACAGCCCCCTGCTAAAGCTCTTGAGAAAGCAGCAGACAATGGCCCAAGCACTTGGACCGTTCCCTCCCACTTGGGAGACTGGTTAGAGTTCCTGCTATCTGGCTTTGGCTTGACCCAGCCCTGGCTAGTGCAGCCATTTGGGGGAATGAACCAGCAGATGGAAGCGCTCACTCTATCTCTCTCTTTCCTTCCCACCTTCCCTCCCTCTCTGTCCCTCTGCCTCTCAAATAAATAAATCCTAAAAAAATATATAAATAAACAGGAAGATAGTTCTGAGCAGCTTCTGGCGTCTCGCTGTGCCATGAGACACAAGGACGGGTTGAGAAACCTGGTTCCATGAGCTTCTGGCCACTCTCAACATGAACCCAGCCGTGGGAGGAATGAGTCAGGGTTCCTTGCCATCTTTCACCATCGCGTATTTGTAGGGAACAAAAACACACAGAAGTGCCCTTGAAGAATGTCCTCCTGAAAAGGACATCCTCCTAATCCTCTACCTACAAGTGTGGGCATCCTGTTTGGGCATCGATCCATATCCTGGCTGCTCCACTTCCTACCTGGCTTCCTGCTTATGGCCTGGGAAAGCAGCAGCTGCTGAGGATTGGCCCAAAGCCTTGGGAGACCTAGAAGAAGCTCCTGGCTGCTGGCTTCAGATTGGTTCAGCTCCAGTCATTTGGGGAGTAAACCAGCAGATGGAAAAGTTTTCTCTCTTTCCTTCTCTCTGTAACTATGTCTTCTGAATAAAAATAAATAAATCTTAAAAAAAAAAGAATGTCCTCCTTAAGTTACATCCCTTATGATGGGACAAGAAGGGTGCATAAGAACACCTGTTACATATATAATGTTTCCAGCTGTTGGTCATCTGGAGCCACCAGCTGGGATGATGGCCTGCCAAACAGCCAGCCTCTCCTGTTCATGCAATACCAGTTTTTTTGTTTGTTTGTTTGTTTTGTTTTGTTTTATTTTTACCTGAAAGAAAACTGACAGAGAGTTGCTTCTGATTTGGGTGCCTGGCAACCATTTTCTTCCAGATGAAGGAAGCAGGCCTGTTACTTCAGAGAAAACAACTGATGTAACTTTGTTTTCACAAGTGATAGGCTTTTGAGTGAAAAGTGTGAAAAGCCTGACTTTTGGGAAATGCCTGTATCCATCACCAAGTTGGTCAGTATCCCAGTACTTAAAATACTTCTCTTGAAATCAGTGGTAATGCTACAAATCATTATTTTTGTGTTGTATCATAATAGACCAATCGCTGGACAATAAAAAGGATAGATTTGGCCTTTGACACAGAGCTCCTAAATCCTTGGGACTTTCCTGGGTGATAGGAGCACCTGTAGTTTTAATGAAGCAACTCTTGGTGGGCTTCCAGATTGCCTCCTATGGAGACTGGTCCCCAAGTCTGGACTGGAAACCTCCCCAATCTCAGGAGACGGGAGAGGGGAGAGAGGCTGGAGACTGAACAAATAGCAGATAGTATCTACATACTGAAACCTCCACTATGAGCCTTGAATGATGCAGTTCAGGGATTCCCCAGGTTGCTGAACATGTCCAGGTGCTGGGAGAGTGACATTCCTGGAAAGGGTGTGCAAGCTTTGTCTCTCTCCCCATGTATACGGGCCAGTGCATCTCTTCTATATGGTTGTGCCTCAGTTGTATGCTTCATCATAAGTCAGTGATCCTAAGTAAACACTTCTAGGACATGAGCCACTTATGCCTGAACTTCCATCTCAGTAGACATGGTGGGCTCCTTCAAGAAGGGGGTTAGGAATGGGCCTAGCTCCTCTGTATTGAAAAGTTGATAGAGAATTAACTGCACGCAGCGAGGGCATACCTCAGTTCTTTTCTCTGAAGCTAGTGAAGAGTTGCACTTGGCTGCCTGGTGGGAAGGTGAGGAGAAGCTTACCGGGATTGAAATGGGATTTTTACACAGGTAGAGGTGACAGTGGAGCTTTGGTGACACAGCCAGCCATTGCCCTGTGGAGGCAGACTGTGGGATGGCAATTCATCAGAGGGCTCTTTTCAACGCACACAGAGTTACACGCAGGGATTACACAAACCCAGGCAAGTTAATTTCTCTTTCCTATTTATACATGCCAAACAAGTCATGGGATTTTTTTTTTTTTAATTCCAGGAGATAGCTGCGGGGACCAAGCTGGGTTCCACACTCTGGTCTCCAGAAAGCATCTGATGTGTTCATTTTGGTCTTTATGGCAGATAAGAACTCTCCTAGGGTCTGGCATTGTGGCATAGCACGGAAAAATGCTGCCTGTGACATCAGCATCACATATGGCTGCGGGATTGTGCCCCTGCTGTTGTGGTTCTGATCGAGCTCCCTGCAAATGACTGGGGAGAAGCAGCAGAAGATAGCCACTCATGTGGGAGAGTTAAATGAAGCTCCTGGATCCTGCCTTGAGCCTGGTCCAGGCCTGGCTGTCGCAGCCATCTAGGGAGTGAACGAGTGGATAAACTCTCTCTTTCTTTGCCCCTGAACTCTGACTTTCAAAACAAATAAATCTTTCTTTTTAAAGAACCCCTAAATTAGATAAGATATGAAGAGGCTGCACAAATAGAGAAATTTGTTAACAGGATTTATTTTGCCTGCTTAAGACCAACAGGCATTTTTAAGACTTACATTTTGATTGTCGGAAAATGTGTTTTTAAAAATTGCTGCAATAAGAAAATGCAAAGAAGGGTTGAGCTCCTGAGGTGGGAAGAAACCAGACACAAACCACTGTCAGGGTTCACTGTATGTGTCATCTCTTCATTCCTATAACGAAAGGCCTGAGGCAAGCTACTTAGGAAGGGAAGAGGGATTTACTCAGCTCACAATGGAGGAGGGTCACAGTTCTCAAAGTCCAAAAGAAGTGGTCCGGGCTTTGGCTCTGGTGGGGAACTCGGGGCAGATGGCAGAGTGCAGATGCATGAAGAACCGCAGAGCAATCCAGGAAGCAGAGAGAGCAGGTAGGTACTTGAGTGTTTTTTTTTTCTTAAATAAATTTCATTTTTTTGTAATGATTACATGGTTCATCACAGTGGGAGGGATCAGGTTTAGAGAAAATTGGGTGAACTCATTGCTTCCAAATTTGCTATTTCTTGTTGGTTCTGGGGGAAGGGGAGAGACACAAGGGGAAACCACTTACGACTTCCCACAGATCCCAGTACCCAGGGATGAGGAACTGCCACCTCATATCAACCCAGAGTCTCAATGTGTGCATATTCTGAGGGTTCTGTCCAAGTGGTGTGGATAGTTCTGAAATGCTGCTGATTTCACCAATCCGAGGATGATGTCACCTTCCCAACGTCCATTCACCAAGATTTTTTTGCTGTTATAGTTTGTTTGGGGTAGTTGCCCAGTTAGTTCTCTTCTGCTACAGCACCAAATGAGCTACCATAGTCTCCTTTTACAACAGGGCCTGTGTCCACTGCTCTGCCTTTTTCATTAAGTAGGACATATTCTTGCAGGTGAGTCCAAGTATCCAGGCCAGGCATCCCAAGCATTGTCAGATCTCCCACCCCTGGGGCTCATGAACCTGACATTCACCTAAAGGGTGGACCACAGGATTTGGGCCAGGTGACCCAAGTCCCACAGGTTTCCCCATCCCCAGGGCTTAGAAACCAGGCCTCCACCACACAAACGGACCCCAGGACCTGAGCCAAGCTACCAGAGTCCTGTCTGATCCCCCACTGGGCCCAGGCTGGCATGACTCACCTAACCTCAGCATCTGTAATCTTATTGTACAGCCTGACTTAGTCTAGTCTACCCCCTGTTCCAGCTCCTGCTGGTGGGTGCTGCATCCTATCCCAGCCCAGCCTGATTGCTGTCCTGGTTCTAATGTGAACTGGGCTGTTGCTGTGGCCCAGTCTGGCTCCTCCTGTCCCCTGCCCTGTTTCTCAGATCTGCCAGTGAGTGTTATGTGCTGGCCCAGAGTGATCTGTCCCCAAACCTGACCCACATGTATGCTGGTGGGTACTGTAACCTGGGATGGTCTGGGCTGCTGCTTGCCTTGCTTCCTGTGCTCACCTGCAGGGACTGCCTCCCAATGAAGAAGATTCCCAAGCTCCTCCATTGAGTCTCCTCCCAGTGGCAGTTCTCGCGCACACCAGTGGGTTGTTGGCCCAGGTTGACTTTGTCCTTCTCTTGTCCTAACGAGAACAGTGGTCTTGTTCAAACGACCACACCCATTCTGGTTCTTGTTGGGTGTTGCAGCCCTGATCCACGCACAGACACAGCTTTCACATAGTTCAGCAGGAGTCAAGACCTAGTCTGGCCTGTTCTACACCCTGGCTCTCACAAGTACCAGTGGGGGCTGGAGTCAAACCCAATCTGTCACTCCACAGTCCCAGTGCACACTTGTGCCAGCGCAGGCTGCAGCCATGCCCAGTCAAGCCTGCTGCCCCCAATCCCACTCTCGGCCTCACCAGTGGGAACCCCAACCCAGCTGGGGCGCCTCCTTAGCTCCCCAGCAAGACCTGACCCCATCCACAGTTCTTGGGCAAGCCAGCAGAGACTGCAATTCCACAGAGTAGGCCCACATTTACCCCACCAATTCTGTTATCAGCCCACTTCTCTCACTCTTGTTCTCCCTTCCAAACTAACTTGGTGTCAGTCCCCTACTCACACATACTAACCTGGGCATAAAAACCACAGGTTATCTCTCACTACCACCTGTGAGATTCCATCATTTTCCCTGTAAATCAAGACCCTTCAAACCATGAGGGTGCCACTGGGCGGCGTGAGGGGTTTCGCCCAGGACCTTTGGCGCCTGGGCTGCCTGGGCCCTTCCGGGGGCAGCCATGTGGCCTGGTTACATGCACCCATTTGGATCAAAAATAACTCCCAGGATGAGATGAGCCTGGAAGCCCACTGAGCTTCCCTTCCCCCTCAGGGAGCCAGTGTGCTGGGCTGTGAGTACCTGCACCAGTTACAAAAGCTTCCAAGCTCAGGGTCCTGAAGGCCCACCATGAGTACCCCTCCTCAAGGCACCCACCAGCTACTGGCACCAGGATACTCAAGTTTTTGTATCAGCCTGCTTGTGAGAAGCCAGGAGGTCCCATGGAAACTTTCTTCTCAGGGCATGCCCCAATGACCTAAGCACTTCCTGCTAAACCCTATCTCCGGAGGTTTTCATCGTCTGAGCTTAAACAGTTTTTAAAAGATTTATATTTATTTTTATTGAAAAGGCAGAATTATGGAGAGAAGAGACAGAAAGAAAGATTTTCCATCCACTGATTCACTCCCCAGAGGGCCACAACAGCCAGAGCTGAGTGATTCTGAAGCCAGGAGCCATGAGCTTTTTTTGGGTTTCCCACATAGATGCAGAATCCCAAGCCTTTGGCCCATCCTCCACTGCTTTGCTTGGCAACAAGCAGGGAGCTGGATGGAAAATGGAGCATCTGGGACATGAATGGGTGCCCATATAGGATCCCAGCACTTGGAGCCATCTTCTGGATCCCCAAGTTAAACTTCTACTACAAGGACGTTTGGGGGACATTCAACCACCAAACTATAACAGAGTACATTTCTAACATAATTGGTTAAGAATACAAATTTGAATCAGAATCAGGAGGAGGCTATACATTTGGGCCATGCGATTAGGCTCTAGCAACAAGAGGTGCATAGCCGTGACCTAAGCCACCTTCAGACCCCAAAATCTTCAGCACCATGCCAGCAAGCTGAATCCAGCCACATACACAAGCAGTACAGACCACAACAAAACGGAATATGTTCCGTTCTTGAGAGCACACCATATGATCCTGACGTGTACTCTCCCTGCTGTGTGCCCTGTGTTCTGGAAAGCAGATGAGCTGAGATCCCTGGGCTACCATTGGAAGGAAGTCTCATTATTTTCCTGGAGTAAGATGTGCAGATAATCAATATCTTTCATGGTAATTTAAGGATAGTCTGCTATTTTTGCCTTACAAGGCACGACCTCTTCTGCTACACTGATAAGACACTGGACTGGGGCCAATGCTGTGCCATAGTGGGTTAAGCCTCCAACTATGATGTCAGCATCCCATATGGACACTGGTTCAAGTTCTAGCTGCTTCACATCCCATCCAGCTCCCTGTTAATGCACTGGGAAAAGCAACAGAAGATGATCCAAGTTCTTGGGCCTCTACCACCCACGTGGGATGCAGTGTCAGACTCCTGGCTCCAGCCTGGCCCAGTCCTGGCTTTAGAGGGTGAGTCAGTAGATGGAAGATCTCTTTCCCTTTCCCTTTCTTTCTTTCTCTGTAACTCTGACTTTCAAGCCAATAAATATTTTTTTAAAAACCACATGGTGGATACAGTGGTTTAAACATTGCTTGGAACACTCAGATTCCATATCAAAGAGTCTAGGTTCAAACTGCAGCTCTGGTTTTATTCCAGTTTTCTGCTAGTGTGCACCAAGGGAAGCAGCATGAGTTGGCTGATGTAGTTGGGTCTTTACAGCCCTTGTGGGAGTCCTGGAATGACATCAGGGTTCCTGACTCTGGTCTGGCCTTGTCCTGGCTGCTAGGAACATATGAGGAGAGAACCAATTGGTGAAAGATCTCTCTCTCTCTTTGCCTTTCAAATAAATAAAAATAAAAATTTAAAAATCTCAAATCTAACTTACTCTTTCACCTAAGAAATTAAAAAGAGTAATAAACTAAACCTAAAGCAAGAAAAAAATTAAATAATAAAAATTAGAGTAAAATAAAAGGGAAAAATGAAAAAGCAATAGAGAAAATCAACAACAAAAAGTTTGTTCTTTGAAAAAAAAAAAAAGCAACAAAATTGGCACACTCTCTAGCAGACTGGCCAAGAAAAAAAAATACAGGAATCAAATTACTAAAGTCAGGAAGGAAAGAGGAAACATTATGATGAGTCAGAAAAAGTAAAAAGGGTCAGAAGCAAGCACTATGAGCAATTGTATGCCAACAAATTAGATGACCAAATGGAAGGATCAACTTCCTAAAGAGACACAATCTAAATGAACTCAAGAAGGAATTTGAAAATCTAAATAGATTGTTAACAAGAAATTGCATTAGTAAATGAAAACCCCCACAAAGAAAACACCAGTGCAGTTGAACTCTGTTTAAAGACAAATTCTCATCAATCTTTCACAAACTCTGAAAAAACACAAGAGTGTGGGATACACCCAGCTCATCGAGTGAGTCCACTATCACTCTGTCACCAAAACCAGACTTAGATATCACAGGAAAATGACAGACCAATGCCTCTGGCAAGTATGGACCCTAAAATCTTCAGCACCGTGCTAGCAAGCTGAGTCCGGCCACCTACACAGGCAGTACAGACCACAACAAAACGGAATACGTCCCGGGAAGGCAACTGCTTCAACATCTGAAGAGCAGTTAATGTATCCGCAGGATAAAATCACAGCACTAGATAGAAGCAGAAAAGGCAGTTGATTGAATTCAACTCCCCTTTGTGATGAATAAGTGCAACAAACTAGGGATGCAAAAGAAATATCAATACAAAAACTTGCATATGGATTTCACAATAGTATTATTAATGTTAACAAGAATGGAAACAATTGAAATGTTCATCAAATGATAAATGTGTTCAAAATATGGGACATCCATACAGTGGGATATTCTTAGGCAATGAAAGGAAGGAACTCCTCCAACATGCTATACAACTGAGACGAACTTTGAAAATATTATGTTAAGGGGAAGAAGTCACATATTATGATTCTGTTTATAGGGAATATCCAAGATAGGAAAATCTATAGATACAGAAAGTAAATATTTATGGCTTCCGGGACTGGAGTAAGGCTCAGAAGCTGGAGGTAACTACCAATACTTATAAGCCAGGGTTTCCCTCTTGGGTAATGAAAATATTCTGAAATTAGACCATGGCAATTGTTGTTCAACTCAGTATATACACCAAAAGCCATCACTTTAGATAGGTGAGTTTTGTGGTGTGTGGAAATATGCTTAAATAAAGTTGTTATTAAAAATTGGATATAAAGTAATTGAAAAAATACCGTCTGGAGTGAGTTTAGCCTTGCGTCTCAGACGCACGTGCTTCACAACAAAGTGTCTGAATGCGATTGCCGGCTCCTGCTCCTGACCGTCATGTCCAGCTTGCTGCCACCCATGTGTGACACGTCTACTGTGTTCCCAGTTCTTGGCTCCACTGCCGACCCAGTGCAGACCGTCCCTAGCTGCCTTGGCGAAGGATGTAGCACATGCCAGTGCTTTCTCTCTGTCCCTCTCTTCTTCTCTTACTCTCTTTCTCTACCTGTCAAATTAAAAAATAAAAAAAAAAGACTCACTGTGGTGGTTAGTTTACAGGCAAATGCATCTTCAACTTGTGCCCCATAGCTGGTAACAAGTTGTTCCTAGGGTATTTGGAAGAGATGTGCATTACAGTCCGCAGTCTGAGCAGACCTGCCTTCGCCAGTGTGGGTGGACGTCATGCCGTCAGCTGAGGACCCAAGTGAAACAAAAAGACAGAGGAAGGAGAATTTTCTCCTCTTGAACAGAGTTATCTTGGCTCTTAGGGCTTGGGATTCAGAATAAATTGCCAGCTTCCTTGATGCTATAGCTTGTAAAGAGGGTAGGTGGTAGGACTCAGCCTCCATAACTTACTAATTAATTTTTTTAAAAAAGATTCATTTATTTTTATTGGAAAAGCAGATTCACAGAGAGAAAGAGAGACACATCTTTTAATCTGCTGGTTCACTCCCCTAAATGGCTGCAATGGTCGGAGCTGAACTGCTCCAAAGCCAGGAGCTTCTTCCAGGTCTCCCACATGGGTGTAGGGTCCCGAGGCTTTGGGCCGTCCTCACTGCTTTCCTAGGACATAAGCAGGGAGCTGGATGGGAAGCAGAGGCGCTGGGACATGAACTCATGTCTATGTGGGATGCCGGCACTTGCAAGGGGGAGGATTAGCCAACTGAACTGCAGCACCAAGCCCTGTGTTAGTTAATTCTGACAACATATCTACTTATTATTTCTCTGTATCTACACACACACACACACACACACACACACACACGCAGTCTTCTAAAAGGTCATGGAAAAATATGTATTTTGAAAAAACCAGGCTGGATTTCAGAATTATTTTTTGCACTAAAAATAAGCACACCTTTCAATTCCATTTCCCAGGAATGTTTTGAAGTTTACCCTCCTGCATCTGACTCTAGTTCCCTTTAAAACCCCGACTCATATCCTGCCACATACCTGCTCACTTAGCAGGAACAGAATGACCCATGAGAAGAAGGTTCAGCTTCCCCCAGGAGAGGAGAATTCTGTTCTGGCTTTGTTGTAGACACTGGTAAACCATTGAACTTCTGGGTCTCCATTTTCTAAGATGAAATCAGAATGTTCTTTTGAAGGTCTGCTGTGTTCCATTCCAACTCTAATAGCCTATTATGCTCCGGAAGCCAGACCAGAGTTGTGCAGAGTCCCTGAGGGGAATAAACTTGAATAACTGGGCTTTGGTGCTGTAACACAAGCAATAAAGTGTAGAAGGGAAAGCCTAGAAAACATTTGTTTGCAAAGGAAAAGCCAGGGGAAGAAATAAGAAACCAGTGAGTTGCTTTTGTGAATATTATATATAGTTAGATATTTAGCTACCCATCAAGTTGGTTGAAAATATAATTATCATTTTCTCTCTAATCATGGAAAACAGGGTCTATGTTTAATGCCTCTGTATTTGTGATAAGGAGAATAGTGAGGAAAATAAAGTTGCTATTTTATTTTTTTTGCTTTTTCAAGTGGCTATGTTGCTCAGATTGCAAAAGCCAGACCATGTCTTGTAATAAAGAAACATAGTACTAGAGTGGCACTTTGAAAAATGGTCCCATCTGCGTTTTCATACTGAGTTCATGTAGCATGGAAAAAAATGTCTCCCTCTTGGAGAGGACTCATTAATAACAGAGCATGAATGGACTGGAAGCATCCAGGAATAACAGAAGACCTGCTGCTTTCTTGCTAAAGTTTGTTTTAGAGTGTTTATTAAGAAAGTGCTACATCAAGTAGCACACATGTGCAGTTTTCTTTACCATCCAAGTCCCTGCTTCGTAGTAACTGAGCTGCAAATATCTTTTCCAGGACAGTCTGTCTTTTCCAGGGGTTCTTCCGACACCCTCCCCCTCAGGAGCAGGGTGGCCTGTGCAAAGAAAAGTGCAAATGGCCTTTGTCCTAGTCTTACTCAACTAGGCCCAGGTGAAGCCCAGAGACCTTGATTTCAAAAAGCTTCCTAGAAGATTCCAATGAATAGCCAAGTTTGGGGACATGGGTCTAATCAAGCATCAAATCCTGGTTATCCCCAGTCTTCGGGAGCCACTGACTGCACATCCTAGGTTCAGGTAACAATAGCTTTATGGGCACAGAGTAGAACATTGCATTCATTGTACTAACCTTTCTTTTCTTTTCATTTTTTTAAGTGAAAAGAGTAAGCACCTTTCTTTTCCAGGACAGACTCAGAGTTTCGCTTAAGTTCTCTTTGTTTTCAGAGTCTAAAGTTTGCCCTGACTGCCTGGCAGAAATGCACAGCGTTATGGAAACAAACGGTCATTAGGAATCCCAGCACAGGGTCTGGGTCATGGGACTGAGTGGTTCTGCAGCACACAGAATACTAGTGTCTTTTATCTGGGCTTTCCATTTGAATTAGAGAGATTTCTCCAACTCCTTTCCACTCTTAATTGGAATGCTCATTACTGGATGTTCAAAAGCTCCTGTTTTCAAAGCCAACTGAAGGCTTTAGACAGAGTAGCCCATGCATTACGACAGACTACCACCAAATGGATCCTGGATATGAAAACCTCTTCTACTTTTTGGAAATTCTGTGTCCAGGAGGATCTGAAAGTAACTCTGTCTTTGCCTTGCACACCCAAAGACACTGCTTCAAAGATGCATTGCAGCTGTAAGCCTTTTGCTTCTTAATGGAATTTGGCAATCCAAATTCAAGGTCAAATTCACCCACATATGGAGCCACTCAAGTCATTTACTTGACTGAGGTGATAGGGGATGAACAGATGCCAGTTCTGAATGAGCAAGTTTGCCACTGTGCAGGCAATCACTACTGTGTTAGAGCCCTTACTGCCTTCTGGTGGCTGCAAATTTTTTCCCTAAAGTTCTAAGACACGATCGTGGACCTAGGTAACACCTTACTTCCTAGTGACAGTCGAGGTAGGTACAGTATGCCTTACGAGAGCATGCTGCTCCCTGTCCTCTGTTGGAACCACTCGAATTTAAGTCACTGACAACCACATGAATTCACTCACAGACATTTATCAAGTGGCTGCTACATGCAAGGTACTGCAAGGGTGTTCGAAATCCATATGCAAATAAATAATAGTAGCAAGCATTTATATAGTACCTACTGTGTGTAGAAAACTGTTTTAAACTGTGCATAACAATCTCTTAGTGGGTCACAAAGCCAATACAGTTCTTCAAAACCACCATGTAAAACAAGAGGATTGAATAGCAAATAGCAAAAATTGGAAAAATATTCCTAATACTATGCCTACTGCAGAGTACTTTTTAAAAAGTTTCATTTATCTGCTTATATAAAATGCAAATGGAGGAGTCCAAGATCTTCCCATTCTATTGATTCGCTCCCCAGATGCCTGCGACATTCTGGGCTGGCAAGACAAAGCCAGGAAACAGAAACTCCAACTGAGTCTCCTACTTGGGTAGCAGGGACCCAAGTACTTGAGCCATCATCTGCTGCTTGCCATGGTGCCCATTAGCAGGGAGTTGGTTTCAGACACAGAGTGAGGATTCAAGCAATCCAATATGATATGCATGAGTTCCATGTAGCAGCTTTTTTACTAAGCCAAATCAAATGCCTTCCCTGGTTATGGCTGGGGCTGGACCAGGCAGGAATCAGAGGCCTAGAACTATGCCCAGATCTCCCATGTAGGTGGCAGGGGTTCAAGTACATGGGTCATCGTCCTCTGCTCTTCCAAGAGCATTAGCAAGGAGCTGGATTGGAGGTGTAACACAGGGACTTGCCCTGGGACTAAGATGTGGCATGCCCACATTATAAGCAGTGGCTTAACTCACTGTACTGTAATGCTGGCCCCCTGCTTTTCTAAAATCTGCATTTAAAGTTACACAATTCCTTCTAAGTATTTCTTTTGCTGTTCCTCTTAACTTTTGGTATATAAAGAAGTTCCTAACTCAATATTTATTCTGTTGAGTTTGGCTTATTTTTCTCTATCAATGTCCAGATGGGGTTTATTTCCTTTTGTCTTGGGGAGTTTTGGAGTAGGCAGTGTGATTTTTGCAACCATCAAAACCATATTCATATAGTTTCACAAATAAATTTTTATCATAATATATATAATTAAATTTTTTTCAGCATTGAGTCTTTGAGAGGTTTTAACTTGGAGAGAATATTTTGGTTCTTCCCTCCTTTATCAAGTGTCTGAGAAACAGCATTTGTATTAATTAGCTTTTCATTCCTTGAAAATGCCCAAAAGGAGATACTTGGCAAGGAGAAGTCTTATTTCAGCTTGCTGGCTCCCAGTTCGGGGTGAGGTAGGTAGAGGTTGACAGTGGTGGAGCAGATGTGCTGGAACTGTGCCAAAGTTGGCTTCAATAATCCTCCTTCTTGTGACAACCAACTTGCAAGATCAGGAACTACCTTCCGGTAACCCAAAACCCTTTAACTGTCCCTGCCTCCTAGCTGCCGTAATTAGACCTATCCTGTGCCTACCCTACCAACCCATAGCAATAACCCATTAACTGATCACAGGAGGGTTGGAAGTTTCAGCATCATCAAGAGTCTGGGGAAGTAAGTGTTCAGTCTGTAACAGCTCCTCTCTTTCAAAAACAGAAATCATAAAGTGTTATGTATTCTTAACTTCCTGTGGTGGGGCAAATGAAGAATTGACCATGTCTACCTTTTCTCCTTATAAGTAAAAGTTAAAGTATTTGAATTTTCTCGAAAATAAAGATGCTATATATTATAGCCAAAACACTATATTATAAAGACAATTATAATCATAGACTTTGTATATGTAATTTTTATTTTCACAGCAACTGCATCTAAAATCAGTTGTGTTTTCAAAAATAACTTTGTTAGGAAAAATAGGCGGTGTCCCCAGAGATACGGGGGCAAGTAAGGTGCTTCCTTCTTTTCTTCCCAAGGTGGCGCTTTCAGGATCAAGGTTGAGCCTTGGAACTCCTTGGCCCTGAGAAACAAGGGCAGGCCCAGGAGACTCTATGCTGGCATTATGGAAAGGAGGCATATTAGGATGGCTTATAATGGGATGTGGGGCTGGTGGTGTTTTTGCTTCTATAATTCTGAATCATGTTATAGTGTGTGGTGACCCTGAAAGATGAATTTCATCTTCTGATACACACATGCCTTGACTCATGGCATACCAGAAGTGAAAATTGGACCAGTTAATTACAGCACCAAAATCTTAGGGAAGAGCTAGAGGTTGTCCTAGGGTTGCAAATCAGAACATTTGTTTCTGAGGCCTTAATATTTTGCATATCCCTTGACCCAACAGTTACATATCAAGGATATCAAAGGCTTGCTGTAAAGAGATAACCATTTGTATGTCTGAAGATTTGAAGTGTAAGGGCATCCATCCCAATGTTGCTTATCATTCTATTAAAAACTGAAGCATGCTGAAGTTTTCTTAATTAGGTTATACAAGCTTAGAGTATGATAGAGAAAAACTGCTGCTGATTCCCATTCCATGACATAGAAAGACATTCATGCTATCTTTTTATTTTATTTTAGAAACAGATAAAGAGAGATAGAGGCACAATGGTCTACCCTCCAGCCACTGGTTTATGCAGGAAGGTTTATTTCAGCTCACGGTTTTGGAGGTTCACAGTCCAATGTCAGCTGCTTGCCTGGATCTGGCACTGGATGCAGGCTGTGAGCAGGGGAATGTATGCAAAGGAGGGGTCACTTGCTGAGCCAGGAAGCAGAGAGTCAAGGGCTGGGCCCAACTCTCAGGCTTTCCTAAGAACCCTCTTATGAGAATTACCTGTGGAGGGCATGCTGTTAGTGTCCTAAAGATCTCCCCCTAGGCTTGCCTTCTAAACATCATCGTTGGATAAAGTTCTCACTCTCTTGGTACCATCAACTTATGACATTGGGGTTTTAACTTTCGCCATATGCATGCACTTAGAAGATTTATTTTGTAATAAGAAATTCAAGAACAATAAAGTGGGCTCATGTTACAAAACTTGAGTTAAGTAAGATGAAGTCTAATGGGTAGCCTGATGACTAAAGTTAACTGCTGTTAGAAATACTGTGTTCATGTGTTTGGAATTTGCTAACAGACTCAATCTTAAGTATTTTCACTTTTTAAAAATTAAAAAGGTAATTATATGAATAATGGAAATGTTAACTAGCAATGTACATGTATACCAGAATATTGAATTGTACCTCTAACTACATACAATTTCTATGTTTCAGTTACATCTCGATGATGCTGAAAGAAACTCAGTAAAGTGAATCTACATATTTCATTGTTAAAGGAAAGCAAGATCTTGATCAGTGTTTATCTGTCTTAAAAAAATACGTTGTGTAATGCTGACTCGAGTCTGCTGTCTATGAGTTACCAGTTATGATCCTAATAGGTTATATTTCCCGTCTTCCTCACACCTACTAGGGTGCTGTAAGATTTCTCTGCTCTCCCTCCCCATTTCCAAGTATCACAGGGCCTACAAGTTTATTAGGTTTTACAATTCTTGATGTAGACCATAAGCAATCTGACTCATATCGATTGTTTGTTCATTGGTTACTTCACAATGTCTTATTGCATGAGATACAGGCTGTTTGGGGTTGAAATAATATTACTGTTTTCTGGATTGACATCATTTCATAACAGCCACATCAATCACAACAACAACAACATCCATGCATGTGAGTGAGTTACTGCAGTCTTGTTCAGTCTGTCCTACCTCTCATTAAACTCTGGAAATTACTGATGCATTTTGAAGCCCAACTCGACCCGACCAGCCCTCTACCCAGCCCAGATAAATACTGGCATGTGCGTTTCTGTTTAGCAACAAACACATGTGGGGGGAATCAGGAGCAATCCTAACAACCTCCTAACAGGAGGTCATACGTATAGAGCAGGGGGGGGGAACCCCAGAGTGGAGCAGGGGGACAGGAGGAGGCTTGTATCCCAACCCTGAAGACTCCCAGAGCCTCACCAAGGACTATCAGTACGAGCACCGAGGACTACATCCCACTGCCAAGGAGACCATGGGGGAAATGGAGTGCCTTCAGAGGCCAAGCACTCTGAGGTCACCCACCTCCATTTGGATCTACAATGTGGGATGGAAGAAGCCCAATTCCTGCCTTGAAGGATCCAGGGTCATCGGACCGACAACCAGGATCCCTGAGCGGTCCGCAGAAACAGAAGAACAGTAAACTTCCTTCGGGACTAGGGAGAGGAGCTTTCTCTGGCCCTTGCCTGCTTCCAACTTTGGGTCCCCACCCTCTTTCTTAAGGACCATCAGGATCGCTCCAGAAACCCCTCATAACAAACAAACAAATGAACAAACAAACTAGAATAGATAGAGAACAACTAGGAAAGCTTAGAAACAGACAGGAAATGGTCAGCGGTGATGCACTTATAACTCACTGGGTGGGACACAAAGATCAGTTACTCCTCACTGGGGTATTGAAGATTTCTCTGCACACCCCTCCCAAAAACGTTCACCTAAACTGTTGACATATGTCCTGTTAGAGTTACAGAGTTAGACTACCCGAAAAACAACCAGGTTCAGCAAAATCATGCTTCAATGCTATAAAATGCTAAATACTAACATTAAAATAGACAAGAGACAGCTGAATAGTAATCTATAGCCATTTTAAGGTATATAGAACATGGTTGAATATAAACCAAAATTGAAATGTCTAAGAGGAAGACACAGGTTGTGGTTGAGAACCTGCATTTCCCTAGTAACATACTGGTTAATCAATACCATGTCAATTAATGCCATAATGTTGTAAATGGTTGTAAATATTATGTTGGGTTTTTTACTTGATTGGGATGATACTCTGCTGGTTCTACCTTCAGACCAGAGATGGTCTCACCAAGAAGCCATTGAACTTACCAGGACAATAAGACGCTGGACTTTATGCTTGGTCAATACCTCCAATGAAAGAATGTTAATTGAATTTTGAACTATGGAAATGCAACAAGGTGGAGCAATCCACCGTGGGGGGGAGGGTTTGGGGAGGGGTGGAGGGAATCCCAGTGCATAAAAAAATGTGTCACATAATGCAACGAAATTAATAAAAAAAAAATCAAAGAACAATCAACGAAAAAAAATACGTTGTGAACACCTTCTTTTGTATGATCTCAATATGTGTGGAAACTGTAGCACAATTCAGAAAGAGCTGGCCAAATTATGCTACTTGGAATCATACACAAATGTGAAACTTGTGGGACCACCTAATGGCTTCTAGCTTTAGTTCCACTTGCAGGAATGAAAGAGACAGAGAAGAAAGGACAGAATCTGGGCTTTTCCATCAAGTGACCCAAGAAGGGCAAGAGGAACCGTTGTTGGGTCATGGAAACAATTATGACAGCTCTTTTATAAACCGCTTTGCACCGTGTATTCAGCATAGCTTATTTGCTGAATAATACCTGCTTGAATGTGCTTGATTCTTTTGTAATTACTTTGTATCGTACGTAGGCTTGGAATATAAAGATGCTAATCAGCCGAATGCTAATCATGGTTGTGTGAGTGAAAGGCTTAAGGTTTTGCTTGTTATTTTCTTGCTCCTTAACTGCATTTCTAAAAACTTCTTCGTGACATTTAAAGAAAAGACCAAAAGACATAAAAGGAACAAGAAAATAACAAAGTTCTAAATTTAAAATGTTGATGTGTTCTGTTGTTCTGGTGAATTTCTCCTGGCTTTTTATTTTTTAAAAAGTATTTAATTTCTTTGAAAGGGAGGGAGAGACAGAGAGACGGGAGGCAGCAGGGGGAGGCGGGGAGAGATAGAGAGCGAGCCATCATCTGTTTTTCCTAATGCCCCTAACAGGTGACCAAAGTCATGAGCTGGGGACTCAGTCTGGGTCTCCCACAGACCCAGGTAGCAGGGATAAAAACTGCTGTGGCCATCTCTGCTGCCTCCCAGCATAGAGCAGGCTGCTGTCACACGCCAAGGGGACCAGCTGATCTGTGGCACCATTCACAGGCTGCAGTTGCGTCTGACTCTTAGCATGACCTTCAAGCATAAGCATGGCAGTAGCTCTAGTTCAAGCCTCACACAAGCCCCCTGTAGCCACGCAGAAAAGGAAACTGCGGCCGAGCATCTTAGTAAGTTGCCTTGGCACAAACACCGCTGCCCCACCCATGACCCATCTTCTCTGGTTTCTCAACTTCTCCACTGTCATAAGAAACAGCATTGGCCTCTTCTTGTTTTATATGTATGGGGAAAAGACCACACTTGCAAATCTTTTATGTATATATAAATATAATAATACTATAAATAAAATAATATAAAAATAAATTTGTATTATAAAAGATTATAAATAAATCTTTTATATGCATAAAAGATTTATATATATAAATCTGAAAAAATATATAATATATATTATGCATATAATATATATATGACCAACTCAAATAAAACATAACTCCATAATTATTTAGTCTACCTTCCAACCCAACCTTAACCTCCTGAAAACATTCAAATTTTGAAAGAGGAACTTGGAAATTTGATGAGTCTATGATTGATAGATTGTCTGTTGGGGCAAAGATTTTGAGAACAGATAACTATTTCTTTTTCCTTAGCTTTCCTCTGTTAGCTCCAGTTTCTACACTTCATCAGCTACCACAGCACTGGAATCAGCAACTGACATCTCTCTTTTCAAAGTTCACAATGTCATCCTGAGAGTGGAAGGGTCCTTTAGTTAGTTTCCATGAAATAAAGTTACTAAAGGAAATGCTTTTTATTCATGGCCTAAATATATCATGCTAATTTAGACACAGAATATATTCCATTTTTCTTAATTTAAAGTTTTATTTATTTGTCTCCCATCCAAGTACTAACCAGGCCCGACCCTGCTTAGCTTCCGAGATTAGGTGCGTTCAGGGTGCTATGGCCGTAGCCAACAACATAAAGTTTTATTTTTTTGAAAGGCAGAGTTAGGGAGAGAGGGAAAAACAAAGGGAGAAATCTTCCATTGGCTGGCTCACTCCCCAAATGGCTATATGGCTGAGACTGTGCCAGGCCAAAGCTGGGAGCCTGGAGTTTCCTCTGGGTGTCCCACTTGGGTAGTATGGGCCCATGCACTTGGGACACCTTCTACTGTTTTCCCAAGCACATTAGCAGGAGGCTAGAGAGGAATGGAGAAGTTAGGACTTGAACCCATTCCCATATGGGATGCCAGCACCCTGAGTGACAGCTTAACCTACTCTGCACATTTCTAACTGATACTTCCAGAGAACCCCTCTCTCCATTTTATAACCTCATTTACAGGCTCAGCTTCGCCCATTCTCACTTCCTCCTGCACCTGCACTCTCCTACTCTTGTGGATTTGAAAGTCCTTGAGGGTAGGATCTTCATCTAATTCCTCTAGATAGAGTCCACACACACCTAAGACAATACCATTACAACACACTGAACACAATGTAATTACGACATGCCAACCTTCGCACAATATACTACTTGTCGAGAAATACATTTTTTTTCTTCACAGCTAAATATCAAACACTGTGTGTGCTTATAATTGGCATATGTATTATCTTGTTGTCTTTTACTCATTTTCTGGTCTGACTTTTTTGTGGTTGAATTTTGAGAATTCTTCAGATTTTAGATATTAATCCTTTGACAGATCCATAAATTATAAGTATTTTCTTCTGGTCTCTTAATTTGCCTTTTGATAGGGATCCAACAGAACAAAAGTCTTCAATGTTGGTAAAATCCAGTGTATCAATTTTTCACTTGCTTGTTACTTGTCACTTTAGCCTAGTCCTAGACCATGAATGTTTACTGACATCTTTCTTCTTGAACTGTTTTCTAGGTTTTAAATCCACGATCCATTCTGAATTAACATTTGTGTAAGGTGGAAGGTTTAGATTGAGAATCACTGCTTTGCTTTTGAGTACCCGATTTCTTCAGCACCTGTTCATTGAAAGAAGAATTTGCTCCATAAGACTTCTTGAGTTGGGGATACATGTGTGAACCTGCTTCTGGCTCCCCCTCCTGCTCCATTGTTCCCCATGTCTATCTCTGCTGGTGCCACACATTCTTGATTACTGCAGCTGAATTAGATGAATGAAAATTAATTGGGTAGACAGGTCTCATTTCCATTCTCTTTTAACACAATCATTTTAGTGATTGTGGTTCATCTTGCAACAGAGTGTCAGTATTCTCTTTCTCCAGCTTTGATGGGGATTGTGTTCAACCTGCAAATCAACTGGCAGAAGACTGACATGTTTGCTATGTTGAGTCTTCTAACCCACAGCAAAATATGTCTTCACTTAGTTAGGACATCTTTGGTTACCTTTAGCAACACTTTGTACTTTCAGACATACAATTTAAAAAAAGAGATTTATTTATTTATTGGAAAGATGGAGTTGGAAGAGTGGGTGAAGAGAAATAGAGATCTTCCAGCATCTCATCGTACGAATCTTGTGTGTATTTTGTCGAATTTATACCTACCTAAGCATTTAATTTTTGAGCAATTGTAAATTATGTTGTATTTTTATCCGGAAAATAGAAATGCCATTTTGTGTATTTATGTTCTGCTCCTTTCTGAAGCTACCCATTCTAATAACTTCTTTTAGATTTTTCATTCAGTTACAACATTGGAAAACAAGGGAGGCATTGTTTTTCCTTCTTTCCTAATCTGTATGCATGATTTTCACTTCTTGTTCTTGCTATGATTCTTTTGCCTGCTGCACTGGCTAGAAGTTATAGCAAGAATAAATAAGAGTAGTGAAAAGAAACATCCCAGAGTCCTGATTTTAGAGAGAAATCATTCAGCTTCTCACTACCCAGTACAATGTTATCTATAAGTTTTCTGTAGATGCTCTTGAGTAAGTTGAAGGTCTCACTATCCCTATATTTAAAAAAAAAAGTTTAATTATTCATTTGCATGGAGGAATATAGAGAGACAGAGAAAACAGAAGGGGTCAGTGAGAGACAAAAAGAGTTCCCACTTGCTGGTTCATTCCTCAAGTGCCCACAATGGTTGGTGCTGGGCCAGGGTGGGAGACAGGCTTTGAAAACTCAATCCAGGTCTCTTTGGGTAGCAGGGGTCAAACTGCTTGAGTCTTCACCATTGCTGTGCAGTGTCTGTGTTGGCGGGAAGCTGGAGTCGGGAGCCTGAGTGGGAACAGAACCTGGACACTTCAATGTGGGACGTGAGCATCCTAACGACTATGCAAAATGCTCAGTTCCTGGGAGGTTTTTTTTTTTTTTTCAGTTGAGAATGGGTGTTGGATTTTGTCAAGCATGTTAATACCTTGATTAATCCAATCATATGGTGTTTCTTCTTTAGCCTGTTTGTGTCCTGGATAGCAGTGAATAATTTTCAAATGCTTAAACAGACTTTTTGGAGGGTGGTGGTGAGAAACCAACTGATTTTCTGGGTTGCTGGATTCTCCAGTACCTAGTAAAACAAAACAAAACAGGACCCGGAACGGTGGCCTAGCGGCTAAAGTCTTCGCCTTGAATGTGCCATCCCGGTGCTGGTTCTAATCCCAGCAGCTCCACTTCCCATCCAGCTCCCTGCTTGTGGCCTGGGAAACAGTTAAGGATGGCCCAAAGCCTTGGGATCCTGCACCCGTATGGGAGACTTGGAGGAAGTTCCTGGCTCCTGTCTCCAGATTGGCACAGCACAGGCCTTTGCGGTTCACTTGGGGAGTGAATCATTTGACAGAAGATAGTCCTCTCTCTATATGTGACTTTAAAAACAAAACAAAACAAAACAAAACAAAACAAAACAAAACAGAACCCAACACCATGTCAGTCTTTTGAGTCTCAGGGTATCCAAGTTTTCTGCTGTCTTCTCTCTACCTTTCAAGGGCCAATCATTTCCAGTGGTGAAATGTCTCCTATACCAAAGACCCTAAAACATACATACAATAGCTAATTAAGTCATCTGTGTGAAATAAACAACTTCAAGTATTGGTCATCTTGACTCTGATTTTTGGATTTCAGATGGTCAAAGGAAGTAACAGTCTGGATGCTCCACAGGCTAATGCGAAGGAAAAGTGTCTTCTTTTCCCATTGTGTAACACAGGCCATTTCCTAAGACAGCGCTGAGTTTTTCCAGACAGGTGCTTCATGTATGATGTGGATTTGGAACTAGGATATGTGCTGTCTGACAAATATAGTGGTCTCAGATACTATACTCGAGTAATTAGGATTGCAAAAATCTTGTGATCTCCTGTAAGAAACAATATCAAAGCATAGAAATAGGCATAAGGCCTGACATGATGGCCTAGAGGATGAATCCTTGCCTTGCACGCATCGGGACTCCATATGGGCACCGGTGATCAGACGATTGTGTTCCAATCATGTGGATGACAGAGCCGAGACAGAACAAGGCCTGGCCAGGTCACCCTGGACCTTTTAGAGGTTTCCAGGGAGTCACCTGTGATTGATCTGTTGGCACCTTGCTTCTTCGTGTTGTGTTTTTCCAGGACCAAGGTGCAATCTCTTTGTTTATCCTCAACACCCACAGAAGATGGGGACAGACTGGGTCCTTGCTGGCAAGAAACAGAGGACAGAAGGATTCCAAGAAGGCTGAGGAGATGTTATTGAGGAAACAAAAGAACTTGCCTGGTTTTTCTTGAATTGAGATTTTTTAAAAAAAGATTTGTTCTTAGTTGAAAGCAGATTTTATGGAGAAGGAGAGTTAGAGAAGGCCTTGTAAATGCTGGTTCACTCCCCAAAGGGCCCAATGAACATTGCTGAGCTGCTTTGAAGCCAGGAGCCAGGAGCTTCTTCTGGGTTTCCCATGTGGGTGCAGATATCCATGGCTTTGGGCCATCCTCTACTGCCTTCCCAGGCCGTAAGCAAGGAGCTGGATTGGAAATAGAGCAGCCAGGACACAAACCTGCACCCATATGGGATGCCAGTGCTGCGGGGTAAAGGATTAGCTTGTGGTAACACTGCACTGGCCTCTTGAACCGAGATTCTTAAGCTGTGGTTCCAGATGCTGTACACTTTGATTCTCAAACTCAGATTATGGAGTCAGATGCACTACCATTGTGCAACGAGGCCCCTGCTTCTCAGACTCAGATTAGAGCAATTTCCTGTCATAGCCTGATCTATAATGCAGATGTGTAAGTTACAACGAGGATTCCTGGGGTGTCCACCCAGAGATTTTATTCCAAGTCCACTAGGGAGCCCAGGACTCTGCATCATCATGGAAATGCCAGAAGTCTTACAAGCATAAATCTGGAGGCTACAGAGAAATAACCTGAGAGTGGGTGGGTGGTTGTGGTGGGTGAGCAAGAAAATGTGGAGGGAGTCACTGCTGAAGCCCTGAAATGTACAAGAAACAGCATCCAGTGATGCTGCTGATCTTTTCTAAATGTGTTCACGGACACATTCACACATGCAGAAGGGCCGGTGCACCAGCCCTTGTCGCTGTCCACAGCAACATGCGAGTCTGCAGAAACTAGTCAATCTCAAATTCCTCAGGGAAGCTTAGCTTCTCTCCACTTCCAGCCTCAGATTGCTCCCTGAAATCCACGCAGGGTCACAAAGGCATGTCCCTGGTGATTCTGTTGTGGATTTTAAAAAAAAGATTTATTTATTTTATTGGAAAAGCAGATTACAGAGAGAAAGGGAGACAGAAAGAAAGATCTTCCTTCTGCTGATTCATTTCCCAAATGGCTGCGGTAGCTGGAGATGAGCCGACCCCACACCAGGAGCCAGGAACTTCTTTTGGGTCTCTGATGAGGTGCAGCATCCCAAGGCTTTGGGTTGTTCTCTGCTGCTTTCCCCAAAAGGCCACAACCAGGGAGCTGGATGAGAAGTGGAGTAGCTGGGACACAAAATGATGTCCATATAGGATTCTGGTGCTTGCAAGTGGAGAATTAGTCAGTTGAGTTATTGTGCTGGTCCCAGTTTAGTAGTCTTTTTTTTTTTTTTTGAAGACTTGTGTATTTATTTTTAAAAATCAGAGCTGTGTATTTGTATATATGTATATATGTGCAGACAACCAACTGAGCTGGTGTTGGGGTGGTAAAAGAATTCAACAGCTATGACAGACTGAGCAGATACAGATTAGAAGGACACCAGGAGCAGGAAGAACAGGTGGGAGCTTACTACTGCTAAAACAGACTATAATAGTCGGAGAGAGTAAACCTGAACGGGTGGTCCCTTGTCAATTGGGGTGACTGTTGCCTTATGCTCTCAGTGGAGTAGTAAGCAGGACAGCCAGAGTTTGTCTGTTGCTGTGTGGGTTGCAATCCAAGAAGCAAACTTGTAACTGTCCTATTTTATCAGGGAGATTACAGAGGAAAACAAGAAAATTTTAAAGGGGTTGGAAATGTTCATTGTTGTCATTGTGATGATGGTATTGGGGTTCATAAAGCAATACCCCAAAACACGGCAACCAGGTATTCTGGTTGTTTTAAAATAAAGGTCCTTGGAGAGAACCAGGTGCTGGAAGAGATTTTTAGTATTCCCTTATCAGCCTGTAGGTTGGCCTGCCAAAAAGAAAAACAGCTGCACTGGGATCCAAGTCAGTGCAGCCAATTAAATTGTCTCCTGCAATTCCTGCATCCCACATGGGCTCCAGTTGGAAGCTCTGGCTGCTCCATTTCTGATCTGTCTCCCTGCTAATGACATGGAAAGGTACAGAAGATGGTCCAATTACTTGTGCCCCTGCCACCCACGCTGGAGACCCAGATGGAGTTCCAGGCTTCTGACTTTGGCCTGGCCCAGCCCTGGCAGTTGCTACTATTTGGGGAGTGAACCAGAGGGTAGAAGATCTCTCTCTCTCACTCTCTCTACTTTGCCTAGGAAATAAATCCTTTTAAAAAGAAACAAAAGGAAACCATTGCCTTTAGTCTCCCCACATCCTACCAAAACCCTTGAGGTTCTTTATTAACTGAACTCACATTCCAGGAGCGAGGACTCTGGATGAACTTTGTCACAAGCTTTGCTTGTCTCCCAGGTCCATTCATTTTTTCCAGTGAGAATCAGGTATAAACTACTGTCAGTTCTCTTGGTATCCTCATTCCTGAGAGAGAGAGAGAGAGAGAGAGAGAGAGAGAGAGAGAGAGAGAGAGAGAGAGGTTATTAATCCTCCCTCTTGAAACTGCCTACTGCCCCCAACAGCATCCGCCCTGTGAAGACCGGTATCCAAGTAGCTGAACCTTGCTGTGATTAAGCACATCATCTGTTCATCCATCGTCAGTCCATTTCTCCAAATCTTCAAAAGGCACAGCAATTTTCCCTTGCTCCACTGCATGTGTATCTTTATGTGAAACTTGATCAACTTGTAAAGTGTTGACCTATACTTTTTTCTGTGTATCAGTTCTATCTGAGTAAAATGGCAAAGAAATCATCTTGTAAAGAGACTGAATGTCCAACCTGTGAAAGGGAACATTACTCAGGATCTGGTATAAAGAAAGCCCAACCATCCTTGGTTGGAGGAAAATACTGGAAAATAGTATTCAGGGATCATGTTTGCTTGGTCATTGAGACTAACGAGGTCTCTCCCAAGGCTGTTTCAATGACTGTCTCCACTTCTCTCCAGAGAGGCAGGAGCACACACTGATCACATGGTGGTGTGAGGTGAGTCTGAGGACGCAAGAGCAGATGCTGCTGGGAGCTGGGACCCAGGAGTGCTGCGTCCACTTGAGGCATCACAGAGCACAAAGAAAAATGGCTCCTTTCTCCTTTCTGTCTTCTAACCTTCCCCCAGCCTCTTCTCCACTGACGGGATAGCACGGAGGCAGGTAGGAGGGGAGTTTATTTTAATGGTTTTCAGCTTGGTGTGGTCAGAAAGGAGCTAGCAAAGGTGCTTCAGGAGTTGGAGACCAATGAGCAACTGGCATAGCTGTGTGATACTTGGTCATTTTTCAGTATCCATCAGAGATTAGTTGTAGGGCCCCCAAGGATCCCAAAATCCCAGGATGTTCAAGTTCCTTCTTGAAAAGGGGTTTGCTTGTAACATTTTGACACCCTACTGTGTACTTCAAACTACCTCTAAATAACTTATAGCACCTAATATACTTCAATGCTGCATAAGTAGTTGTTACATTGTCCAGAAACTAACAAAAAAAATCTGTACATGTTGCATATAAATGCAGTTTTTCCTCAAGTATTTCCTATTTATCCCTACCAGGTTATGGTTGTGGATGCAGAACTCATGGATATATAGGATCAATTGCATTAATATTGAGTTGGGAAATTATAAACTGGGTAAATCCATGTGATTTATACGTTCATGAGTATCATCTTCTAGCACAACCTAGTTCTCCTCTGATCTTACAGCTGTCCTGTCTTTTATCATTACCAAAGAGCTCTGTACTGGGGCCAGTGTTATGATAAAGCAAGCTAGGCTTCTGTCTACAATATCAGAGCCTCATATCAAAGCACTGGTTTAAGTCCCAGTTGTTTGTTGGGGCCAGCTTCCTGCTACCGCACCTGGGGAAGCAAGGGGAAACGGTGCAAGTGCTTGGGTCTCTTCCGTCAAGTGAGAGACACATTCCAGGATCCCAGCCCAGCCAAAACCATTGAGGCCATGTGAGGAGTGAACCAGGGGATGGAAACTCTCTCTAGCCCTCTCTCTCTCTGCCTTTAAAATAAACAGAACACATCTTCTACAAAAACTAGCTTCACATTAAAGCAGTTGCCAAAGCGAGGAGAAAGCACAGAATGCAGGCACAGAAGGTGGAGGGAAAAAGGAAAGGTGTTCGGGTGGGTGGGGACAGTGTTACACCAATGGGGGAGAGGTTGGTGTTCTTTTTTTATTTTGCCACTAAGCAGCTTTTGTGTATTTGACAACTGGTCTCTGAAATAAACCCATCTGAGAATCCCTGCTATATAGAGAGATGCTCATGGAACTCAGGATATGCCACCCGGAAATGTGACTGTCGGACCAGAATATGCCATTCTGAAATGTGCTTCTGTGGCATAAGGTTTATTTTTTAGTTGATTATTTTGGGAAGCAACTGATAAAGGAGAAGCTTTGAAAACAGACAGAAGTCATCCTTTTGTAAGAGAAGTCTATGTCTCCAAAGCAAGTGTCTATTTGTAAGGGTGACTTCTCTGTCCCCACTGAGAGAGAATGAGGTTAAGTCACTAGAGACCTTTATCAGTGGAGAAGGTGCCTTACAACCTCAGCCTTTGTGTTTAGTTCTTTTGCTGGACACCACCCTGTTACCCCATTCCCCTTTTTTTGTTTTAGCTGATGATGGTATTTCAGCCATTCCTTTGAGATTTTCAATTTTTCCTTGGGCAGGAGTTACCTATGCATCTGAGTCTATTTGTGCTCCTATAACAAAATGTGTTAACAACTGGATAATTCACAAGGAACAGAAATGTGTATTTTATTTACCGGAAACTGAAACCTAAGATGAAGGTGGGGGAACCATTGTATCCCCCAGAATGGAGGATCGCTGTGTCCTCACAGGGCAGGGCTCCGTCAGCTTCCCATCACTACAACCAAGTGCTCAAGACAAAGTACCTACGCAAGAAGGTTTATTTCAGCTCACGGTTTTGGAGGTTCACAGTCCAATGTCAGCTGCTTGCCTGGATCTGGCATTGGATGCAGGCTGTGAGCAGGGGAATGTATGCAAAGGAGGGGTCACTTGCTGAGCCAGGAAGCAGAGAGTCAAGGGCTGGGCCCAACTCTCAGGCTTTCCTAAGAACCCTCTTATGAGAATTACCTGTGGAGGGCATGCTGTTAGTGTCCTAAAGATCTCCCCCTAGGCTTGCCTCCTAAACATCATCGTTGGATAAAGTTCTCACTCTCTTGGTACCATCAACTTATGACATTGGGGTTTTAACTTTCGCCATATGTGTGCACTTAGAAGATTTATACATTTGCATAATACCAAATCTTTCATAAGGATGCTAATCCCATGACTCAATGGCCTCCCAAAGGCCACATCTCTTCACACTGTTAAGTTGAAGATGAAGTTTCCGATGAGGGCACAGGTGTTTACAGTTGAAGATGCCCAAGTCTGCATCAGTGCCTGGATTCAGTTTCTGGACCTAGGTTGAGTTTCAGACTCCTGGATTCAGCCTGGTTAGGCTCTGGCTATTGTAGACATTTGGTGAAGTATCCAATAGATGGAAATGCACACACACTTGTCCTCTTTCTTTCTCTTTGCATGTATCCTTGCCTCTCTAATAAATAAAAATTCAAAAAATGAAGCATAAAGTTTTTAGGGGACACTGTTGTTTAAATTATAGAACCATACTATTGAATTTTGGGTTTGCTATTAATCTGTCATGGAATTTAATCCCCAAGGAATTTAATCTCCATGGAATATTATTCAGCTATTAAGAAGAATGAAATTATACTCTTTAAAACTAGGTGGCCCCAACTAGAGGCCATTATGCTCAGTGAAATAAGTCAATCACAAAAAGAACAAATACTATATGTTCTCTCTTATATAAGAGAACCAGCAGGGAATGTGTAACTTTAATAATCCGATCCATACTTGGGTTTTTTTTTGGGGGGGCTGCATCCCATGTATTTTGATGTTTTTTATTTCAGTTTTATTTATTCCAAATACTTTTTTTTTTCTCTTGTTGAATTCATTGCTGGCTCATGGATTACACAGTGGCATCATTTTTCCCAAGAGACTTTTGTGTTTCCTTTTTGTCACCTATGTGTTGGTTACTCAGTGGTGCGTTTTTTCCATAGTGCTATAATTTGTTGTTGTCATTGTCATTGTTGTTATTGCGGTTGTTCTAACTCAGACCAGTTGTTGACCTTGTTTCTTGGCTTCCCAATTATGGAAATGTGTATGGTGATGGAGTACTAGAGTCTACCATATCCAGATATGGGGGTATAAAGCAACATGCATCCTTGCTTTCAGATGGAAAATGGATTCCCAATGAAACTGTTGGAAATGTGTAGACCATGGGATTCTGGACTGTCTGACATTGTACCAGCAATGTTGGGGTACATTTAAATAAGAGACTAATGGAATTGTGCTTCCTTATGAAGGACTATACCATTGTAGTAAAATGGGGAAAATCTGTAAGGGGGTAGGAGTTTGGGGGGGAATCCCAGTCTATACAAAGTTGTACCAATAATTCAAAAATTCTAAGTAAAAATAAAAAAATTTTTTTGAATAGAAAAAAAACCAACAAAGTAAGGCTATGATGTGTCCAACACTGTAGCCTAGTGGCTAAAGTCCTTGCCTTGCTTGCGCGCAGATCCCATATGTTTGCCAGATGTGTCCTGGCTGCTCCACTTCCCTTCCAACTCCCTCCTTGTGGTCTGGAAAGGCAATAGAGGATGGCCCAAAGCCTCAGGACCCTGTATCCACATGGGAGACTTGGAGGGAGCTCCTGGCTTCAGATTGGCTCAGTTCCAGCCGGCTGTTGCGAGCACTTGGGGAGTGAATCAGAGACGGAGGATTTTTCTTTCTTTCCTTCTCTTTGTAAAAATCTGACTTTCCAATGTAAACAAATAAATTAAAAAAAAAAAAAAATCTTAAAAGGGAGGGTGGGGCAGATCTTTCTAACCAAAAATGCAGCAAAGGTAGGAAACAAGTTGTTTTTTTCCTCCCTTAGAGTATCCTCAAAGATTAATTCCCACACTTGCATGTTAATTTATTTTAAGGGTGTTTGAAGAATATTGGGTGCCATGGAGGAACTCAAAGTTTACTTCTAACACAGAAAGTTATAATTGATGACGAATTCCATCTTATATCCCACAGACTTAAGCTCAGTTCCTTGCAAACCTGCTGTTTGCATCACAGTAACCATTTGCAAGGTTCAGTGTGGGAAGGAAGAGGCACCATTAGTGTAGTTCTCTGGCATATGCTTGCTTCTAATGGCTTAGGAATCCCACATGGTGAGTTCCGTTATTTAAAAATGTTGTGTCTTGTTAAATTGGTGTGGCACTGACAAATTCCCTGGTTACAACCTTTCAGTAATGCCTAACAAATCAAACACTCTGAGAAAATAGATGTAATGAAATAAAAGGAGTTGATTTTTTTTAATGCATGTAAATCCAGATCTTTGAGTTTTAACCCACATACTTAGAAAGGAGTCTCTGAGTTTATGAAATATTTACATTTAGTTTTGCTTATATAAGTAATTGACAACTAGTCAATGAAAAAACTTTATAGTACAGGATAGTGAAACAGGTTATAATAATTCCCCACAGTTGTTCTCCATCCTGGAGAATCATCATTATTAATGATATGCTTTTTCGTTTGGCCATGTATTTTTCAAAATCCTTCAGTAAGTTGTAGCTGTCTCTTTTAAAGGACTACACATTTATTCTTTAGTTCAATACTTGCTGTTTCATTGTTTTGAAATGTATATATGTTTTCTAATAAATTCTACAGTTTATTTTTGCTCGTGTCTAAGAAAAAAATAACTCCTAAAAAGAGTTTGCACACTGACTTAAGATTTTACTAATTCTGATAATTTGCCAGTTGATTCATTTGGATTTTCTGATAGATAACCACACCATTTGAAAACAATGAGAGCTTCCCCCTTTTCCTCTTCATTCTTTTGTCTTATTTTGGTATGGAATTAGCTAAAAATCTACTTTGCTTGCTTGGACTACCACAACAAAATATCAGAGACTATGTAGCTTAAATAACAAAAGTTTGTTTTCTCCAGCTCTAGAGATTGCAAGGTCAAAGTGCCAGCAAGATTGATTACTGGCGAGGCCTCTCACCCTGGCTTGCACACAGATGGCTTGCTCTCATGCTGTGTCCCCATAAGGCACCTGCAGAGAGATCTCTGGCCTCCCTTCCTCTTACAAGGACACTTGTCCTGTTGAACTGATGCCCGGCCCTATGACCTCATTTAACCTTGATAACCTTCTAAAGGCCCTTTCTCCAGATCAGCCAACTGGAGTGCAGGACCTCACTATATGAATTGCAGGGGGGGGCGATGCAATTCAGTGTAAAACACTGTTGGTGAATAGTAACAGCAGATTAATTTTTAAATGATTTTCCCCCTTTATCCCATTTCTAAATTAGCATGAAAATAACATTTTATTTTTATCTTATCTGAGAAATAACAAGGGCAAAATAGGCAAAGGAAACCTAAGTTTCACGCAAATCTGAGTTATCACACAAGTTTATCTAAAAAAATCCACAAACACCAATTCACTGGTAGGTGCAGATTGGATGTTCCAGCAGTACCTGTTCATTGCCGCTTAACAGAACTGAGATAGCCCTTTGCTATTATGCATGCTGTGTGTCTGAAATGTTTGCAAGTAATTGTGTTTAACACCACATAAGTGAGGAGTTTGTGTCCAAAAAGCGTCCATTCATTGTCTTTCTCTTTTATGCAGTATAGACATGCTGTTTGGTATTAGGTATGTTTAACACAGATGGCAAAGTCTCTGCCTGGTACTTGAAGATACCATGCTATTCTCTCTTCAACTAAGATGAAAAATATTGCAATAAATAGAATCTCAATTTTTGGATGACCCAAGGAAGTAAGTAAAATTTAATGACTATAAAAGTAGCCATAGGGATCCGGCGTGGTGGCCTAGTGGCTAAAGTCCTTGCCTTGAACACGCCAGGATCCCATATGGATGCCAGTTCTAATCCCAGCAGCTCCTGCTTCCCATCCAGCTCCCTTTTGTGGCCTGGGAAAGCAGTAGGGGATGGCCCAAAGCCTTGGGATCTTGCAGCCACATGGAAGACCTGGAAGTGGATCTGGGCTCCTGGCTTCAGATCAGCGCAACACTGGCCATTGCAGTCACTTGGGGAGTGAATCATCGTATGGAAGATACTTCTCTCTGTCTCTCCTCCTCTCTGTATATATCTGACTTTGCAATAAAAATAAATAAATCTTTTTAAAAAAAGTAGTCGTAATTCCCATTCTATGATGAATTGGAGATTGGGGGGGGCAAATGTTAATTTTGACCCCAAATTATTCTCAAATAGTTCATTCTTTTTAAACATATATAATATTAACTAGGTAAAGGATTAACAAGTAAATTCTAGGAAATGGTAAAAAAAAAAAGCATTGATATATTTTTTTAAAGATTTATTTACTTTTGGGCCTGGCGGCGTGGCCTAGTGGCTAAAGTCCTCGCCTTGAACGCCCCGGGATCCCATATGGGTGCCGGTTCTAATCCCGGCAGCTCCACTTCCCATCCAGCTCCCTGCTTGTGGCCTGGGACAGCAGTCGAGGACGGCCCAAAGATTTGGGACCCTGAACCCTGTGGGGGACCCGGAAGAGGTTCCAGGTTCCCGGCTCGGATCGGTGCAGCACCGGCCGTTGTGCTCACTTGGGGAGTGAATCATCGGACAGAAGATCTTCCTCTCTGTCTCTCCTCCTCTCTGTATATCTGACTTTGTAATAAAAATAAATAAAATATTAAATAAAGATTAAACGGATATTTAAGATATTTAAGATAGCATTCACTCAATAGCAATCCATCTTCTGTAACTGTCACAGTGAGTACAAGGTAGAAAACGAAACGAAAAGTTGATTTTGATGGGAAAAATGTTGAAGTCATATACACACATATATATGAATATATATGCATACACACATGTATGTATGTATATATACATATATGTATTATATATGTGCATGTATATATTTGAGTACGTAGAATAGGAATAACAATTGTCACCATTAACTTCCTTATTATGAAGTTGAATTACCCTTGGGAGCAGCTTGTGTGGGTGGATTTCTATGGCGTATGATTGAAGGAATACTGGAAAGGTCTTTTAAATTTGCATGCTCTGTCACAGTCACTGAAATACTGTTATTAGTAAGCCAATCATTTATATAAAACTCAGACTTTCTAAGTCATTAAAAGGATCCTTAAAATAGCAAACACTCAGTGCATGCGCATGCACACACATGCAGACAAATCCCTAAGAGGCAAAGTCAACACTGCAGGTGTAGGTGTAAGGGCCTGGTGAGGATTCATGTATTACCAACAAGGATCAGAGGCAACAAAAAGGCTGAAGGAGCAATGACGGGGAGAAGAGAACTGAGAGCTGTCTGGGACACAAGTTGACATATACTCCACATCAAAGCACCGAGGGGCATGCATGAGGCGCTGATACAAAGTGAGCAGCACATTGTGCCTGTGTAGCAGTCACAGAGGAGGACAGGAAAACACCTGCATCAGGGAAAGGTAGACCAGGGGAGCTGCACAGAACCAACCCTTTCTAGAAGGACACTGCACTGAGGGTTAATGCAGAATAGTGTCTGATGTGTCCCAAGGGACTATTTCTAGGCCTTGTATTGGAATTGCAACCCATCAAGGCAAGCGATCTTTTATTGAACACGTCAAGTTTGAAGCACAGCCTGGGAAATGGATTCTACTCTGACAAATGAAATCCATTTGTAAGGGAAGTAGGCCAAAGGAAACACGTAGGCCTGGACTCTCAAAACATTGCTCTGTGTGGATGTGTGATGTCCCTGGGACCCTCCCAGCACCTCTTTGTTCTGGTTTGCTCCCATGCACACTCCTGGCCACCAAGCTCGCCGATGGGAGGATGAGCACATTCTTGCAGCTGCTATATACCATAGGTCTTATGCCACATTTTTGTGTTGCTCATCGTTCATGTAATCATTGCTCAGCAGTGCTGTTGCTCTGGGACTTCCTCCACCTGGGGAGGGGGCTCTGAACAGAACTTTCGGTCCTTAGAACTTGCAGTTTCCTTCACTTTCTATGCCTCTGTCACCTCCACTGGAACCCACAAGGTACCTCCAGGGCCCAAGGAAGGGAGCCAGGCCCAGCCAGATCCTCTTCCTTTCTTCTTTTTTGCTTTCACTAGTAAATTCTGTGTTTGTTTTATGCTGTTTTTTTCCACTTACCCTGATAGTTCCTCTCTATTTGAAATCTGTCCTTGGTTCTGTGTTCATATCACAGTGCTTTTCCCTTTTCAATTTTTATAATTTTAAATTTTTACTTGAAAGGCAGAGAGACAGATCGATCTTCCATCCTCTAGTTCATTCTCCAAATAGCCACAATGGCCTGGGAAGGGCTGGGCTAAGGGCAGGAGCTCAAAACACTGTCCTGATCTCCCACAAGGGTGGCAGGGGCCCAAGCACTTAGGCCATCCTCTATTGATTTCCCAAGTCCCTGAGCAAGGAACTAGATCAGAAGTGGAGCAGCCAGTACTTAAACAGCACTCGGGCCCAGCGTGGTGGCCTAGTGGCTAAAGTCCTCATCTTGCATACGGCAGGATCCCAAATGGGTACTGTTTGTGTCCCAGTGGCCCCACTTCCCATCCAGCTCCCTGCTTGTGGCCTGAGAAAGCAGCCGAGGACGGCCTAAAGCCTTGGAACCCTGCACCCACATGGGAGACCTGGAAGAAGCTCCAGGCTTCTGGTTTTGAATAAGTTCAGATCTGGCTGTTGTGACCACTTGGGGAGTGAATCAGTGAACGGAAAATCTTCCTTTATGTCCCTCCTTCTCTCTGTATATCTCTCTGTATATCTGTATATCATAAGAGAAGAAATAAATAAAATATTGGGGAAAAAAAAAAGAAAGAACAAAACCAGCACTCCAATATGGGATACGGGATGGGGGCACCACAGGCAGAGGTTTAATCTACTGGGACCACAATATTGGTCCCAACTTTTTCCTTTTGAAAGTTTTCTTTTTTTGGATAAGTGTAGAAATGACCAGTTCAGAATATTAGTCAAGGTTGAGTTGCACATAGTAGTGAAAACAAAAGTTCTTTTGTCTACCATCTCAATCTGGTTTGTCCAAAACATTCCTGGTTGTAGCTCTGAGAATCCCATCCTCTAGCAAGCTGCTCATCCCAGGACACCTGACTGGCCAACCTCACCTCAGGCAGCTGTTAACCGAGTCCCTGCTGTGTGCACACTTTTGGGTGACTCCATCCTTGTGCCTGACCATCAGGCAAAGAAAAAACTGGAGTAAGTGAGACAGCTTTGTTGTGAAAATTTGACTAAAAAGGGGTTCATTTGAGAGGGGGACAAATTTAACAGTCCTGGACCCAAATGGGAATTTAGTGCAGAAAAATACAGCTTTCTTTCTAAGCAGAAATGTGTGATTAGCTACAGGGTGAGGAGTTCTCCCCTGCCAGGCATTGCCATTCTGTAGCTGACTTCTGACTACCTTTGAGTGAGGGGCAGAATCCTGCAGGACAATAGCAACGTCATGCACGTGGTTCCTGCTGAACTAATATGTGCCTCCTTTTACCCCCTTCACCTCCCCATGTCTCAGGAGCTGCTGCAGTGGGCTTTACCAAGAAGGTATGTGAGTTCTGTCAAGAACCAGCCCTGAAGAAGTTCTATAAAGGACAGGGCAGTGTTGGGAGCCAGGCCATTGTGCCCCTAACCTCCTCTAGGAAGAAGTGTTTTCATCAGTGGCCTTGAACATCTCTGAAACTGAGTGCTCAAGTTTAGCTTCCTTGGGCTTGTCCTGAGGCAGAAAGGAATCATGAGCGATGCTCCTGGCTGTTAATACAGCCATCTTTCAGTGTTCTTCCATAAAATGACAGCGTTGGTTTATAATAGCCAATACTCTGTAAATTCTCTGTAAATAGTCAGTGTGCCTTATTGTATAGGGAATGATGTCAAGGACAAAATGTCTGTGCATGTTCAATACAGACCTGATATTTTATCCTGAATATTTTTGATTCCTGGTTGGCACAATCTGTGAATGCAGACCTGTAGGAATAGTGTGCTGACTATAGCCATTTCCAGTCTCACACATGAGCCACATGGGCCATCTGCTCTTGCTGATTTGTTGCGTCTGCTTCAGGGGCCCACATTCAATGCTCAGAATCAGGGAGAGGCATTGCCCATGATACCAACCTTACATACCGGTGGTTCACACACTTTATAGTGCATCAGAATTGCCCCCACTTTACCCCCAGAGAGTCCAAGATCCCAGAGAGCTGGTGAACTGCATTTCAAACAAGTTTCCAGGCATGGCTGATCTTGCTGGTCTAGTACCAACTTTTTTTTAAAATGATATATCCATTTTCATTTTATTTCAAAGGCAGGAAGATACAAATAGAGGAACAGAGAGACAAAGAGAGGTTGTTCATCCATTGATTCACTCTCAGGCCAGAACCAGGAACCTAGAACTCAATCCAGGTCTCTTGTGTGGGTGTCAAGGACCCAAGTGCTTCAGGCATCACCTGTTGCCTTACAGAGCACACATCACTAAGAAGCTGGGTTGGAAGTGAAGCCAGGACTCCTCCAAGAAGAGATGCAGGTGGACCAAGGGATATTTTAACAGTTGCTCCAAACGCCTGCTTCTAGAGCTACCTCTTTTGAAAATTGTCCCTACATCCATTTTTGAGGGATCCTTGATGCAACCTGGTTACATAATGGTTTATGTTTTTATGTTGCATGATCAGGCTGCCACCTGAAGATGACCATTTTTCCTGTACAGGGTATAGCATGTTTCCTTCATCCCTTCTTTATTTTGATTTATTTATTTGAAGAGCAAAATGAGAGTGAGAGAGGGGAGAAAGAGGGAGAGAGAAAGAGAGAGAGAGAATGAGAATCTTTTGTCTACTGGCTCTCTCCCCAAATGGCTGCAATGGCTGATTTTAGTTCAGGCCAAAGCCAGGATCCAGGAACTCCACCTGAAACTCCCACAGGGGTATCTGAGACCCAGGTGCATTAGACAGGAGCTGGATGGGAAGTGGAGCTGCTGGGACTTGAACTGGTGGTAGGATATGAAACATTAAAGTCACAAGTACCGGCTTCACCAGCTGTGCCATCATGCCAGCCCCCTTTCTGTCTTCTAATTCTGCTCCACTGCATTCACCTCAGTGACGAAGTCACGGCAGAACAAGCCCTGCCAGGACCCCATGGTGGACTAGTGAATGACAGCGGGAATTCCTCCATTCTGTGCTTCAGTTGTGATTCTCAACCTTAAGAGAGAAGGGTCCATCTGGACAAAGGCCAGGAGGATGCTCTTCTGGACATGTAGAGAGGAGGGGCAGGCATTTCTGCTGCTGGACAGACTTGTGGGCAAACATGAGTCTATGCTGCTGAGCCTGAGGGTCCAGGATCTGTGGACCCCAAAACACTCTGGCAGGAGGGTTGCAGGCAGTATCCGCTCCTCCTCAGTAGGAGACACACAAGTCCTTGCTAAGGCCCCAGGTCCAGAAGAGTGAGCTGTCATTCACTACCAGTACTCTGAATTGAAATCTGGGGGGCCAAACTTTGGGCCCTAGGAAGAGTAAGTCAATGACGCACCTAGGGCAGCCGTGGGCCTGCTCTGTCTCCCACGAGGATGTGGTCCCAGGGATGTGGGCTGCTGTCCTGCTGCTGTGCTGCAGCCGTGGGCCAGCTCTGTCTCCCATGAGGATGTGGTCCCAGGGATGTGGGCTGCTGTCCTGCTGCTGTGCTGCAGCCGTGGGCCAGCTCTGTCTCCCGTGAGGATGTGGTCCCAGGGATGTGGGCTGCTGTCCTGCTGCTGTGCTGCAGCCGTGGGCCAGCTCTGTCTCCCATGAGGATGTGGTCCCAGGGATGTGGGCTGCTGTCCTGCTGCTGTGCTGCAGCCGTGGGCCAGCTCTGTCTCCCGTGAGGATGTGGTCCCAGGGATGTGGGCTGCTGTCCTGCTGCTGTGCTGCAGCCCTAGGCCTACTGACCTTAACAGTATCAGGTGTCTGAGGAAGCTGTCCCTCTGCTAAGAGACAGAGCTACCCAGAAGTGCCAGGGGAGGGCATTCCCTATGGCCACAGCAGTTAAGACAGACTCAATGGCTAATTAGTTACAGCAAAAACAAATCTTACAAGTACTGATTACAGGGAAAGTATTCTGTGCGTTTATGGCATGTCAAATTGAGGTATAATTGTAAAGTATGGCACATAATAACATGCCCATGGGGCTCATCTTGCTTCAGAGCGTGATTTGATCAAAGCGCTACATTTTTCCTTTTCTTTTCTCAGGAATGAATAGCAAAGCAATGGAGGAGCTGAGGAGGCCATCCAGTGGTTACTCAGAACAAATATCAATTTGCTTTCCATGAACAATACATAAAGATCCTTCTCTTGCCATATATTCATACACTTTTTAGTCGTAAAAATAGATAGATAGATAGACAGACACACAAAAAGCAGATTAAAACCACACATTACTTATAGGAAAGTCCTGGGGGAGAAATTTGATACATTTTTTAAATAATAAGATTAAATATTATTTATTTAAGATGGAGAAAGAGCCAGAGATCACCCATCTCCTGATTCAGTCTCCACATGCCTGGAATAGCCGGGGCTGGACCGGGCTGAAGCCCTGTAAGGGATGGGGCTCCAAGCATTTGAGCCATCACCCACTGCCTCCCAGAGTGCGTGCTATTAGAAAGCTGGAATTAGGCACGGGACCAGGACTCCAACTCAGGGCTGCAGCCCAGGGGAAGTCAGGCAGCTCTGAATACCTGCTTCATATCCCACAGTGCCCCAGACACCGGGAGGAAGTTGTAGAAATCAGCTGCGGGTCCTGAGACCAATCTCTTTCCATTGCCTTTAGGGTTCAGCAAATGCAATGTGGCAGATGCAAAGGATGATAAAACAGACGTGCAAGCAGGCAGTTTTAGGGACCCTTGCTCGCCTGTCTGTTCCAGGTAACCTGGGAAGAGAAGAGGAGCTGTCTTGGGTGAGAACCCACTTCCAATATGGGGCCAACAAAGGTGACTATCTGATTAGGGCTTACTCAGTGTGCGTACTGTATATAGGAGGAACAATACAGATGGACATGTATAAGCTGTCCCCTGGAAGGGGAGGGCACAGGACAAACCAAATTCCTTTCAGCTGCCAGAAGTTTGACAGGGCTGGGGGAATACAGATGTCCCGCTGAGCAGCCCTGGGTAACCCTGTAAATCGGAAGGGAGGAAATTGTTGGGACACTCAAGCTCCATTCAGCAGGAAGTAGTTATAGAATAATGGCTTCTTCCTGTATATCTCAAGGACTAGTGGTTAAGTGGCTGTCATTGTGGGGACAGTGGATAAAACTGTCTCTTGTGATGTGATGCCAGCACTGCTTATGGTCACATCCCAGCTGTTCCATTTCTAATCCAGCTCTGCTAATGGCCTAGAAAGGCAGTGGAAGATGGCGCGAATGGTCAGGCCTCTATTACTCTCATGGGAGACCTGGAGGAAATTACTGGCTCCTGGCTTTGCCTGACCCAGGCCTGCTTGCTGTGGCCATCTGGGGAATGAGTCAGCGATGGAAGCTTTTGCTGTTTCTTCCTCTCTCTCTCTCTCACCCTCTCTCTCTCTCTCTGACTCTCTCTCTCAAGTCTTTCAAATAAGTAAATACATCCTTTAAAAACTGAAAAGGGGGCCCAACTCAGTGGCCTAGTGGCTAAAGTCCTCTCCTTGAATGTGCTGGCTTCCATATGGGCGCCGGTTCTAATCCCAGAAGCCCTGCTTCCCATCCAGCTCCCTGCTTGTGGCCTGGGAAGGCAGTCAAGAACAGCCCAAAGCGTTGGGACCCTGCACCCCACATGGGAGTTCTGGAGGAAGTTCCTGACTACTGGCTTCGGATCAGCGCAGCTCTGGCCATTGCGGTCACTTGGGGAGTGACTCATCGGACGGAAGATCTTCCTCTCTGTCTCTCCTCCTCTCTGTATATCTGCATAAATACATCTTTTTAAAAAAACTGAAAAGGAAGAGTGAAATACCAGACAGGACATCGTGTAGCCAAGGGTTAGGATTTAGGCAAGAGAGAAGCACAGGAACTGCGCAGAGAACCTGAAGCGGGTGACTTCCTTGAGCTTGTGGGCCAGAGGATGTTCTAGAAAAGCTCAGCTTGCAACTTTGTGCTGACTGGGGGCCAAGCCGGCAGCCAGGAATCAGTCTGAATCAGAGCTGGGGACAAACGGTATGGGAAGATGTGTGTTGCTTGAGCACCAAGATGTCTCTTCCTTCCTCTTCACTGCATACTGAGCACTCCTCTCCCCCTTGCTGTGCAGGCCCTGGCCGACTGCTTCTCAGGGGGCAGTTTCTTTAGAGAACTCTACTTTCTCACTGACTCCAGTGCTTGTCACATGCTAATAAAGCTTTGCTCTGAGCAACTTCTGCTTGTGGCTGCTCATGGGGGTGACCCCACAAGCAGACACACCTCTGATTCAGGTTGGCCTTGAACACACCCCGCCACCCCAGGCATGGCTCAGAAGACTCCCATCTTGTGTCTGCTAACACTTCTACATTGTGGGTTCTGCCCCAGGTGGTCCTCTCTGCACTGGATAGGAAAAGAGGATGATATAGAGAGGGTCTACATGGATCAGTTGTGTATGACCGCCTGACTGTGGTCTGGATGAAGGACATGTGGAGGTGTCAGTCTCAGATGCAGTGGGAGTATCATCCTTGGGAATGAGATTCACAGAAACTGAATACTTGTGCAACATCTGTCAGCAAGCCCAGGCTCCCCTCCCTTCAGGGTCTCTCCGGGCTGTCTCCTGGGGACACACTATTATTACAGGGCTGCATATAGCAATGGGCTGGGAAGAGGGGATATGGCTGAGGGAGACACAAGATCACAAAACAACAGTCCCTAGTGAGTCAGTTCTTGCCTCCTTAAGGTAGCAGTGATGTACCTTGTACAAGACCCAGTGAAGCAAGTGTTTACCAAATAATACCTGATTGGGCATTACTGATCTGGGGAGAGAAGAAATCTGAATGGGTAGCAGAATTGGAACAGGTTAGGAAAGAATCCTCCTTATTTTGCTTAACAGTCTAGATGATTCTCTTCTCCACTTTTAGATAGTCTAGCTTCCTTATCTTCAGGAAATATTTATCTTTGTAAACTAAACAAACAAAGTAGGGGCCAGTGTTCTGGCACAGGGGTTAACTTGTGGAAGCAATAATTCAAGCCCTGGCTATTCCATTTCTGATCTCAGCTCTGTACAAATGTACCTGGAAAAGTAGAAACTGGCTCAAGTGCGTGGGTTCTGCACCCACACGGGAGACCTGGAGTTCTGGGCTCCTGGCTTTCAGACTAGACCAACCCAGACCATTGAAGCCATTTAAGAAGTGGATAGAGGATCTTTTCTTTTTTTTTCTCTTCCTCTCTATCACTCTTTCTAAATAAATAAATATATATATAAATAAGTCTTAAGGAAGAAGGAAAGAAAGAAAATAAAAAAGAAAGAAACTGTATAACTTGAACCAATCCCTTCTGAGAGTTGCAAAAATTCCAGCTGTGGACAGTTTTATTTTTTACCCAATTCTCTATTCCTTTGCTAACTCCTGACTTTCCAGTTTCATATTAGGCCCATCCATTTGCCCCAAGAGATTAAACCACAATCAATAGAAGCCCTGAAGGAAAGGCAGTAGGACTTTATGAATTTATGTTAGTATTGTCTTCCGAGGTTGGTGAAATGAAATTGAGAAAATGGCTGTAATAAAGTGAATCCCAGGAGAAGAAGTTTTCAGTGTGTGGCAGCTGCGAGGATTCTGCTGTCCAGGGCAGCTGGCAGGGAGAACAGGTGGCTGCAGATGTTGCAATCAGACCTCAGGAGGGTGGAGAGTGAAAAGCATTTGTGGAAAGAAGTAATTTAGTGCTTAACTGGCACTGAAATGATGGACAGTTTCGTAAAATGCATTTTTAAAGCAGGAGATAGGTTCCCTTCTAATTCTCTGAAAAAATAGGGACATTTCGGTAATGTAACATATATTACTTAGGATAAAAGACCCAACAATACTGTTGTTTAAAGAGCAAATATCTTGGGCCCACCACGATAGCCTAGTGGCTAAATCCTTACCTTGCATGCAGTAAGATCTCATACAGGTGCCAGTTCATTTCCTGGCTGCTCCACTTTCCATCCAGCTCCCTGCTTGTGACCTGGGAAAGCAGTCGAGGATGGCCCAAAGCCGTGGAACCCTGCACCTGTGCGGGAGAATAAGAAAAAGAGTCAGGCTCCTGGCTTTGGATCAGCTCAGCTCTGGCAGTTAGGGCCACTTGGGGAGTGAATCAGCAGATGGAAGATCTTTCTCTCTGTATCTCCTTCTCTCTGGAAATCTGCCTTTCCTATAAAAATAGATAAATCTTCAAAAACCAAAAAAACCCACAAATACCTTTTTCTTGCTTGGCTTGGTGTCTGCACATGGATTAGCCAGACTGGCAGAACCATTCTATTCTTTCTTTTTTTTTTTTTTATTAAAACAATTATTTATCTGAAAGGCAGAGTTATAAAGCAAGGAGGAGGAGAATCTTCCATCTACTAGTTTCATTCCCCCAAATGACCACAATGGTTGAAGCTGTGCCAGGCCAAAGCCTAGCATAGTCTTAAGAGTTCCATTTGGGTTTTTTTTTTTTTTTTTTTTTTTTGAGTGCAGGAGCTGAAGTATGTGGGCCATCCTCCACTGCTTTCCCGGGCACATTAGCAGGGAGTTGGGACTCCAACCGATGGCAGCATATCAGACAGAAGCTTAATCTGATGTGGCAGATGCTGGCCCCAGAGCTGATCTGTTCTTTAACCCCTTCAGATGTGTAGGACTTCATAATCATTGCCCCATTCCCTGCTGTGTGATCAAAGCTGTGTTACCACCAGCCTGTGCTCCACTCTGATATTGTGCATGCACAGCATCTTAAGACCAGACTTGAGCCTGAGAAACAGTACTTCCTTGCACAGAGAGATCCAGCAGTAGAACCACATTCAGGTAGTGTGGTCCATAGTTGGGCAATCATGTGTAATGATTAGCCCCGTTGCCTTAGAGTTAGAAGGAAAGTCTTGGTAGGCAATGAACTGACCAACACAGTTCTCAACATGAAGGAAGCGTTGCAGGTTGACCAAATCTATCCCAGAAATGAGTCGCAGGCAGACTTTTAGAAGCTCAGGAGTCTTTATTTACCAGTCAGGGCAGCCGGGATGGCAGTTACACAACAAGATGCTGATAAACTACCATCCTGAGCCTTCCAAGTGAGGGGTGTTTTAACGCTCAAAGTACATTCTGAGTGATAAGAAAAGCCAAAAGAGGCAATTAGAAAAATGATGTTGTTAATCAGATAAGGGTATAGATAGCACTTGTGGAAGCCATATGCAGTGTAATCAGGGTCAGGGTTACAGCCAGAAACAGTCCTTTAATTAGAATAAATATGAGTTGTGGGCCACAACAAACAGGACTTGTTCTTCCCCCGGCTCTTGCTCAGGAGGGTAGGAGTTCAGGTCACTAGGAGATTAAGATGGAGTGTTATTTACAGTCTAGTAACATCCTGTAATGTGACAGAGGTTCAGGGAGGTGGCCCATTACAGAAAGGGAAAGAATTCTTTTGGCATAATCATAGACTGTGATGTGTAGGAAGAAGAGGATGCTGATGGTGCAAAAGCCTGTTGAGGACTGGTAGGTGCTCCACAGGCAAAAGCCAGAATGCCCCTGCCCCACCCTGACCTGATGGGTTGTGATGGGATTAGATGGCCATCCACTGAAACTGGAGGCCAGGCAGAAGAAGTGGGATCCTATGGACCAGACTCCCCAGAAGAGGAAAGAGAAAGAATTTAAGCAGAGTGACTTGAGGCCCCATGACTGCAAGAAGGACTGGACATGTGTAGCTTCTGCCAGAGCCAGAGTGAACAGCCCATGTCTGGTAAGGGAATTGCAGGTGAAGGAAGACAAATCAAGCAAAGAGCTTCCATTCTAGAACATTCCTTGGATTGTTCTCTGAAAGAATGAGAAGATCTGCCAAGAATCTGAAAAACTGTTTTGAAATTCTCAAGAATCCTGAGTATCTGAGTGAGCAGTTTGGGAATAGCCTTTCCAGTTGCTTCTACTGTGGTTAAAAGGGTTATGCTGCCTGGTTCCACTTCTCCCTTCCAGCTGAACAAGCAGGGCATTCTCCACAGGGACCCTGTTGACCTATACAAGGTACATTTTTTGATGCAATCCTTTGGTGACCAGGACTCTTACTATTGCTTCCCTCATTGTTTTGGTAACTCTTGTTTTTGTATCTGTCTTGTGTCTCACATTGGAAAGCTGGGATCTGGGGTCTCCAGTGCCTAGGTCAGTTCTTAACACAGGCTCAACACATAGTAGGCACTTGATTAATAACTTCTACATTTCTATGGGGCCTTGTGGATTGTGGATGATGACTTACGATGGCGCTCAAGAAAGGGCCGAGAGCTATCTGAAGAGGAATGGAGAGCCACATTGCCCTGGCAGCTTCTCCTGTAGCCTTCCTCCCAGTGCCTTGCTCTTCACCAGTGCCACCCCTTTCTCTGGGCCCTTTGGACCACATAAAATCCCTCCTCATCTACAATTTCATCTCTTCCCTGAGGACTTGCATGAAAAGGCAGGTGGGATGGAAGAGACTCCTCAGCCTCTGGCATAGCACACATGCTAGAATGCATTGAGAGGCTGTCATTGCCTTCTACATTTCCAGACCTGTTGTCTTCTCTAAGATCCACACTTCTTAGATGTTCCTTTCTTCTGCTTTGCTTGCCCTATGTGTCTCAGTTCTGTCATCCAGATAAAATGGCTTTACTCTCTTGCCTTGACAGATGTGGCCATTTGTTCTTGGCCATTCTCTCACCAGCCACATTGGCCCCAATGTCCTCTCTGACCCTAGTCTTGGAGAGCTGGACCTTCTCCTCAACAGTCATGCATTCCTTCACTTTGGCTGCTTCTTTGTTCCCTCTCCAACTTCAGTGCCAGCTTCTTGGAGGAAGAGCTTGTGAGTTCTGAGGGCCTGGGACAGGGTTCAACCAAAGCAAGCTCTCAATCAAAGTTTGAGTGAATGGCTAAACAAATGACCATGTAAAAATAACCATCTGCCCACATTGGAGGTACCAAAGTAAGGTATTTAATAAGTCACACTGCATCGAGTCACAGGATCCTTAACTTCAGCTAATTATAATTAGCTGTGCAAGACCTTTACTTGGAGAATTCCAGTACTATTATAATTGTGAAGATCATAGACTCAAGTTTGTCATCCTTCAATTATGAGAATATTAGGTCTTGGTATGGAAATTTTGTAAGAAAATACCTATTGCTATGGGGAAGTGGAGGAAGGACTAATTTGACATGTGAAAGAAACCGAATGTTGACAAAAGCTCATCCTGAGAACAGAGCTGAGAATTAGCTGTCACAGGATGGTTTTAGGCTGTGTTTTTGTACCTCACAGAGGGCTACCTCAAAGATCATGTCCTCTGGATTCATTTCTGTGACTTAGGATATAAATCTGGTAACTAGAGAATGGGTATGCAACCCTGTAACCCAGGGGGCTGGGTTTGACTCCTAGCTCTGGCTGCTGACCCCTGCTTCCTGCCAGTGTGGATCCTGGGAGCCAGTGGTGAAGGATTGAGTCGATGAGTCCCTACTACCCACATGGGCGATAAGGACTGAGATCTTGGCTTTGGCCTGATTCAGTCTCAGCTCATGCAGTCAGTTATTTGGAGAATGACGCAGTGGGTGGGCGCTCTCTGTGTCTGTCTAGCTTGCTCGCTGTCTCGTCTCTTACATAAACTAAAATTCAAAATGAATTGGCAAGCAAGTCAAATATATTCAGACTAAACACATAGACAACAGCAAATTCCTATGCTTCATGCATATACAGAGTCAACTGATCATTTTATTTTTAGTGCTAAAGCTTAAAGACCACCATGGGCAAGCCTGTACTGCAACAGATTCATGGGTATTGGCCTGCTGAAGTGAGGGAGTATTGTGTGGAGCAGCCATGAGATGCTGCTGAGAAAGAGGGAGATTCCCCAGCTGTAGCCAAGTGTTAGACTGTTGGGAGAAAAGCAGCGAAGAGCTGGTAGCCATCCTGGACTTGGTTAATGCCAAAACATGTGTTAACTATACCAGTGTGCCAGCATAGTTGCCTATTTTTTTATCTTGAAGATGTTTGGGGGGTAGATGCCAGCACACCATCAGAAGGAATCTGAGGACCCACACCTGAGCATGTGTGAGACCCAGGCAGGTGGGCAAGGTAACAGGGAGGCATGACACACCACCAGACGACTGGGCTTTGGGGTCCGCTTGCTCATGGGGGAGCTGGGAATTGCTCGAGGAAAGGGCTCTGGGGATGTGTGGGAGGGAGGACTGTTGAGAGAGAACGTGACAGGTGAGGAGTAACTTCTGGGGGACTACCACCAGCCAGACTACTGCACTTGCAGGTAAATAAGAGGGCTGAGACCACGTAGTTTAGAGGAGGGAAACCAGAGGACCTTTCAGGTCCAAATAAAACTGCCCTCGTGGGAGTCCCAAACATTAGCCACCAGCTAACGTCTTGACCACAGCACTTGCCAGTGAGTGTCTGTAAACTTGGCCTAATCTGGGCTGCTCCCAGCCTTGGTTCTTGTACTCACCTGCAGGGACTGCACCCTGACGCAGGAGTTCCCCAAGCTCCTCAATTGAGTCTCCTCCCAGTGGCAGATCTTGAGCACATTGGTGGGTAATTGGCCTATAGTGACTTGGTCCACTTTCTGTCCTGTCTTTAAAAAAAAAAATGGCCTGGGAAAGCAGCAGAGGAAATCCCAAGGCCTTGGATTCCTGCACCCATGTGAGAGACTCAGAAAAAACTCTTGGCCCCTGACTTCTGACAGCTCTGTTTGTTGCAGCCATGTGGGGAAAGAACCACTGAATGGGAGATAGTTCTTTATTTCTCTTCTCTCCTCTCTCTGTAGCTCTGCCTTTCAAATAAAGATAAATATTTTAAAGCAATAATGACCCTCTCCCAAAAGATCAGCTTGTTTCTTTTCTTTTTTTTTTCTTTTTCTATTATTGGAAAGCCGGATATACAGAGAGGAGAAGAGACAGAGAGGAAGATCTTCCATCCGATGTTTCACTCCCCAAGTGAGCCGCAACGGACCGGTACGCGCCAATCCGATGCCGGGACCAGGAACCTCCTCCGGGTCTCCCACGCGGGTGCAGGGTCCCAAAGCTTTGGGCAGTCCTCGACTGCTTTCCCAGGCCACAAGCAGGGAGCTGGATGGGAAGTGGAGCTGTCGGGATTAGAACCGGCGCCCATATGGGATCCCGGGGCTTTCAAGGCGAGGACTTTAGCCGCTAGGCCACGCCGCCGGGCCCGATCAGCTTGTTTCTTAAAAAGCATTTGTGGGGTTGGCACTCTAGCTCAACAGGCTAATCCTTCTTTAAGTGCCAGAATCCCATAGTGGCACCAGTTCATGTCCCGAATGCTCCATGGCTTAGGAAAGTAGAGGCGAATGGCCCAAAGCCTTGGGACCCTGCACCCATGTTGGAGACCCTGAGGACGTTCCTGGCTTCTGGCTTCGGATCAGCTCAGCTCTAGTCACTGTGGCCATTTGGGGCGTGAACCAGGGGATGGACAATCTTTCTCTCTGTAAATCCCCATTTCCAATAAGAAAAGAATCCTTTAAACAATCATATTTGTGTTCGTGATAGTCATTGAGGTGCCAATTCTTATCACAAACACTGAGAAACTACTTGACATTATGTAGCTCTGCCGCAAAAGCAGAAACAAAATACACAATTGACTACACTTTAAAATCCGGGGGATTACAATGGAAAGGCCATGTGCTTTTAAGATGAATTAGATGAATGTACTTGTGACTGATGGTGCTTCTAAGTACGAGAGCAGATGGAGGGCAGCAGGGTCTGACCCTTGGAGGCGTGGACTGACACACGGCCGAGTGCAGACACTGGGGCCTTGACGCCCTTTGACAATGTATCTCACTTCTGCCATCATCCAGGGATGAGTAAGATCAACTGTCTATAGAATAACTGCCAGGAGTACAAACGTTTATGATACACATTGAATCATGCTCAGCAGATCCTTTTGAATGAGGAGCATCTCGTTGCTCAGTTAGGCATCGTAGCTCCTCCCCTTCCACACCCCCTGCCCCGAATATCTTAATGTGTCTAGCTGTCTTTTAAGTTGATCTTGGAAATACAGCCCCAGCCATTCCTGTGGCTGAACAGATCAGGCATGACCCCTGAACTTCCCTCCTACTCTGCATCTTACTCTGTAAGGTCTTGAACAACGGACCACCAACTTCCTATTGAATCCCAGCAAGTTTTCACACAGGGGCTCTGGCCATGGACATGGATGCACATCTTTACCATCTCATTCTGGCTAGACAATAGGATAGGATAAGAATGAAAACCAAAGATTTCCATCAACCACTGACCGCTTGCTAAAACTGTGCCTCCTGCAGACGACAGTGGGCAGCCCTGTCAAAGCCACCGTATGATCTTACTGGGCTTGATTTCTGCACAGAAGAAAGAGGCAGAAGAAACTTAGCCGTAGCTGCTTCAACATAATCTTGCCAGAGCCTGCATGCCCCTTGGGTGCCTCAGGCAGTGTTCTCATGTTGATATTTCAGCTAGGGAAATGCCTTTAGGTTCTTGTTTCTTCTGGAGATGGACAATGGCTCATCCCCATTCCTATTCTGGTTGGGAGCAGAAAGGCCCTGAAAAACCAATACCTTTGGAAGACAATCCATCATACACGCAGTTTAGTGAAGTGTGAGAATACAAAGACCCAGCAAACAAGGTTGTTGTAATGACATCAAGGGGGTTTCCTATAGAAAGTCAGTGTTCACTGCCTGGCAAATATTTGCGTAGTTGCTGGAACATTCCAATACTCGGGCTCCTGCCTCCACCTGCCTCTTGAGCACCCACAGGGTTCTATGTTAATCAGCTCTGAGGAGGGTTCAGCCTCACTCAATTATGCGATTTTTATTTGGGATTGCAGAATGGATCCATTGGTTTAGTGTTATCCTTCTAAACTCTGTGTTTGGGAAGGAATGATAAACAGACATAAACACACTAGGAAGGAGAGAAGATTGACCTTGGTAAGCAGAAGCATGGAGAGACCAGGAGTACATAAAACAAGGGCTGCAATCAAATTCAGAAAACTAAAAAACATAACATCTAAAATATCAGATACATCAACAGGCTTAATAATTGGCCAGCATTCCAAGGAAAGAGCTTGGTGAACTTTAAGGGAATGAGGGCACCTCTCTAAAAGAAAGTATGGGAAAGAGAGCTGGGAGCAGGCAGAGGTCAGGCACTTGCAGATGTTCACACGGGAAGCTTACCTTGCACAATGTGCATCTCCATTTGTCGCCGTCCTGCAGCGACACTAAAACGACGAGGAATATTCTTGGAGGTCCGGGAAAAACTGGCAAAAGCGGCTGTGCTTAAAACCTTCTCTCCGTTGCACCTGCACCGTTTGTCTAAGTTTTCCTACTCGTTTCTTCTACACCCTTCCTCCCGTTTTTCACCACCCTTCTTCCTAATTCTTCCCATTTCTGTATTCCCCCATTCCCCCCAAGAGAATGTCACAAGCCAAAAGAGAGAGCGAACTGAAAACGGACTGCTTATATCTAGTTCTTCCACCAATCACTTCTGCACGTGGTCCATGGGGTGCTATCTGATAGGCCAGCAATCACAGTCAGGGAGAATTAACCTATCCTTGTAACTTCCTGCCTGCCCACTGGCCGGGACAAGTCCCACCTCCTGGCACTCGGCCAGCCGCCATCTTGAAGCCCCTCATCCATGTGGGGTCCGCCACTCCCCACATCCATTCTCAGAGCACTATGACCACAATGAAATAAGATGAAACCAACAGGAAGAAGGGTATGAAGTTCAAGATGTGGGTGGCACAAAACAGAATGAAAGAGAAAAGATTGTCCAGAGTAATCTAGTTGGAATGGCTGTTCAGTGCGCAGGTTAAGATGCCACTGGAGGCACAGGCATTCCAAACCTGAGTACTTGGATTCAAGACCCAGTTCCATTTCCAATTCCAACTTTCTGCTTAGATGTGCCTGTGGAGGCAGCAAGGGATGTCTTGAGTACTGATGCTCCTGTTATCCCAATGGGAGAGCAGACTATGTTCCCAGCTGCTGGCTTCCACCTGGCTCCAACCCCAGCTGCTGCAGGTACTTGAGGAGTGAATCCGCAGATGGAAGACCTCTTTTTATCTGTCTCTGTCACTCTCTTTCTCTGCATGCCTGGCTTTCACACAAATAAAAGAAGTAAATAAAGAGCTCAAAGAAAAGTAAACTTCTGATAAAGAAAGACTGTGTGCAAAGTACTGAGAAAATGAACTTGCAAAATTTGCAATACAGACTTTAAGTCCAGCTCATTAAATAATACAGCATAAAAATACACACATATGCACACACCCTTACACGTTACCAAGGCGTAATGGTGAAGAAACAGTGGTTTGTTCTTAAAATTACTCTGTCCACAAAGACTGTCACATATCTGTAGCCACCAGCTGTATCTTAAACGTCAAGGATAAAGTTTTGTGGCTTATAACAAAGGATTCAAGGTTTAGTCATGTTCAGGGACAGGTACTCCACAAAGCAGCACAGAGGCGGCTATCTCAAGGTCCAAGTCCTTTCTTCATGTGATGCAATTACTTAAGCCAAGGCCAGTGCCAGAGCAGGGTTTCAACTGCTTCCTCACATGTTTGCAAATCACTGATTCAAAAGATTGAAAGAGCCCTCATGGCAGGGGATAGATTTCAAAGCAACCAAGAGAAGAGTCCGGGGAGGCCTCCCTGCAAGGGAGGCTAAACATCAGGCAAGCATTTACTGTCTTCCTCTAGCTATGTACAGTCCAATGCTTGACATGACCTCAGCAGAGACATCTGCACTGTACCACCAAATTGCAAGGAGTGCCTACCAGACTCAGCATCCTACCTGTCTTAGATCCAACAGGTGGGAGCTAGGCGTGGGGTCAGGAGGCACAGTGGGGGACTGGAAATGCAAGCTACCTTATGCCAATTCAGACTTGAATGGTGTTCCCTCTCACTGTCCTTTTATCATTTCTTACTGGGCAGATCTCCGTGGTTTTCTAGATCTGCTAATTTGGCCCAGTTCTGTCTGGTTCCAAAGCTTACCGTTATCATCTAAGGCTCATGTCTGCAGGATCCGTCTGCCAAACCTGACAAAGCAAAATCTTGCAGAATGTGGGGCTTCAGAAAGAGAAATCCATTTTCTCACCATGCTGGGGGCTAGAAGGCTAAGGTGGCAGGGTCAGTAGGGCTGGCTCCCTCTGAGGGTTCTCTCCTACGCTTGTGCCTGGGTTCACACATGGTTTTCCCTTCTCTGACAAGGACCCCATTTGTACCGACTGGGCCTCCCCAGCCATGTCATTTGACCTTCATTACTGCTTTTTAGATCTTGTCTCCAAATAAGGTCACATTTTGAGATGCTGGGGACTTCAACACAGGCATTTTAAAGGGACCTGATTCAGACCGTGACATGCTCCCTTGTACAGATTAGGAGGTGCCGTGTGATCAGAAGACAGCCTGATGGAGGAATAACATCATCCCTCCCTCCGAGAGCCTCCGCTGTGCAGGTAGGTACCAGGATGTTCATAGAGAAGGAAAGGAGATACTCTTGCCCTAACGACCAACAGGTTGTGTCCTTGACCATTTGTCCTGTCAGTATTCCGCAGCTTGGTCCCACCTCTGCTCAGGAAAATGTACACCAACGAGTTCCTAGAAGGTGTGGGGCAAGTGTCCTTTCTACACAATTCCCTGAGAGCCAGCAGCCCTTCCTTCTATACCAGCCTCTCTACCACAGTCTTCCAGGAGTGCATCAGGCAGGGCAGGTCAAGCCTGGCTCAATCCTGGCCCCCAGAATGTATTACCTGGCAACCCAGATGACAGCTAGGCAGCCTGCTGCCAGTCCCTGCTTAGCGTGCCTCAGGGGCCAACCTGCTTACCTGCTTGGCAGCAGATGCTTAACTCGATAGTCTGACAAGAATTAAATCAGTCTTAGTGAATCCGGGACAGGTGGCTGTCTCCAACAAGTCACTTCTTTAGGACTTGAAGATTTTATTTCACCTCTCATCTTTGGGCTTCCAGAACCAATCCCCTGTTCACCTCCCCTTAGCCAGGAGTGCAATCAGAATCTGCATTGGTCATTCTGACTATGAGGAATGAAAACCTTGGGAGTCTGGGGAAGTTGGTTTGGTTAACAAGGGGAGCAGTGCTGGGGACCGGCAGCTGAATGCACTAAGATCCAAGCCTGCAGTAACAATTTCTGAAGCTCTACCTTCCTCCCCACCTTCCTGCATGACTCATGGAGATATTTTAAGCGACAGCAAAACCTTTGTGCTCACTTCTCCTGGCTCAATAATGGAATATCAAGCACTCGTGAGGCTTGTGGGAGTAAAACTAATTGACATCACAAAGGAGCCTATGTTCCTTATTACAAAGTGGATTCTATTTCTCAAAAAGCCCAGACAATTCCTGTCTCCATCATTACATAAATGTGACGCGAATAACAGATTTCACAGTGAACTTCAAAGACAAAATCAATGGTAAGCATAGCCCCGGCCTGGGTTTCTGAAGACTTTGATATATTGCTCCTACTACCTCCCTCCCCTGATTCTCCTCAACTGTGAAACAATGCGAGGAACCCAATTACTGAGGTTTGAATGTGTTCCCCAAAAGCTCCTGTGGATACCTCATCTCTAAAACCACATCTCCATAGTATTTGGGGATGGATTCTTTGGGGATAATTGGCGTTAGATATTGTGAGGTTTGGGGCGCCCATGGTGACACCATAAGACGTTAAGAAGAGAGAGCTGAATTAGCACACCTGCTCTGTTGTTCCGTGGGATGGCCTCTGGCCTGTTTTCATGCAGCCAGAAGGCCCCTGCCAGAGGCCAGTGCCATGTAATTGACCTGGCCAGTCCCCCAAATCATAGAATAAATACCTATTTTGTATAAATTATCTGGTTCCAAGATTTGTAAAAAGAATTATTATTTTTATTGGAAAGTCAGATATACAGAGAGGAGGAGAGGCAGAGAGGAAGATCTTCCATCTGTTGATTCACTCCCCAAGTGAGCACAATGGCCGGTGCTGAGCCAGTCTGAAGCCAGGAACCTGGAGTCTCTTCTGGGTCTCCCATGCAGGTACAGAATCCCAATTTGGGCTGTCCTCGACTGCTTTCCCAGGCCACAGGCAGGGAGCTAGTTGGGAAGTAGGACTGCTGGGATACAAATCGACACCCACTAGGCTACTGTGCCAGGCCCCTGGTTCCAAGTTTTTGTTCTAGCAACAAAAGTGGAGTACGACATCAATACCCTTAAACTACCTACTTTTGTGTGATTACTGGGAGACATCATGTATTTGAAAAAGCTTTAAGAACCAGGTGTCAGACAGACGCCCCAACTCCATTAAGTCAGTGGTCAAAAAAGCAGCCACCAAGACACTGTGAACAAGCAGAATGATGTCAGCTCCTGAGAGTTGGGGACGTGAGTCTAGGTGGCCTTTTTTTTTTTTTTTTTTTTTTTTTAAGGAGAGAAGGAGATAGAGAAAGATCTTCCATCCACTGGTTCACTCCCCAAGCAGCCATACGAGCCGAGCCAATCTGAAGCCAGGAACCAGGAGCTTCTTGTGGTTCTCCCACGTGGGTGCAGGGTCCCAAGGCTTTGGGCCATCCCCTACTGCTTTCACAGGCCACAAGCAGCGAGCTGGATGGGAAGCAGAGCAGCTAGGATTAGAACCAGCGTCCATGTGTAATCCTGGTGCATGAAAGGTGAGGATTTTAGCCACTAGGCTATCATGCCAGGCTCTAGGTGGCCTTTTAAGGCTGCTAATAGCAGGCTCCTTTGGAGGGACCATGTAACCAAGTGCCAACAGCATGCCAGTTGAACAATGCATGGAGAACCATGGCTTCTTATGTTAAAGTGTTCACATATTCTTGGCCTTCAATGCACAACAGTGCTTGTTTTGTTCTAAAAAGAGTACGAACTACATAACAAGACTGCAAAGTACAGGATGTATAACATGTTATTTCATCAGATAGGCCTCATAAGAATTGTCTAATATAATGCACAGTACTGTCATAATAGAAACCCATAAAGGCAACAGGGGTTGTGTTACGTTGAACATGACCAAGAACTTGATCATCCCAAATTAGACTGCCTAAGAGGGACCTCGGTGATAGTTATGCAGGGTCCCACCATGCTGAGCTCCTGGTCCCTGTGCCTGGTCCACTGGGCATGGACTAGATTTGGTCTTGGCCATGGTCACCCTCCTCTTTTTGGTTTACAGAGCACTTGGGGCATGGAAGCTTCTCCATTTTATCATCCCTGCTCTGGGCACAGTTCCTGATCTTCAGGTCCCCATGAATGTGGCTAAGAGAAAAAAACAGGCCTCCTCATGAGGATCTGCTCCTCTTGGCTGCTGCCTCCTGGTGGACACAAGGAGACAGGGTCCATCGCGAGAAGATGAGAAGCCCTGTGAACCCAGAGACCACATGAAGCAGGCATGATTCATCACGCTTTCATCCACAATAACTCAAATGCTCATCCCTTTTCTCCTCCCCTGGAAGAGACAGTTCTGACCCTCTAAACCGCATGGTTGGTTCCCCTAGGAGTTCATTTCAAGAGGACGCAGGAAGCGCCAAGAATTACCTCCTGAGAGTCAAAGATGCTTTGACCATCCAGGAAATGACAAGAGATGTGGGAACTCTGAGTCAGATGTTCTCATTACTCAAAAATTTACAATGCCTTTAGCAGCTCTGGCACAGGAGCTGGCATCTAAGACCGAACGTCACAATAAAAGATTTTCCTAGCACTCCTGTTGAATGAGGACAGCATCACTAGTGGCCCACACCTCTTAAAACACAAGTTAAGAAGAGAGGAAGTCTGATGGGCCTGCCACTGGGACCTCCTCCTGCCTACCTGCTCTGCTGGACACGGTGTGCTTGCAGTTCCTGCTGCTCCTCCATCCCCTTCATCCGTCTGTCTATTGAATTAGGGCATCTCTGGTCTCATTGGAAGTTGAGAATTGAGCTCACAGTGTTCCTAGGAAAACCCTGCACAGAACTTGCGTGGGTCTCTCCTCAGTCAGGAGCATGCTCACGCAGCAGAGTCAGCCCAGGAACAGGCTCTGTGTTGCTGCAGGGACCAGGCACAGGTGGATGGGCAGGTGGAATGGGACACAGCTGCAGGTAGAAGCCTGAAGAGCTTTGGAGCTACTCCATCTTTCAGAGGATGTACTGTGGAGAGTGCATGGGGTCAGAGCAGTATTTGGCCACCATAAATTGCCAATAGGCAATGCTGTGATTAGAAAGCCATTCCAAGGGCTGGTGCCATGTGGCAGTGGGTTAGGCCACCACCTGACACCAGAATCCCACATCAGAGCACCAGTACAATTCCCAAACCCTTGGCAGCCAATCCAATTACCTGATAATGTGTCTGGGACCTGTGGAAGATGGCCCAAGCAATCGTTGAACCACAGTCACTCATATGGGAGATCAGAATGGAGTGCCTGCCCTGGCTTTGTCCTGACTCAGTCTTATCTAATGTGGGTATTGGGGGAGTAAACTAGCAGATGGAAGGTGGATATCTCTGAATCTCTCTCAGTTTTCAAACAAATAAATCTTCAAAGAAAAAAATTTATTCCAATCATGTCATATTTTTTTCTCTCAAAATCAGAACTACATCTAAATACATGCTTTTGAAGTTTGTTCAGACACCTATACTCCTAAACTGGAAGTTGATGAAGTCTCAAATCAAATTATTCAGTAAAGCTATAGGCAACTTTGAAAGCACAGTAAAATCAAATTGATTATGCAGTGGGAGCTGCAGCCCATTGGAGAGGTGCCCACAGTTTCCCTACAAGGGCTGATCCCAGGCCCAGATCTTGCACTCTCCAGGTAGTTCTGAAATGTAGATTGATAGGACTTGTCCCCAGTCCTAGCGTTTGCCAGCTGGTGCTGTGGCAAAGCCCAACCAGCCTGCACTTACTCTGGCTCATACATGCAGTGGATATAGTTGCTTAGCTCAGCCTGGCTCCCCTCCACCGCAAACCTGTTCACATGTAGACATGCAGCCCTGCCTGGCCTGGTCAGCTCCTGGTCCCAGTACTCATGCTCACCAGCAGGAGCAGTGGCCCAGCAGGGGACTCTTCGCTGCCCTCTAGTGGGCTCACTCTAACCCACCCCAAGTCTGGCATGTCTTGCCTCACCTTGGCAGTCACCAGCAGCTGTTTACACCCGGCCATGTGTGCCCTCAGTTCCAGCTCATGCTAGTGGGTGCTGCTACCCAGCCCACCCCAGCCAGCCCACAGTCCCAGCACAATTGTGAACTGGCTGGTGTTGTGGCCTAACCTGGCCTATCCTGTACCCCATCCTTGGTTCTTACAACTGCCAGTGGGTGCTATGAACTGGTCCAGCCTGGCTTGTCCCCAGATCTGACCCACATATATGCTGGCGGGTGCTGTAATCTGGCCTGGTCTGGACTGCTCCCAACCTTGGTTCTTGTGTTTACCTGCAGGGACTGCATCCTGGCAGAGGAGTTCTCCAAGGTCCTCTATTAGGTCTCCTTCCAGTGGCAGATCTTACACACACTGGTGAGTCCTTGGCCCAGGTTGACTTTGTCCAGTTCCTGTTCTGGTAGGAATAGTCGCCTTGCCTGACCAGCCCACACCTGTTACAGTTCTTACTGCTGGGTACTACAATCCAGCCACACCTGGTCCATACCCCCAGACTCAACTCTCCTGTAGTTGGGTGGGTGCTGACACTTAGCTCAGCCTGTCCTGCACTCACCCTGACTCTCACAAGCACCAGCAGCTGCTGGAGTCTAGCCTAGTCTGGCACACCCCAAAGCCCAGTCCATACCCATGCTGAGAGATACTCCAGTCATATCCAGCCCAGATCACCATCCCTACTCTGGCTCTCACACTCACCTGTGGGGATCACAACCCAGCCGGGGCATCCCATTAGTACCCCAACCAGGTCTGTTCCCAGCTGCAGATCTTGCACGTGCCAGTGGTTGCTCTGACCCAACCCAGCATAACCCACCACGTGTTAGCCTTTACCACTGGATGCTGCAGCTTGGCCTGGCCCAGCAGCACCCAGTCCCAACTCTTGCTGGTGGGTGCTGCAGCCTAGCCCTACCCAGTTTGCCCTCATCCCTGATACCCATCCCCCTCTTCTTAACCTCATCTCTTGCACAGGCAACCTAGGCCACCACTGGGCCCCAGCATGGCAATCATTTTGATATGGTCTAGGCAGGCAGCTAGTGTAGGATCACAAGTCTGGAAGCTACCCTTCTCCCACATGTGTAGAATCTTCCACCCACCCATACGTCAGCTTGTCAGTGCCTGAGACTTGGCGGGAGGGGAGAGGACAGGGCTGCACTGTGATTCACCATGGCCCTCTCAAGCCAGCTAAAAGCCGGTGCCAGGGAGAGGTTCCTGCCCCTCAGCCCTCTTGCCATCCGCACCCCCTCAGCTCTCTTTTGTTTCCTGCAGGCAGACTCAGAAAAAGGTCACAATTTCTTTCCCTTAGGACACAACATCTCCCCCACACCCCCTTTCCTTTGTGCTTTGCCACTTGTTTTTTGTCACAATAATGCTTGTGATTAAAATGCTTTTAAATCAAAGGCAAGAACCTGAGGAAACCTAAACAACATTTTTGTTGCTCAAGTTCACAACCCCGTGAGCTGCTCTGGTGTTCAGGGCCTGGGGACCTGGCACACTTCTGTACTTCTATAAGTTTCTGTTTTTGCAAGGCCCAGGGGCAGCCTGACAGGGTCCAGCAGGAGGTCAGGGACAGGCAACTGTGTGTCCCACTGAGCCCTCTGGAAGGGAGATGCTTCCCTAATGACCGCTCCGGCCACATCTGCTCTCTTCTCCAGACACCACTGGTCCAGGTCCCACAGACCCTCCTGGCAGCTCCATCCTTCTCTTAATGATGTGGTTTAGGCAGGTAGCTAGTTCAGGGTCACGAGTCTGGAAGCCACACTCCTCCCCCCACCCTCTATTGTGTAATCTTTTTTACCCCCCAAGGAGTCGGTTTGTCAGTTTGTCAGTTAGTGCCTACCCATCATTCCTTGGGACCTAGGGAGGGGCAGGGTTGCACTTTGATTGGCCACTCCCTTCTGAAGCCCTATAGAAGCCCATGCAAGGAGGGGCTCCTCCTTTTGGCCCGTTGGCCGTTTTGGGGGCTGTCTGTCTGGTTGGGCTCTTCACTCTCTTTAGCTCCCCTCCTTCCCCCACTGGTTTCCTGCAGGCAGCCTCAGAAAAAAGCTAGCAATGTCTTTCTCTTAGGACACAAAGTATCAATCTCCATCCCTTACTCCCTTTTCTTTTTCTCCATCTTAGTTTCTATTTCTTACCACTTGTTTATGCCATGCTAGTGCCTATGCTTAAAATGCTTTTGAAGTAAAAGGCAAGAACCTGAGAAAGCCTAGAGCACAGCCTTGCCTCAAGGGGCTGTCCTCCACGGAGACACAAGCCAGCCAGAGACAGTGGCCAGGTGCCGTTGCACTTGGCCACGACTTACCTGAGGCTGAACAGATGGAGGTCAAGGTGAACAGGCCAGCTGCAGCATCTGGGCAGACACCAGCTAGTTGAAGAATCAGGGTCCTAGAAGCCAAGACCCTCCTGAGAAAGACATGGGTGCCTCAGCCCACACACACATGCACCCATGCAGGGCAGGCGAGAAGAAGTCACTCACTGCCAAGGTTGCTCACCCTGGGGAGAGGGGAGATTCTCCCTACCTCTTGACTCGCCCCAGAGATGGTTATGGTGGCAGGACCTGGGCAGAAGGCCCTGACATCCAAGTGAGTGGCTGCTTGTGTGTGGAGCCTGAACAGGGAGGGACGTCGACACAGGAAAGCCTGGTGTCTGGGGTGCCCTGCCAGCAGGTGTCACCAAGACTCCACCTATTTCCTTGTTGTAAAGACAGGAAACGGGGCTGCGTTCAAGGAAAATCACAGGCTGCCAGCTCGGGAGGAGGTGACAGGACAGTTCTGAATGGGGCCCCAAAGTTCCTGCTCCAGCAGGGGTCGGGGCCTCAGTGGGGAGAGCCCAGGCCAGCAGCAGGGCTGTCACAGCTGGCCACAGTGAGCACAGCACCCAAGGAGAAGAAAGGCAGGGGTGGGTCTTGGATGCTGGAAGTAGGACAGGGTGAGCCCCCAAGGGCTCACTGGAAACTGGTCTGTACCCACTTTCTCTTACCAGGGACCTGTGCCCTGGCCGGGTGTTGTGGAACCATGCAGACAAGTGACATGTTTATTCCATGGGCAGGTTAGAAAGGGGCAGGGGAATGGCAAGCCCACTACGTGGGTGCTCCCCAACACTGACTGTCCATTCCCACTCTTGGGTACTAACAGGCTACAGGGGGCAGCTGACCTCACCCAGAAGGCCATGCACTGGCCCACTGGAAGTCTGGGCCCTGTGTGCTGCCCAGGAGGTTCCAGTGAGGCCTGGGGCATGGCAGGAAATGGCTCCCAGAGGACTCCCACATGCAGACAACACATCCATTAGCACCCATCCAGTCCCAGTCCCAGTCCCTCACATCTGCAGAGGTGATGTGCCTCTCCTAACCCCCTATTTTTTCAATCAAAATGGCATGTTTTTAAGCACTGGCACATCGTGGGAGTGATAAAACTGCTCTTGCTGGGACAGACACTGGGTAGGAATTGCTTTTCCCACACACCATGCTTCTGCCCATACTATCTCCCAGGTTCTCAGAGAATGCCTCACCCTGCTCATCTTAATGTTCCACACAGCCTGGCTTCTGACCAAGACCTCACTTCACAGCAAATGAAATGCAGCAATGGGGCCATGGTCAGGGATATCCCCGCTCTTCATGCTCCCATCACGCTAAAGCAGATGGCTTCATACATGGATGGAATGGCCTTTTGAAAACCATGCTGGCCAGGCAGCCACACATTGTCAGAGAGAAAGCAAAGTTTTCCAGGAGACGTTCAATGAGCTGAATCAGTGCCTGATATATGATGCAGGTTCTCAACTGATTCCAGTCCTGGCTCTAGCAATCTAATAGTAGAACTGGAAGCAGTGGGACAGGCATTTGGTGCAGCAGTTAAATCTCCACTTGGAACACCTGCATTCCATATTAGAGTACCTGGCTTGAGTCCTGGCTCAACTTTCCATCTGTGCACACCCTGGAAGGCAGCAGTGATGGCTCAAATATTTGGGTTCCTACCACTCACACTGGAGACTTGGTTTGAGCTCTGGGTTCCTAGCTTTGGCCTGGGCAAGCATTTGAGGCGTGTGGGGATGGGTAAACCAATGGTGTATAAGCAAGCACACCTTGCAGCCAGAATTCCAACTGCCTCTTCCTGATGTCTGGGTGGGCATATACCCACATGGTAGCTCACGGTTTGTCTGGTTGATAACTCGTTATGGTCTGAACTACTTCTCAGCAGTTTCTCTTAACCAAAATAGTGGCTAAGTTTTTTTATCTTGAAATTTCTGCCACAACGTTTGTTCACTAAGGAAAATGATATTGTATGTAATACTTGCTGGGAATCTGAAACATACTGTAGAAAATAAGTTTGCTCAGGTACCTAGGCAGGAACCCTCTTAGTGGCTCTCCAGGTGGGGCTTAGTGGCTCTCCAGGTGGGGTTCATGGCTGGAGTTCATGGGGCAGGTGCAGGAGACATAAGATTCCACCTGCCATTGTATCTCTGCTACTAGTGGGCAGCATTGAGCCCCTGGGATATCCCTTTCTGGGGTACAGTTTTTCACGACTAACTCAGGGCATGCACAGCTTCAATTTTGGGCATGGAGGGGAAATAGCCCATCCAAAAGATGAACCAAGTGGAAGGAAGCCATGCTTACTTTCAGGAACTCACAAACATGTCCTCTCTTACCCTCAGTGGGTTTCCATTCCCAGGAACCTTGCAGAACTCCTGGCATTTAGGGAAAGCAGGGCCCTTCTTGATGGCCGATTGGAGAACCTAGATACAAAGGGAGACACCTCTCCCCTCATCACACATGCCCTCCAGGACCTCTTTTTTTTTGAGGACACACTGAGCCCAAGACACAGTGAGCGGGCTGTGTGGGAGCTGCTCTTCCTCTGTGATATGTGCCCAATGATGCACCACAAGGCACAAAACTGCAAAAGGCAGTGACACATGCGCACATGCCTGTGAGTTCACTGAATCCTAGTGTCTGCTCTCACAGTTCCATGCTTGAGCCCTGTAGTCCAGGAGGTTCAAGCGCTGAACAAGGGGTGCACTCTGCGTAGACTCTGCTGGTCAAAATACTCACTGCTGGAGCCTGGCCTCTGAAGGCCATCACTGTGCCAGCTGTTAATTCTTCAAGTGCAGGATCAGGGAGAAGTTTTGAAGTGGCTGTGTGTCATGGCCAGTAGAACTTGCCTTAAGACAAACAACCAGAACATCTCCTCCCATGGGACTCAGCTGAGTATCAGCCCCATTCACATCCCTTCCCACCTGTTGTCACAATCCATTTCTCTTCTCTACAAGCCTGTGGCTGTTTTCCAATCTTTGCAACAGAGGTGACAGGGTCTCCTCTTTCAGTAGCCTGATGGGCATGGGTGGCCCAAATCCAATCAGCCCAAGAACCTCACTGTGCAACACAGTCACCCAGACAGCACCTAGGACCCAGGTCATGCCTCAGCATCCAGACCCACAAACACACAGCCTGGTTTTGAAGGGAGTCCAGCCCTTCTCCTAAATCCAGGAAGATCAGGGTGGTGGGAAGAGGTTAAGTGGGTGCTGGGAGCCACTCACAATGGTTGCCGTCTTCTCATATATGAGATGAAAACCAGAAGAACAATCACCATAATCGTAAAGATAGCACCCACGATAAAGGCAGTGACAACGATGTTGTGGCGCATGAAGCTTAACAGCTGTGCACAGGGCATGTTCCCACCACGGACACCTGCGGAACATGACACAGAGTAGAGAACACATGAGAGAGGCAGCCAGCCACACAGACCCTGGCTGCTACCCACCACCCAGCCCGACTCTGCCAGTACAACCTAGGAGTTTGGCTCACAGCAGAGACGCAAACACCAGCACCTCATGGCCTACCTGCTGCTGCTGGAAATGCTCTTGGAGAAAGAACTGACTTCCTTTAGGGAAGTGAACTCATAAGCCACTGGCAGGCAATAGGGCAGCAGAAAGAAGCTGCTAGAAACCACGTGGGAGAACTGAAGTGAGAGACTAGAGGAGGTGAGAAAGTCCTATTGCAGACTTGCAAGGACAATGGAGATGAGCATTTGGCTGACAGCCTTCTCAGTGATATAAGCCTGGCTCTGCTGCCCCTCCTCCTTTCTCCCAGCCACAGCAAACCCTATGGTATACAGACTCAGCCACATGTGTGCAGGCTGGGGGTGGGGGGATCACACCTGTACCAACAGGAGGTGAAAGGACAGTGATGGTGCCAGGTTCTAGCCAGCAGCAGAAGGGCAGCAGCCACCAAGGGTGGGCTTGGGATCTTAGCTGGAGCTCAAAGGAAAAAGATGCCAGCTGACATCAGGAATGTCTAGGTCTTGTCCTCCTCATCACCACTTTAAATGAGACTGACAGGAAAAGGGAATCAGAGAAACAGGACGCGGAGGGACAAGGGCAAGAATGATTTTAATTTTAGCCACAAATCATCCACTTTTGAAGGTGAATTAAAGGTGTGCCTTCCATCTCCAGCACGCATGCTCAAGTCTGGGCACTTACGGCTCTCCCTTGGTCCAGGCTGGAGAGTCTCACCTTGGCTAACTACTGTTTCTGTCATGCTAGTCGCAAGGCCCTGTACATCTCTGAGGAACAGGATCTGCTAGTGCCCATGGCCTCTGAAATGTGATCTACAGAAGACACATCTAACATTAAGCACCACTGGTCTGGGATGAGTTTTTATGGTGAAAGTTATTTCTGTCTAAACTCAAAGTTGGGAGTCTAGCTGGACTTCCTGCTGTAACCCTGAGCCCTCCTGATGCAGAGCTGGGTAGGGTGGCAGCAACTTCCCCTGGGGGCTGTGTTCAATCCTACCTGAGTCACCTCCTCTGCCTCTAAACCTCCCCATAAGTCCATTTAACAGGAATTCCTGCAGGTCCATCCCTGAGCTAAAGCACTCAGGCCTTTGGCGGTCAATGTCACACTCAGGGTCATGGAGCCTGCAAGTGGCAGTGGGGCTCTGAACCCAGCTCAGGCTGATACAACAGTCAGAACGGCCGCTAGGAAAGCAGGACTCCCAGCCCCAAGCAGGGCCTGGGCCTCCCCCACATCCCTAGTGACCCAGACTGCTCCAGCAACCTTTGACAACTGGGGAGACTGCAGCAAGTCCCTGAATCCAGCAGACTCAGTTCTCTGTGCCCATTGGTTAAACAATGTCCCTCCACTCCACACATGGTGAGGCCAGACTCTCCAACCTCAGCCTTCACTGCCTGGGTTCTTTTTAAGAGTTGTTGCAACCTCAGCAAGAAGTGCTCCCTCCCCGGGCCTTAGGTTTGGGGGTAGAGGAGAGGCAAAAGTGGGCCCAGATGAGAACAATGTTTGGAAACCCCATTCATTAACATGGGACAGCAGTGGGTAGTTGGTAATGTGGTGGGGTCTCACTGCTACAAACCCCTCTCTAGTCGAAATCTCTAGGACTGAATCAAATCTGTTCTGAACCTCACCCAAGTGGGATGAGGATTCTGGCGAGATGCTTACCCAACACCCCATACCCAGCATGCTGCACAGAGTCACTCCCTCCCATCTAAATACAGGGAGGGTGATTTCCGCCCCCCTCCAGGGCACCCAGCTGCTGACTCCAATGTGCACTTGTGTCCCTTCCAGGTTACCTGGCCTGTCCCCAAGTGTTGGGAGCACTGACAATGCCCTGCCCCAAGATGGTGCCTGGACCCTACTTCCTCTTGGAGACAGGTTTCAGGAAGTGCCCTGTGATTGGCCCTTTACTGCTTGCCTCAGGCATGTAAGCTGATTGAATGATTGAGAGATAGCCAGGGGCCTTGGGGGAGGGGTGAGGAGGTTCTCTGTGTAAGGGAAATAACGGAATTAACTGACTTAACTGATGGCTTCTCGGTAACGGATTTAACGGATAGGAGGGATATATAAGCCAGGGGCTTCTGCCCCAAAGAAGGAACTGAAGGTTGGAATAAAAGTGCCTCTGAAACGTCCTCCAGTGTCGGGTGATTTCTTCCGCGGGACGGGAGGCAGCTGACCACAGTGACCACAGCACCCAAGGAGAAGAAAGGCAGGGGTGGGTCTTGGATGCTGGAAGTAGGACAGGGGGAGCCCCCAAGGGCTCACTGGAAACTGGCTTGTACCCACTTTCTCTTACCAGGGACCTGTGCCCTGGCCGGGTGTTGTGGAACCATGCAGACAAGTGACATGTTTATTCCATGGGCAGGTTAGAAAGGGGCAGGGGAATGGCAAGCCCACTACGTGGGTGCTCCCCAACACTGACTGTCCATTCCCACTCTTGGGTACTAACAGGCTACAGGGGGCAGCTGACCTCACCCAGAAGGCCATGCACTGGCCCACTGGAAGTCTGGGCCCTGTGTGCTGCCCAGGAGGTTCCAGTGAGGCCTGGGGCATGGCAGGAAATGGCTCCCAGAGGACTCCCACATGCAGACAACACATCCATTAGCACCCATCCAGTCCCAGTCCCTGTCCCTCACATCCGTACCTTGAGGGGCATGCCACAGCCTCTTCCTCAACCTCCTCTCCTCCCTCCCCACAATGGATGGTGCTCACCCCCTCAATACTGTCCTCTTTACCTGGTGTAATGGCAGAACGTACTAAAAGACCAAGCAGAGGAGAACTGACACCATCAAAATTGCATTCATCTCAGTGAGTTAACGGTCACACTTCCTGGGTGATAGACACAGTTGCGAGCACTTTCTTGTAACCTGCTCGATGCATTCTCATTAGGGAAAATAACAGGTGCCAAGGATCCAGGCAGATGGAGGCCTGGGCAGGCTGGTTCTAGGAGCAGATATTCCATGATGCCAATATCCACTTATAAAAAAATTGGATACTTACAAGGAAAAGTATTCTCCTCAGTATTTAATGAAGTGCTTTGAGGCGGCTGACATGATGGCTCACTTTGTTAATTCACCCCCTATAAGTGCTGATAACCCAATCAGGCACTGATTTGTGTCCTAGCTGTTCCACTTTCCATCCAGCTCCCTGTTTATGGCCTGCAACGAGGAAGGCCCAAATCCTTGGAACCATGCCACAATGTGGGAGACTAGGAAAAAATGTCTGGCTGCCGACTGGCTCAGCTCAGGCCACTGCAGCCATTTAGAGAGTGAACCAGTGGAATGGAAAATCTTTTTTTCTGCCCAGTCTGTGCAAATCTGCATTTCCAATAAAAATAATAAAGGATTTTTTGTGGGACAATCACAGTGACAGAAACAAGATTCACAGAGACATTTTTTCCACATGCTGGTTCACTGCCTCAAAGGCCACAACAGCCGGGGTTGGGCCAGGCAGAAACTTCTAGGAGCCTGGAACTCCATCCAGGGGTTCAAGCCTCTGGTCCAGCTGCTGTTGCTTTCCCAAGAGTATTAGCAGGGAGCTGGATGTGAAGTAGAGCAGCTGAGACTCCCGACAAGCATGTTGGCCTCACGTGTGAAGATCAGCTCTTTAGGACAGTTACCCAGGCAGCTGGAATCCAGGCAGCAAGGCTGCACACTGGCACCAGGGGTGGCAGCATTTGGAGCTCATGCATTAGGCATCTTTGGGTGCATGGGGAAGGGGTGTCTGCATACCCTGAAAAAGGAACAGGACACCTAGACCTGAGGGGCACAGGTGCAGCAGCCTTTGACCAGACCCTGCTTCCTGGCCAGAGGTGACTGCAGAAAGTGCATAGCAGCAGCTGAGCACTCACTCTGAGACTGGGGCTGCAGGTTAAGGCGCGGGTTCAACCACAGTGACAGCAGCAGAGGGTCTTATGCATGCTGGCGAAAATCACCTGAGCTGGGGGAAGCAGCTGTGTGTCCAGGTTGTGCCCATGGCCGCTTTTGCTCCAGACAAAGAGAATGGGAGGGAATCCGTGTCCCACCTTGCACCTTTGGGTCGTCGGTCACACCTTGCCCCAGCCTGAGGTCTCCCCACCCCTTCACCTGCTGGACTCACAGTTCTCTTTCAGTCTCCCAGTGTACAGGACTTCCTTCAGGAATCCTCCTGGATACTCAGATGGGGTTGGGGTATGGTTTTGTGTTGCCTATATTTGACCAGCTAAATTCAGTGAAGAGGGCACCAGACAAGGGCTCGAAAACCTCAGAAGATAGACCAGGACTTTATGGTGCTGGAAAGTGGTTGCCCCTTAGTGCAAGAACCCCCAAAAGAATGACAGCCTCCCTTTCAAGCCTCCCACACACACAACCAAACACACATTGCCCCGAGCCCAACACTGAATCTCTCCTGGTACTCTGATCATCGGCCAGCATAAGTGATCTTTACCTCTTGGGTTTACCACTACCCATTGAGGGACCCTGAAAATGTCCTTGGCCTCATGGAGCCTTCATTCTCATGCCAAGGAAAAAGGGATGACCGTACATGCTTGGCATGGCTGCTGGGAAGGCTGATATTGGCCTGAAAAAGACAAGCTCCATTATGGCTATCACTGTCTCCCCACGGTCCAGTTTCTATAGTGCACCACTGACTGACAGTTCAAACGCCGACTCCTAGGCATCAGCAGCAACTTGGTGTCCAAAGGATGAAAATGACCCAGCCCATTCTCAGATACAGAAATTATTCTCCAAGGCTTCAAGTGAGAAGAGAATGGGACAGTCTTAGCTGTCAGCTGGGGTGCCTACCCAAGATCTGCCATGGAATACCTCTAGGAAAGCTGCTGGACTCCAAGGGGTCAGTGATTCATACTCACAGATGTGGATGTGTGATGTGGAGCCAGGTTTGTTTTAACTCCCCATTATTCAATTAAACAGTCATGATTTCAAGCAATGTCACTTTCTCGGTGTGATAAAACTGCTCTTGCTGGGACAGACACTGGGTAGGAATTGCTTTTCCCACACACCATGCTTCTGCCCATACTATCTCCCAGGTTCTCAGAGAATGCCTCACCCTGCTCATCTTAATGTTCCACACAGCCTGGCTTCTGACCAAGACCTCACTTCACAGCAAATGAAATGCAGCAATGGGGCCATGGTCAGGGATATCCCCGCTCTTCATGCTCCCATCACGCTAAAGCAGATGGCTTCATACATGGATGGAATGGCCTTTCGAAAACCATGCTGGTCAGGCAGCCACACATTGTCAGAGAGAAAGTAGTTTCCCAGAAGGCTTTCAATGAGCTGAATCAGTGCCTGATATATGATGCAGGTTCTCAACTGATTCCAGTCCTGGCTCTAGCAATCTAATAGTAGAACTGGAAGCGGTAGGACAGGCATTTGGTGCAGCAGTTAAATCTCCACTTGGAACACCTGCATTCCATATTAGAGTACCTGGCTTGAGTCCTGGCTCAACTTCCTATCTGTGCACACCCTGGCACAGGCAGCAGTGATGGCTCAAGTATTTGGGTTCCTACCACTCACACTGGAGACTTGGTTTGAGCTCTGGGTTCCTGGCTTTGGACAGGCCCAGCGATGGATGTTGCAATAATCTGAGGAGTGTGGGGTGAGTGAAACTATGGATAGAAGATCTCACTTCCTCTTCCTCTCTTTTATCTTTTCAATAAGACAAAAATGAAAATTTCTTTAAAAGCAGGAAATGGAGATAGCTCTACTCACTGTGCCCTTTAAAAATTATTTGCTCCAAAGCCCCAGGACTCAAGGAGTGCAGAACTGAAGGTTGCACTGTACAATAACATGTATCAACTTAGGAGGCCTATAACCCCCAACTATTCATTCAAGTATCAACCCTAGGTGTGGCTGTGCAGCCATCTGATAGATATGATGAGTCTACAGTCAAGGCTCAGGCATTCAGCCTGCTAGTTAAGGCACTCACAGCACATATCCGAGGACCTGGGCTCAGGACCTGCTTCCAAATCCTGCAGATGCAGTCCCTGGGAGATGGTGGTGATGCCTCAAGGGATTGGGCTGCTGCCACCCATGAGGCAGATTTAGATGGAGTTCTTGGCTCCCAGTTTCAGCTTGGTCCAGTCCCAACCACGGCTGGCATTTGGAGAGTGAACCAGCAGATGGGAATTTGGTCTCTATGCCTCTTACACAACTCATCTATAACCAGTTACTTCAAGTAGAGAACATTATCCCAAATAACCTGGGTAGGCCTAATTTGATCAATCAATAGGCCTTAGGAGCACAGCTCTGGGGACCTTCCAGGAGAAGAAAATTTCACATGTGCCCTGTAGCTTGTGTTGGAGAGCCCAGCCTGCCCTCACTGATGGTCTGCCACAGCTCTCTGACTTGCCTGACCAGCCGGCACTATCACACAGGGCAGGTTCTCAGGACAATAGACACAGGAAAGAACAGACATTAAAAGATCATTACCAAAGACAGAGCACTGTAACACAACCCCTAATGGGAGATGGAACTCCAATATGCAAAATGAATAATCACAGAAACAAACACTGAGAACCCATGTTAGTATCTGTATGGAATAAGATGATGATAACAGCTTTAGCTGTCCTCATGCCCAGAAGAGAAAATGTTCAAGGCTTTATGCTATCAAAAACTCCCACAATAATCTTAACAGAAAACAGGAAAAAATGAAAAGAAACCCCAAGTCAGCAGATCATGTTGACCTGGAAGAGAGAATGAGTCTCTGAGGTGTACAACTGATGTTGTGACTAAGACAGAAATCTCCTCTGTATGAATTTAGTTCCTGTTCAACAGCTGCGGGTAGAAGTGAGAATCTGAACAAGGAAGATGGTTGCAGATTGCATGGAGACCAAGTTCTTACGAAAACACTTTGTGAATGTGTGGGAAATTTTTAAACACTGATTTTAAATGCCTGATTCTGCTACAGAACTGGAAGCTTATGAAAGCCTAACTGCAAATGGAGCCCCATAAACTGAGTAGCGTCTTTGTATCCTACTTGATGTATTCCCACCTCCCAGAAAACATACTGAGTGTGGTCAGGCCCTCACACCACCCCAGACTGCAATCCTGCCTGGGGCAGAACCCAGGCAAGATACATCTTTGGTTCCTTTGTTGCATTTAGATATTATTGTCTGTTAGGTGTTCATTGAATAATAATCCAATGATAGCCTGAATTTATTAGCAAATGCTTTACTAAATGAATTAATGACTAATAGGAAATCAGGTTTCTGGGAAAACGGTCTTCTGTACTAAGCATGACAGTCAGGTCACCGTAAGCATCCTATGATGCAGTATGTTTTCTTAGTCCATTGAAGACTGGGATAGGAAGGATAAAGGTGTTTACCAAGGACACCTTGAGGTCAGAATTAGAACTGCCTCTGCACCATCTGGATGGAGCACAGTCCCACGCTGCAGACTGCTGTCTTGGCTGGCTGCCTCTCCAGCATCTCTGTTAGACACAGGAATTGCAAGGCAGCAACTTCACTTTTCCACATAACTTGCTGAGACATTTCTCAGAATTCTTCTGCCACCATGTTTTTTCACCCATTATGAATATGTTGTACGTAACACTTGCTGGAGGATATCTGAAACAAACCACAAAAGACAACCTTGCTCAGCTACTTAGGCAGGAACGCTCAACAACTCTCCAGGTAGGTAGATGGGCTAGTGTTCTTGGGGCTTAAGGGAGGGACAAGGATTCCATCTGCTAATAGGAAGGCTTCGCCTGTGTCACATCCCTGCTACTCCTGGGTAGCACTGAGTCACCAGAATATCCCTTTCTGGGATACACTTTCCATGACAAATTCAGGCCATGCACAGCTTTGATTTAGGGCATGGAAGAGGAATAGCCCATTCAAAGGATGAACCAAGTGGAAGGGAGCCATGCTTACTTTCAGGAACTCACAAACATGTCATCTCTTACCCTCACTGAATGACCAGTCCCAGGAACCTTGCAGAACTCCTGGCATTTAGGGAAAGCAGGGCCCTTCTTGCCAGGCAATTGGAACATCACAGCCTCAAACAGAGACACCTCTCCCCTCATCACACACGCCCTCCAGGACCCCTCTCTCTGGAGACACACTGAGCCCAAGACACAGAGAGCGGGCTGTGTGGGAGCTGCTCTTCCTCTGTGATACGTGCCCAATGATGCACCACAAGGCACAAAACTGCAAAAGGCAGTGACACATGCGCACATGCCTGTGAGTTCACTGAATCCTAGTGTCTGCTCTCACAGTTCCATGCTTGAGCCCTGTCATCCAGGAGGTTCAAGCGCTGAACAAGGGGTGCACTCTGCGTAGACTCTGCTGGTCAAAATACTCACTGCTGGAGCCTGGCCTCTGAAGGCCATCACTGTGCCAGCTGTTAATTCTTCAAGTGCAGGATCAGGGAGAAGTTTTGAAGTGGCTGTGTGTCATGGCCAGTAGAACTTGTCTTAAGACAAACAACCAGAACATCTCCTCCCATGGGACTCAGCTGAGTATCAGCCCCATTCACATCCCTTCCCACCTGTTGTCACAATCCATTTCTCTTCTCTACAAGCCTGTGGCTGTTTTCCAATCTTTGCAACAGAGGTGACAGGGTCTCCTCTTTCAGTAGCCTGATGGGCATGGGTGGCCCAAATCCAATCAGCCCAAGAACCTCACTGTGCAACACAGTCACCCAGACAGCACCTAGGACCCAGGTCATGCCTCAGCATCCAGACCCACAAACACACAGCCTGGTTTTGAAGGGAGTCCAGCCCTTCTCCTAAATCCAGGAAGATCAGGGTGGTGGGAAGAGGTTAAGTGGGTGCTGGGAGCCACTCACAATGGTTGCCGTCTTCTCATATATGAGATGAAAACCAGAAGAACAATCACCATAATCGTAAAGATAGCACCCACGATAAAGGCAGTGACAACGATGTTGTGGCGCATGAAGCTTAACAGCTGTGCACAGGGCATGTTCCCACCACGGACACCTGCGGAACATGACACAGAGTAGAGAACACATGAGAGAGGCAGCCAGCCACACAGACCCTGGCTGCTACCCACCACCCAGCCCGACTCTGCCAGTACAACCTAGGAGTTTGGCTCACAGCAGAGAGGCAAACACCAGCACCTCATGGCCTACCTGCTGCTGCTGGAAATGCTCTTGGAGAAAGAACTGACTTCCTTTAGGGAAGTGAACTCATAAGCCACTGGCAGGCAATAGGGCAGCAGAAAGAAGCTGCTAGAAACCACGTGGGAGAACTGAAGTGAGAGACTAGAGGAGGTGAGAAAGTCCTATTGCAGACTTGCAAGGACAATGGAGATGAGCATTTGGCTGACAGCCTTCTCAGTGATATAAACCTGGCTCTGCTGCCCCTCCTCCTTTCTCCCAGCCACAGCAAACCCTATGGTATACAGACTCAGCCACATGTGTGCAGGTTGGAGGTGGAGTGGTCGGGGGGGATCACACCTGTACCAACAGGAGGTGAAAGGACAGTGATGGTGCCAGGTTCTAGCCAGCAGCAGAAGGACAGCAGCCACCAAGGGGGTGGGCTTGGGATCTTAGCTGGAGCTCAAAGGAAAAAGATGCCAGCTGACATCAGGAATGTCTAGGTCTTGTCCTCCTCATCACCACTTTAAATGAGACTGACAGGAAAAGGGAATCAGAGAAACAGGACCTGGAGGGACAATGGCAAGAATGATTTTAATTTTAGCCACAAATCATCCACTTTTGAAGGTAAATTAAAGGTGTGCCTTCCATCTCCAGCATGCATGCTCAAGTCTGGGCACTTACGGCTCTCCCTTGGTCCAGGCTGGAGAGTCTCACCTCGGCTAACTGCTGTTTCTGTCATGCTAGTTGCAAGGCCTTGTACATCTCTGAGGAACAGAGGGGATTCTCTGGTGTCAATCGCCTCTGAAACATGATCTACAGAAGATAAGACACATCTAACATTAAGCACCACTGTTCTGGGATGAGTTTTTATAGTGAAAGTTATTTTTGTGTCAACTCAATACTGGGAGTCAGAATTTTGGAGAATTTAAATCCCATCTGAATTCAGCCAGGTTTACCCCTGCCTACTATTGTGAGCATTTGGGGAGTGAATCTGTGGATGAAAGATCTCCTTGTCTGCTCCTATATCCCACTCTCTCCCCTCTCCTCTCACTCTCTCTCTCCCTTACTCACTGTCTTTTTTGGCATTTTGGATAATAAAATCAAAACGATTACATGTGGGTTTGTGGATGATTTAGTCGAAGAAAGATGGGGTCAGAATAACAGGTATTTGAATCCCAGCTCTGCCATTTTAACTGGTTTATGTGTCGATAGCTGGATGAAGTTCTAATCATTCCTTGGGAAAAGGAGTCTTGTTCCTTATCTATCTAATTGGACCTAAAAAGACAGAAAACACCCATTTTAAGGTGACTCATAACCATTTCATGTGGAAAAGGCCAACTTGTCAAATCAGAGCCAAGATGGTGACAGCCACAGAATCTTCTGGCTAGTGTGAAGTCAGTGCATAGAGATGTGGGCTTGCCTTGCTCTTTCTTTGTTTATATATATAATTCTTTTTTAAAGATTTATTTATTTTATTGCAAAGTCAGATATACAGAGAGGAGGAGAGACAGAGAGGAAGATCTTCCATCCGATGATTCACTCCCCAAGTGAGCCGCAACGGCCGGTGCACGCTGATCCGAAGCCGGGAACCTGGAACCTCTTCCGGGTCTCCCATGTGGGTGCAGGGTCCCAATGCATTGGGTCATCCTCAACTGCTTTCCTACGCCACAAGCAGGGAGCTGGATGGGAAGTGGAGCTGCCGGGATTAGAACCGGTGCCCATATGGGATCCCGGGGCGTTCAAGGCGAGGACTTTATGCACTAGGCCACACCACCGGGCCCTTGCCTTGCTCTTTCACAGAGCTTTAAACAACTAGATTTGATCCTTAAACACATTTACTCTCCTCCTGTCTACACAACAAAATTAATCCTCTTGTTTTCAGAATCACTGTATATACTTGTCTTCAGGAAGGTCAAAAGTTTTCTTTACCTAAGTATCTTTGAAGCATTTGAAGAACTTCTATTACATGTGATGAGTTGTGATCATAACCATTTGTTAATTTTTAAAAATCTTTATTTGAAAGGCAGAGACATAAGAGAATCTTCACTCTCAAGTTCACACCTTAACTATCCATAAGAACTGGCCCCGGGCCAGGCTAATGCCAGGACCCAGGCACTCAGCCCAAGTTTCCTACATGGGGGCAGGAACCCCCAGCAACTTGAGCCAGCACTTGCTGAGTTCCAGGGTGCAAATTAACAGGAAGTCAAAATCAGAAGCAGATCTGGAGACTCAAAACCAGCAATGCCCATGCGGGATTCAGCCTTCACAAGCACCCACCCTTTGGATTTTAGCCCTGTGGTAAGGAACGTACCATGAAGGTCAGATTCTCAGATACACTGACTGATTTCCAAACACTGCTGCTTTAGAAAGCAAACTACGATGACAACCAGGATCCCTTAGCGGTCCGCAGAAACAGAAGAACAGTAAACTTCCTTCGGGACTAGGGAGAGGAGCTTTCTCTGATCCTAGTCTACTTCCAACTTTGGGTCCCCACCCTCTCTCGTAATGACCCCATCAGGATCGCTCCAGAAACCCCTCAAAACAAACAAACAAACAAACAAACAAACAAACAAACAAACTAGGATAGACAGAGAACAACAAGGAAAGCTTAGAAACAGACAGGAAATGGTCAGCGGGGATGCACTTATAACTCACTGGGTGGGACACAAAGATCAGTTACTCCTCACTGGGGTATTGAACATTTCTCTGCACACCCCCCAAAAAAACGTTCACCTAAACTGTTGAGATATGTCCTGTTAGAGTTACAGAGTTAGACTACCCGAAAAACAGCCAGGTTCAGCAAAATCATGCTTCAATGCTATAAAATGCTAAATACTAACATTAAAACAGACAAGAGACAGCTGAATAGCAATCTATAGCCATTTTAAGGTATATAGAACATGGTTGAATATAAACCAAAATTGAAATGTCTAAGAGGAAGACACAGGTTGTGGCTGAGAACCTGCACTTTCTTATTAACATATTGGTTAATCAATACCATGTCAATTAATGCCATAATGTTGTAAATGGTTGTAAATATTATGTTGGGGTTTTTAATTGATTGGGATGATACTCTGCTGGCTCCACCTCCAGACCAGAGATGGTCTCACCAAGAAACCATTGAACTTACTGGGACAATAAGATGCTGGACTTTATGCTTGGTCAATACCTCCAATGAAAGAATCTCAACTGAATTTGAACTATGGAAATGCAACAAGGTGGAGCAATCCACCGTGGGGGGGAGGGTTTGGGGAGGGACGGGGGGAATCCCAGTGCATATAAAAATGTGTCACATAATGCAATGAAATTAATAAAAAAATTAAAAAAAATAAACTAAGGCTTATGTTTTAGACTTCAAAAAAAATAGAAAGCAAACTACGAAAAATGCACCAGACCTTTTCAAGAGTGAGCACAGTAGCACATAAGCAAACATCCCCGTCGTTTCACAAAACAGACTCAACCCAAGTCATCGATCATGCACACCCCATCCTCCCGCAACAAAATCGTCCTAAATGAAGCAAGAACATTTGACTTTGTGCTCAACGAGAAAACCAAGTCTTTTTGTCATCATAGTTTTTGGTTTTATGCTCTTAGGGGATGAGTATGGATATGGACCTTTATGCAGAGATGAATAATACCTCATTGCTGGGTGTCCCAACTCAGACTGGAGGCCCCAGAGACAAAGAATAGCTTTAGCTACTGGCTAATATGATGTGGGTGACAAGCTGAACCCCTCACTGGTGGCACTTGTAGGAGTCAGGTCTGGAGTCACCTCTGGTAAGGTCTCTCTGGGGACTCCCCCAATTGGACCACTGGACTCTAAACTCCAACCACAAAAAATGACAGGATCTGTGGTCTGACTATGGAGTGCCATGTGTCAGAAATGGGCCTCCTTGGTTGTTGAAACCAGTGTAGTGGGTGGCATGTCAGATGTACATGGGGGACATGACAGCTCACTCAGGCCCACAGAGGACATCTAGTACCATAGCAGAGGATGGAGGGCAGAACAAATTGGACAACTTTCTCTACCACGCGTCGACAGCAAATATCTGGGCAAATGGAAACTCCAAGTTTGACTATGTCCGTCAATGGACCTTGGAAGGATTCCCTCAACCTTGGAGCAATGAAATTAACAGCATCTCGGAACCATTGAAACAACTTAAGCAGTGCCCTCACAACATGATCCACATCGGGGACCCTGGCATGACATCAGTGGCTGTCCTGCATCTCAGGGTACTGATATGATTAGGCCACTGGGAATCACTCTCTTCCCTTCTCTCCTTCCTTCCCCCAAATACAACAAGAAGAAAAAAATTTGAAAAGGTTGCCTCACCCATTTCCCCTTATTTCTCTCCCATTCCCACCCAAATCAGTGGTCCACATGGGTTTGTGTCCTCCTCAACTATGTAAACACCATCAAGAATAAACTTTTGATCGCGACCCGCGCGGAGACCAGCAACGGACGCAGCAGTCGGGAGACGCACTGGCGGCCAGGATTCCCACCAGAGGAAGAGGCAGACTGCAAGAACCTGAGGTTTGAGTGAGTTGGGTGGGGACAGTGGTGGGTTGGAGGCTTCGGGAGTTGGCCCCCCAGGGGCACGGACAGAGCCTGAACACAATTGGTCTCCCCGCCCCTCCCCCCCCCCCCCCAGGCTCTAGCCTCTAGAGACACAGGGCGAGTGCCTTGAGACTGCCAAAACTGTGTCTGGGAGAAAGGCAAAAGGCACACTGGATACTCCCCTGTGCCTTTGCGGTGTGGCACTCAGCTGGGCGGTGCTATCCCACAGGAACCCAAGCACGCCTCTGGGCTGGGCAGTTCCCTGCTAGCGCAGGGGCGGTCGGTCCCCTGCAAGTGCTGGGGTGGGCGGACCTGCGCAGGAGGCGTTTCCAGAGAGCACCTGGAACACGCCCTATAGTCCCTTGCTCCGAGCCCTGTGATCCAGTAAACAGGGTGCGCGCACAGAGAGTGCCTTCACTCCCCCACGCCCTGTGGTAGCATACCTGTAGGGGAGGAGCTGAGAGTGCGCTTTGAATCCTCTGGGCCCTGGAAGAGGCGCCCTGAGGTCCAGTGTTCTGGAGACGCACCAAAAGTGCCTTGAAAATTCCCACACCCTGCTACTCCACGCCTGCAGACTCCGATCTCTACAGGATAGTGCTTGGAGACCCCTCAGCACACTGGTGCCTAGGTCTCTCAAAAAAGAAACACTAACACAATGGGAAGAAATACCAGAAAAGGTAATGATCCAGATGAGAGTGCCAACACCCTACCAATAAAGGATCGAAAGCCAATGTCTATTTCGGAGATGCGAGATGAAGACATAGAAGATCTACCAGACAAGGAATTCAAAAAAATAATGTTAAAATATGTCAGAGACAATGAGAAGAATTGGGAGGACTTCAAGGAATTCAAGAACCACATAGCCTCAGAAATACAACAAATGAAAAGTAAAATCCTTGACTTAGAGCACAAAATTGAGAGCCTAACCAACAGAACAAATACAGCAGAAGAGAGGATCTCTGAAACGGAAGACACACAAAACGAACACACCCAGTTCATGAAACAGCTGGAGACAAGTCTGAACAAAGCCAATAAGACCATACAAGAAATGAAAGACAACCTCAGAAAATCAAATATTAGGATTATTGGCCTTCCTGAAGGAGCGGAAAAAGAATCAGGAATGCAAATGGTGCTCGACGAAATTATACAGGAAAACTTTCAAAACACTTGGAACATGAATCCAGCTCAAATCCAGGACGGTAAGAGGACTCCCAGCAGATATGACCCAAAGCGATCTTCACCCAGACATATGGTGCTCAAGTTCCACTCCAACGAAGACAAAGAAAGAATCCTGAGACAAGTACGAAGCAGAGAAAAGATCACATACCGGGGAAAACCAATCAGGATCACGGCTGACTTTTCTGAAGAGACCTTACAAGCAAGAAGAGAATGGACAAAGATCTTCCAAATCCTGAATCAGAACAACTGTCAACCAAGACTATTGTACCCAGCAAAGATCTCATTCGTATTTGAGAACGAAATCAAATACTTCCACAGCAAAGAGAAATTAGAAGAATATGCCAGCACAAAACCAGCTCTACAAAATCTCCTTAGAAATGCACTAATTCCAGAAAAAAAGGAGGTGAATCATAAGCAAAGATGGCAAACAGGAAGGTCTCCCCACTAAAGTCCACACAAGGAAGGGCAATAACACAGATATCAACACCCACAAAAACAAGTATGGCAGGGCAAAATCACAACCTCTCAATTTTAACTCTCAACACAAATGGCCTGAACTCACCAATCAAAAGGCATAGATTAACAGAATGGATTATCAAACAGCACCCAACTATCTGTTGCCTACAAGAGACACATCTAACCAGAAGAGATTCAAAGAAGCTGAAAGTGAAAGGTTGGAAACAGATATTTCATGCCAATGGACGAGAAAAAAAGGCTGGGGTAGCTGTCTTAATTTCAGATGATGTGGACTTCAATCTGACACACATCAAAAAGGACAGGGAAGGACATTATATATTGGTGAAGGGACTGATCCATCAGGAAGTAATTACCATTGTGAACATATATGCACCAAATTCAAACGCACCTAGCTACGTGAAGCAATTACTCACGGACTTAAGGGGAGACATAGATATGCACACAATAATAGTGGGTGATCTTAACACCCCACTAACAACTATAGACAGATCAACAAAACAAAAACTCAACAAAGAAACAACAGAACTCATACAAACAATAGAACAACTGGACTTGGTTGACATTTATAGAATTTTTTACCCTAAGGCCACAGATTATACATTTTTTTCAGCAGTGCATGGCACCTTCTCCAGGATCGACCACATGATAGGACACAAAGCAAACCTAAATAACTTCAAAAAGATAGGAATCATACCATGTACCCTCTCAGACCACCACGGAATGAAGCTGGAAATCAGCAATTCAAAATGCCCCAGGAAATACAGAAACTCTTGGAGGCTGAACAATATGCTACTAAACGAACAATGGATCAGAGAAGAAATTAAAGATGAGATCAAAAAATTTATGGAAACCAATGAAAACTCTGACACAACATTCCAAAATTTGTGGGACACTGCCAAAGCAGTGCTACGGGGTAAACTCATCGCAATTGGAGCTCATGTCAAGGCCCAAGAGAGGCGCCAAATACAGGAACTAAACACACACCTCCAGGAACTGGAAAAACAACAGCAGAAGAGCCCCACACACAATAGGAAACAAGAAATCATCAAAACAAGGGAGGAAATCAACCAGATAGAAATAAAAAAAACCATACACAAAATCAATGAATCAAAAAGCTGGTTTTTTGAGAAGATAAATAAGATAGACACTCCACTGGCCCGACTGACAAAGAAAAAACAAGAGAAGGCAAGAATTAACAGCATCAAAGATGAAAAAGGCAACATAACAACAGACACCGCATCCATTAAGGCCATAATCAGAAATTACTACAAAGCACTGTACTCCAACAAATCAGAAGATCACCAAGAAATGGAAAAGTTCTTAGACTTCTACCACTTGCCAAAACTTAGCCCAGAGGCAACAAACGACCTGAACAAACCCATAACTGAAGTAGAGATTGAATCAGTGATTAAAGACCTCCCAACAAGGAAAAGCCCAGGCCCAGATGGCTTCACTCCAGAATTCTACAAAACATTCCGAACAGAGCTGACCCCAATCCTCTACAAACTCTTCAAAACAATAGAAAAAGAGGCAACCCTTCCAAACTCATTCTATGAAGCCAACATTACCTTAATCCCAAAACCAGACAGAGAACTAACAGAGAAGGAAAACTACAGACCTATCTCTTTGATGAACATTGATGCTAAGATTCTCAACAAAATCCTAGCCAACAGAATTCAAAAACACATCAGACAGATCATTCATCCAGATCAAGTAGGATTCATCCCTGGAATGCAGGGATGGTTCAACATTCGAAAATCTATAAATGTGATACACCACATCCAAAAACTGAAAAACAAGAATCACATGATAGTATCAATAGATGCGGAAAAAGCTTTCGACAAAATCCAACATCACTTCCTACTAAAAACCCTAACCAAGGTAGGCATAGATGGAAAAATCCACAACATAATTAAAGCAATATATGAAAAACCCAATGCCAGCATCATACTGAATGGAGAAAAGCTGGAACCCTTCCCACTGAGATCTGGAACAAGACAGGGATGTCCACTTTCTCCACTACTATTCAACATAGTCCTAGAGGTACTCGCTGAGGCCATAAGACAAGAAAAAGAAATCAGAGGAATCCAAATGGGAAACGAAGAAGTCAAGCTCTCACTATATGCAGATGATATGATTCTTTATGTAGAAGAGCCAAGAGACTCAATACAGAGACTGCTAGAACTTGTACGAGAGTTTGGTAGAGTGGCAGGGTACAAAATTAATGAACAAAAATCAACAGCCATAGTGTATGCGAACAGCCCCAAGATGGAAAAAGACTTAACCAGCAAGATACCATTCAAAATAACAGAGAAAAGTATGAAATATCTGGGAATAAATCTAACCAAAAATGTAGAAGACTTATTTGAAGAAAACTACAAACCACTTAAAAAACAAATTGAACAAGACCTCAAAAGATGGAGTAATATCCCATGCTCCTGGATAGGTAAAATCAATATCATTAAAATGTCTATACTGCCAAAAGCAATATATACATTCAACGCAATCCCAATCAAATTGCCCAAAATATTCTTCATGGAACTGGAAACAATGATCCAAAGGTTCATCTGGAAGCACAAAAAACCACGGATAGCTAGAACTATCCTGAAGAACAGGAAGTTAGCAGGGGGAATCACAGTTCCGGACCTCTGGACATACTATAGGGCAGTGGTTATCAAAACAGCGTGGTACTGGCACAAAGATAGAGAGGAAGATCAATGGAGCAGAATAGAAACGCCAGAAGGAAACCCACACAGATACAGCCAAATAATCTTTGACAAAAAGACAAACGACAACCCAGGCAAATGGGAAGGTCTGTTCAATAAATGCTGCTGGGACAACTGGTTGATAGCCTGCAGAAACAAAAAAATAGATCCACATCTCTCACCATACACTAAGATCAGATCTAAATGGATAACAGATCTAAACCTACATCCAGAAACCTTCAAACTTTTGGAAGAAAATGTTGGAAACACACTGGAACACTTAGGGGTAGGCCCTCACTTCCTAAAAAAGACTCCAGATGCAGTAGAAATCAAGACCAAAATAAACAATTGGGACCTCATCAAACTAAGAAGCTTCTGTACAGCTAGAGAAACAATCAACAAAGTAAAAAGGCAACCCACAGAATGGGAGAAGATCTTCGCACACGACATAGGTGATAGAGGGCTAATATCCAGAATATACAAAGAGCTACAAAACAACCAAAATGTCAAAACAAACAACCCACTCAAGAAATGGGCACGGGAAATGGGCAGACACTTCACAAAGGAACAAACCCAAATGGCAAATAAACATATGAAAAAATGCTCAAGTTCCCTGGCAATAAGGGAAATCCAAATTAAAACATCAATGAGGTACCACCTAACGCCAGTAAGACTGGCCCACATGAATAAAAGCACCAACGACACTTGTTGGCGAGGTTGCGGGGAAAAGGGAACCCTACTCCACTGCTGGTGGGGCTGCAGGCTGGTACAGCCTCTATGGAAATCAGTATGGAGAATATTCAAACAACTCAAATTCAACATACCGTATGATCCAGCAATAGCACTCCTAGGAATATATCCAGAACACTTGTTCTATGAGAAACCAACATGTACTCCTATGTTCATAGCAGCACAATCAGTAATTGCAAAAACATGGAAGCAGCCAAAATGCCCATCAAAAGAGGATTGGATAAGAAAGCTATGGTTCATCTACTCCATGGAATACTACTCAGCTATTAAAAAAAACAAAATGCAGTTCTTTGTGGCCAAATGGGCCAAACTGGAAACCATCATGCTAAGGGAAATGAGCCAATCCCAAAAGGTTAAATACCACATGTTTGCCTTAATTTAAGATGATATGATGTTATGTATAACATGTTATGTTTTGAATGTTATATGTTGTGTATAAACTAAAATTGAAGTATAGGTGAGGTGGTCACAGAAGGTGGCTGGGAACCCGCATTTACTTTTAACATATTGGTTACTCATTACTATGTCAATTAATTCCATGGTGATGTAAATTTTTGCTGATGGTATGTTGGAGCTTTCAATTGACTGGGATGATACTCTGCTGGCTCTGTCATCAGACCAGAGAGGGTATACCTAAGAAACCGTTGAACTTGACGGGACAATAAGATGCTGGACTCTATGTTTGGTATACGCTTGCAATGGGGAAATCTCAACTGAACTTGAGCTGTGGTTATGCAATAAGGTGGAGGAATCCACCATGGTGGGAGGGTTTGGGGAGGGGTGGGGAGAACCCAAGTATCTATGTAACTGTGTCACATAATACAATGTAATTACTGAAGTTAAATAATAAATAATTAAAAAAAAAAAAAGAATAAACTTTTAAGAAAATAATAATAAAATACTCTCCTTTCCAAATAAATCTTTTTCTTCATTTTAAAAAAATATTTTACTTATGTTTATACCAAAGTCAGATATGTATATAGAGGAGGAGGAACGGAGAGAAAGATCTTTGGTTTAATGATTCACCCCCCAAGTGGCCGCAACAGCTGGAGCTACACTGATCCAAAGTCGGGAGCAGAGTCATCCAAAGCCAGAAGCCAGGAACCTCTTCAGGGTCTCCCGCTCGGGGACAGGGTCCCAAGGCTTTGGCCATTCTCTACTGCTTTCCCAGGCCACAAGCAGGGAGCTGGATGGGAAGTGGTACTGCCGAGATTAGAACTGGCGCGCATATGGGATCCCGGCACGTGCAAGACAAGGACTTTAGCTGCTAGGCCACTGCACCTGGCCCTCAAATAAATCTTTTGAAACAATACTTAAGAGGTCAATGTTGTGGCACACCAGGTCAAGGCTGCCTCCTGCAGTGCTAGCATCCTGTAGAGGTGCCAGTTTGTATCCTGGTTACTCCACTTCTGATCCAGCTGCCTGCTAATAAGCTAGGGAAAATAACCAAAGAAGGTTCGAGTGCTTGAGCCCTCAACCACCCATGTGGGAGAGCCTGAGGGAGCTCCTAGCTTTAGCCTGACCACTTGGGCTATGAACCAGCACATGAAAGATCTCTGTCTCTTCTTTTCTGTAACTCTTAAAGATTAAAAAAAAGTAAGTAGGAACATGCAGTGTATTATAAAGGAGGCCTCTCAGATCACTACAACCAAGATGAACGTCCACATAAATGGTGCCAAGACAGGCGGGAGCCCATCACAGACAAATGGAGGAACACGGACTGTGTGCGTGAGATGGTCCCATGCCACGTGCTGCTCTAGATAAACAATCATCTCTTCTCCCTCCAGGAAGTCTGGACAGTGACATGTTTGTCCTGCTTTATTCCTTTCTTTTTGTTTGGAAATATGCTTCCTGGGGTGGCAGTTGCTCACCTTGGACTCAAGGCATTTTGCTTCCACCACAGTGAAAGCAGCAAGGCAGGCCTTTACTCATCAGCCAGAGTCAACTTGCCCATAATCCTCCTGGGCACACAGAGATTTCCCTGCTTCCTCATCCCCAGGGGTGACGCTCAGCAGAGTGCTCAGTCCCCTCACGTCAGGGGCAGAAGGGTTTCCTGGGTGAGTTGGGAGGACAGCAGCTTGTTCTTTTTACCCTGTTATACTGCACATCTTGCAGAAGTAACTCCTCAGCGGTATCACAGGGATTCTTAGCCTCCCCAGTGCTGGGCTCTCTGCTCAACTGGAGCCAAAGTTCCCACAGTCAAGTTTTTATAAGAGCCTGAGCCCCCATCTGCCAGGCACCTGCCCTAGGCTCTCATTGGGTTTCTGAACTTAGGCAAGAGACACAAGAACAGTCACTTAGGGATTCCCAGTTCCAACTTTAGCCATTTGCATTTACTGTAATCAGGGATTTTGTCCACAGTGCTGAGGAAAGAGTTGTAGGCATCAGGAGAACCGCAAGCCACACGAGCTCCTTGGATAAGACAAGGGGTGAGGCGGGGGGAAGGGGAGGTTTTCTTTAGCACATATTATGTTTCTAAAGTCAGAATGTCAATAGAGAAGTCGATTTGTGCTTTAGAAACGTGTCTGAGAGTTAAGTCCGTGGAGCAGATGGACACCTTCCCCTGACTGCGGCTCCCTGGGCAGAGGTGGTGGGAAACAGCCCTTGGGCACTGGAATGAATGCACATCTACACGCAAAACACCCAGCCAGGCTCATTCCCCAGCCTCAGGGGGTCTGTCGTTCTCCCAGTTCCCCCAGCACTCCTTTTATTCGGTACTAGGAAACTGCTCTGGACACAGTCATGGCCTTCGTTTGTCCTGTCTGTCTGTGTGCTCAGGGCAGGGCACTTGGGGTTTTGTCTTATCCATTGAATGGGGCCCTGAGGACTTTACCGCTCCCCTGCTCACCCACGACACATCAGCACATGGAAGGACAGAGTGGATGGAATAGAAAGTTAGAATGTCACCCAGTCTGGGATCACCTCAGACGAAGTTTCTTTGGCGATCCCTCCAACTGAACTGCTCAGCTCAGAACCCCAACCATGAAGAGACTACGTCAGCCAGTGGATTCTGAATAATTCCATCGCAATTGGAACAGCGAGAGTGGCAGCAATTCAGAACTGTTGAACTATCTTAACTGCTTGAGCAGGACCCTTGGCGTGTGTCTCACATCTGGGACCTGGGATGGGTGGGAGGCTGGGTGAGGCTTCTCCCTGTTTCTCCCCTGATCCCAGAAACAGGGGAAAAAATGATGATATTAGTGTGGAAACAATGGTATTACCCATTTTCCTGTAGCCCTTGACTCTTTGAACCCTAATCAACTAAGTAAGATTATTCAAAATAATAAAATAAAAATTTTAAAAAAGAATTTCACCCACGGTTTGTGTTGCCAGGAAAAATGAACTCCCTTTCAAATCTAATCCCTGAACAACATCCACAGTGGCAGGACTGCCTAGACCCTCGTATCCGGGGTCACACTAGAAGACAGGCGGATTACACTTCGGACCACAGACTCCATGATGTGGATAGACGTTTAGACAGAGACCTCACACTGTCTACCTTTGTCCCACAAAAGCTTCTTTCAAGAAGGTAAAGATAATACCAAATACAGAGCCTAATAAAAATGCGCACATGTGCCCGGTGTAGTAGACTAGTGGCTAAAGTCCTCGCCTTGCACATGCTGGGATCCCATATGAGTACCAGGTCTAATCCTGGCAGCCATGCTTCGCATCCAGCTCCCTGCTTGTGACCTGGGAAAGCAGTAGAGAATGGCCCAAAGCCTTGGGACCCTGCACCCACATGGGAGACCCAGAAGAGGCTCCTGGTTTTGGATCAGCTCAGCTCAGGCCCTGGCGGCATCTTGGGGAGTGAATCAGCAGACATAAGATCTTCCTATCTGTCTCTCCCACTCTCTGTAAATCGGACTTTCCAATAAAGATGATTATTTTTTTAAAGTGCACTTACATGTCTACTGACATATACTTACCTTCATTTACATCTCTCTTTGTAACTGATTTGCCTATTGTAGTGGCTTCTTCAGATGGCACCTCAGAGGAATTATGGAATGATGTCTGCTTGAGAATTTCATCTTAAATGAGACAAAGGCATGCTTAAATCAGCAATGCAGAATTCATATATTGTGTCACTAAGCTACTAAAACATCTAGTTTAACAGCACCTGAAGAAATGATGCAGCTCTCTGCTAAACATGACTGCTTTCACTATTGCTTTCTAAACTTTTTACTTTCTACGTTTTGTTGTGGTAGATATGCATAACAAAATTTGCATTGTAAGGATTTTTAGATGTACGACTCAAAAACTTTAGGAATATCCACAGTGTGGTTTAAATATCACATTTTCCCCACAATTTCTTGAGCACCCCCAACTGAAACTCCGGCTCCCACTGCACAGTACTCCCCCGGTCAGCCCACCTCAGGCCCTGATCAGATAGGTGATTTGCAAATGCCTTCTCCCAGTCAATTACATACACGCCTCTGGTGCACCAACCTTCTTCACTCAGAGAATGCTCACTGATCGAATTAGTCTCTACTGCCTGTGCTTTGGGAATCACATTTAAGATGCCAATGCCTCACCCAAAGACCGTGAATATGGTCCAATTTTCTTCTAGGAGCCTAAGAGTGCTAGCTCATAAGTCTAGACCCTCCATGTACATCAAGCTGAAAGTTTTGTACGTGGGCTGAAGAGAGGATTCACCCTCATTTCTGCACATGAATACCCAGCTTCTCAGGAAGATTGCCATTTCCCTTCTAATGGTCATGGCACCCTTGATGAAAATCCATTGCTCTTGTATGTCTAGCCTTATTCTGATACCACATGACTTGATAACTGCTGTGTAGAAAGTTTCAAATGCTATGAGATAGTAGGACATCAGTTCACAGTTTTCCGTCTCTGTCCTTGTCTGCCCTTCAATTATTATACACTTTGTAGTTTCACTAATGAACGCAACTGACTTTCCGCTGGCTTTCTTTGTTGCAAATTTTAACTCACTGATCCAATCTCTATACTCAGATCTTCTTTCCTTCTAAGCTCTTCAGTGTGTTGCCACAGAAACTTTCATATTGGGCCCGGCATGGTAGCCTTGTAACTCAAGTCCTGGCCTTTCTCACGCTGGGATCCCATATGCCCTCCAGGTCTAATCCTGCAGCCTCACTTCCCAGCCAGCTCTCTGCTGTGGCCTGGGGAAGCAGTTGAGGATGGCCCACAGCCTTGAGAACCTGCACCCGTGTGGGAGACCCTGAAGAAGCTCCTGGCTCCTGGCTTCACATGGGCTCAGCTCTGGCCATGGCAGTCGCTGGGGGAGTGAATCAGTGGATGGAAGATCTTCCTTTCTGTCTCTTCTCCTCTCTGTATATCATATTTTCCAATAAAAATAAATAAATCTTTAAATAATGTTCGCACTGTTTTCTTCTTCTTAAGACACTCTTTTGTTTTTCATTTTCTATTTAATGTTGGTGATGTGCTTAAAGCAACAAACTATAAGTTTCATTGATTTGCTCACTCTTTTTTCTATATTTTACTGCTTTCTAAAAATACACTTTATGACTTTTTTCTGCCAGCTTTTCATTCAAGTTGCTGTTCTCGGTCCCTCAGGTGTGTAGCTAACTTCATATCGTTCTTTCCTTTTTTAATGGGTTTAATTCCAGCTATAAATTTCCCTGTTTAATGCATCCCATAAATTTTATAATGTTGCATTTGATTTTCATTTTTATCGAGATAATTTCTACTTTCTCCCTGTTATTTCTTTTTTGAGTCATTGGTTACCTAAAAATGTGGTGCTTAAGCTGTAGCAGGATGTACTGCATTGGGATAAGCCACTGCTTGTAGTGCCAGCATCCCATAAAAGCATGAGTTTTGTGGCCAGCACAATGGCATAGCCAGCTTATCCTCTGCCCGTGACCCAGACACCCCTTATGAATGCCGGTTTGAATCACAGCTACTCCACTTCCAATCCTGTTCCCTTCTCCTCCTCCTCCTCCTTTTTTTTTTTAAGATTGTATTTTTCTTGGGAGGCAGATTTACAGAGAGAGAAACAGAGAGAAACATATTCCATCTGCTGGTTCACCTCTGAAGTGCTGTAATGGCCAGAGCTGAACCAACACAAACACAGAAGCAAGCAGCCAAGAGCCTCCCCCTAGTCTCCCACATAGGCGCAGAGTTCCACGGCTTTGGGCCGTCCTCGACTGCTTTCCCAGGACGCAAGCAGGAAGCTGAATGGGAAGTGGAGCAGCCAGGACATGAACCAGTGCCCATATGGGATCCCAGCAGTTGCAAGGCAAGGAATTAGCCACTAGGCCATCATGCTGGCCCCTAGCTCCCTTCTTGTGGCATGGAAAGCAGAGGAGAAAAGTCCAAGTTCTTTTGCATCCACCTGGATGACACAGAAGCTCCAGGCTCCCGGTTGTATAGCAGTCCAGCTCTGGCCACTGTGGCCATTTGGAGAGTGAACCAATAGATGAAAGAGATCTCTCTCTCTCTCTCTCTCTCTCCCCCCCACCCCCCAGAAATCCCTCACTTAAATTAAAGAAAAAAAAGCAAAACCAAATAAAAACAAAGCATGGGTTTGGGTCCTGACTGTTCCACTTCTAATCCAGCTCCATGCCAATGAGCCTAGGAAAGCAGTAGAGGACCCCTGCCACCCAAGGGGGAGGCCAGGATGGAGCTCCTGGATCCTGGCTTCAGCCTGGCCCAGCTCTAGCCACTGCAGCCATTTGGGGAGTGAACCAGTGGACGGAAGGAGATTCTCTTTCTCTCATTCACTCTCTCGCTCTCTGTAACTCTGCCTTTCAAATAAATAATTTTTGTAAAAAGGAAGTAGGTAGAGAAATCTCCAAATCTCTGTCTCTGATACGTGGTATTATATAAAATCTATTTGCCTCTGCTCCCTTTCGTCTATCATTTTCCTGGGTTACATTTTTTCCCAACTTTTTGAACTTCTTTTTGTCCTATACACAAGTGAATCTTGTAGACTGAATAAACATGCATTATTTTCTTTTTCCTTTTTTTTTTCTTTTTTTTTTTTAGGATTCATCCATTTCTATTACAAAGTCAGACACACATATAGAGGAGGAGAGACAGAAAAACCATCACTCCCTAAGTGACTGCAACAGCCGGTGCTACGCCGATCCGAAGGCAGGACCCAGGAGCTCTTCCAGGTCTCCCACGCGGGTGCAGGGCCCCAAGGCCTTGGGCCGTCCTCGACTGCTTTCCTAGGCCACAGGCAGGGAGCTGGATGGGAAGCGTGGCTGCTGGGAATAAAACAAGCGCCCACACGGATTCCCAGCACGTTCAAGGCACGGACCCCAGCTGATAGATTATTTTCTAAAATCAATACTTTCTAAAAATCGAGTCTGCTACTCTTTGCATTTTAATAATTCCATCAATTTCCACTTAATACGACTTTGATAAAGAAGTATATCTGTTCATTTTATATTCTGCTTTTTGGTTTTTCACTTTCCTAAATGCTGGGATGATTTTGATGCCCCTTTCTAATTTCATTCATTAAAACCTTGCAATAGGGCCCAGCATGGTAGCCTAGCAGCTAAAATCCTCGCTTTGCACGCACCAGGATCCTATATGAGCGTCAGGTCTAATCCTGGCAGCCCTGCTTCCCATCCAGCTCCCTGCTAAAGCACCTGGGAAAGCAGTCCAGGACGGCCCAAAGCCTTGGGACCCTGCACCTGCACGGGAGACCTGGAGGAAGTTCCTGGCTTCTGGCTTCAAATTGGCTCAGCTCTGGCTGCTACAGCCACTTGGGGAGTGAATCATCGGATGGAAGATCTTCCTCTCTGTCTCTCCTCCTCTCTGTATAACTGACTTTTCAATAAAAATAAATCTTTAACAACAAAAACTTGCAATATTTTTAAAAAAGACTTACTTCAGTTTTATTTGAAAGTCAGAGCTGCAAAGAGAGAGAGAGAAATTTTTTTTTAAAAGATTTATTTATTTTTATTGGAAAATCTGATATACAGAGAGGAAGAGAGACAGAAGGAAGATCCTCCATCCGACAGTTCTTTCCTCATGAGGTCACAATGGCTGGAGCTGAGCCAATGTGAAGCCAGGAGCCAGGAGCTTCTTCAGGGTCTCCCACACAAGGTGCACGGTCCCAAGGCTTTGGGCCATTCTCTACTGCTTTCCCAGGCCACAAGCAGGGAGCTGGCTGGGAAGCAGGGCTGCCAGGATTAGAACCGGCGTCCATATGGGATCCCGGCACATGCAAGGATAGGACTTTAGCCACTACGTTATTGTGTCAGGTCCAAGAGAAATATATCTTCCATTCACTGGTTCACTCCCCACAAATGGTCACAATGGCCAGAGCTGGGCTGGTCAAAACTATGAGCCAGAAGCTTCTTCCAGGTCTCCCACAAGGTTACACTGGCCAGAGGACCTGGGACAGCCTTCACTGCTTTCCCAGACCATAATCAGAGAGCTGGATCAGAAGTGGATCAGCTGAGACACAAAACAGCACCCGTGTGGAATGCCAGTGCCACATGTGGAGACCAGCCTACTACACCATGGCACTGGGCCCTTATGGTATTTTTATTTTTGATTTATTTGGATTTATTTTCATGTTTTTATTATTTACTTATTTTTATAGGAAAGTCAGATTTACAGAGAGAAGGAGAGACAGAGAGGAAGATATTCCATCTGATGATTCATTCCCCAAGCGGCCACAACGACTGGAGCTGAGCCAATCTGAAGCCAGGGGCCAGGAGCTTCTTCCGGGTCTCCCACATGGGTGCAGGGAAACAAGGTTTTGGCCCATCCTAAAACTGCTTTCCCAGGTGCTTTAGCAGGGAGCTGGAGGGAAAGTGGAGCAGGCAGGATTTGACCCGGCACCCATATGGGATTCTGGCACATGCAAGGCAAGGACTTTAGCCATTAGTTTACCACATTGCACCCATTAGGGTTTTTTTTTTTAAGGTTTTCAAAGTCAGATATACAGAGAGGAGGAGAGAAAGACAGGAAGATTTTCCGTCCAATGTTTCACTCCCCAAGTGAGTGCAACGGCCGGTGCAGTGCAGATCCAAAGCTGGGAACCAGGAACTTCCTCGAGGTCTCCCACATGGGTGCAGGATCCCAAAGCATTGGGCCCTCCTCAACTGCTTTCCCAGGCCACAAGCAGGGAGCTGGATGGGAAGTGGAGCTGCCGGGATTAGAACCAGCGCCCATATGGGATCTTGAGGCGTTCAAGGCAAGGACTTTAGCTGCTAGGCCACGCTGCCGGGTTCCCATTATGGCTTTTCAAGTTACTTTCTTAGTGACTTCTCTGGGAACTCCATAAAGTAATTAAGATAAACCTAATTTAAACTCAAATTTGAACACTTTATCTTAAATCTGAAGCAATCTAGTTTGAATAGTATCAGTTAATTTAAATAGCACACCAATTCTCTACTTTGTCCCTATTACATACACTTTCTAATATTATCATGCAACACATTTTTTAACTTTGATGTTCATAGATAATTCTTTTTTTCACCCGTTTACCTTTCAGTTGACATGGGAAAGAGAGATGTTACAGATCAAACCAAAACTACAAAAACAGTGGCCTTTAGATTCATCTATAAAAGCAGCATTGTAGCATGATGGATTAAGCTGTGGCCTGCGATGCCAACATCCCATATGGACACTGGCTGATGTGCCAACTCCTCCTTTTCCATCCAGCTCCCTGACCCAGGCAGTGGAGGTGGGTCCAAGCATAAGGGCTTCTGCCACCCATGGGGGAGATCTAGATGAAGCACCTGCTCCCACAAGTTCCTCGTGTTCTTTTTTATTTCCTTCCTTTCCATTCTCTCACAGGATAATTTCCACATATCATCTTCAGGTTTACTGATCCTTTGCTTTTTCTTTTCTAGTCAGCTGATGAAAGCTTTGAGTGAGTTTCTCACTTTAGTTATAGTTGGTTCCTTTTCACAAATTCTGACCGCTTTATTGATATTCTCATTTTATTTAAGTTCTCTCTCCATGGAGTCCCAAAAGGGTTCACCCTATCTCTCTGGCTAATGCTCCAGCTTGCTCACGAGGGTTCTGTCAGGTTCCCTGCAAAAGGAAATTTATGAACCATGCCATCTTGTTCTTTCATCTCTTTCTAGTTTATGGACATCCAAACAATTGTATTTTGGTCACACTGAAAATTGAATCCTTGGGTCTGGCATGGTGCATAGTGGCTAAAGCCTTTGCCTTGCACATGCCAGGATTCCATATGGGCGCCAGTTCTAACCCTGGTGGCCCCACTTCCCATCCAGCTCCCTGCTTGTGGCCTGGGAAAGCAGTCAATGACGGTCCAAAGCCTTGAGATCCTGCACCCATGTGGGAGACCCAAAAGAAGATGCTGGTTCCTGGCTTTGGATTGGCTCAGTTCCGGCCATTGCGGCCACTTGGGGAGTGAATCGGTGGACCCAAGATCTTCCTCTCTGTCTCTCCTCTCTGTATATCTGATCTTCCTCTCTGTCTCTCCTCTCTGTATATCTGACTTACCAATAAAAATAAATTTTAAAATATCTTTTTAAAAAAATCTAACCCTCTCACTACTCATTTATTGCTGATTTTTGCTCCTTAGGGAGTGAATTTTTCAAACTGTTTCTGCAAAGCTTTAGTATTTCTGAAACTAGTCAGTAACTTGACAAAGATTTCCTGAAACTATTTGAAAGTATTCTCAAAAAGAGAAAACTGAAAATACTGTCTCAATTTCCTCCAAAGAACTGCTTGCTAGCTTTGTCAATCCTAAGGCCTTAAACAATGGCCAGGCCCAGTACCAGCCCCAGAGTGACTGAAAGCAGCAAACAAAACAAACAGTGCAGGTTCGGCCACATTGACACCAGCCAACTTCAACAGGAGTGTCCACCGCCAGCTACTCAGCTTCCAGGACTCAGGGCTGCAGAATGGTAGCCAACGATGAAGTGCTGAAATGCACCAAAATATGCCTTCAAAATGTACCAAAATGAGCTCACCTTGAGAAAAGTATCCTTAGTAGACTACCATTTTCCAGGTCAGTTAAAAGGTATTCCTGCCACTTCAATGGCAGTTTCCTTTCTTTTACTTAAGATTTATAATTTATCTTTATTCAAAAGGCAGATTAACGGAGAGAAGGAGAGACAGAAAGATTTTTAATCTGCTGGTTCACTCCCCCAAGGGGCTGGTATGAAGCCAAATGCAGCCATGAGCCAAAGCTTCCCCAGGGACTCCCACATGGATGTAGGATTCCAAGGTTTGGGGCCATCCTCTGCTGCCTTCCCAGGCCACAAACAGAGGACTGGATGCAAAGTAAGTAGCTGGGACACAGGCTGGCACCCATGTGGTACTGCAGCACTTACAGGGGGAGGATTAGCCAACTGTGCCATCACATAGCCTTCTCCCCTCCTTCCAGCACCCCACCCCACCGCGGCCATGACCATTTTCATAAAGGAATTCCTTTATGGAGTGGAGCGAATTTCACCCCCACAACGGTCCATCTAATCTTTGTGTCCCTTAAAATGTCACTGACAGGCTTGGGGTGGATGAGTGGGTCACAGCCTAGAGTCACCAGGAATGAGTTGAAAATCATCATGCACACGGTGGCGTGGCCTAGCGGCTAAAGTCCTCGCCTTGAACGCCCCGGGATCCCATATGGGCGCTGGTTCTGATCCCGGCAGCTCCACCTCCCATCCAGCTCCCTGCTTGTGGCCTGGGAAAACAGTCGAGGACAGCCCAATGCATTGGGACCCTGCACCCGCTTGGGAGACCCAGAAGAGGTTGCAGGTTCCCGGCTTTGGATCAGCGCGCATCAACCCGTTGCGGCTCACTTGGGGAGTGAATCATCGGATGGAAGATCTTCCTCTCTGTCTCTCCTCCTCTGTGTATATCTGGCTGTAATAAAATGAATAAATCTTTTAAAAAAAAAGAAAATCATCATGCAGAGTCTCACCACATACAAGAACTCACTTCTGCACTCTCTTCCCAGGAAGAGTCTCAAGCCCCCTGGGGGTGATCCTGCTCCCCTACTTGGAACATGGGGTGAGAAGCAGGGCCCTTCCCATCTTCATGTCTCCCATATTTTGCATAATTTCTTGGGATTCTTACACTTCAAGGATAGATGCTAGGAGCAAGAAGAAGTGCTTGGCATCGCCACGAGTGGAGCAGGTACAGGTTGTCTGGGAAATAACTCCTGACAAGCACATGGCTCTCTAAATACAGCCTCAAGGTTTCACATTCAGGGGTTACTTACCAACTACTCCAGTCAAGATGTTATCGTCCATAATGGAACCTGAGACAAAGTCAGAGTCCTTTGATTGAGCAATATCTATGAGAAAGAAACCTCAGCTGTGGTTAAATCTTTCACTGGACCTGCACCTGTTCTCTTTGATGTTTGTCCCCACGGTGTTTTTGAGAGGAGCAGTGTATGGTTGATCCACACCCACATAGCATTCACAAAGTGTCTGCAAGAACTCCAATACAAAACCAGTCACAACCTTCATCTTTCCCATGCCTTCCCAGCAGACAACACATTCAGCAATTCAGTAATCTGTGCATAGGACAGTGTTACCCCTACAGGAAAACTGGTACAAAGGTGTGTCTGCTTGATAGCAAATGATTTCAAGAATTACTTGATGTCGATAAATGACAAACACATAGTTCCCCAGGAATAAGACATTGGTGAATCATTGCAGACGGACACATGTAACATGTAAGCATTCTGTGAATTGTATGTTTATCAGCGTATCAAGCAAAGGAGTGAAATCTAACGGGGAAGAGGGCAAGCGATCAGACTGGTGTAGTCAAATTCTTCTCTCCTAACTAAGTGACTTAAGAAAAACATCAGCAGGGTCTTGAGTTGTAAAATTACTTACATGCTCACAATCCCAACACAGTACACATGCCTGTCTCCTAACAAGAAACTGCCTGGTTCCAATTTTCTTCCCCATGCACGTGTGTCTGTATAATGCATTCTCTGTTCTATGCTGTTTGTATGAAGCAAAACTTTAAAAAATATGTATGGGTCCGGCACTGTGGTAGCTATTAAGCCACCAGTGCCTTGTATGAGGACCAGTTCAAGTCCCAATCACACAACTTGCAATGCAGCTCCCCACTAACTGACCTGGGAAAGCAGCAGCAGATGGCCCAAGTATCTGGGTCTCTGTCACCTACGTGGGAAGCCAGAGACCTGGGCTCTCAGTTTTAGCCTGGACCAGTGCCAACCACTGCAGCTTTGTGGGGAATGAACCAGTGGATGCAGGATCACTATCTCTCTTCCTCTCCCTCTCACTCTATAAATATGTCTTCAAAAAAATTTTCTTCAGGCTCAGCGCAGTAGCCTTATGGCTGAAATCCTCACCTCGCACACACCGGGATCCCAAACGGACACTGGTCCATTTACTGCATGCTCCACTTCCCATCAGCTCCCTGCATCTGGTCTGGGAATGCAGTAGAGGATAGCCCAAAGCCTCGGGAACTTGCACCCACTTGGGAGACCCAGAAGAAGCTCCACTGCTGCCACTTGGGGACTGAACCAGTGAAAGAAAGGTCTCCGTAAAGATCTTCTTTCTGTAAATCTGCCTTTCCAATAAATAAATAAATGAATAAATAAATAAAGAAATAAATTCTTAAAAGTCTTTTCTATTTTTTAAATTTCTTTTGAAACTCAAATGGAAACAAACAGAAGTCTTTCATTGGCCTAAACCATAAATGCCTGTAATAGCAGCAGGCTGAGCCAGGCTAAACTCAGAACCAAGAAACCTCATCCAGCTCCTCCAGGAAGACAGCAAGGGCTCAAGCACGTGCAGACTTGAGCCCCACCTGCTGCCTCCCAGTGTGTGCATTAGCAGCAAGCTGGAGTCAGGAGTGGAGCATGGAACCCAGGCACTCCAGTGTGAGACAAGAGCATCCTAAATGGCATCTTCATCACGAGACCAAATATCATCCCTGCCCCACCACCTATTGGTTGACATATGCAGCCACCTGCTGCTGATCCTTCCCATCCTTGGTCTCCCAGTGCTCTGGGTACATACATTACAGAAGCTAGAGCAGGAGTGGGACGATGGGGAGGGATGTGGGAAGGCTCTGTCTCCCCACCTCAGCACCAGTGACTAGTGTACACATGGATAATGTGCTTGAAAGAGCCGCTACACAGAAAGTTATCACCTCACTCACAGCTCATGCTACAAGAAACTGAACCCAGTCGCAAATCTGACTCCTGGACTCTGAACATCGGAGTTCATCAATGTTCATCAACATGTGATTCCACTTGAGACCATGATTTCATAAGGTGAGCGAGAGAGAGGATATGGGAAATTCTTTCACATCTTGATTTTGATTTTCACGCCATTGGGATGTGGTCACAACAAGTCGAATGGGACAGAATAGCACACTTCTCACCAAACATAAGCCTATAGAAATAGGTGCATTTTGAGTGTTCCCAGCATATACTTGCCTTCCTTCACGTTTTTCACCAAAGACGGTAAGTCTGCCACTGCCAGTTTCATTGCTTCAAATGAAGTTTCACGTGGCTCATTAGACATCACTTGTGATAGAATATCATTTAGGGAAACAAAGAATGGCATGTCAAACCTCAACAAGGCGGGATGCATTCAGTTTGCTACATAAGTTTCAAAAATGATCCACAAACACATGAGGAAATGATACAGACTTGAAACCTACAGGAGGTTAACCTCTAACACACTCAGTCTTGGGTAGAAAAGTTCCTGCTACTTACAACATCAGAAAAATTGAGATTATTCCAGATATCCTGGGTGGGAAACATGGCTCATTCAAGACACAGGGCTGGAATTCTGCCCCGAATCCTTGTGGCTCTTAGTACCACTGTCTTCTTCCCCTTTGTTCCTGTGGTCATCCTAACCCACATCTCTAAGACTGCCTTCATCCCTGCTCACACATTCATTTCTTTCCTTTGAAATGTTAGTGCCTTTCCCAGGAAGCGTTTTGCAGCAGGAGCTCCTGAAACTGTGGCACACAGACCTAGACCCAAACTTTGTCTCTGACCTCTGCTTCCCTCACTGTTTGACCTGGGTATAGTTTCCTGTCACTCTTGTGAACACTGAATAAATCAATACCTAGAAGCTTATGGAAGAAAGCCAGTGTGAGCCAATGCCCCAAGTCAGCTAGTAAACATCACCAGGCTTCCACCCAGGGCAAGTACCACACCACTGAACTAGCTAGGCAGGGAATAAGAAAGGCTGCTGAGGGAAACACATTCCTAATACAAGACAGAAAACAGAGGTGTCCTCCACCAATTCTGTGAGCACTCATCACCAGCAACTGCCAACACTGCCACGTCTAACTGAGCTTCCAGCTGCAAGGGCCACTCAAAGAGAGATGCACACTTCCTTTGCCACTCTCCTTAGCAGTCTGAGCAGAGCCATGGGCCACCCAGATGACCCCTGGCACTCGGGGACACTAGTGCTGCTCTGAATACAAGAGAAAGGAAATCTGATGCTGTAACCCTACCACCTCTCCTCTTCCCCATGCTTGGAAAGCAGGGGTGACATCTGGAGTTGCAGAAGCCATTGGATGATCAACAGACACAAGCACCAGAAGAGACCCTGAACATCGCAGAGAAACTGACCATCAAGTCAAATATGACAGCAAAGCCATACCTGCTGTCCTCATGCGGCTAGGACAAAGCCCCTACAGAGGCACTGAGATCCACTGACAGGTTTTCACAAACTGCAGCCAAGTCCATTGTTAGCTGGCACAGGCACCACGAACACAGGGATTTGGCCTTGCTGAGCTGATCCCAGCCACTTGGTGGGAGAAGCAAGCCTAAGTTCCAGAAGGTCACCATGCCTTTTGGCTGGGAGTAGAAATTGTACCATTCATACATCAAGCTTGACTAAGCTCTGCATCTGCACAGGCACTCACTCTATGAGGTGCTGGGGGGCTCAGGCCCTAGTGAGGCCGGGCCTTCTCTGCACCCCTGAGACACAGGGCAGGAGCAGAAGCCTACATGCAAGCATCACCAGACACACCCACCCACACAGGCATGCACACCAGTGCAGCAAGGGCTGAGGAAGAAAGGAGAGGAAAAACACCAGCCAGGCCCATGCTGCTTAGCGCACAGGCACACGGTGGAGCAAACCTCAGTGGGGAGTGATCTGGCCTGCCTGGGAAGCTAAGTTCTCACTTTGGTTGATTACAGGAGTTGCTGAGCTCCCAAACTCACACCTGTCCACACGGGTGGGGAGTGTCATCAGCACCCTTCAGCAATGACCCAGACTCAAAGCATCCCCAAGAGCCCCAGCAGGCAGGCAAATGGCATGCAGGACAATGGTACTCACCTCTTGGGGACACTAGCTCCGGGAACTATAAACATCATTGGGAAGTCCCAACACAGTCATTCAGGGGCTGCTGCACACCACGGACAGCCCCATAGCAAGGGCATCTAAACAACCTGTGACCTTCTCCCCAGCTTCAAGCCATCACTGAGGGACACAGGGCAGGAGGGCGCCTCAACACAACACTCCATAACATGTGCCTACCCACAGGCTAAAGCTGTCCTTATAAGCTGGCCCCCAATGTCCAGTGTCACAATCCCATTGCGGCACTGGATCATGTCCTGGCTGTTCTGCACTGTGTCAAGAACATCTTGGTGACTAGCCATCAGGGAGGGATCCAGCAAATGGAACATGGATATGCCTGTCACTCACTCCTTCACTCTTACCCCAGTCTTTCACAAGAATAAATCAAAAAGCTTGTGGAAAGCAGAATTAAACGAAGCATTCATATTTGGTCCGGAAAAAAATGAAGTCTATGCCTACTCTGCACATTCATTCCTCCACCAAGTATTTGAGCTCCTCATATTAAAGTTTTCTTTCATTTGAAGGGCCTGGGATGATAGCCTAATGGCTAAAGTCCTCGCCTTGAATGCAGTGGAATCCCCTATGGGAGCTGGTTCCAATCCCCAGCTTTCCTGGGTGGTAGGTGGGTGACCCACTTCCCATCCAGCTCCCTGCTTGTGCCCTGGAAAAGCAGTCAAGTTGCCCCATGGAGAGGTGCCTAGCCACTCTATGATGTCAGACAGGCTGGCAGCTCCTTGTTGGAGGTTACAGGGAGATGACAAGGTCCTCCCAAACCTGAAGCTGATCCCCCACAACCAGAGGCACTCACTTCCCTCCTAAGTGGGCCTGGGTCAGACACATTGCGGTTGGGCCTGGGCTATAGCTCAGTCGCTCAAATCCTTGCCTGGCAAGGGCCGAGATCTCATGTGGGCACCAGTTAGTGTCCCAGCTGCTCCACTTTCCATGCAACTTCCTGCTTGTGGCCCTGAAAAGCAGGAGAGAATGCCCCCTACCCTTGGCACCCTGAACCCGTGGGGGAGACCCATGAAACAGCCCTGGATCTGGTTGCAGGTTGGCTCAGCTCCGGTTCTTGTCCCATTCAGTAAACCAGGGGATGGAAGATCTGTCCCTCTGCCTCACCTTCTCTCCATAAATTGTATCTGCCTTTCCAACAAAAAAATCAATGAATCATTTAAGAGAAGAAAAACACCAGGGTCACTTGCAAACATGACAACTCCTGTTGTGTCCTACACAGTAGCTACTGCAGGGGCAGCTGGGGCACTTGCAAGAGAACCCTGCATGCATCCTCTGTCGGAGTGGACACTAGCAAGTCAGTCACTCAAGGCTCAATGTCCCATGATGAATGAGGCCCCTGTGGGGGCCTTGGTGGAAGGGTGCCAACCCAAAGATCCTGACCTGCAATGGCTTTCTGTATTTGGCTTCCGTTCTTAAGACACTCAAACTTAGAGGAGCAAGTTTTGGCCTCATAGCAAACTCTGCTCTCAATGCAGCAGGAACAGGTCCCTTGGCAACAGCCAGAGATTAGCAGGTAACTTCATCTATAGCCAACGATACATATTGAAGTCTTCAGCGAAACCATCATCCTCATTTTTCATCACTGAGGAATATGTATCTCTTGGACTTGTGTACAAGAACAACCAGCTGTGTGTGAGGAAGCCACTTACCAGATCTGTAGGACAATGCTTCCTCCCTGATGCACAGGAGCCAGCCACAGCAGACCCCCCTCAAAGCATGCATAGTCCTCAAGCCCATACTTCCAGCATACATTTAATGTCTGTCTTACCCATCTTGTCTCTAAGCTTTGGGTCCCTGAGCTAGCATTGGACACCTAGATGCAGCTCCAGTTCACCCTGGCACACCAATCACCTTTCCATCCTCTGGACAGAGATCCAACACTTGCAAAATCAATCTCTCTCTCTCCCTCCATCCCTCCTTTCCTCCCTCCCTTCCTTCCTCCCTCCCTCCTTCCCCCTCTTTCGTGAACTATATCTCTCCCTCTCACTGTCTATATATGCCATTCTGCTTCTCAAATAAATGAATAAATCTATTTTTTAAAAGACTCAACAAAATGCATCCATGACCAGTTCTCTGAGCCCTCTTCAGGCATTTTGGTGTGAATCAAATTATCCTCTTAACATAGTCAGAACAGGTCCCTTGGAAAAGAGCAGTGATTCGCAGGTGACCGTTCACCTGTTTCTAAAGGTACTTACCAAAGTCCTTAGCAAACTTTTATCCTGATTTTCCATCACTAAGAAATACAGATTAATAATATCTGTGGGGAAAAGCAACCGGCTATGATGAAGCCACTCCCCAATCTGCATGCCCTTCCTTTTTTTTTTCTTTAAAGATGTATTCACTTTATTGGAAAGTAAGAGTTAAAGGTTTCAGAAGGAGAGACAGAAGAAAGTTCTCCCCTCCACTGGCTTACTCCCCAAATGCCTGCAGTGCCCAGAGTGATTCAATACACAGTCAGGAGCCAGGAGCTGCTTGGCGTGTAACCAGGCATTAGCAGATGACTCTTCACCTATAGCCAAGGGAATTTACCAAAGTCTTCGGCAAAACCTTCATTCTCACTTCTCTGAGTTGAAACAAATTCACCATCAGAACATGTGGAGGAAATACAAGCAGCTTAAGGGATCCACTCACCAGCTGTGCTGGACACTGCTTCTGCCTTATCACTCAACCCTGTACTTATACACACACATTCAATGCCTTCCCTGCCACCCACTGTGGCCGTCACTTTTCAGCACCTGCTATCCATGTCGGAGACCAGGAAGAAGCTCCTGACACCTAGCTTCAGCCTAACCCAGCCCTCTTCATTACAGCCATCCTCGCAGGGAACCAACCTATCGGATATTCATTCATGCTCTCTCTCTCTCTCTCTCTCTTGCTCTGTTTAGAAAACTCTGATAATAAAAGTTAAATGACTATGTATGCTAGCATCTTCTGGCTCCAGATTTTGAGAAAGCTTCAAGTTAGGAAGTTGACTGAAGTTTCTGCCTTCTCCCATGCACTAAATCCCGATTGGCAATTGTGAGGGGATAGAAAAGGCAGGTAGGGGGAAAGCCTGTGTTCCCCCCTCAGTGGTGTCTCTGCCACTGATTCAGGATCACAGAGACCCTCTGCTCCTTGGTTGCAAGATGGCCATACCTTTCATCACATTGATGGGGCGAGGCTCCACTCCTCGCCACAGCACCAACAAAGCTATATACAGGATCAGAATTCGCCTCATTTTCGCTGCGCTCTGTCCTCTATCCAATACAAAGTGAACACAAGTTCAAACTCAAGAGTCTTGAACTCCAGAATACCTGGAACACAGAGGGCAGTGAGGTCACACTCAGTGGGTGGGGTTTATCATCACCGCAAAGGGGAGGGGCATGGCAGGGACCCAGGAGAGACTCCTGGCTCTTTGCTGCCTCTGTGAAGCAGAAGCAGGGAGACCCAGTGTGGTCTGCAGTCTCCACTTTGGGTTTGCTAAGGCGGCACCAGTTCTTCTTTGAAGAGAACAAGTACCCAGCAGTGCAGAAAACTTAGGAGGGAGGCTGGGAAGCCAAGGCAAAGCAAGACGCTACCTGGAGATGAAGCCTCTGGGAGCTCCTATGAGCGAGACTTTCCACAGGCTGGGGCTTAGTAGCAATCAGACTTGGGGAGCAGGCTAGCCTTGGACTGCAGGTGCACACCCCACTAACTTCGCAGGCACACAGCCCTCCCTGCCACGTTAAACATCTAAGCATTGGAGAGAAACATCCACTTCCAAGTAGTCACTCTCATTTAAGGCACTTTCTATGAAGAATCATAAGATATTTTAGTCATTCAGATTGCTACATAATTTAAAGTAATTTTTAGCCTTGCGGGCTACATAGGTCTCCAGAGTAGTTTCCTCCATCTTAGTTGTTATTACAACTCTTTAAAAACATAAAAATTGGGCCCCGCGCGTTAGTGTAGTGGTTAAAGTCCTTGCCTTGCATGTGCCGGGATCCCATATGAGCACCGGTTCTAATCCTGGCGGCGCTGCTTCTCATCCAGCTCCCTGCTTGTGGCCTGGGAAAGCAGTTGAGGACAGCCCAAAGCTTTGGGACCAAGCACCAGCGTGGGAAACCCGGAAGAGCTCATGGCTCCTGGCTTTGGATCAGCTCAGCTCCAACCGTTGCAGCTGCTTGGGGAGTGAACTATCTGTCTCTCCTCCTCTCTGTATATCCGCCTTTCCAATAAATAAATAAGTAAATAAATAAATAAATAAATAAATCTTTTTTTAAAAAAAAACCCATCAAAATCACTGGAGGCAATACAAATCAATGAACCCAAAAACTGCTAACTTGGGAAAAATCAATAAAGCATAAAAATCTCTAGCAAGACACACATTACTAACATCAGGAATGAGAGGCTGACCAGCAGTATCCATAGTAAAAACATTACTAGGAAAGTAGGGTATACCAGGAACAACTTTCTATCAATAAATTCAGCAAGTGAGAAAAACTGGATAGGGGCTGGCATAGTGCCTAATGTGGGAAGCTGATAACTCTAACTCCAGCACCCATAAAGTCACTAGTTTGCATCCTGGCTGCTTCATTTCCAACCCAGCTTCCTGTTGGTGCAACTGGGAAAGCAGCAGAGAATAGTCCAGATGCTTGGGTACCCAGCACACACGTGAAAAAGTAGGATGAAGCTCCTGGCTCCTGTCTGTTCCAGCACTGGCTGCTGTGACCATTTGGCAAATGAATCAGCTAACAGAAGGTCTCTTTCTCTCTCTCAATTTGTAATTCTACCTTTCAAATTAATTTTTTAAAGGATAAATTCCATAACGGAAATAAGCTAATAAAGTTGATTCGAAAGAAATAATGTGAATATCTCTGCGACTAATATTAATATGGTCTAGGCAGGCAGGCAGGCAGTTTAGGGTCACAAGTCTGAAAGCCTGACTTTCCCCAGCTGTGTAACATTTTTCACCCACCCATGAGTTCTCATCATTACCTGGGACACAGGGGGAGGGTTGCACTGTAATTGGTCACTCACTCCCCTCTCAAGCCCGATAAAAATCAGTTTGAGGAGGGGTTCAACTTTTTTCTTCTCTTAGAACACCATGCATCCATCTCTCTCCCTTACCCTCTTTTTCTTTGTATTACATGGTTAGTTTGTTTCTCACCTTCTGAATAAACTTGACCAATTGTTTATGCCATGTTGGTACCTGTACTTAAAAACGTTTGTAAGTATAAGGTAAGAACCTAACATAACCTAGACCACGGGTCCAGCACACTAGCTTAGTGGCTAAATCTCTCCTTGCATCCATCAGGATCCCATATGGGTGCCAGTTCCATGCCCCCAGCTGCTACAATTCTCATCCAGCCCCTCAATTATGGCCTGGAAAGTGGCAGAGGAGGGCCCAAAGCCTTGGTACCTTGCACCTGTATGAGAGACCAAGAAGAAGCTCCTGCTTCCTAGTTACAGATCAGATCAGCTCTGGCAGTCACAGCCAAATCAATCTTTTAAAAAACAAAAATAAAGGAAGAAAGAAAAGTCCTTCCCAATTTACTCTATAAGCAGTACCACTTCAAGAATTTTGCAAATTTAAAAACTAGAGAGAAAGAAACAGAAATTTTCCATTCACTAATTTCCTCTAGAAATGCCTGTAACAACCAACACTGACAAAGCTTGCGCCAGCAGCCCAGAACTCCATGTCTCCCTGGTGGGAGGCGTGGACACAAGTACTTGAGCCACTAGGGGATGCCAACAGGGAGGAGCTGCAGTGAGAGCCAGGATTTAAACCAAGGCACTCTGTGATGGGATGCAGTCATCCCAAACAACATCACTGCACCACATACTCACCCCTTCCTTTTTAATTGTTCTGATGGAAAACACTTATAAAGATGAATTTGAGAAGCAGAGACAGGCACTGTCACTAGGAGAGAGCTCCTAGCCACTGTTCACTCCCCAAATGCTCACAGGGACCAAAGCCAGCACCTGGAAACACAATCCATGTCTCCCAGATGGGTGGCAGGAATCCAGTTCTGGAGCGTCGTCACTGCTGCCTTCCAGGCCTGTCTTGGCAGGAAGGTGGAGTGCAGAGCTGAAGCCAGCGAGCAGGACCCAAGCATTTCAGTGTGGGACAGAGGCATCTTAACTGCCAGGCTAAACACCTTCTCTCAGACCAATGTTACTTGGATATCAAACCAAAAAAAGAGTCCACAGGAAAAGAAAACTACAAATCAAAGCATTGGTAAATACAGACCTACCCATTCTTACATCTATAACAAATTAGATCCAAAATATTTTCTGACATATTTATTTCTATTTAAACATTGTTAGAGCCTCTGTGTGTGTGTGTGTGTGAGTGAGGGAGAGAGAGAGAGAGAGAGAGAGAGAGAGAGAGAGAGAGAGAGACTCTGACTGACTTCCCAGGACTTCATGGCTATGTTGGATGCCCTAAGCATCAATAGCTGTTCAGAGTCTTGGTACTGGCTATCACAACAGACTCACTGCCACTAAGCCTGCCATAAACTCTGTCATGCTATGCTCAAGTCTGGGGACTTTTCCTGTGGGCAGAGAAATGATGTGGGAAACAGCACACCGGAAAGCCTTTTACATCCACTGCTGTTCCTGAAGCCCAAACAGACACTCAGAATCCATCACTTCTCTCACTTCCAGATACTTGGCCGCTTTCAGGAGCCTTAGAGAACCTGGGGGATAAATGTTTAACACCAATGGTGTGAGTGTATCATAACACATTAGGTGCTGCAAGAAGGTGAAGAGAGGCAAGAGAGAGGAGGAGCAAACACTTAAAGCAGGCAAAGAAAACACAGAGACAGAAAGCCAGAATGTGGGTAGAGGGGTGAGGGAGGGACAGACAGCCCTGTCACCTGTGGGGAAAGCTGCTGCTTTCTACACCAGCATCCCGTAGGAGTATCAGTCCCCACTGTTCCAGGTCCCCGCTTATGGCCTAAGAAAATAGCGGAAGATGAGCCAAGTCCTTGGGTTCTTACATCCTTGAGGCAGACCTAGAAGAAGCTGCTAGCTCGCACCTTTGCCCCATGTCATCTATGGCCACCTGAAACCAGCAGATGAATCTCTCTGCCTCTGCCTTTCAAATAAGTAAATGAATCTCAGGGGAAAAAAAGGGAGTGAAGGAGAGAAAGAAAGAACTTCAGAGAAAATTAGAGACAAACTCAAGACCCTGTATTCAAAGAAAGGTGGGAATACATTCTATGAAGGAGAGAGCTGTGAGGAGGAGATGGGATGATGGCCACAGGAAGAACTGCAATGACTGCCTTCATTGTCCCTAACGTGGCAATGCTGGCATCACATATGAGCACCGGTTTGAGTCCCAGCTTCTCCACTTCCAATCCAGCTCCCTGCTAATATGTTTGGGAAAAGTGTACTAAATGGCCTAGTGTCACAACCATGCCACTTATGTGGGAGACTGTTAAAGTCTCTGGCCCCTGGATTCTGCCTGGCCCATCCAGAGTCATTGTGGCCATTTGCGTGGTGAACCAGTAGGTACACATCTCCCTTGGGTAGCCCTCTCACATACTGACTTTGCTTTGGCCTATTTGATTTACTTAGACTGACAGGGCATCAGTAACATTAGATAAGCAGAGACTTGGGATGCACTTGGGTCTTGACACATACCCTCTCTGCCTACTCTTGGGAACCCTGCAACCACCGGCAAGTGGGTGAACCCAGGTTCGCCTGTCAGTTGAAGACTGCACCATAGCCAGCTCAGCACCATCACCCAGCTGACCTGAATGTGAGTGTGGCCACCATAACCTACTCAGACCCAGCCAAGCTGAACAAACCAATTCTAGCTCAGGACTATAACCAGCCCCCTGATGAGAAGTAATTTGAAGGCACAACAATGACTGAAACACCTTCCACCAGGCCTACCTCCTAATCAAGTTAGGAGGACCAAAACAAGTTTCCACCCTGGATCCATTCATCATGAACATAAGACTTTGGGGACCAAGACTCTAAAAAAAAGGCCCTGGCAGCTGGGGACACCCAAACTAATATCCAAAATATTGTGGCTATGAAAAGGCTAATACATCAGCTGATGGCACAATCATGGGGAGAAAACCACATCTTGTGTGAGGCCTCAGGCCTGTCCTCAAATGGGCAGGAGAAATCTAGGAAAGGGATGCGTCCCTCTATGTGGGTGTGTCCAGGAGAAGGCCCCTCGATGTCTCTGCAAGGAACCTAATACATCCCTGCCTCTTGACCTTGACACATGCAATCCCCAAGCACCATCCAGGGATACAAGGCCACCTGAAAGCTACACTGCTCACTCCTCACCTCCTTCACTCACTTCCTCAAAAGCTACCTTCTCAAGAGGGTGGGCACTGTGGCACAGAGGGGCAAGAAACCACTTACAACTGCACCATCACACACCAGAGCACCCATTCAAGGTCCAGCTGCTCCACTGCTGATTCAGCATCCTGGGACGCAGCAGAGGATGTCACAAGTGCTTGGGTTCCTGCTGCCCATGAGGGAGACACGGATGGAGTTCCAGGCTCCTGGTTTTAGCCTCGTCCAGCCCTGGCTGTTGCAGTCATTGGCTTCTTCCTGGCCTAAGGGAATATCACCTGTCCTCCCCACCTGCACACCTGTACCACTTATCACCAGCTGGCACAGCCTGTATTTTTTGGTTGATTCAGCAGCTTTCGGGGGGGTGGGAACACTTATGTCTGCTCCTTTCACTGCCATCAGTGTCTGTTACCCAGCTGGTATTAGGTAATTGCTTGTAGACTGGAGCTGGACAGAAATTCTCCCATTGACCTGGAGCTGCAGCCAGCAGGAGACAGAGGCGGGATTCCCACCGAGACCAACAGGCTCAGGAGGCTTTCCTAGGTCTGGCTGCTGTTTGGTTATCTAAAAGTCATTCCGCTCATGGAAAGCACACAGATATGAACACGCTCTTCATGGGCCTCCTGCACACCTAGTGAGTTCCCAGCTCCGAGGATCCTGGCCTTAAACTACCAAGAATCTAAGCCCCACTTACAGGAACTTGCAGTTAGTCTGAAAGCCTGAGTAGAGTTTGTACTCTGTCTCTTCACATGTCAAACTGCTGTGGTAACAAGGCATCTGCTCATGGGCTGTTGTGGCAATGAGCGTCTCCACCTGGGGGCCCTGGCTGATGATGGCCTGTTCCAGGGTCTTGCTCTAGGAGACCAGATGAGAGGGGGTTGTAGTAGGGCCAAGTACACGGCCACCTGAAAACCTGTCCATCACCTGGGCCCTTGGGAACAATCTATCTTTAAGACTCCACCCCACCCACATGCCCCTGGCACCAGTCTGTTAGAACTCCTTCCCCATCTCTGTGGTCCTCTCCCCGATTCATGTAGGCAGACGGGGAACCCTGGCCCAGGCCCCACGTTCCAGCCCCACTCAAACAACATCATCTGATGTGAGAAATTGTCCATCGTCTATGCCCTGCCCCATGCACTAGCCTCTCAGTCCCCATCCACAAAAGGAGGCCATCAAGCCCCAGGCTCCTAGTGCTCTACTGCAGTCCTGTCCTCCAATCAAGTCCCAACCCTTGCAGCTTCCAAATGGGCATCCCAGTGTCATCCCACTCCTCCCTCCTCTACCTCCCTTCCACACATCGTCCTCCAGCTTCCATGTCTGGTGCATACAGTCACACACCCAAGCACAATGCAGCCAAACAACCCCAGCTGTGGCTCTAGGTCTGATGGCACATTGCAAGGCACACCATCCTGGTCACAGGACTAGAACTCACAGCGTTCGGCAGGGCCACACTGTGTCCTCCAGCTCACAATGGCATATGTGCCACTGAGCTGGCACTCCATGGGGAAGTGCTGGAAGCACACACTGGGCACCAGTGACAGCACATAGCCACCCAGAAAGCAGACACTGGCACGACAGGAAGAGCCAGTTGCCGATGTCCACCAGCTTCAGATGCTCCTCGGTGCCCATGATGCTACCACAGAAGAAGGGCAGGTGAGTCCCGGGTTCCAGCATCGCCACTGCTGCCACTGCTGCTTCCCTGCTAGACCTTGTGGGTTCAGAGGAGGCAATGGCTGCATGTCCCAGCACTTGCCATTGGATGCTGCTGCCTACCCCTGCTGACCTACACTGACGGTAGCCCTCACGTATGACAGTGGGTGCAGCAGCCTAGCCCAGCCTGACCCACTCCCAGAGAGCCCAGCCCCCAGTCCCAGCAGTCATGCTCACCAAAGAAAACAGCAGTTCAATCAAGGGGAAAAATCTCACCTTGCTGTAGCATGAGGACCAGGTCACTGTAGTGTCTAGGATCTCTGGAGTGCAGCAATAGGCTCAGTGTTTTGTGCCCCACCAGTGTTCCATTACCTATAAGCACACGTGAGTTCCTTGCACTAATGAAGGTTGTAAATTATGTGGCAAGGTCTCACTGGTCTCTCTAGTGGGTACTGGGACTCGAGGTGTGACATCCGGAACAAGATGAACTTTGGGACACGGGTACACAGGTGACATGAACCAATGCACACATTTTTCTGAGCTTCTTATACCAATTTTGTACAGGACAAGCAGGTTGGTAAGAGTTACAAGTTAACTGAGCAATGGTATGTAAACTACTCCAACAACATCACAAAGGGATTAGAGGGAAAAAAATCACAGACTCCAAGCAGCCGGGTAGGTAAACAGACGTTACAGGAATCAACAGCAGTGAATGAACAGATCTAACTAGAAAAGGAATCTAACAGAACTTTGTTTTTTTTTTTTTTATTTTTTTTTTATTATTATTTTTTTTTATAATCCATTTTATTGTATTGTTGTTGACAATCTTTACATAGTTAACTATAGTTGAAGGAAAAACAAGAAAGAGAAAAAAAAAAGGTTCAGGGGGATAGGGAGGTGGGCAATGCTATTATGTCCATATTGTTTCCATCATGTATCTGAGGTAAAAGGGGATATTGAGGGAGAAGCCCCACCCGGTTTCCCGCCCACCCCAAGTCCCGGATGTGGGGCATGCTCTGAGATATGTGCTCAAGTGGAGTTAATAGTTCTCCAGTTATGAGTCACTGCCAGTTTCGCTCGATGAGGTGGTCCACTGATTGATATGGTCCATCATGAAGTCTCCATTTGTCCCATATTTCGCTGCCAACATGTAGCTGAGATGAATGATTGTCCTATTCTGTCTTCTGTCTTTTCTTGGTTAGAATTCTGAGTCCAGCAGTTCAAGTGGGGAGATCTCCAAAGATACTTTGAGGTATTCCCAGATTAGTTGCTTGTATGTTCTAGCAAGCACAGGGCCCGGCACAGTCCATCACCCTAATCAGCTGGTGGTTGCAATTGCTGTGTTGGTTCTGTTTTCAGTCCCGAGTTGCACTGGAACCAATGGGTGTTGCAGTCCAGTCTGGTTCGGCCCTTACATCAACCAGTGGGAGCTGCAGCCTAGTTGGGGCGACCCACAATAACCCCCACCACACTGCCCCCTACCCTGGTTTGCCAGTATGTGTAGCAGAAGACCAGTCTGTCCCCCATCCCATTTGGCTCTGGTACTTGTCAATGGGTATTGAAGCTTAGTTTTATCTAACCAACTCAACCATCCAGCCCTCACAGATATTGTTGAGTACCTCTCTATCTAGCCATCCCAGCCCCCGTCCTAGTTTTCATGCCCTCCCACGGGAATAGTGACCCAAGAAGGGGGAACCCACTTTTTCCCTCCCAGGTCTCTCTGTCCCGGTTTATGCACTGTTTAGGTGGTCCTGTGATTTGACTCGACAGAATTAGTCCCCAGTGCCAGCTTCTGCCAGCTGATGCTGTGGCCCTGATCTAGTCCACATGCAGCGCACAGGTGTTGTAGCCTTGCTTAGTCGTGTCTGTCTCTATCCCAGCCAACACTCTCCAGTGGGAGTGGTTGTCCAGCGAGGGGACCAGCCCCTTAACCCCCCGCCAGCTCTGCCCCTCCCTTCCTGGATCTCACGTGTGCTGGATGGGTGCTGCATTCACATCCAGTACAGGCAACCACGCCCTGGCGTTCCATAAAGTGTACTGGTTTTGTCGCAACCAAACCCGGCCCATTCCACACTCTGTTCTGGTGATCGGATTTGCCAGAGGATGACATGAACTGATTCAGCCTGGTCTGCTCCTGACCCATGCCGAATGCATGCCAGTGGGAAACTTTCCATGGCCTATTCTGGGCTGTTTCCAATCATGCTTCTCGCGCTTACCTGCAGGGACTGTGTCCTGCCAGAGGAGTTGCCCAGGCTCCTCCATTAGAACCCCTCCCAATGCCAGATTTTGCGCTTGCCAGGGGGTTCTTGAGCCAACCCTACTCAGTTCACCTCCTGTCCTAGCAGGAACAGTGGCTTTTCCTGGCTGGCTTTCACCCCATTCTGACTCTTGTTGTTGGATGTTTCAGCCCAGCCATGGCTCGTCCATACCCACATACAGCTCACACATGGCTCAGAAGGGGATTGAGACCCAGCCTAGTCAGTCCCACATCTACCCTGTTTCTCCATAACACCAGATGGTGCTGGGATCTGAACCGGCCTGGTGCATCCAATCCCAGCCCACACTAGTGCCTCGGGTGACTGCAACTGTTTCCTAGATAGAACGCAGCCCCCATTCCAGCACATACACCCCTTGGTGGGAACCTCATCCCAGCTGTGGCATCCCAGATTGGGACCGTTCCTAGCCGTAAATCACGCACCTGCACGTGGTTGCTCCGAGGACCATTAGGTGCCAGCCTGTTACACAAGCCGGAGCTTATCTTTTACTTGATAGGTGTTCAAAGCTCAGCATTATTAAGGGATTGGAAGTTCTTCAAAGGAAGAGTTACTGGCATTGGGAATCTTTAGGATTGGCTCAGATCCCAGAAACAGTGGGGTCACTCTAGAGCTATCTCAGCAGCGATTCAGATGTCCAATACCCCAGAGCTCCCCGGCCGGGCGGCCAGCAGGCACAGCCTGGTGCCAAATGGCGCCCAGGCCGCCCTGGCCCAGCCCGCCATGAGCCATGGGCACATGGCGGACTGGGTTCGGGATCCGAGCTAGACGTCCTCTCCCGTAGCCCTCGGCTCGCCTCTGGCAGCCGGAGGTTAAATCCCGCAGGCCCAAGGTTGCGCCCCTCCCCAATCCCGTTCACCCACCACCCAATGAGGGTGGTGGGTGGGTCCTGGACATGCCCAGTCACGGAGGCCTCCCCCCTCGGCGTACTCACCCCAGAAGGAAGCAGGCCTCGCACCCAGGCATGTCCGGGCCCAGCCCGCCATGAGCCATGGGCACATGGCGGACTGGGTTCGGGATCCGAGCTAGACATCCTCTCCCGCAGCCCTCGGCTCGCCTCTTCTAACAGAACTTTGTACTCAGAACCACTTAGGCCAGAACCACAAAAGGAAGAGGGAGATAATGAAGAGGACTCATGTCTCCCATCATGTCTCCCATGTCAGCCCTCAAGGGTTCTCTGCATTCCCAGCCGAGAGCCTGCTCCCTGCAGCAGTCTCAGTCTCCTGAGAACATGGGAGATTGTGTTCTCCAGCATTGTAATCTGGGTTTGAGAGGGCAGAGCTCCACATAATAAATCCCCACCCACAGCAGGGCATTTCTACCAGAACATATACATGACCTGCTCAATAACTGTTTCTTTCTTCATAAGGACAAGTAAAAACTGGGAAGCATCCTGAGAACCCTGGATCCTGTGCCTATGGCTGTGGAGGCTGCCCAGAAAAGAGATCAGCCCTGTACTGAAGACACTGCAGTGGGTGGAGTCCGCTCATGTGAACACAGAAACAGCAACCGGAGGCCGCAGGCTCACTCCCGGAGGAGAGGCACACATCCCAGCTGAGCGGTGGAATGCCCTGTGAGCAGCTGCCTTCCAAATCTAAACCCAGTGTTTGTGAGCCATCAAGTTAATTCAGACGGAGTCCAAGGCTGTGTAGATAATAATATCACCATCACGGGCCCTTTGGAGTTGGAGGCTGGAATGACAAACAGCCAGGAATTTCATATACTGACAGCCTAACCAATGGTGTGGCCTGAGAGCATGCCCTGGCAACAAGAGGGTAGAGAACCAGAGGTTGTAACAGGCTCACTCATTCTATGGAGTGGAGAAAAACAAAGCAGCAGGTAGACTATCTTTATTTGGAGAGGCTGGAGAAAGCTTAATGGGAGAGAGAAGACTGTGCCTTGAATGAAATGCAGGATACAGTGACAACACATGTGCCCTGATTCAGGAACAGGTACTCTAGAGGTGCCAAAGGACAGTCCTGCAGCCAGTCAGGATCCAGGGACAGTCCTGGGGGAGAGGGTGTGACTAAGAGGACCCTGAACCCTGTGAGCCCAGAATCTTGAAGCTATTGAAACACCTCTGCTGGGTGTTGGAAAGCCCCAGTGGTTGCTGCTTTCTGGGTGGGACACAGGTTCCTTAATGTTCTGATGTGCACGCAGGGCCCTCAGGCCTCAAGATACAGGGACACATGGCTCTGGCCTCTCTCCCATGCCCTCAGGACATCCAGTGTCCCCTTCAGGAGGTCTGTGGGGGACAATTCCCAGGGCTCCCTTCTTTTGGGTGCTCCTGGGTCTGAACTCCCGCCTGGCTGAATCCTCAGTCTCTACCTCCTCCAAGCCAGCTCCTTCTCCTGGGCCCACCCACTTGGAGGGACCCAGCCCTTTCCTAGATTTCTCCTGCCCATCTCAACAGTGATTGAAGGCCTGCAGGCCTCCCACAAGATGCAGTTTTCTTCTTGTAATTCTGCCATCAGCTGACAAAATATCATTCTCATCCCACTCGGCTGCAATATCAGTTTGGATATCCCCACCTGCTCGGTAGGGCCTTTGTGTTAGTGTCTTGATTCTCAAAGTCTTATGTTCATGGTGAAAGGAATCAGGGTGAAGATTTGTTGTGGTAGTGGAGGTTAAGAGGTAAGCCTGGGGCTCGGCGGCGTGGCCTACTGGCTAAAGTCCTCACCTTAAACGCACCAGGATCCCATAAGGGTGCCGGTTCTAGTCCCAGCAGGTCCACTTCCCATCCAGCTCCCTGCTTTTGGCCTGGGAAAGCAGTCGAGGACGGCCCAATGCCTTGGGACCCTGCACCAACATGGAAGGCCTGGAAGAGGTTCCTGGTTCCAGGCTCCGGGTCGGCGCAGCGCCGGCCGTGTCGGCTCACTTGAGGAGTGAAACATTGGACAGAAGATCTTCCTCTCTCTCCTCCTCTTTCTATATTTGACTTTGTAATAAAATAAATAAATCTTTAAAAAAGAAAAAGAGGTAAGCCTGGTGGAAGGTGTTTCAATTGTTGGTGTGTCCTTAGAAGTTACTTCTCAGGCCTGGCGGCATGGCCTAGTGGCTAAAGTCTTTGCCTTGAATGCCCCGGGATCCCATATGGGTGCCAGTTCTAATCCCGGCAGCTCCACTTCCCATCCAGCTCCCTGCTTGTGGCCTGAGAAAGCAGTCACGACAGCCCAAAGCTTTGGGACCCTGCACCCACGTGGGAGACCCGGAAGAGGTTCCTGGTTTCCGGCTTCAGATTGGCACAGCACCAGCCATTGAGGTCACTTGGGGAGTGAATCATCGGACAGAAGATCTTCCTCTCTGTCTCTCCGTCTCTCCGCCTCTCTCTGTATATCTGACTTTTTAATAAAATAAATAAATCTTTACAAAAAATAAAGAAGTTATTTCTCTCTATTGGCCTGTTATGGTCCCAGCCTCACACTGTGCTGCCTTGCTCACGTGTGGTCCTCCCTCCCTCCTCATGCACTGTGCTAGTCTGGTCCTAGCCTCAGCAGTTGGCCAAATCAATAGGGCATTTTTGGTCTTGCACTGTGAATCTCTACAACTGTGAGCTGAAATAAACCCAATTCTTCCTTCAGTGTCTCCTCTGGGATGTTTATCCTAGTGACACATAGCTGCCTAACAGGCTCCGGGATTCGAGATGTAAGTTGGGGTGATGTTTCTAAGGCTCTCAGGGGTGTTCTTGAGTGCCTGTTAGGTCATTCTCAGCTGCAGGGACTGGTTGTGACCAACTTAAGGCTGGGCTGTTTCCTGTCTGACAGCAAGCCTCTGCACTTGTCACACTCAGCTTTCACTCTGCAATTAACTGCAGCAAGTTCATCAGCATGAGACAACAGTGCCTACTTCTCATGATGCTGGGGAGCCAGCTGAACAGGCCTTCTGGTTTGTCTCGGCTTGGCTGGGTCTGAGTAGGTTAGGGCAGCCACAGTCACATTCAGGGTCAGCTGGGTGATGGGGCTGAGCTGGCTGAGGTATGGTTTGCATCTGGCAGGCTAACCTGGGTTCATCCACTTGCTGGTGGTTGCAGGGTTCCCAAGAACAGACAGAGAGGGTATGTGTCAAGACCCAAGTGCATCTCAAGTCTGTGACCTGAGTGGGCAGTGGAGGATGGCCAAAGCCTTGGGACTCTGCGCCCACGTGGGAGACCCCGAAGACTCTGACTCCTGGCTTTAGATTGGTTGAGTTCCACCCACTGTGGTTGCTTGGGGAGTAAATCATTAGACAAAGGATGTTCATCTCTGCCTCTCTTCCTCTCTCTGTGTCTGACTTTCCAATAAAAATAAATAAATCTTAAAAAATTTTTCTTCCTTTATTTTAATAGCATTACACACACACACACACACACACACACACACACACACACACACACGGAGGGATGGAGAGAGACAAGGAAGGAAAAAGAGACAAAGAGAAAGAGAAAGAGAGACCTTCCAAACGTCCATCCACTGGCTCATTCCCCAAATGACCACAGGGGCCAAGAACTCCATCAGAGTCTCCCACATGCATGGCAGGGATCCAGCCACTTAGGCCATTTTCTACACCTTTCCCACACATATTAGCAGTATTGGAAGTGGAACTGCTGGGACTCAAATCAGTGCGCATATGTGATGCCAGCATTGCTAAGTTGGTGACAAAGAAAGCAATCCCTGTGGTTCTTCTTGTTGCCATCGCCCAGTCTCCTCATCAAGGCTCTCTCCTTCATAGAATGTTTCCCACCTTTGTTTGAGCACATGGTGTGGGTTTCCTTCTCTGAATTTCTCTTAATCCTCAGCATAATTGTCCTTGTCTTTATTTCTCTTTTTCTTTCTCTCTCTCCTTCCTTCTTTATTTTAAAATGATTTATTTCTACTTGCAAGGCAAATTTACACAGACAAGTCAGAGAGAGATCTTTCATCTGCTGTTTCACTTCCCCGATGGCTGCAATGCCACAGCTGAGCCAATCTGAAGTTAAGAGCCAGAAGGTTCTTTTGGGTCTCCCCTGTGAATACAGGGGCCCAATGACTTGAGACATCCTCCGCTGTTTTCCCAGGCCAAAAGCAGGGAGCTGGATGGGAAGGGCAGCAACCAGGACTAGCACTTAGAACCACTACCCTTATGGGATGCTAGAACTGCAGGCAGGGGATTAACCTCTTGAGCCATCGATCCCTATCAATCTAGCTTTCAAATAAAATAAACAAATGTTTTTTTTTAAAAAAACAGTATGATGATAAAAGGAAATGAGTTAACAAAAATCAGATACTACTCAAGAAGGGCTGAAACTCAAGAAAAGGAAAAGAAATTAAAGTCAACATTACTTTGGCTTATTATTAACAACTGAATCACAACAAGAAGAATTTACATGCTGCCCTGCTTGAGGCAGGCCTCCAGGATGCCCTGCTTGGAGGCTTTTCAAACATATCCAGGTACACATAGCTGAGCACACTGGTTCCCTGGGGGAGAGAGACACTAGCAGGCTTTCGGGACCACCCCATCCTTGAAGTTAAGTTTTGTTTTGTTTTCTCGACCCACACAGGTGCCTGTAGCCAGGCCACCCGGCTCCCTCTGGAAGGGCCCAGGTGGCCAGGGCACCAAAGGCCCTGGGCTAAGCCCCTTGGGCACACACTCACAGTTTGAGGTGTCTTGATTTACAGGGAAATAACAGGATCACACAGATGATAGTGAGAGATGACCTGTGATTTTTATGCCCAGGTTAAGAATTACAGCTGAGGGACTTCCACAGACAAGTCCATGACATGTGTACTGCACGTAGGGGGCTGACACCAAAGTTGTTTGGAGGGGAGAACAAAAGTGAAAGAAGTGGGTCTGAGAGCAGAATCTGTGAGGGCAATGTGGAACTCACCCTCACCCCTGTGGAACTGCACTCTCTTGCTGGCTGGCCCAGGAACGCGGGTGGGGTTAGGCCTTGCTGGGGAGCTAAGGAGGCACTCCAACTGGGTTGGGGTACCCACTGGTGAATACAAGAGTAGGATTGAGAGCAGCAGGCATGCCTGTACACAGCTACAGACTGAACTGGCATGGGTGTGCATTAGGACTGTGGAGTGACAGACTGGGCTTGACTCCAGCCCCCACTGGTACTTGTGAGAGTGGTACATACCCCACTAAACTATGTGAAAGCCGTGTCTGGGCACAGACTAGGTATCGCTGGGCCACAACGACCAACAACAAGAACCAGAATGGGTGCGGCCAGCTGAATAAGCTCACTGTTCTCTTCAGGACAGGAGGAGGACAAAGTCAACCTCAGCCAACAACCCACTGGTGTGCGCGAGAACTGCCACTGGGAGGAGACTCGAAGGAGGAGCTTGGGAATCTTCTTCATTGGGAGGCAGTCCCTGTAGGTGAGCACCAAAAGCAAGAAGCAAGGCAAGGAGCAGCCCAGACCATGCCAGGTTACAGCACCCACCAGCATACATGTGGGTCAGGTTTGGGTACAGATCAGTCTGGGCCAGCACATAACACCCACTGGAAGATCTGAGATCCAGGGCAGGGGACAGGAGGAGCCAGATCGGGCCACAACACCAGCCAGTTCATATTAAGACAGGGACAGCAATCAGGCTGGCTGGGATAGGCTGCAGCACCCACCAGCAGGAGCTGCAACAGGAGGTAGACTAGATTAGGCCAGGTTGTGCAATAAGATTGTGGGCATTGAGGTGAGGTGAGTCATGCCTACCTGGGCCCAGCGGGGGCTGGGTATGTGAGTCCCAGGGATGTGGATCTGACAGGGCTCAGGCAGCTTAGCTCAGGTCCTAGGGCACACCTGTGCAGTGGGGGCTGGGTTCCTGAGCCCCAGGGATGGAAGAACAGGTGTGGTTTAAGTTGCCTGGCCCAGATCCTGGGGCCCACCTTCTAGGTGGGTGTTGGGTTCGTGAGTCCCAGGAATAGGGGATGAGGTGGGTCTCAGGTCACCAGACCCAGGTCCGGAGGTCCACCTTCTAGGTTGGTGTCACTTTCATGAGCCCCAGGGGTGGGGGATTTGGCAGGACTCAGGTCCCCTGGCCTGGGTCCTGGGGCCTACTTGCAAGGTGGGTGCCAGGTTTATAACTCTCAGGGCTCAGGGTCCTGCTCAGCTTGGACCTACTGTACCGGGTCCTGGGGCACGCCTACTAGGTAGATGTCATGGTTATGAGCTCCAGCGGTGGGGGATCTGATGGGGCTTGTGTCACCTGGCCTGGGTCTTGGTGCCCGCCCAGTGGGTGGGTGCTGGGTTTGTGAGCCCCAGAGCAGGGGATCCAGCAATGCTTGGGATGCCTGGCCCAGGTACTTAGACTTGCCTGTGAGAACGTGTCCTACTTAAGGAAAAAGGTAACAGTGGATACTACTTTTACAACTCCTGTTGTAAAAGGAGAATATGGTAGCTCATTTGGTGCTGTAGCAGAAGGAAAATATAAGTAACTGGACAACCACGCCAAACAAACGATGACAGCAAAAACTCCTGGTGAAAAGAGCCAATTTGTCAGGATCGCACCCAATTCCCCCCTCATGCATTGGTATAGTAGTTTTACTATTGTCTAATGCCGCTTTGAGTCTGTTGTCTATGAATTACCAGATTTGATCTTGATAGGCTATATTGTACTTTTTCCTCACTCTTTTTATGGTTTTGAAAGACTTCCCTGCACTCCCTCCCCATTACGGATTAACATAGCGTATTGAGGGGGTATTAGGTTTTACAGTTTTTCGATGCAGATCATAAGTAGTCTGACATTAATTGTTGGTTTATAGATTATATCGCATTATCTTATTGCTGTTGATGTTATATTGGGACTCTTAATTGACTGGGATGATATTTTACCAGCTCTAACTTCAGACCAGAAATAGTCTCCCCAAGAAACTGTTCAACCCATCTGGACAATAAGTAGCTGGACTCTATGCTTGGTATATGTTTGCAAAGAATCTTGATTGAATTTGAACTGTAATACTGCAACAAGGTGGAGGAATCCACCAGGGAGGAAGGGCGTGGGGAGGGATGGGGGGATTCCCAGAGCCTATGAAACTGTCACATAATGCAAAATAATTAATTAAAAAAAAAAGAAAAGAGCCAATTTGACATTGGAAAGGTGACATCATCCTTGGATTGGTAAAAACGGCAGCATTTCAGAACTAACCAAACCACTTGGACAGAACCCTCAAAATTCACACATTGAGACCCTGGGTTGATACAAGGCGGTGGTTCCTCATCCCTGGGTACTGGGACCTGTGGAAAGTCATGACTGCTTTCCCCTTTTGTCTCTCCCCTTCCCCCAAGAACAACAAGAAGAAATAACAAATTTAGGGCCCAGTGCAGTAGCATAGCAGCTAATGTCCTTGCCTGGCACACGCCAGGATCCCATATGGGTGCCAGTTCTGATCCCATCAGCCTTGCTTCCCATCCAGCTTCCTGCCTGTGGCCTGGGAAAGCAGTCGAGGAGGGCCCAAAGCCTTGGGCCCCTGCACCCGCTTGGGAGACCCGAAAGAAGAGGTTCCAGGCTCCAGGCTCCAGGCTCCAGACTCCTGGCTTTGGATTGGTGCTGTTCCAGCCGTTGTGGCCACTTGGGAGTGATCAACAGACAGAAGATGTTTCTCTCTCTCTCTCTCTCTCTCTCTCTCTCCGTATATCTGACTTTCTGATAAAAATAAATTTTTTTTTCAAAAAAAGAAACAGTAAATTTCGAAGCAATAAGTTAACCCAATTTTCCTTAAACCTCAATTCATCCCATCCTGAACAACCATGTAATCATCATGAAAAAATAAAATCAAAAAAACAATTAATAGCAATATACGCTGAAAAGATTGTGAGAGGATACATTGCTGCCAGCACCTATTCTGGTTTATTTTATTTAGAGAGCATCCTATTGGCTCATGCTGCTGCATGATGGCTTAAGCTGACTCCTGTAGCATCAGCATCCCACATGGACACCTGCTGAGTACCAACTGCTCCACTTTCAATTTAACTCCCTGCTAATGTGCCTGGGGAAGCAGCAGAAGATGGCCCAAATGCTCAGGCCCCAATAGGCAAGTGGGAGATACAAATGTCTCCTAGTTTGGCCTGGCCCAGCGCTGTCCACTGTGTCATCTGGGGAGTGAAGCAGCAGATAAAATATTCTTGTCTCCAGCTCTCCCTCTCTCTGTCACTCTGCCTTTCAACTAAATCAAATAAACATCTAAAAAAAAAAAAGAGAGAGAGAGAACAATTGAACATTACAAAGCTCCTACAGAGGCAGCCACTTGGTCTGTCACTTAAGATGCCTAACCCCATATGTGAGGATAATAAGATTGAGATAGGCTTGCAGGAGGTCTAGGCCCAAGTACCCTTAGCCTAAGTAACGGCATGATGACTGAGTGGTGACCTGCTTCCTTCTGAGCTCTGGAAGCCTGGCCAGCTGACTGGGGCGCGGAATGCAGAATGCCTGTACCATGAGATAAACACCACCAGTCATAATTCCATCCCTGGATCTCTGACCAGGGTCCAGGAGGAGATGTGTGAAAAACAGCTGGTGGACTACCGCCTTTGTTTGGAAGGTGCACCAAAAGGGGAGCCTAAGACAAAGTCAGCAGCAGTCACAGAAGCTACGGGCTCCTGAGTCATCTGCCCGCTGTTGCAGTGTTGTTTTTACCTACCACATGGTGCCGTTTTTACCCGCCACACAAGGCTGCTTTTACCTGCTGTCAACGGTGTTGTTTTTACCCACTACACAAGGTTGCTTTTACCTGCTGGATGGTGTTGTTTTTACCTGCTGACATGGTGCTGTTCCTGGTACCCCAAAGTAAGAGAGACTTGGCACCAGTGAGGAGATTGGTGGCGGCCTCAGATTGGTAACTAATGCGGACCCCTTATCTCTTCTGCCTTTGTTCTTCCTCCCTTGATGTCTGTTGTCTTTGCATATTCTGCTTACTCTTTGTAATACATGCCTATCTATCCATTACACCAGGCTTGCAGAGTGCTTCTTGCGATCGAGCCTAAAAGTGAAACCAAGTCTGTGCACAGCAAACAGCAAAAAAGTTCCTTGCTGTTACACCATATCAGTGTCAGACTTTGATTCCCAGGTCCCACTTCCAGCCGCCTGCCAACGCAGACCTGGGGAGGCAGTGGCAACAGCTCAAGTGACCCGGTCCCTGGCACCCAAATTGGGAGACTGGACTGAGTTCCTGGCTCCTGGCCTTGCACTCCCTCTTGAATAAAAACGAACAGGAACTAAAGAAACACCACGAGGTGGGCATTTTGCACTGCAGGTCTGCTTGCTGCTTAGATGCCACAGGCCTGATATGAGCCTTGGTGACTCTGCTTCTGATTCAACTGCCTGCTAATGTGCATCCTGGGAAGCAGCTGGCTCAAGTACTCAAATCCCTGCTACCCATGACAGAAGCTCAGATTGAGTTCTGGCCTCTGGATTCTAGATTTGGAAAGTGAAATACATGAAAGATCTCTTTTTCACTTGCTCACACCTTCGCTCATTCCTTCCTTTCCTCCTTTCCTTCCTTCCTTCCTCCTTTTATTGGAAAGGCATATCCAGAGAGAGAAGGAGAGACAGAGAAAGAACTTCCGTTCACTCGTTCACTGCCCATGTGGCTACAATGGCTGCAGATGAGCCAATCTGAAGCCAGGACCCAGAAGCTTCTTCTGCGCCTCCCACATGGGTTCAGATCCCAAGGCTTTGCGCCATCCTCGACTGCTTTCCCAGGACACAGGCACAGAGCTGGATGGGAAATGAAGCAGCCAGACACGAACCAGTGCCCATAGGGATCCCAGAGCATGCAAGGTGAGGATTCAGTCACTGAGCCATAGCACCAGGCCCATCAGTCAATTGTCTTAAATAGGTCCAAACTGTTCAAGGACACCATGAACAAAGAACTAATAGAAACCAGGAGAATCATCTCTCTTTAAACAATGACTTGGAAATTACAAAAGGAATCAAACAGACATTTTGGAGTTTAAAAGTATAAAACTGAAATCGAAAACTCAGTGACCTCAATGCCAGGTCTGTGGACTTGAATGTAGGGGCAGAATGAAAAACAAATAAAGAAAATGAACATAGACTCAGAGATCAGCGGAGCACCAGCAAGTATATTCACAAGCCCACAACAGGAGCCCCAGAAGGAAACAAGATAGGTAAAAGGATGAAAATATTAACTTACCCTTCCAAGAAGCTCAGTCAGCTCCAATTGAAATGAGTTCCAAGAGACTCATAATTAGATGCACTGTAATCACACTGCTAGAAGATAGAATGAAGTTTCTCCTTTGAAAAACAAATACTGGGTTTTAAAAAAATTTTTTAAATGTTTATTTATTTTTAAAGATTTGTTTGTTTGTTTGTTTGTTTGAAAGGCACAGTTGTAGAGAGGTAGTTACAGAGTCACAGAGAGATATTATCCATCCACTGGTTCATTCTCCACTGGCCAGGGCTGCACCAGGCCAAAGCCTGCAGCCAGGAGTTTCATCCAGGGCTACTACATGAGTGCATGGCCCCAAGGACATGGTCATCTTCCACTGCCTTTCCCAGGCACATTAGCCGGGAGTTGGATCAGAAGTGGAATAGCTGGGACATGAACCAGTGTCCACATGACACACCAGTGTGGCATGTGCCAGCTCTACCCGCTATGCTACAATGCCACAATATCAGTCCCTATTTGTTTATTCTTAAGATTCACTTTATTTATTAGAAAGCAACAGACAGGGGGAAAAAACAGAAAACTGTACAACTACAAATGGACATAATACCCACGGTTACACCAGGCCAAAACTAGGTGTCTTAGAACTTCAATTAGTCTCCCACACTGGTGGAAGGACCCAAGCACTTGGTTCATCCTTTGCTGCTTTTCCAGCTACATGAGCAGAGAACTGAACTGGAACTGGAATGATGGGAACTCAGACCTGCATTCTCATATGGGATACTGGTAACTACAAGTGATGGCTGAACTCACTGTACCACAACACTGTCCCACAACACTGTCCCCACAGCAAAAACTGTTATATAGTGCTGTTCTACCTTTATTTACTCACTTATTGATTATTTTCAAGACAGACATGGATCACCCAATCCTTGCTTCATTCCACAACTGCCCGCAACAGCCAAATAGCCAGGGCTAAGCCAGGTTGAGATCAGGAGTCTGGCACTCCATCTCAGTCTCCCACACAGATGGCAGGGGCCCAAGCACTTGAGCTGCCTTTTTTGGCCTCACAGGCACATTAGCAAGAAGTTGAATTAGAAACAGAGGCAGATCTTGATCCCAGGCACTCTGCTACACGATGTAGGCACCCCAAGCAGCAGCTTAACTGGCTGGGCCACAATGCTTGCCCCAGAGACTTCAAAGCAGGAAGACAGAAGCGACTCTTCACATGAGGGAGCTGCAGAATTAGCAACCAAATTCTCATCCGAAGCCAGAGGGCACAGAAGGCAGTGGAATGAAATATCCAAACCCTTCAGAGAAAAAGTCTGTCTACCAACACCACCATATCCAACAAATACAGTCTCCAAAAAAGGTGCACAGACAAAACAGAAAAGGTGCTGCTCACAAATTTGTCTTACTAGAAATACTAAGGCAAGTCCTTCAAGACTGAAATGAAAATGTGGTAAGGAGTAATTTAAATCCACATGAAAAAATACAGTATCAAGAAAGATAACTAAATAGATAAATTTAAACATGACTGTAGCTACACTCAAGCACCTCTTCCTAGGTAGCTCCCTGTGCCTGGGAAAGCAGCAGAAAATGGCCTAACGACCTGGACTCCTGCCACCCATGTGGGAGACCTGAATGGAACTGCAGCCTCCTGGTTTTCATGCGACAGCCCCAGCCATGACAGCATCTGGCCTCTACCTAAAAATAAACACATACAACCCTACCAGCAAGCTGTACAAGAATGCTTTGCACGCTCAAGGCATCTAATTCTAGCAAGACTCAGTGAGGTCAGCTGCAGTGCTGGAATGGCAGCGGGGGCCAAGCTCAGCAGATCCCGAGGGACCCCATCCTCCAACCCACACCTTCCCTGAAGGCAAAACAAAAGGTGGACTGTCCTCCTGATAGTGGACTTTGACCTTGTGTTTCCAGAACATCCTCTTGCAGCTTTAACCCTTTGCCTAGGCTAAGGCACCTGTCCACCTGTTTAAACACAGAGCCTGGCACGGACAACATGCCACATAAGATACTATTATGCTTCCATACCACATTCTCAAGACCCAACTGGAAGCAAAGCAACCAAGTGGCTTCATTTACAGGTAAGTGGACTGAGTCCCAGAAGTTCACTGGCAAGCCAAGTGTTAGAAATGAGAAAACCTGGGACTGGTGCCACAGTGCAGTAGGTTAGCCCTCTGCCTAAGGTAACAGAATCTCAATATGGTAGCAGCTGGAGCTCCAGCTGCTCCACTTCCAATCCACTTCCCTGATAATGTGCTTGGGAAAGAAGCAGAGGATGGCCCAAGTTCCTGCGCCCACGTGGGAGACCTGAAAGAAATTCCGGGCCTTGACCTAGCCAATTTCTGCTCACTGTGGCCATTCTGAGAGTAAACCAGCAGATAGGACTGTGTCTCATCCTCTCTCTGCAACTCTACTTTTCAAATTAAACAAATTTAATTGGATCTTTAAAAAAATAATGAGAAAACCAGCCACACAAAGGATTACAGTCTTGAACCCTGACCTACAACCTGATTCCGATCAGATGAAGACTTCTGACTGAGGCATCTGGAAGAGAACTTAACCCAGACTGTCCAATGCTGCTCTGCTCTACAAACTCCAATGTGGCATGGCCCTGAGTCACGAACTGTGCTGAGTGTGGGAAAACCATGGTTGAGGCAGTTAGGGTCTCTGCCCTAGAGCTGGTTTACAACACTAGCAGTGCATTAAATAGGGCAGTGCTACCATGGGACACAGCCAGGGATCCCTGAAAATCCAGCAGATGTCAGAGCCTAGACCTCAGTGCCGGCAGGTGCATTCAGGCCAGTTGCTTTTAAAGCTCATGGGTCAGGGCTGCCCATTTAGTCGCTAACCAGGTGTGCCTGTTGACAGAGTATGTTTCAGTCAGAGCTGGATCTACCAGCGGGTGTGCTGCACTCCAATTTTTCTGGGAAAGGAGACACATCCACCAGCTTTTTCTCCTTCCTCACACAGGTACCTGTTGGTTCCATGCTTTGCCAAGCTCCCTCACATGCCATGAAAACACATTTTTAAAGTGCAAGAAAGCAGCAGCAGCAGTACCAGCTGACAATGGTCATCTTCTCTGCCCAAATCTCCAACCCCGAAACTTAACAATCACTGGACCACAGCGGCAGCTGGCTGCCCAACTTCATCAGTTGCTAAGCCCCTGCCACTTTTTGTGGCATGACTTTCCATGTCACAGAAAAAGGCAAGACGCTCACCAAGTGAATGATGGCACAAACATGCCATCAGAGGTGGAACAAGGCACAACTTCAGAGCTGTTAACATGTGAACAGGCAACAATTCCTAGAATCAGTGGCAGATGAGGACTGTGGTCCGTCTGACGTGCAGCCTGTGCTGTGTGCCAGGTGCTGTGCCAGCCCGTCAAACACAAACGCAGACTTAACACTGAAATCCTCCTTTTCCTTTCTGCCTCTCTCCCTGACGACCTCCACACTCCAACCACTCAATAAGCACTGCCATGATCTTGGAGCCTGGGCCCCCAGCTCCTCCCCAATGTGGCTCCATCTACCTAAGACATCCCCCCCTCCTCAAATCCCAGCAACCCAAGCCCACAACCTCCACCACTCAGCTTCCATCCCCCACTCAACAGCACAGTAACACAATGTCACCTCACTTTCCTGTCCTCGGTCCTCCCCCACCCCCAATCCTGGCTGTAAGCAATATAAAATCTTTGTCTTCAGGTAGAGCTTTGAGGCCAAATAATGATCCCAAATGCTTTTAGAGACCCAATGTCAAAAGTGCCAAGATGAACTCAGAATACTGCCTGAGCCATAATGATGCAGCTCTCGCTCTGTCAAGATGCCTTATTCCTAATACTACATTTAAGACCTATTCTTTTTTTTTAAAAGATGTATTTTTATTACAAAGTCAGACATACAGAGAGGAAGAGAGACAGAGAAGAAGATCTTCCTTCCGATGATTTACTCCCCAAGTGAGCATCAAGGTCAGTGCTGTGCTGATCCGAAGCCAGAAACCAGGAACCTCTTCCCGGTCCCCCACAAGGGTGCAGGGTCCCAAGGGTCTGGGCCGTCCTTGACTGCTTTCCTAGGCCACAAGCAGGGAGCTGGATGGGAAGGGAAGTGGGGCTGCCGGGGTTAGAACCGGCGCCCATCTGGGATCCCTGACATGTTCAAGGCGAGGACTTAAGCTGCTAGGCCACGCCACCATGCCCAAGACCTATTCTTTTAAACAAGCATTGACCAGCCTTGGAATGCTAGCGAGGGTGCTGGCTCTGGCCAACAAGCCTCCGCTGGCAATCTGAAGGATGAAAGCAGATGAGGTTTTAGCCAGAATAAAGTAAAACAGCCTCCAGTGTTATAAACTGGATCCATCACACAGGTCAAGGGGCTGGGGACAGAATACCTTTCTGAAGAAAGAAAAACAGTCACTGTGGTATTCCATGAGGGCATATTAAAGAAAAACAAAATGCCAACTCGACCAAAATACAAACCATTTCTCCAAGGGCTCCGAAGAAGCCCCACCCAGATAAGGCCAGCCTCCCCAGTGCCAGCACAGGGCCTGGCTGACACTACAACACACACACACTACCCACTCCCCCCAAAAAACACACACCGCACACTACCACACACACACACACAAATTTCCTTCCCACTGCAACACATACACTGTAACAAGGAACGCACACAACAACACACACACTCTGCACCAAGGAGTTTATCAAAGCCTGAGAGAGCGGCCAGGTCACCAGCCTTGTGACAGACGGTTACTAGCCACCCACCCGGCACCACGTGACCCCGGCCTTCCCCAGCCTCAGTTTCCTCACCTGTAACACGCAGTTGGGGGCCCTACCCCCTGAGCTACGGTCAAGGCCAGCACCCAGGACTCCAACCCAGAAGGCTTCTGCGGGGAGGGGCCTGAGAGAGCGGATGGAAGCGCGAGCCCCTCAGGGGATGAGGCCAGCTAGTGGGCCAGGGCGGCAGGGCAGCCCTCAGGGGCTCTGCGGGCACCAGGGCAGCGGGCGGCTCCTGCCTCAGGCCTCCACACCGCCATGAGCCCCAACAGGGTCAGCAAACAGCTGAGAACTTTCCACCTCACGGGTCAAGACCTGTGCACCACACCACACAGCCTTTGCATTGAGGGCTCTCTGTGTGGACCCACGTTGCACCACCCCCTGCCGTCATGACGCACCCGCGGACGTGCGTGCGTGGGGCGTGCCCGACGGGCGGACATGCGCATTCTGGAGCCGGGCTACCTGAGTCCTGGGCTTCCACAACCTACTTAGGGTTCCTGCACCTGTGCTCGCTGTGGCCCCCAGGGTGCAGGTCCATGTCGCAGAGGAGGACATTGAGGCATGTTCCCTCAGTGTGGGGTGTCGGCCCACACTCTCCAAGTGCGGCCAGAGCCCCTGGCCCTTAGCCGGGCCTTGAGCTAGGCCGTGGACGCCTTCTCCTCAGCGGGCTGCTCTCCTGAGCAACTGGTGGATGATCCTCCCACTGGTTCTCCAGCCCTGGGGCGATGGCCGCAGCTGGCCTGTGTCCCCCAGGGAACATGGGGGGGAAAGCGGCCTGGGGCCCTTTCCGGGTGCTGAGTGGAAGGAAGGCTGCTGCCCGCCCCAGTAAGCCGACGCGGTTTCCACATGAAGATGAGCACTTGTATCTTTACTATCTTTAGAAGAATCCCTGAAGGAGATTGGCCCCCTTACTTGTGGCTTCAGGTTGTGAAAAGGGGCCACTGATAAGGAAACAGGTTTCTTTCCCAACTCCTTATGAGGGTTGGGGAACACCCGCCATTTTAAATGTTTCAAGCATATGTTGGTGAGTCCATTTTAATAAGCAGGTTGTGATTTTTTAAAAAGACTTATTTTTATTGGAAACTCAGATATACACAGAGAGGAGGAGAAACAGAGAGGAAGATCTCTGTCCTATGGTTCACTCCCCAAGTGACTGCAATGGCTGGAGCTGAGCCAACCCGAAGCCAGGAGCCAGGAGCTCTTCCAGGCCTCCCACACGGTTGCAGAGTCAAAGATTTGGGCCATCCTTGACTGCTTTCCCAGACCACAAGCAGAGAGCTGGATGGGAGCAGGGCTGCTGGGATTAGAACCGGTACACCAACCAGGTCTGTTCCCAGCCGCAGATCTTGCACGTGCCAGCATAACCCACTGCGTGTTAGATAGCCTTTCCCATTGGATGCTGCAGCTTGGCCTGGCCCAGCAGCATCCAAGCCTAGCCCTACCCAGTTTGCCCTCATCCCTGATACCCATCCCCCTCTTCTTAACCTCATCTCTTGCACAGGCAACCTAGGCCACCACTGGGCCCCAGCATGGCAATCATTTTGATATGGTCTAGGCAGGCAGCTGGTGTAGGATCACAAGTCTGGAAGCTACCCTTCTCCCACATGTGTAGAATCTTCCACCCACCCATACGTCAGCTTGTCAGTGCCTGAGACTTGGCGGGAGGGGAGAGGACAGGGCTGCACTGTGATTCACCATGGCCCTCTCAAGCCAGCTAAAAGCCGGTGCCAGGGAGAGGTTCCTGCCCCTCAGCCCTCTTGCCATCCGCACCCCCTCAGCTCTCTTTTGTTTCCTGCAGGCAGACTCAGAAAAAGGTCACAATTTCTTTCCCTTAGGACACAACATCTCCCCCACACCCCCTTTCCTTTGTGCTTTGCCACTTGTTTTTTGTCACAATAATGCTTGTGATTAAAATGCTTTTAAATCAAAGGCAAGAACCTGAGGAAACCTAAACAACATTTTTGTTGCTCAAGTTCACAACCCCGTGAGCTGCTCTGGTGTTCAGGGCCTGGGGACCTGGCACACTTCTGTACTTCTATAAGTTTCTGTTTTTGCAAGGCCCAGGGGCAGCCTGACAGGGTCCAGCAGGAGGTCAGGGACAGGCAACTGTGTGTCCCACTGAGCCCTCTGGAAGGGAGATGCTTCCCTAATGACCGCTCCGGCCACATCTGCTCTCTTCTCCAGACACCACTGGTCCAGGTCCCACAGACCCTCCTGGCAGCTCCATCCTTCTCTTAATGATGTGGTTTAGGCAGGTAGCTAGTTCAGGGTCACGAGTCTGGAAGCCACACTCCTCCCCCCACCCTCTATTGTGTAATCTTTTTTACCCCCCAAGGAGTCGGTTTGTCAGTTTGTCAGTTAGTGCCTACCCATCATTCCTTGGGACCTAGGGAGGGGCAGGGTTGCACTTTGATTGGCCACTCCCTTCTGAAGCCCTATAGAAGCCCATGCAAGGAGGGGCTCCTCCTTTTGGCCCGTTGGCCGTTTTGGGGGCTGTCTGTCTGGTTGGGCTCTTCACTCTCTTTAGCTCCCCTCCTTCCCCCACTGGTTTCCTGCAGGCAGCCTCAGAAAAAAGCTAGCAATGTCTTTCTCTTAGGACACAAAGTATCAATCTCCATCCCTTACTCCCTTTTCTTTTTCTCCATCTTAGTTTCTATTTCTTACCACTTGTTTATGCCATGCTAGTGCCTATGCTTAAAATGCTTTTGAAGTAAAAGGCAAGAACCTGAGAAAGCCTAGAGCACAGCCTTGCCTCAAGGGGCTGTCCTCCACGGAGACACAAGCCAGCCAGAGACAGTGGCCAGGTGCCGTTGCACTTGGCCACGACTTACCTGAGGCTGAACAGATGGAGGTCAAGGTGAACAGGCCAGCTGCAGCATCTGGGCAGACACCAGCTAGTTGAAGAATCAGGGTCCTAGAAGCCAAGACCCTCCTGAGAAAGACATGGGTGCCTCAGCCCACACACACATGCACCCATGCAGGGCAGGCGAGAAGAAGTCACTCACTGCCAAGGTTGCTCACCCTGGGGAGAGGGGAGATTCTCCCTACCTCTTGACTCGCCCCAGAGATGGTTATGGTGGCAGGACCTGGGCAGAAGGCCCTGACATCCAAGTGAGTGGCTGCTTGTGTGTGGAGCCTGAACAGGGAGGGACGTCGACACAGGAAAGCCTGGTGTCTGGGGTGCCCTGCCAGCAGGTGTCACCAAGACTCCACCTATTTCCTTGTTGTAAAGACAGGAAACGGGGCTGTTTGAAGTCTACGTCAGAATCACAAAGTGCTGCGTTCAAGGAAAATCACAGGCTGCCAGCTCAGGGCAGGAGGGCACAGGACAGTTCTGAAGAAGGCCCCAAAGTTCCAGCATCTTAATGTTCCACACAGCCTGGCTTCTGACCAAGACCTCACTTCACAGCAAATGAAATGCAGCAATGGGGCCATGGTCAGGGATATCCCCGCTCTTCATGCTCCCATCACGCTAAAGCAGATGGCTTCATACATGGATGGAATGGCCTTTTGAAAACCATGCTGGTCAGGCAGCCACACACTGTCAGAGAGAAAGTAGTTTCCCAGGAGACGTTCAATGAGCTGAATCAGTGCCTGATATATGATGCAGGTTCTCAACTGATTCCAGTCCTGGCTCTAGCAATCTAATAGTAGAACTGGAAGCAGTGGGACAGGCATTTGGTGCAGCAGTTAAATCTCCATTTGGAACACCTGCATTCCATATTAGAGTACCTGGCTTGAGTCCTGGCTCAACTTTCCATCTGTGCACACCCTGGCACAGGCAGCAGTGATGGCTCAAGTATTTGGGTTCCTACCACTCACACTGGAGACTTGGTTTGAGCTCTGGGTTCCTAGCTTTGGCCTGGGCAAGCATTTGAGGCGTGTGGGAATGAGTAAACCAATGGTGTTTAAGCAAGCACACCTTGCAGCCAGAATTCCAACTGCCTCTTCCTGATGTCTGGGTGGGCATATCCCCACATGGTAGCTCACGGTTTGTCTGGTTGATAACTCGTTATGGTCTGAACTACTTCTCAGCAGTTTCTGTTAACCAAAATAGTTGCTAAGTTTTTTTATCTTGAAATTTCTGCCACAACGTTTGTCCACTAAGGAAAATGATATTGTAAGTAATATTTGCTAGGAATCTGAAACAAACCGCAGAAAATAAGTTTGCTCAGATATCTAGGCAGGAACCCTCTTAGTAGTTCTCCAGGTGGGGTTCATGGCTGGAGTTCATGGGGCAGGTGCAGGAGACATAAGATTCCACCTGCCATTGTATCTCTGCTACTAGTGGGCAGCATTGAGCCCCTGGGATATCCCTTTCTGGGGTACAGTTTTTCACGACTAACTCAGGGCATGCACAGCTTCAATTTTGGGCATGGAGGGGAAATAGCCCATCCAAAAGATGAACCAAGTGGAAGGAAGCCATGCTTACTTTCAGGAACTCACAAACATGTCATCTCTTACCCTCAGTGGGTTTCCATTCCCAGGAACCTTGCAGAACTCCTGGCATTTAGGGAAAGCAGGGCCCTTCTTGATGGCCGATTGGAGAACCTAGATACAAAGGGAGACACCTCTCCCCTCATCACACACGCCCTCCAGGACCCCTCTCTCTGGAGACACACTGAGCCCAAGACACAGTGAGCAGGCTATGTGGGAGCTGTTCTTCCTCTGTGATATGTGCCCAATGATGCACCACAAGGCACAGAACTGCAAAAGGCAGTGACACATGCGCACATGCCTGTGAGTTCACTGAATCCTAGTGTCTGCTCTCACAGTTCCATGCTTGAGCCCTGTAGTCCAGGAGGTTAATCAAGCACTGAACAAGGGGTGCACTCTGCGTAGACTCTGCTGGTCAAAATGCTCACTGCTGGAGCCTGGCCTCTGAAGGCCATCACTGTGCCAGCTGTTAATTCTTCAAGTGCAGGATCAGGGAGAAGTTTTGAAGTGGCTGTGTGTCATGACCAGTAGAACTTGCCTTAAGACAAACAACCAGAACATCTCCTCCCATGGGACTCAGCTGAGTATCAGCCCCATTCACATCCCTTCCCACCTGTTGTCACGATCCATTTCTCTTCTCTACAAGCCTGTGGCTGTTCTCCAATCTTTGCAACAGAAGTGACAGGGTCTCCTCTTTCAGTAGCCTGATGGACATGGGCGGCCCAAATCCAATCAGCCCAAGGACCTCACTGTGCAACACAGTCACCCAGACAGCACCTAGGACCCAGGTCATGCCTCGGCATCCAGACCCACAAACACACAGCCTGGTTTTGAAGGGAGTCCAGCCCTTCTCCTAAATCCAGGAAGATCAGGGTGGTGGGAAGAGGTTAAGTAGGTGCTGGGAGCCACTCACAATGGTTGCCGTCTTATACACGAGGTGAAAAGCAGCAGAAGAATCACCATTACTGTTAGGATAGTAACCACAATAAAGGCAGTGACAACAATGTTGTGGCGCATGAAGTTTAACAGCTGTGCACACCACGGACACCTGCGGAACATGACACAGAGTAGATGAGACATGAGAGAGGCAGCCAGCCACACAGACCCTGGCTGCTACCCACCACCCAGCCCGACTCTGCCAGTACAACCTAGGAGTTTGGCTCACAGCAGAGAGGCAAACACCAGCACCTCATGGCCTACCTGCTGCTGCTGGAAATGCTCTTGGAGAAAGAACTGACTTCCTTTAGGGAAGTGAACTCATAAGCCACTGGCAGGCAATAGGGCAGCAGAAAGAAGCTGCTAGAAACCACGTGGGAGAACTGAAGTGAGAGACTAGAGGAGGTGAGAAAGTCCTATTGCAGACTTGCAAGGACAATGGAGATGAGCATTTGGCTGACAGCCTTCTCAGTGATATAAGCCTGGCTCTGCTGCCCCTCCTCCTTTCTCCCAGCCACAGCAAACCCTATGGTATACAGACTCAGCCACATGTGTGCAGGCTGGGGGTGGGGGGATCACACCTGTACCAACAGGAGGTGAAAGGACAGTGATGGTGCCAGGTTCTAGCCAGCAGCAGAAGGACAGCAGCCACCAAGGGGGTGGGCTTGGGATCTTAGCTGGAGCTCAAAGGAAAAAGATGCCAGCTGACATCAGGAATGTCTAGGTCTTGTCCTCCTCATCACCACTTTAAATGAGACTGACAGGAAAAGGGAATCAGAGAAACAGGACGTGGAGGGACAAGGGCAAGAATGATTTTAATTTTAGCCACAAATCATCCACTTTTGAAGGTGAATTAAAGGTGTGCCTTCCATCTCCAGCACGCATGCTCAAGTCTGGGCGCTTACGGCTCTCCCTTGGTCCAGGCTGGAGAGTCTCACCTTGGCTAACTACTGTTTCTGTCATGCTAGTCGCAAGGCCCTGTACATCTCTGAGGAACAGGATCTGCTAGTGCCCATGGCCTCTGAAATGTGATCTACAGAAGACACATCTAACATTAAGCACCACTGGTCTGGGATGAGTTTTTATGGTGAAAGTTATTTCTGTCTAAACTCAAAGTTGGGAGTCTAGCTGGACTTCCTGCTGTAACCCTGAGCCCTCCTGATGCAGAGCTGTGTAGGGTGGCAGCAACTTCCCCTGGGGGCTGTGTTCAATCCTACCTGAGTCACCTCCTCTGCCTCTAAACCTCCCCATAAGTCCATTTAACAGGAATTCCTGCAGGTCCATCCCTGAGCTAAAGCACTCAGGCCTTTGGCGGTCAATGTCACACTCAGGGTCATGGAGCCTGCAAGTGGCAGTGGGGCTCTGAACCCAGCTCAGGCTGATACAACAGTCAGAACGGCCGCTAGGAAAGCGGGACTCCCAGCCCCAAGCAGGGCCTGGGCCTCCCCCACATCCCTAGTGACCCAGACTGCTCCAGGAACCTTTGACAGCTGGAGAGACTGCAGCAAGTCCCTGAATCCAGCAGACTCAGTTCTCTGTGCCCATTGGTTAAACAATGTCCCTCCACTCCACACATGGTGAGGCCAGACTCTCCAACCTCAGCCTTCACTGCCTGGGTTCTTTTTAAGAGTTGTTGCGACCTCAGGAAGAAGTGCTCCCTCCCCGGGCCTTAGGTTTGGGGGTAGAGGAGAGGCAAAAGTGGGCCCAGATGAGAACAATGTTTGGAAACCCCATTCATTAACATGGGACAGCAGTGGGTAGTTGGTAATGTGGTGGGGTCTCACTGCTACAAACCCCTCTCTAGTCGAAATCTCTAGGACTGAATCAAATCTGTTCTGAACCTCACCCAAGTGGGATGAGGATTCTGGCGAGATGCTTACCCAACACCCCATACCCAGCATGCTGCACAGAGTCACTCCCTCCCATCTAAATACAGGGAGGGTGATTCCCCCCCCCCAGGGCACCCAGCTACTGACTCCAGTGTGCACTTGTGTCCCTTCCAGGTTACCTCGCCTGTCCCCAAGGGACCCTGCCAGGGCTGTCTGCGGGAGGCTGGAGGACAGGTGAGGGAAGGACAAAACACCCTGGCTACCAAAATCCTTCCATCCTGGGGAGCCCTGGACCCTCCTCTTAGCAGAGCTTTATGAGGCACCACTCTGCCTTCGCTGTCCTGGCCGAGACAAGACACATTTGAGCTGGTCCCTCCATGAACCCCTACTCCTCCTTGAGCCAACTCAGCCATCAGCCAGGAGCCCAGCACCGCCGGGCACCCTCATTTCCATCTGTATTTATTAACTGATGCAGATGGGAGCTCAGAGAAGATAAGCAGCTTGCCCAAAGACACACAGCAGCTGGGCTGAGCTTGAAGGAGCCATTCTCAGCATATCCAGGTGCCCCCACTTTTTAAAAAACTCTTTGATGATGTTTACAGAATGCATGTCCCCCGTGTAGACCACTAATTAGGGTGGGAAGGGCCAAGGATTAGGAGAAAATGAATGAAATGGTTGTTTCCAATTTTCTTTTTCTTCTTCCCATATCCAGGAGAAAGGGGTAGAGAAGAGGAGAAGCTGCACCCAGCAGCCTAACCGTACTAGTACCCAGGGATGGAGAATGGCCACCGTTGTCATCCCAGAGTCCGCGATGTGGAGTATGCTTCAAGTGTTATGCTTAAGTGGTTTTGATAGTTCTGAAATGCTGTTGATCTCATTGACCCAATGATGGCGAAATCCTTCCACGGTCTTTTGTCTGACACAGTCCACCTCACAGTCTCCATTCGCCCAGATACTCGTTGTCAACGCTTGACGTGGGTAGTTGTCCAATTTGTTCTGTCCTCCATCCTCTGCTGTGGTACTAAATGTCCACTGCAGGCCCCAGTGGACTGCCATATTCCCCATGTGCATCTGGGCATGCCACCCACTGCTTCATCTAAGCCACTGAGGCTTAGATGCATTCCATGGTCAGCTCAATTCTTCCCATGGCTGGGGTTCTGAGTTCAGTGGTTCAGTTGGGGGGGGGATCCCCCAAGAAACCTCATCTGAGGTGACACTAGAACTGACTCGTATGAGCTTGCCAATATGGGTTCTGGCTCAGTCTGTCACCTATGTCAGCCGACACACACAGGAGTGGTTGAAGTTGCTCAGTCACTTCAGTCTCTGACCCCATCTCATACGAAAAACAATGGATGCTGTGGCCCAGCCCAACCCTGCCCACCACATACTCATGCCTCACGGATCCCAGCAGAAAGAGCAGCCCAGTCCCAGCAACTTCCAATAACCCCCCACCAAGCTTGCCCCGCAGCCCTCTTTCCTGCACATGCCAGTAAGTGCAGCAGACTGGCCAGTCTGTCCTGCATCCCATTTGGCTTTTGTACACACCAATGGGTGCTGCAGCCAAGCTCAGCCTCACCAACCCCACTATCCAGCCCACACCTAACACTGATGAGTACTGCTGTCTGTCCAGCTGGGTCCACCCCCAGCCCTGGGCATATGTACATGTTGTGAAAATTTCCTGATTGAACCCTTTATCATGTAAAAACAAACAAAAAACAAACAAACAAAAAAACCCCCACAAGAACTAGAAACAAGTGTAGGGTTGATGTTAGGCACGAATTATGGAGCCATGCTCTGCACCAGCCACGTCCACAACCTGCAGCAAGTGACAGTGTGTCAGCACCTCGATGTTGTCATCTATGGAGTGGGCTAACAGTAGGGGTGCAGACTGCTGTGGGGATTAGGTACAAGCACACGGTGCCTGGCACGGAAGAAGCCTCGGTTTTGTCAGGCTGATGACGATCAAACAACTTCCACTCGAGAGAGTGGATCAAGTGTCGTTGTGAGTGTAGGTGTGAGGGGAGGGGAAGCAAGGCCTAGAGGCCCACCAGGGGCTTCCTGAGGCACCGTTGCTGGCTGGAGTCCTCTGGTGGGGCCTAGGAATCAGCATTTCTAAGCAGATGACCATAATGCTGCTGGTCTGTGGGTCACTTGCACAAGGCTGTTGCCGTGGCCTGCGGTGGGTCACCTGTAAAAGCCCCCCTCCCCAGGCCTTGGGGCTGCTGCAGTGAACCCCAAAGAAAGTTCTAGAGAGGAGGACAGGGAAGTGCTTGGTGGCAAGCCCCTTTGAGCCCCTCTGGACATCCGTAGGGCCAGTCTCCTTGGAGACTGCATATTGGAGTGTTAGCTTGCCTGGGTTTGTCCTCGGGCTAGACGGTCTTCACAGGTTAATTGCTCTGGCTGTTAATATTTCCTCTTGGTCCCACAGATGAGTCACTTGGTGCCATCTGCTCCTGATGATTTGCTTTCTCTGAATCGGGGGAGTGGTGTGCCCTTTACAAAGCTGGACAGGGGTTGGGGTAAGGGAGATGGGGTAGGGGAATGGGACTGGGAGGAGGCACTGCCAGGAGCATCCACCTTTCACATCAGTAATTGTCAAACATGATGGTGTATCAGTCAGCTGGGTAATATTCGGGTTGCTGGGTCGCACCTTCAGAAAGCCCGACTCAGTAGGGCTGGGGTGGGGCCTGAGAATTTGCATTTATGACAAGCTCTAAGATGATGCTGGTGCTGCTGTCCCAGAGACCCCACTGTAAGACCCACTGTTTACTTTTTTTGTTCTATTTTTAATATTTGTTTCTCTCTTTTGAAAAGCTGAGTTACAGAGAGAAAGGGAGACACACAGAGAAAGACAGGGATGTTTCACATGCTAGCTCACTCCCACAATGGCTGTGACCGGGCCAGGCCAAAGCCAGGAGCCAGGAGCTTCAGCTGTGTCTCTCACGTGGACTCCAAGGAGCCCAAGTACTTGGCCAACTTCTGCTGCTTTCCCAGGTGCATTTGTAGGAAACTGGGCCACAAGTAGGGCAGCTGGGACTCGAACAGGTGCCTACACGGGATGCGGGGAGACACTTAACCTGGTATGCCACAGCACTGGCCCCAGAGATGCTCTGTCCTAATGAAAAAAAAAAAAAACACAATGGTTATTTAGGGTGCGAGGACAGCTGACTTGCTCCATAGTCCCGCTGAGGGTTAATCCTGTGTATCTTAGCTACCCATGGCCTTTTCAGACCTGCAAAGCTCTTAAGCTCTCTTTGAATCTTCACTGTGAAGCAGCTAAAATCCAGAAAGGGGTAGAAATCTTCTGACTTTGGGTTCAGCCTCTTTCCTATCATACCACACATCCAGCTGTGAACATGCAATTGTTAATCTAATCATGATATATACACCAGGAAACAAAAGATTACTTTGGGGGTTTTATTTTGAAGAACACATAAATGCATGTGCCACATATATGTATGTCATAAATATATTTTTAACTAGAGGCATGTTCATGTATATTGCAGGTATTATAAGTGTTATGTATAAACTTCATATATGTAAACATGTTGCAAATATGTATTAAATACCTATGTATGCATGTGCTGTAAATGTGTAGGTGTATGTTAAACATGAATATATATTCAAAACTTAATTATTCAGTTGCTGATCAACCTAAGAGAAGGCCAAAGTCTCAGAAACAAGTCCCTAAGTCTTCTTGTGTGAGACTTTCCAGTCAGCATAATTAGAGGACAACCTTGCCCTGGAGGAAGTTGCTGGGCTCTAGATTGGGACACTCAGGCCTGGATGCTCATGGGTAACACCTGAGAAGTTTTAAAAATAACAATGCCAGGTTTCCCCACACCCAAGCAATCAGAATCCCTGGAGGGTGGACTGCAGACATTGTATAGTCAGGTCTCTCTGTCAGCAGACACTGTGTCCAAGAATTCAACCAATCATGGACTAACTATTCAGGAAAATAATCCCAGAAGCATCCTAAAAGTAAAACTTGCATTTGCCACTTACCAAGTACTTCACTGAAATCTACAGAAATAGAATGTTGTGCAGGCATTAGCCAGGAGGAGCTCATCTAAAGATGATCTAACATGAACAGGAGGATGTATATAGGTTTATAGAAGGTCTGTGTTATTTTGTGTAAGACATGAGTATCAACAGATTTGAATATCTGAGTGGTTCCTGGAGCTATCCCCTGGGGATACCAAGCGACGGCTCATAGACCCTTAGCCTGTCCAGATGGTCCTAATGTGCAGCCAGGGCCACAAGTCACTTACCTTTCCACACAGGGTGAGATCCAGACAGCAGCAGTGTTGGCTTTACCTGGAGTCAGGCTCCACCCGAGAACTGTAGAACCAGAACTTGCAGGTCCCCAAGGAGCTCTTAAGCATCCCTCATCAAGAGGATCATGAAGTGTGTGAGAGAACGACAAGTTAACTCTGTCAGAGAAAAGATAATTATACCAGGAGACAGGATCAGCATTGGGTATGGCACTTCCACCTTGGTGTCCTTTCTAGCTTCCATACCTCCCATCTTCTAAAACAAACTCATCAGTAGGTTCAAGGTAGGTCTAGGATACACAAGAAAAATTTGAATGAAATAATAGGAGACCTCCAATAACTTAAACAGTCTTTAACAATAAAAGCTGTAGGCATCACAATACTAGATTTCAAGACATATTGCAGGGTAGTTATAATTCAAAACATTGTGGGACTAGCACAAGAATAGACACGTGGACCAATGGAACAGATTACAGACCTCAAAAACTAAACCAGGCAACTGCAACCAACTAATCTTCGACAAATGAGCCAATTCGCTCCCTGGAGAAAGGACAGTCTTTTCAAAATGGTGTTGGAAAAAATTGGATCTTTGCATGAAGAAGTATGGAATAGGAGCCTTCCTTTCACCCTATACAGAAACCAGCTCAGAGTGCAGCAGGGATCTAAAGCTAAGACCCGAAACTATTAAATTACTAGATAAAAACACAGGCGAAACATTGCAAGTCATTGAGATAGGTAAGGACTTCTTGTATAAAATCCCAGAAGCAGAGGCAAAAAAGTGATAAAAAATGGATAAATGGGATTACAAGCTAACACTCTCCTGCACAGCGAGAGAATTCCTCAACAAAGAAGCTACCAACAGAAGGGGAGGAAATATTTGCAAGCTTCCACAAGTATACACAGGATAAAGGATTAATATCCAGACTATTTAAGGAGTTTGAAACCTCAACAATAAAATTATCTAGTTAAACATGGGCTAAGAAAAGGAATAGGTGTTTTTCCGAGGTTGCAACGCAAACGGTCAGTTGACACACAAAAAGAGTGCCCAAGATCACTATCAGGAAAATGCACATAAAACTCACAACGATGTTTCATCTTCCCCCAGTAAGTGGGCCATCATCCAAAAATCAAAACGTGATAAATGCAGGCAAGGATGTGGGGCTGGGTAAGACTGCCTAATATACTGTTGATGGGGAGGTAATAGTATAATCATCATGGAAGAGAGTATGGAGATTGCTCAGAAATCTGAAAATAGCTCTACCATACGACCCAACCATCCCTCTCCTAGGAGCGTACCCAAATAAAATTATATCAGCATAGGAAAAGGTTACTTGTACTCCCATGTTTAATGTAGCTCAATTCACAATAGCTAAGATATATAATGAGCTCAAGTGTCCACCAACAGATGATTAGAGGAATTGTGTGTATGCATAATGGAATACAACTGAGTCATGAAATCCTATCTTTTGCAACAAAATGAATACAATTGGAGATTATTATGCTTAGGGAAATATGGCACTCACAAAAGGATAGCTATCATGTTTTCCTTTATGTGTGGTTAAAAAATGCATAGGGTTCAAAAAATGTAATATATATGAGTGAAACTGACATTTTCAGATTTGATTATTGTCTATGCTATTAAATAGTAATTTTTTTCTGCTTTGTATTTGCTGTGTTTTTTATGTAGTGGAGTGTTACATTTGTGATTATAAAAGTATGCTATTGCAAAATTTTTTTTCAAAGTAGGGAAGAATGAAAGCGAAGAAGAGCGGGAAGATAGGATGAATCATTATGTTCTTAAAACTGTATATATGGGGCCCAGCACAATAGAGTAGTGGTTAAAGTTCTCGCTTTGCACGTACCAGGATCCCATATGGTTGCCGGTTCTAATCCCGGCAGCCCCACTTCCCTTCCCATCCAGCTCCCTGCTTGTGGCCTGGGAAAGCAGTTGAGGAGGGCCCAAAGCCTTGGGACCCTGCACCCGTGTGGGAGACCCAGAGGAAGCTCCTGGCTCCTGGCTTCAGATCGGCTCAGCTCTGGCCATTGTGGCCACCTGGGGAGTGAATCAGTGGATGGAAGATATTCCTCTGTCTCTCCTCCTCCCCGTATATCTGACTATATATATATATATATAAATATATAAAACATAAGCTCCTCATCTATTCTGGTGATTGCTTATTTTATTCTTTGGAATACAATTCATCAGCTGTCTAAGAGAAGGAATACAGAAACATTTAAATCAATTAGCTGCCAATTTGACTAGATGGTTTATTATGCAAAGATGAAAGCACTAAATGCTTGTTATTTTTCCTCTCAGATATTCAGATCTTAAATCTTAAAAGGTACAATAAACTGAGACAGAACAGCCACAAGGGAGGCCCCACGTTGTTTGGTTGTGTGTTTAGCCATTCCTGATCCGTTTCATTGATTGCTCAAACATCCCCGGCCAAGGATTCTACAGAAAAAGCTGCACCGTCACTGCGGCGGTGATGATCCGCCATCTGCCTCCTTGGGACCCCTGAAGGATGCTTCCCAAGTGTCAGCCCTCCTCAGCTTCCAGCCTTCTGTTCTGGTGCAGCTACCTGAGGGAATGCTGCTGAGGTGCGCATTACAGAGCTGGGGGAGGATTGTCATGGCACCTAGTTCCAGGCCCTGCACTGCCTCCAGTGAGGCCTGGGGCAAGATGGAAAGGGAAGGCCTCTCAGCTCTGGCTCCCTTGCGTTCATGAACTCAAAAGAAGAGAAGTCAAAGGCAATGTACATTTATTTAACATATGGTTGTTTTTATCTTAATCCCTAAGGAGAAAACCTAAATTTATTGTTTTGAGTCATATAGATATGAAATGTCAGACTATTGGGGGTTGGGGCATCATACATAGCAAAATAAAAAAATACTGTCTTAAGTGGATATTGGGGAAAGATTTGACTTTTGATGTGATGAATCCAAGTGGCACTTTGTTCCTTCACAAAGGTGACTAAACACACTGCCTTCACAAATGCCAGAAGAAACACAGAGACACTTGAGTAAATGTCCCTTGCTTGACGTATACGTAAAGCAAAGCCACAAGTATGACTTGCTGTAAAGATTGGCAATGAGTATGTCTTTGTACTGGGGAAACAGTTTGGCTAATTATCTCAAATGTTAAACAAGCCTCTCATTCAGAACACTTGAACGATTAATTGTGCCTCTTCCTGGAACGGGCTCCTTCCAGGTGACCTGGTGCTGAGATGGTTCACTACTTGCTGGGCCCTGAGAATCCCACGAAGTCGTTTAAGTCCAGAAGCTCAATGCTGCATGCCTACTTTAAGGATACCCCAGGCCATCAAGGCATGCACATCCACACAGCCACCAAGTATCTGACAGATGTCTCATTAAAGGAGTGTGTGTCATTCTATCAGTACTGATGACTGTGCCCAGGCCAAGCACTGGAGTTGGACGCAGGGTCGGCCCAGAAAGAGTGCCAAGCTCCAGTTGCGCACGTGAAGAATGCAGAGAGGAATACTGAGCTGAAGGGTTTGGATGTCAATTCTCGGGTCATTGTTCACATCTAGGTGGACAAGGCCGCCAAGAGGCACTGCTATACCTACAGTGCCCGTAGTCACATTAACCCTAAGCCAGAGTAGGAGGTGCCACAGAAAAAAAAGATTTTCCAGAAGACAGTAACAAAAACTTATGGCCTTGGAATAATCCAGCAAAACAAAACAAAACAAAACAAACACAATGAGAAGGGAAAAAAAAAATGAATCCCCTTCCTGCTTAGTTCCTGCCCTCACCTTCCGTGAGTCCTCAGTCTTCCCTGCCACAAATGCTTACACTGGTGACCACATGTTGCAGATCTTGTGTAAACTTCCATGCTGGCCTCTCCATCCCCAGCCCACTCTGCCAACCCATGGCTTGGGCCCCGGATGCTAGGTTACGAAGCCACTGGACTAGTTAGTATATAAAATCAACCCCACCACACACCCTAGCATTAGCTAATGATATGTCTGAAATTCATAGGAACCTGTGCCACACTAGACTCTGGGCTAAGTGCATGCTGGGAAAACCCAACCCACAGAGGCAGCCATAGCATCCCCAAGTGCTTGTTAGGACTCTCACTATCTGGATTTGAAAGTCAATTGTTCCCTCTTCTAGTTTACTTCAACATATTCATGGAAAATGAGATTAAAAAAAAGTATTTTGGGTGCAAACATTTTTTTTAAATCCATGCACGGTTTTTCCTTAGGCCCATTCCCATAACTTTTTTGAAGATCTTTCTTAGAAATCTTCTACCTCAGTTAGGAAGCTTTCCTGTCCTCTTCTTCCCATGCTTACCATACATAGAGGGCCATGACCAGTCACTAATTTGTATATAGTTTAGTAACTGCTAGCTACATATGCCAGTTTAAACTGGATTTTAAATTACAGAAAATAAGAAAATTATTTCTTCAGGCACACTAGCTGTGCTTCCATAAATCATTGGCCCTCAGTGACTTCAGCTAGTGTGTAAAATGTAACAGACATGGACTGTCTATAGCATGACAGAAAGTTCTGTGGGACAGCACTGCTCTGAATATTTTGAGCAAATAAAAAGTGATACATGAAGTTGCTTCTGGAGGGATGGAACTGCAGGGGGCACAAAGGGGAAGGGGTGCCAGCCACTGAGGAGGCGCACCTCCCAGCTCCAGAGAAACTCTTTTATCTCTGAATAAAATTCTTTATATATGCAGACTGTGAGCTGGGTAAGTGGCATATATCAGAGAAAAAAAATGTACACATTAAATTTCAATAGGAAATTGTAGAATAAAAGTTTTCTTCCTCTGAAATACATGGCATCTCAGATTCGGGATACAGAGAAGGCCCACGACAGTCATTTCAGCTTCACACACAAAAAAGTTTCCATCCGTGCAACAACTTTTTAGTATTATCTGATTTAAATGTTAATCACTTAATAATACTGTAAGGTATTTCTGAAGGCATCAGTTTCTTGAAAAAAACGTCCGGGTAGGGTCAAGCTATTTTCTACTTCTGTTTGGAAGAAAAAAGTGGTTGTCACAAGGTTGGTTCCACATTTGGGGGGGAGTTCTCATGTTAGCCCAACCTTCCCTTGTGGTTGGCCATAGCTTGAATGATGACAATGTGTGTCATCTCTCTCCATTCCGATTGCTACTTGGAAGTGTTAGGGCACAGTGTGGGCTTTCTTGCTCACACAAGTGGCATTTCCAGACAGCTGCAGTAATTTGGCAAGCAGATGTTACATCACTACTGTGTAATTGCTGGAAGCAAGTCTCTGTATCGCTTGTACTTTTCAAGCAATTGGGGCACTAGCCTGGAGGAAAGTTCATATCAGCCCTAGGAGACTGAGAGATCTTGAGAGACACATTTGTGTCAAAATTCCTCCCAAGATTTTACTTACACAGTCATTCAGTTACCAAAGATAACGGACAAAAAAAAGGATTAAGGTGATGTTGGTTTGGGAGAAGGTGTCAATGTCAGAGATTAGAATTTTGTGCAACTTGACATTGGTGTTTGCTAGCCTGAATTCTATCAATGTTAGGAAAATTGTAACTTTTTGAAATGCATGAGAATCAGAGAAATAAGTCTGTGCCCTCTGGTGTTGTGTTGACTGTGGTGTGACGGATCACCAGGTAGGGCTGGGCTTTGAATGCTTGTCTAATCATTTAGCGACTTGGGTTGTATTTTGATCTGATCTTCTGTTTCTTCATCTATAAAACAAATAGTCTGAGCATTGAATGAACAGAAGGGTGCTGTGCCAATGTGTCGGGGGGTGAGAAAGAAAGCCAACAGCTGCCTCTTGGCCAAAGGATTGGGTGTCGGCATTAAGTAATTTGATTGGCAGGGAACATTGGACATGGCAGTGGCTGAACATAGACCCAAAGACTTGTTCTTAATCTCAACATGGTTTGAAAGCCTGTGTTTGCCAGTTTTTCATTGCTACAGTGAAAAACCTGAGGCTGCATGCTTTCTACAGAAAATTATTTTATTTAGCTTTGGCAGTTGAAAGTCCAAAATGAAGTAGACCCATTGATTCAGGCTGGGGAGCGCTCCCATGGGTGACGTCACAGCAGATGTCACCACAGCAGGTGCTAACAAGGGCAGGATCAGATTGATGTGGGAGTGGAGGTCACCAGGGAAGGGAGCTGAGGTTCCATGGTCCCAGCCCAACTCTACTGGGCAGCTCCCCACTGATACAACAGGGCCACTAATTGACATCTCCTGGTGATCTACAACCTAAAAACTAGGGCCAACAGTGCTCCGACCGGTGGAGCCAGTAACGTAATGTGGACAGGGAGAGGGTCTGGGGATGTAGCACCGACAGGAGACCAGTGATGGAAGAAGTGTCTGCGAAATCTCTCTTGCTCCTTCACAACACAACAGATTGCAGCTGGCCCAGATGTCAGTGTGGCCTGGCCTGTGTGACAGGTTCCCTTCTGTGCCTTCCCCCTTCATTCCTCTCCCTGTGCCCCATCTAGCCCTGCATTCCATGCAACACCAAGCTATCCCCTCCTCCTTCTGGCATAGCAGAGGCTATCAACATTTCAAAGGTAGAACCCAGTGCTAGCTAGAGATATCCAAAATGTCAGCAAGAAGTGTCCTCCTGGTGAATGAAATCACTGCGGGGTCACAGCCACTACCACTGTGGACTTGACCCCAGTTCAATCCCGGTATTTCAAACGAAGAGGCACAGAAGTCAGTGGTGCTTGGGCCCTTCTCCCCAGACTCTGCCCCATTTTGGATATTCAACACCATGCCTCTGGTTATAGGGCGGTGGGAACATTATTTGCTTTGTGGAATGTTTTCCTTGGAGTCTTTTCCCATTGGACATGTTTGTACATTATCTTTCTGGCTGGCCTTTATTCTCAAACTTGCGTTTTAGCTTTGCTCTAAACAAACCCTGCTTTTCTGTACACACTTATTCCTTTGAATTCTCTCCATGCCTGGAGGGAAGATACTGCAATAAGACTAGCTGAGAGCTTGGCAGCCACAAACTGAGGAGGTAGGAAGTAAGGGGAACTGGGCAGGGGGCACACCTCTTAAAGGAGCCATACCTTTTAACATCAGCACACTGAGGATGAGGTCCCAACAAACTTTAGGGCTCACGTTAAATCCATATCTAAACCATGATAGAACCACTGAGGTAGTCTGTGACAGGGGTTCCCACTCAAGTTAAGAGTTTCTTCTCATTCTCTTTTTTAAAATGTTTACTTTTTAAAGATTTATTTATTTTTATTGGAAAAGTGGCTATATAGAGCAGAGGAGAGACAGAGAGGAAGATCTTCTGTCTGATGATTCACTCCCCAAGTTGCCGCAATGGCTGGAGCTGAGCCAATCCGAAGCCAGGAGCCAAGAGCCAGGAGCCAGGGGCCAGGAGCCAGGAGATTCCTCTGGGTCTCCTACGCGAATGCATGGGCTGTCCCCGAGTGCATTTCCAGGCTACAGGCAGGGAGCTGGATGGGAAGCGGAGCTGCTGGGATGAGAACTGGTGCCCATCTGGGATCTCAGCACATTCAAGGCGAGGAATTTAACCGCTACTCTATCGCGCCGGGCCCTCTTCTCATTCTTTATTGAGAGTGAATCCTCCCCATTTCAGTATTGAGAGAGAGGTAATAGTTACTGATGGCTACCACGGTAACTGGAGGTAACCGGAAGGGATGGAGGAATTCTGGCGGGACCCTCAGGCTGTGAGACCACAAGTACTCTCCTGCATCCATGGCAAGAGATGGCCCTTTTCTCTCTCCCTCCCTGATTCCTCCATTCCTGTCCCTACCCTGCTGGAATAAAGGACCTCCTGGGTGCCTTGCTGCGTCTAGTATTTGGCTTATTACAGCAAACTTATCCCGGAAAGAGGACTTGGCTGCACACAAAAATTAACAATCACTGTTATAGAAGATTCTGCAAATAAGCTGTGATTGCTCTCCTGGAATCCAAATGAATAAATTAGCTGGGTTCACTTAGCATGCATGACCTTTTCACTAAGAACTTCATCACATCCCAATGATGTAGTTTCAATTGATTCTCACAGCAGCTCTGTGTGGTAGACAGATTTTAAAAATATTCATAGGGAAAGAAAATAATCATAATTTAAAGACTATATGCAAGTTTACACAGTTGGAAAGCTTTAAAGGTAGCTCTTGTTCTTCCTATCTAACAGCCGAGAAAACAAGACCTGGACAAAATGTAGCTGTTAGATTCACTGCTGGCCAAAATGGTAGATAAGCCGACCACCACGAAAAGAATAACTTAGCCAATACATGGAAAGAATTTAGATGGCCTTTATTTCAGAGAAACACGGTCACAGTCTTCCCTTCCCCATGCAGCAGAAAGGACAGACGGGAAGGAGGGGCTGCAGAGGAAGAAGAGCATGGAAGAGACGGGAAAGGGCTTTTTAAATTCGCCTTGACAAGGAAGCCTAAGGTGGGGGGGGGTGCCTCGGCCCTTATTGGTTGGGGGGATATGTCCCTCATTGGTGTGGCTGCCAGGGAAGAGGAGGGGGGCAAGATGAAGGAGAATGGGGAAGGGCAGGGCAGGGGAAGAGGGCAGCATGCCAAGGGAGGAAATATTCTCTCTGGAGCATGCCTTTTCTTGTGCCAGAAATGAGCATCATGGGGCTGCAAGGGATTGGTGGATGGGACTGTTGGAACTTCAAGGCATTGGCAAGGGAAGGAGCTGCAAGGGATTGGTGAGTGGGATTGTCAGGTAACAGCACCTTGAGATTACAGCGGATCAGTGGGAACAGGGTTACCAAGTTATGGTGGATTGGCAGACAGCAAAATTTGAACCACAGAGGTGCGCAAATCTTAAGTCCATGTAGGGGAAAGTGGATATTTAAAACAGTAGCAAATCCAAAATGGAGGGGGCCTTTAGGATACATGTCCAAGTCACCCCTTACATTGGTAAATGCCCAAGTTCACACAACCAACTCCTAGATGTCAGAAGATATGACACCTGCAGATTATCCCTGTCCTGGCCTACACAGTTATCTCTGTTATCATCATTTATTATTTATTTTTTGACTCTTCTGCTTATGTTATCCACCAAAGTATGGGTCTGATTCTTGGTGAGAAGAAATCAGAAACTCCACCTATTAGTTATTTTAAAAAGTTAGAGTTTTAGTTGTTACAACATTACGCGCAGCTAATTCCCGCAGCCTAGTTCTTTACCGTGAACCGAAAACACCAGATGCAACAAGGTATCTTAGGAGGTTATTCCATCTGGGCAGGAATAGGATGGGCTGGTGGGAAGGTGAGGAGGAAGGTGAGGAAGAAGTTGGGGGGGAATATAGGCTGGAAGAAGATGGACACAGAGTCACTCTTGGGGACCTTTATGCCATTCAGGTGAGCCTGCAAGGTGTGGGGGTGGGGATTGGGAGGGACTGAGGGCAAGCCCCCAGGAGATTGGTGCCTGAGACTGTCACAGGTGCTTGCCAAAGGATGATTGGTCAATGGGTGGAGTTGGGGAAGAGACTGGGAGATAGAGGGTGGGATTCTCAGGTGAAATGTCAGGTTACATCTGATTGGTGGGCGGCTGGACTGGCAAGAATTTCGTGAGCTGTGAGGAAGAGGAAGTGGTGCTGGGTCCAGGGTGGAATATTCCAATAACACAACCAGAAGTACTCGTTATGTTAGAGTCCGGGCCAAAGCTCCCGGACGTCAGGGTGTGAGCTAGTCAACCCCCAGAGAACGACAAAGAGTCTCGGTGATAATGCAAACAGCAAACAGAGTTTATAGAGCCAGCATGCTGGGGTCAGTACGCACTTGGGGCACTCGGGCCAGCCAAGCAGGGCGGTCGGACCCCGAACAAGCCCAAGACAGAAGCTTATATAGGCCCTTTTGGGCTGGGAAATACATCAAAAGTAACAACCTTAGACATGTTATTTTTTTTTTATGGCCTTCAGGCACAGGGAGCCTGTTCTGTTCCCATACCCACTATCTTTATGGCTCATCCCATTCTCACACCCTTATCTTCTTCCTGTTTCTGGGACCGAAGAATTGCGCCCTTGCCTTCACAAAGTTGCAAGGCAGCAAAGAACAGATTTATCGCTAAAGCGGAATCCTCCCAAAGCCTGGGCGCCTGCTGGCCTGGCAAAGTAGCAGTTTTCTTCAACACAAGGGAATCTCACATTGCCCAGCAAAAACATTCTGTTCTAGCATACTATTCTGTCATAGCATTTACCTGTACTCCAACAGTTATTACATAAAGTAATTCATTCGCCTCAAATAGGAAACTATGGGAAACTGTAACCAAAACCATAGCACCCTGAACAAAGGATATATTTTTTTAAAATAGGGGTAATGAATATGCAAGAGGGGAAGTCCTTGTGAGAGAGGAGTCAGACTGGGTAATAAGCAGTTAGGGTATTCCAGGCAGTTAGGGTATCCTGGGTCTCCAAGTCATTTTTTTTCTCAAATGTGAAATTGTATTTTCTCCACCATGTCTTAAATTGACCAGAGCATGCTTCTTCCAAGAGACAAGTGCATATTTAACATATCGAGAACATGCTTTCCCAAGAAGCAAGGGTGGCATTAACATGACAGTTCCCCACCTAAAGCACCAGGTGTGTAACACCTTTTTGGGCCTTTTGTCCCAAGGCCAGGTACCATGGAAACCAGGAATTTTCCTTTGTTTATGGAGAAACTCCTTTGAGGTGAACTTTTAAAAGACACCATCCCCATCACTAGGACAGGAACCTCTCTTCTCAGCTTTTCTAATCTTGCTTTAAAACTAAACTGTGTCCACATGAAAATTCTTCTTTCCTGCCAGACAAGAATTGAGGATGCTGCACTTGTCATCACATGTCAAGACACATGTTAGTGGGCAATTGCCCCTGGGTCTCTGCCTGCTACCTGGTAGGCCTGTCTTAGAACCTACCTGCCCATTGACCTAAGGCACAGCTTCCAGCCCTGCCTGTGTGTGGAACTTGATCTCTGACATGACTGGAAGGTCAAGAGGAATAGATGTGTCTTTTAGCCAATCACTGTTAGATGATGACTATTAGATCTGCTGACCACCCAAGAAAGAAAATACCAGCCAAGTACAAACAGACCTTTATTATGCAAAGAGAAGTCCATTCCTGGGCCTTTCCCATGTGGTGGAGGAATGAACAGGAGAGGTGAGGACCGCAAGTGGGAAAGACAAGCTGGGTAGCCGAGACAAAAGGTTTTATACCCCCTCTGACATAAGTGCTGGTATCAGCCCTGCTTGGGCTCTGATAGGACAGGGAATGTTGGCCTTTCTCCATCATTGGCTCGCACATGGCCTTGGCTGCCTTCGGGGCATGCTGGATCTCTGACTGAGGTCACTGTGGTGTCCATCCACTTTGTGTGTAACCGTGGTAACCATCAATGACCACTGACTGCAGGCCCACTGGTGGAATAATATCAGCAAGTTGTCCATAGTTGTAATAGAAGTTTTATTGGAATATCTGCTCCTGGGCCCCCCTCGCACAGAGCGGAAGGAAGATGGAGGCAAAAAGGGCAGCTGAGATACGTGTCCAGGAGTTTTATACTCCTCTAGACATGTGGACTGGCAAAGGGACGTTCTATGACCCAATTATGTAAGGAATGGCCGTTCAGATGTGCCATTGGTTGGCTGGAATCCCACCTGGCCAGTGATGTAACTGGCTCCTGTGGCCTCTCCTGTTCCGGGCTGAAGCCTGGGAGATATGCTGAGTCTGAAGCAGATCCAGTTCCTCACCTCCAATGCCCTGGGTGGCCACCATTCCGGACTCTTAATAATAGGAAAAGAGGTGATGAAGTCGTTCTGGCTACTTCCTGCTGGAGAGGGTCATAGTCCCTAATTGTGGCCTGGAGAGGGCTCCGTGGGCACAGAAACGTAGGGATGGAGTAACAGTTGGTTGAGAGTGACCCGTGAGGCTTCGTGGATCTTTTCTTTGGCGAACCTTAGAAAACAAGGGGCGATTGTTAATAAAAGGCCTATAATTATTAATGGGGTTAGTATAGGCATGAGCCAGGTTATGAGGGGGGATTCCCAGATGGTAAAACCTGAATTTTTGCCCATATTTTCCCAATTATTGAGTCAATCCCTTATTGACTGGAGATTTTTTTTATCCCGGTTTCTACTATGCCAGATTCATTAACATAATAGCAATACTGTTCCTGTAGGAAGACACAGGTTCCCCCTTTGCTTGTGGTCACAAGATCCAAGGCTTGTCGATTCTGGAGTGCCACTTCAGCCAGCAAGGTGGTTTGTTGTTGTTGGATTGCCAGGGACCAGGCCGAGTCTTCTATTGCCTGATTGAGGCAGCTTGGAGCTTGTTGACCTTGATGATGGTGTGACCCAGAGCTCCTGCACTGAGGCCTACCGCCAGTAGGGAGGTTGCAACTGAACATGTCTACCAAAGTTGGAATGAAGACTATCCATTTGGCTGTCTCAGGATCCTGGCAGTTTGAAATTTCCTGTTTAGCTTCTGACCAAAAAAGCAGTGTTAGTTGGGGCACCTGATAGAAAATTCATACCAGTTGACTGAAATCAAAGAAAATACATGAAAGAGGAATTGATGCTGGAGGTAAGACAATTACATTGAGCCATGTTGAGAGATAGAGCAGGGGCTGGCCAACAGAGAATTGGCCTTGTAGATCCTGTACACCTTGCGCTATAGCCCTGCATAATACTCTGGCACGATACTGGGTTTCCCAGTGCCACACAGCTGTTTGGAATAATAACATTTGTCAAGAGGTGGGTTAGATACATGCGCTTGACATTGCCATGGGTTCCAATACCCTAATGGGGCAAATCCAGCTGAAATGAAGAGGAAGGGGTTACCTGTTGTCCGGAAGAGGAGTAAGAAAGGAGTGAGGTAGTTAGTGAGTGAGGCATTGGTGATGGGCATTCCTTTGGTGGTAAAAAATCCCCTCTCCTGCCAGATGGGAGAATGGGGAGGCAATTGGCCTCCAGGACAGACTCAGGAATGACTACCACATAGGCTGCATGGTGCGGACATGCGGGTTGGACACTGAGCTACTGTCCACTAAAAAGAGTGAGGTCAGGAGACTGTAGAGGCCGGTGCAGCAAGCCTTCCCTAGGTTAAGAGATGAGAATCGAGGACTGCTGGCAAGAGTGAGAGATCGGGAGCTGAGGAAAATGTTAAGGGGAGAGAAACTGGGAGAGGATGGTGGATGAAGTTCTCAGGTAAGACATGAAGTTACATCTCATTGGTGGTGCATAACCGGAACAGCACAAATTTCACAAGCTTGCAAAGGGGAAGCAGGAAGTGGTGCCAGGGTCCTGGAAGGGACGTTGGAATCACTCTTACATACCTCCCTTTTGTTATATATTGGGGGAGGAATGGCAGGCTCCAAAAGAAACTTAATGATTTGGTTAGAAAAAAATTGTACATTTGGGTGAATGACACAGGAATGGAGGGAGGGGTTACTTATCAAAAATGATGGCTTGAGCTCCTCCTGAAGCTTGTTGGAATATGTAGTCCCTGAAGGTTGGTCTTGAGGAGCTTCTTTGGGGTGCCTCTATGGTGACGGATGGATCATCAGGGCAGGTGTTGACCTTCTGTGCAGACTCCTCATTCCAGCCATTCTTGGTTGGAGTGTCCATTTGACTTTGGCATGGAACTGGGGATACTTCTACTCAGCCCCAATATTCTGGGACACCATCCTGGTCTTTTCATCTTGGCCTTTTGTTGTATGGAATTAGTGGGGAGGCTTAGGCAGGAACATGCATGAAAACTGGTTAAGATTATCTAGTGAGGCCTTGAGAAACAAGACAGGATTTATAGTCTGGCCTGTTTCTAATCCTGTATTCTTTCCCTCCTTCTGCTCATTGGGGACTCTGGCTGCTAGCAGGAGCTAAGTCAGGGCCTATGGTAAGGCCAGGGCTCCAGTAGACAGTGGCCTTCAAAGTTACAGTGCCAGCTAATAAAACCTGTTTCTAAGGTCTTACACACGTGAGCACTGGAGTTTCAAGTGTAGATGCACCCAGGAAAGTTCTGCTGTTACCCAAATCCAAAAGTTGGTCATGTGCATGTAAGGTCCAGGACCATCTATCTCTTCACATGGGGTACTGGAAGAGATATCATAAAGAAAGTGTGAAACTGGGGAGATATCCTGTTGACTACCATTACCTGGCTGGACAGAGGACAGCTGGCCTGAAAAGGAGGCACAGAACAGATGGTGTCTCTGGATGAAATACACAGTTTTACCTGTGATGTTGCTGACCCTAGGCCATCCCTCCATAGCGCCGGATACCTCGCGAGCTGGGCAGAGTGAAGGGCTTTCTAGTTTGTGGCCCACCATGTCATTATTGGGGCAGAGAGACTGCCTGAAAATGCCCTTCTGCCCTCCCCTTCCTTAACCTTTAAAAACTTGAGCTTTGTGCTGAACAAACAGACATTCCTCCCCTGTCTGTCTCCAGTGGTTCTCATGACCAAAGAACACTGTCTCCTCACCCTCGGTGACCTTGGGGCCTACTGACAGGTTTCCTCGAGTGGTGCAGGCTTGTCTTGTTACAGGATGTGAGCGAGAACACACCAGACACGTCTAAGATTTATTAAGGAGTCTATTAACCAAGCTTGGTGATAATAGAGCACACTAGAAATAGCAAATCACAAGTCCATATGGCAATCCAATCAACCATAATCCAACCAAACATAGCCCCAAGAGGAACCAAATGGTCATTACCCTTAAGTCCATCCGTTAAGCTGAAGACCTATGTCCCAGCTTCCCCAACAATATACGTTATCCTTCCAGCGAATAAATAACCTGCACACACTTTCAAAGCTTCAGTGAGGAACCTACCATCCGAAATCTTAACCATTTTCCCCTGCTTGGTGCTAATTGCTGTATTCCTGCTTCTGTAACTTCTGTCCTGTTCTGCTAAGCGATTGTATAACCCTAGGCCTGACAATGCCCAGGTACCCTGAGGGGACTGCCCTGCCTAGGTGACACTTGTGCCATCACCCCGATAGGAAGCCCCCATCTACTGTTTGAATTAACCAATAGTGTAAGATCCCATACAAATGTAGAGTACTGAAAACTAACCCTCTGATTGGCTGATTTTTGTATAAAAACCTAAAGTTTGGAAGCTCGGTGTCTTTCCTCTTCTTTGGAGACCCAGGATGCTCGAATAAACACTCCTGTCGATGTCTGACTCCTGGTGATTCTTTGGGGAATCCCAGTGATGGCACCAGCACCGGAGGTGGTGATTGTGACCGCAGTGGTGGAGTTTTTGTAGAGTTGTTGTAGTTTTTGTAGCCTCATAGTATAGTTTAGGATGAGGATAAACGAACAAGGCCTGGCACCATAGCCTAGTAGGTAAAGTCCTTGCCTTGCATGCACTGGAATCCCTAATGAGTGCTGGTTCATGTCCCAGCTGATTCACTTTCTATCCAGTTCCCTGGGGCCTGGAAAAGCAATAGAGGATGACCCAAAGCCTTGGGACTCTGCACCCACGTGGGAGACCCAGAAGAAGCTCCTGGCTCCTGGCTTTGGATGGGCTCAGCTCCAGCCATTACGACCACATGCTTCCATCCAATGGATGGAAGCTCTTCCTCTCTGTCTCTTCTCTCTGAAGACTTAATTTTCCAATAAAAATAAATCTTTTTTAAAATGGGGGGGGGGCTGGTAAATGAACAAGTAGTCAAGCAAAACAACAAAGTGAGCTTTTCCATATTTAATTCTCATGGCAAGTCCTGATCATTGTTTCAAGTAGCAGTTGACTTTACAAAGCTGTCTCCTGGTATATAACAGTTAATTAGTTCATCTTTCATTACTATAGTGAAATACTTGAAGCAAGCTAATTTTATAAAGTACAGTTCACTTGACACACAGTTCTGAAGAACCAAGGACACTGCACCAGCTCGGTTTTGGTGAGGAACTCCCTGTGGAAGGCAGCCGGCGAATGGTTCAAGGGTCAAGTTTAGGCTTGTGTAACAACTTGCTCCCAAGTGAAATGTGCTTTGTAGCTTCAGCAATTTATAAAGGGGAAGGGTAAAGATACTTGAAAAGGCCACTATTTAATGGCGAAAGAACAAAGCCATAGAATTCTTATGCAGTCCTTGACCAAAAGAGAAAATTCAAACTTCACAGAGCAAGCAGGCCTCCTGCAGCTGAGAGCAAGGCATTCAGACTTGAACCTGGTGAGAGTTCTCAGCGGGGATTGGATGGTCAAGTGCACAGGGAGGCTCCCATGGGAACTTCACATGGAGACAACAGAGAAACAGTCCCAGGCAGGGCTGTGTGCACGCGCGCGTACATGTGTACACACACACACACACAGAGTCCCATGAGAGAGACCTTCATTTTCTCTAAGGGCAGTGCCCCAGTGGATGCAGGATCTCCTAACAGCCTCCCTTCCCCAAAATTTCCACCACCTTCATTGCTATACTGTGGACCAAGCCCCCCAAGACAGAAAACTTTAGGAGACCCATTTAATCCTTTTCCAAAGCCAAGCGACCAGAGAAGGACTCAGAAAAAGGGAGATTAAACATTTTGTGGATTTTTGAGCTCATAAGATAAAGATCATCTGCTTTGGAAAACTCCACACTTTTAGTTTTTTTTTTTTTTTTTTTTTTTACTGTTAAGAAATGTTTCCTTCATTGATCTTAGGATTAATACGGTTGAACTTGAGTGTATCAGCTTGACAAGGATCATCTCCAGGAGAGCTTGGTGAGAGGGAAGGGACAGCATAGGAATGAATGGGGACTTTTCGGTTCCGGCAGTGACTGAGAGGAGCGGCTGGCACGCATGAGTTTGATGGCCCACAGGTACACGATGTTTGTGTAGCTAAAAAACTTGCCTACATTAAGGCTTGAGTTTTTGCTTAGTTTGAGCTGATGTTTCCTAGAAACCTATTACATTTTCTAGGAAAGTAGCTGTCTTTTGTAGTGAGAGAAAATAATTACTCAAAATATTACCAAGTTTTTCATCATTTCAGAAAATGAAGTTACTGTGTCTGACATTTCAGTTACCAAGGCAACATACAATATGTGTCTACATTAGTATCAGTTGAATTCACAGTGATCTTACTTTTCTATGGAGAATTATAACTATTTAGCAAGTGTGAGAAATTCTTTAAAAGAGCATTTTGTTAGAAATCGGTATAATTTATCTATTGGTTATGCAGTTGAGGTAGAGGACATACATATTGAAATAGATTATTATTTGGGTCTGGCGCAGTAGCCTAGCAGCTAAAGTCCTTACCTTGCATGCGCCAGGATCTCATATGGGAACCGGTTCTAATCCCAGCATCCCTGCTTCCCACCCAGCTCCCTGCTTGTGTCCAGGGAAAGCAGTGAAGGATGGCACAAAATCTTGGGACCTTGCACCTGTGTGGAAGTCCTGGAAGAAGCTCCTAGCTCCTGGCTTCGGATTGGCTCGGCTCCAGACGTTGCGGTCTCTTGGGGAGTGAATCAGAGGATGGAAGATCTTCCTCTGTGCCTCTTCTCCTCTCTGTATATCCAACTTTCCAATAAAAGTTAACACTTGTTGATTTTCAAAAAAAATTGTTTGGTTTAACTTTGTCGTTACACATTCCATTTTAGGTGGTAAGAAAAACATACGAGAATATAACATGAGTCCCCAGAGCGGTGTGAGGTCTGGAGTGGTGTGGAGAGCCGCTGTGTGAAAGGCAAACCTGTGAAGAGACAACTGTCTTCCTGAGTGCAGGTGGCAGTGTTCTGGCAGCTTGATGGCCCAGAGACCCTTTCATGTGTGGTATGCAGCAAAGGAGAGTTCCCATGCAAGGGAGGCACCTCAAAAAGCATGGACAAGACAACAGGATTGTAGGGTTGCAGAAACCAAGGAAGCTGGGATCATAGTTTTAGGTTGGGATGTCCCTCATGGGAACTCATTGGGTTGTTAAAAGCTTGTACCCACGCAAAGGTCAGTGAGAAGCTGCCGACAAGGGTAATTGGGAAAACGGTCCAAATTTCACCTGAGGGAGATTGCAGATGTACAAAGGGCTGGTGTAAATGAGACTAATTTTTTTCACCCTTATTTTCTGAGTTTTTTTTCAGTGTGTGGGTATTGGATTTTGTCAAATGCTTTTCTGTTTCTAATGATACAAACTATACAGTATTTCCTTTTTAGCCTGTTAATGTGATGGATTGTGTCAGTTTTTACATGTTGTGACACATACACATCCCTGGAATAGATCCTAGCTGGTAATCATTTTGTTGCATCCACTTGACTGCTGAAATAGAATGTTACATTTACCAGTGACGGTCACAACAAAGCCTGGTGCTGGTGGTTGTAATTGCTGGGTCAGTTCTGTCTTCAGCTCTGTCTTCTACACAAACGAATGGGTTTGCAGTCCAACCCGATCCTGCCAACCACACACTGGGCCTTCACGTGAACCAATGGGAGCTGCAGCCTGGTGACTGGGGCGACAGACTGTGTCAGACCCTATATTGGCAAACACAAGAGCCAGGTCTGGGATCCCCCCAACTGAATAGCCGGACTTAGAACCCCAGCCATGTAGAGCACTGTAGATTCCATGGTCTGACCATGGAGTGCCTGTGTCAGAGCTAGGACTCTTCAGTGGCTTTGACAGAGCAGCAGACAGCATATCCAGATGCACATGGAGGATATGGCAGTACACTGCAGTCTGCAGAGGACACCTGGTACCACAGCAGAGGACGGAGGACAGAACAAATCAATCAACTACCCCAGCCAAGTGTTGGCAGTGAATGACTAGGCAAGTGGAGACTCTGAGGTGGACTATGTCAGCTGGTGTATTCTGGAGAGATTTCATCATGCTTGGAGTGGCAAGATCAGCAGCAATACAGAACTGTTGAACTCTCAAAACCTCTTGAGCTGGACCCTTGGAGCATGCCCCACATCAGAGACCTGGATGGTTGGGAGGCTGGGTGTGGCTCCTCCCCTTATCTCTTCCCTACCCCCAGATACAGGAAGAAAAAAAAAGAGAATGGCAAAACAATGGTCACACCCATTTTCCTAAAGCTCTTGACCCTTTGCACCATAATCAAATATGTAAAAAGCATCAAAAATAAAATTTATACAGTAAAGAAAACATTGCCATAAACTGAAGTTACTGTTTTTTTTTAAAGATTTATTTATTTCATTACAAAGTCAGATATACAGAGAGGAGGAGAGACAGACAGGAAAATCTTCCGTCCGATGATTCACTCCCCAAGTGACTGCAACGGCCGGTGCTGCACCGATCCAAAGCCGGGAACCTGCAACCTCTTCCGGGTCTCCCACGCGGGTGCAGGGTCCCAAAGCATTGGGCCGTCCTCGACTGTTTTCCCAGGCCACAAGCAGGGAGCTGGATGGGAAGTGGAGCTGCTGGGATTAGAACAGGCGCCCATATGGGATCCCGGGGCGTTCAAGGCGAGGACTTCAGCCGCTAGACCACACCGCCAGGCCCTGAAGTTACTATTTTTTTCAGTGGTTACTCCTTCTGAGGATACAGTTGGTGATTCTTTGGCTTGCAGTACAACTTGGATCTGCTTTTTGTGTATATATTCTTGGATTGAGTTTATAATTTTCAAGGTTATATTTTGCATTTCAGCATCTAGAGGCTTGTTTCTTTATCCATGTTTGAAAACATAGATAAAAGCTTTGATAAAAATTGCACAGCAGTTTCTTGTATCATGTGAGAAGGCGGTTGAGGAGCCTGACTAGGCTTATGCTGAGCAATCAGTAATGTTCATGATTCCTTTAAGAATATTTTCTGCATCAGCCTCAGCTTGTGCATACTGAAATGGATATCAGTCTCCAGAAAGAGAGGTTTGGAACTGACTGTCAGTCATTTTCCTTAGAAGTTGAAACCATTCTACAACCACTGGTGATATAATTTTGTATGCTCTCACGAGATCCAAATTGTGGCAGCAAATCATTATAAATCGTTTGAGCCACTACTTGAATAACCTCTTCATTATTAGGATGTAAAGGCTGGACATTCTGCATAACCATATGTTTTTCTCTAGAGATTTCTGACACAACTGTGCTTACTAATATCATGTGAAAGAAATCTAATTCCATGTATAAATTCTCTCCAGACATGTTTGTGTTGGGTTCTATACAGAAAATTTCTGAGAGGAGGCAAGACATTATGTCCTTTAAGAACTCATGAAATCAAAAAATAAGACATTAAAAAAAAAAAAAAAAAAAGAACTCATGAAATCGGTTAACTCCAGGAAGAGTTGTTGATTTCACATTTCTAGGGGATACCTGTGTTTTTTTTCTTTTTACATAGTTGATAGGATAGGAAGGGTTGAGGATCAGGGGTAGTGGGTAAGACCCCTGTTTACACATTTTCTTCTTTTTCCTGTGTATGGGAGAGACAGACTGTCAATATGTTCAGATTTTGTTTTCTCTACAGAAAACAAGTTTTTTGTACAGAAAATTTTTGAGATATTATGAAGTCTAACAACTCATGAAATTGCCCAGAAATTTGCTGTCAAGTTTCACTGGGGTAGTTGATCAATTTGTTCTGCCCTCCATCCTCAGCAAACCAATGCCCAGCCCTGCCCACCACAGGCTTGGCCCTCATGTACACCAGGGGGAGCTGCAGCCCAGAGTGATTCCCAGTAACTCCTGCGATGGTTCCTGTACTTGCCAGCAGGTGCAGTGGACTAGTCCGGTCTATCCCACATTCCATTGCAATCATGTATACATCATTGGGCATTGAAGCCTAACTTATCCCAACTGACTCTATCCTCTAGCCGACGTTCTTGCCAGTGGGTGCCATGGCCTGTCCAGCCAGCCCCACCTCCAGTCCTGGTTCTCATGCTCACCAGTGGGAATTGCAGCCCATCAGAGAGGTTCCCACAACCCCTCCACTGAGCCCACTCCCCAACTTGGATCTTGTACTCTCAAGGTTATTCTGCAATCTAGCTTAACAGGACTTGCCCCTAGTCCCAGTGTTTGTCAGTTGATGCTGTGGTAAAGTGCAGCCTGCCTGCTGTATCCCGGTTCGTGCCGGTTCCTGTGGATACAATCAGTTACCCCAGCCTGGCTCTCCTCTTCACCTAGTTCCCATGTAGGCCAATAAGTGCTGCAGCCCTGCCCTGCACAGTCTGCCCCCAGTTCCAGCTCTCACGCTTGCCAGCATGAGCAGTGGCCCAGCACTGGCATCCCCACTACTCCCCTACCAGGCTCAACTACCCCCTCTCCCATCCCAGTCTCACGTATGCTGGTGGGTGCTGCGACCTAGTCTGGGATAGTCTGTGTCACCTTGGCATTTGCTGGCCGGTGCTGTAGCCTGGCCTGGCCCTGTCAGCTCCCATTCCAGCTAATGCTGGTTGGAGCTGCTGCCCAGACTGGCTCAGTCAGCCCCCAGTCCCAGCACTAATGTGAACTGGCTGGTGATGTGGCCAGACCCAGCCCATCCTGCACTCCATCCTGGTTCTCAGATCTGCCAGAGGGTGTTATGAACTGGCCCAGTCTGGCTCGCCCTCATACCTGAGCCACACATACGCTGGGGGGTTGTAACCTGGTCTGCTCTGGGCTGTTCCTTGCTTTGGTTCTTGCACTCACCTGCAGGGACCGTGCTCTGACACAACAGTCCCCCAACCTACTCTACTGGGTCTCTGCTCAGCGGTAAACCTTGCGCACATGGTGGATCCTTGGTCAAGGCTGGTTTAGTCTACCTTCTGTCTTGGCAGGAATAGTAGCCTTTCCCAACTGGCCCATACCCAATCTGGTTCTTACTGTTGGGTGTTACAGGCCAGTCACACCTAGTCCACGCTCTGACGTAGCTTTCACATGGCCCAGTGGGAGTGGAAACGTAGCCCAACCTGTCCTACACCCACTCTTGCTCTCAGGAGCACCAATGGATGCTGGAGTCTAGCCCTGTTGGGAACGCCCCAGAGCCTGTCCACGTAGGGCATGTCTGTCTGATTTGTTTTCAGAAACCATTTGTGGTAAAAGGTGTTTAACATATCATTATGAAAAGGATGATTTCAGAAATCAACAGGCCGACTTTTATATACTTAGGAACGAACTATAATGAATTTCGTAGATTGCGAGACAGAGAGAAAGAGACAAAGATTATCTGTCCACTGATTCACTCCCCAAGTGGCAATCACCACTGCTGAACTTACCTGAAGCCAGCAGCCAGGAACTTCTCTTGGGACTACCACGCGGGTGCAGGGTCCGGCTTTGGGCCGTCCTCGACTACTTTACCAGGCCACTAGCAGGGAGCTGGATGGGAAGTGGAGCAGCCAGGATACGAATCTGCGCCCGCACGGGATCCCGAGGCCACTAACGGGCCGTGCCGCCGACTGCAGCCGGACACGCCTCCTGCGGAGACCGGCCCTAATAAGGCAGAACCACAGACTGGCGCCGGGGATTGACGCAGGGCGGGCGGAGCCGGCCTCGCGCATGCGTACAGCGTTCTGAAAAAGGCGCGCGCAGACTCGATCTCCGCTCCTTTCGAGGCTCCGCCCAGCTCGCTCTCGCAGGGGCGGGTTCGAAGCCGGACGCGCGTGCGCGCGAGGAGCTAAGGGGGGCGGTGCCGCGCGGCGGAAGAGGCCGCAGCGCTCCGGGTCAAGATGCAGGTAAGCCGGGGAGCGTGTTCTGTTCCCTGCTGTCCCCGGTCGTTCCCGGGCGTCGGGCTGGCCGGCCAGGGTGTCCCAGGGGCTCGCAGAGGCTGGGTGGCCCCGCTCCCGGCCCCGGGGAGGGGGGTGCTTGTCCTTTAGGGTGGGTCCTTGCCAGGGCTTATGAAGAACTTGGCGGATCCCACCCAGCCACAGCCTGGGGCAGGTGTGTCAGGAGCCCGTTGTTAAGGATTTGGAAGTTGAGTCCCGGAGACACGAAGGGCAACAGGGTTGTAGTTTGGGTCCCTGGCTCAGTGCTGAGCAGGGTGCAGCATTAGCAACTCCCCTACATGCTGGTGTTCAAATAGGGGCGCGGTCTCTTGCTAGGTCCTCGGGTTCCAGCCAGGGCGCTGCCAGGCAGCGTTAACCTCCTCCTTAAAATGAGTCAACTTCAAAGCCCCCAATTTGGTGCTTTTTTTGTTATTGGAATTTGCCAGCGGGATTTGACCGGAGCCCAAGAGAAATGAATGAAGACGCCCGGGAAGTGGGGGGCTCCTGGGAGTGGACATCTGTAACACAGTTGGATCCTCTGCTTGGGAGCAGGAATTGTGCTGCCGTAGTGTCAGCTGCCCGGGGGATGAGACGTGGAGTTGGCATGGGCTGGGAGACGCACAAACAGATGTCTCTCATGTGCGGGACAACGTCTGCAGTAAGGAGGGAGTTCAAGGGCTGCCCTGGCATTCGTTGGCCTTCAGGTCCCTGCTTTCAAATGTCACTTCTTCAAGGCCTCGCCTGATCAGCCCGGCCACAGGATTCTTGGCTGTGCTTCTTGTGACACGCAGGTGGGACTGGCGCCGGGTTGTCCCGGGACACCCTCCACCTTGCTCTCCAGTTTTCTTTTTTGAGACCGTCTGAGACGGTGCTTGGGCAGCCAGGCTGTCTATCCGAAGGGTTGATCCCTGGTAGCTTGGCCAACTTCCAGCAGGCAATGCCCTTCTAGACAGCTTCCCCCGCTCCCTTAGGTTTGAGAAGATTGAGTGGATGCGCACACAGGCTCTGGCAGAGTTCCCTCACCTTAGTGTTTAATAAACTTCAGCTGTCAGCGGCTCCTCCTCCCCAGGTGGTGTCTCAGCTTCTAGTCTCGGTTCTCTGTTCTGCAGTTTGGGCTTTGGAAAATTCTGGCAGCCTGCTCAGACACTCTCCCGTTTGCACTGGCTGCCAACCCTGCCCCCATCCCCGCTGAAGCCCTCAGCTGTGTTTCCCTGGAGATCCTGGCCCTGGCCTGTGAAATGCAGCCCCCCCTCCCCATTCTAAATCAGCTTCCTGTTACTCACTGTGTTTGCCAGATTTGTTCTAGAAAGATAAGTAGGTATAGTTCCTACAAGTGTACTGCAAGATGTTCATGGAAAAAGTCCAAACTTAAGTGTCAGTGTTGTGGCACAGCAGGTGTAAGCTTCCTGCCTGCAGCATCAGCATTCCCTGTCGGATACCTGACTGCCTAGGATCCGCTTTTCTGCTCTGCAGGTGAGAAGCAGTGGAAGACATCCTGAGTACTCCGGCGCCTTTCACCTGTGCGGAAAACTCAGCTGGGCTTCTGTGGGCTTTTGGCTTCCACCTGGACCAGTCCTGGCCCTTTGGGAGTGAAACGGCGGGTGGAAGATCTCCCTCTCTTTTCCTTCCTCCCTCCTCCCACCCTGCTTTTGCTTTGCCTTTAAAAAAAAATAATAAATAGACACACAAATGTTTGTAAAAGATACATATTTTGTAACCCATGCCTATTTTTTTGTAGTATACATTTTCTGTGAACTTTTGAAGGCTGTGTGTGTGTGTTACTGGTTCATTGCCTGGCTCCTTCTCTGGGCTATAAGGAAGGTGACTTCCGTTCAGTATACTTCCCTGTTGTTTGTGTCTTTTACATATACTTTTTTTTATTTGAGAGACAGAGTCAGGCTATCCCAGACAAGCCAGGTCAGAGCCTTGGCGTCTGCACTGGTGCCAGCTTACACATCAGATCCTGATGTTTGCCCCAAGACCAGCTGCCCCGCATGGGGAGGGAACAGAGGGCAGAATTAGACAGGGATTAGACAACTGGGACTGTGGGGCTTTGAACACTTGCTCGATTTGTGTTGCCCGTCACCGTGCCCTTGGTACCTGACTTTGCAATCACGGTAGCTTTGGTTCTGCTGTCCTAGGACCCCAACGCAGACACCGAGTGGAATGACATCTTACGCAAAAAGGGCATCCTGCCCCCAAAGGAGAGTCTGAAAGAACTGGAAGAGGCAGCGGAAGAGGAGGAGGCGCGCAGGCTCCAGCAGTCAGTGGGTGAGTGAGCTCACGCTCTGTGAGCTGTGACTGGGCTTGGAGACAGTTCTCAGGCCTCCAGCTCCTCCATGGCGCTCCTCTGAAGGAGAGCCAGAACACAGGCTACAGTGCAGGACCTGGCGTCACAGGACGTCTCTAGTCATCACCTTTCTGGCCCCTGAGGCTCTGCCCGTGTCTCCTGATGCTGCAGGAAGTATTTCTTCTGAGTCTTGACTTCCTGGTGGTGTTTCTGCCGGTAGTGTCACGGAACGTGTTCAGAGGTTGTGTATTCTCCTGGGGTCGCTCTTCATCTGTGTTTTGCTGCAGAGTGATAAGTGGTTTGATTTGGGGAGGCATAAAGTGTTTTCAGTGCGTGAGCTCTGAGAGAGGGATTTCCTCAGCTCTCAGACGCCTTCTGAAAGCATTCCCTGTCCCTGCCGAGTCAGATTCTTCGGGTGAGGCCCAGCAATCTGCCGTTTAAACAAGTGTCTTACAGGACTTTTAGTGGCTGGCGCTGGGCCCGACAAGCTCATCTTCCACCTTTAAGGCATCCCAGAGTGCCAGTTCACTTCTGGCTGCTTGACTTCTCATCCAGCTTCCTGCTTGTGGCCTGGGAGAGCGGTGGAGGATAGCCCAAGGCCTTGGGACCCTGTACCCATGAGGAAGACCCTCTAGAGTCTCCTGGATCAACTCAGTTCCTACCAGCCATTGCAGCCATTTGGGGAGTGAATAAGTGGATGGAAAATCTGTCTCCCTTTAGCCTATAAATCTGCATTTCCAATAAAAATTAAAGGGGGGGGAGGACTTTGATACATGCAAAGTTTAACAACCATTGACCACAGGGATTCGTCCTTTTGTCTCCTATGGACACGGTAGAGCTGATTTAGGGAAGGACTGATTAGAAAGTGTCCAGGGCTCAGCGGCGTGGCCTGGTGGCTAGGGTCCTCGCCTTGATCCCATGTGGCCGCTGGTTCTGGTCCCGGCAGCTCCACTTCCTCTCTGTCTCTCCTCCTCTCAGTATATGTGGCTTTGTAATAAAAATAAAACGAATCTTTAAAAAAAAAAAAAAAAAAAGAAAGTGTCCAGCAGAAGCCGAGTGAACGGTGACTGGGTGTCAGGTGCTGCTCTGGGACCAAGGCTTACCTGTGCAGAAGTCAGACAGAATTCTGTGTCCTGCTGGAACTTAACTTCACGGTGGCAAAGACAGATGGTAAACAAACAAGAGAAAGGCAGTTGAGGGAGTTGGAGCAGAAGTTGGCACAAGTCTACACAGAGAGAGGGCCTGAGTGAGAAGATGGCGCTGGCATAAGGACCTTAAAGAGATGTGGAATAGATCAGAAGACCTGAAGGAAGTGTGGGCTGTACGTGAAGACCTGAAGGAAGTGGTATATACCCTGAAGGGGTTAGGTGAGCAGGTTGAAAAGCGGGTCTGGCCTGCAGAAGACTCCGCGAGGAGGCCATTGTGTTTTGGGGTGAGTATGCCTCATGATACAGGAAGCTTTTGGAAGCTTATTAGTTAATTGATTTTTTAAGATTTATTTATTTGAAAGGCAGTTTAGAGAGCATGAGCTCTTCCATCTGCCTTTTCATTTCCCAAATGGTGGTAGCAACTGAGGCTGGCCAGGCTGAAGCCAAGAACCTAGAACTCCGGCTTAGCCTCGCGTGTGGGTGCAGGGCTCCAAGAGCCTGGGCACTGCCTGCTGCTTTCCCAGGCACATCAGCTGGATCAGAAGTGGAGCAGTTGGGACTCGAGTGGGCATGCATTGGGATGCAGGTGATGGTTTAACCCACTGCGCCACAGCACCAGCCCCTTCACTCTGGCAGCATTGTGCTGTTGCTGCTTAACTGACTCTGGACTTTGGGGGTGGGATGGGTATACAGCAGGAATTGGAGGACTGTTCTGGAAATGGCAGCAGTGCAGCTGGTTGAGGTGAGAGGTTGCATTAGTTTGGAATGATTTGCAGGTGGGAATGGCAAGTAGTGGCCACATCTGGATGTAATTTGAAGGTAGGACCAGAGGGGTTTGCTGATGTACCCAAGGAACAATTAGAGAGCTTCTGGTCACCTGGGAGATGCTGCCCTCAGCTCTGTTTAGGTTATTTTGGAAGTTTAAGTCCAAGATCGGGGACCGTATTGGCTTGGCCTCTAATGAGGGTGCTGGTGTTGGAGCAAGGAGAGCAAGTATAGAAAACGGTCCCCCAGCCAGCCAGGAAGCAGAGTGCTCGGGTCCACCTTGGCTTTTACAACCATTCCTCTTGCAAGAACTACAGGACCCTCCATCAGACCTACCTTCTACATGCCATAACTGGATTAAATTTCAACCCTCTTGGTGCTGTACTAATGAATTTGGGATTTAGACAGCATGAATGCTGAATGCGTGAATTTAGAAGGCAAGTCTTGTGCAAATCACGGCAGCACGACAGGGTGTGTGCCACTGTGATTTTGTCCCCAGCTGAGATGAGGCAGGCTTGGAGAGCAGCACATTTGAAGGAAGATGGGGTTTCTGTTTGGGACCTGTTAAGGTGGAGAGTGTCACTGAGTTGGGGTGGTGAGCAGGCAGGCGGGTGTGTTTGTGAAGGCTGGGCTTGGGGATGTGACCGCTGGAGCTGTAAACCTGCCGCAAATACTCGATGCCACAAGGTTCCATATGGTCGGCCACCAATGTGGAGGTGGAGAGGAATCAGATAACTGAACCCTGAAGGGGTGTTTGCTGCAGTGTTGCAGGAGAGCATGGCTGTGAGGTAGGAGAAGGGGCTTCCTGGGAGCCAGAGGTGTCCGTGGTGGCTTGTGGCAGGTGCTGCCTGTGGTCAGGGAGTGCAAATGGGAGTTGGCTTTGGTCCGAGAGTGTTGCTGGGGGCAGAGAACAAGCCTGATTTGTGATCAAAGAGTGAGAGTCTGTGACCGTAAAAATGAGGTGCTGGTTACATAGCAGTTGGTTACAAGGAAAGCAATGAGCAGTAAGTACGGGCTCATCATCTCTTGACTAACCTTGCTGCTAACAGCCCCGAGCTCCTGGGATAGTAGGATTGTTGGTAGACTGGCCAGCAGGGTGGGTGTGCCTGGATCAGACCCGGTGACTTGAGGCATATGCCACTGTGGTTTTGTAAAGCCGGGAAATAGCCCGCCCATGTTCTCATTGTGCGGAGCTGAGATGGTCCAGGCTGGAGGTAGTGACGCAGGCTTTTCTTTTTAAGACACGCTCCACTTCTTATTTGCCGGGGAATACTTGAAGTGATCTTTGTTTTGGAGAGCTGGGGTCTCCTGGTATTATGTGCACAACTTTAGGGAGAAAAGTGAAGGGGAAAAATCCCAAATCACACTTGTTCATCTTTACTCTTTTTGCCTTGACCAATGTAACTGAATTCAGTGAAAACATATGAAGCCATGACGCTGAAAGAACTGGAAGAAAATGAAGATGAATTTAATGAAGAGGATGAACGTGCTATTGAAATGTACAGGTTAGTGCCACTCAGAGGAACTGTATGGGTTTTTTTTTTGCACGGTAATAAAATGTGTGTCTGTTGAAAAAGTGTTTTTCTGAGGGCTGGTGTTGTGGCACATTGAGTTAAGCCATTACCTGTAATGCTGGCGTCCTATACGAGTGGTAGTTAGAGTCCTGGTTCTTCCACTCCGACTCAGCTCCCCGTTGTTGTGCTTGGGAAAGCAACAAAAGATGGCCCTTCCCAATGTGTGGGCTCTGCTGCTCATGTGGGAGACCCAGATACAGAGCCAGGCTCCGTCCCTGCCACTGTAGCTATTTGGGGAGTGAACTAAAGGATATATCTCTGTTAACTCTGCCTTCACATCAATAATGCTTTGTTGAAAGATTCCTTTTCTGCTGAGGGGAAGTTTGGGAAGGACCACAATTAAGCAACAGTAATACAACTCTACAAGTTGGAAGTCATTAAGCCTAGATCTTTGCAGTCACTGCTCTCTGGAAGGTGTGCACGCATGTGTGTGTATCTGTTGAAGTGTTCTCTCTGTCATTCAGGCAGCAAAGACTGGCTGAGTGGAGAGCAGCTCAAAAAAAGAATAAATTTGGAGAAGTTTTGGAGATTTCAGGAGAAGATTATGTTCAAGAAGTTACCAAAGCTGGTGAGGGCTTGTGGGTAATCCTGCACCTCTATAAGCAAGGGTGAGTTGATGATTTTTTGTGTTTTGTGTTCTAGAACATGAATTTTGATGTATGTGTTAAAATGATATCAAGCTTATTGTTAGTGTTGTGTTTTTGTTTATTCAAACTTGAATGCCTAGTGTTTATCTTACGACTCCCAAATTAATGTCTAACACGAATGCCTTGATTTCCTTTCGTTGTGAGGGAATTCCTGGGTTATGTGTCCCTCTAGAGGGACTGGAGCACTTCAACCCCGTGTCATCCACTACAGCTTCTGGAGATGGCCACGGTCGCCTGCCAGGCACTCGGTGTGGAGGGCCTCCAGTGCTCCTCTAGAGCCCAGGGCTTGTTTGGGCATTTCCTTAAAACAGGAAGTACATTCTAACCCATTTCACACATTCTGAATCATTTGACCTCAAACAAGGAGGTAGCAGTTGTCTTTGATATTGAGGCTATCTTATTAAATTGGACCTTGGATTTTAAGTTTTCTATTTCACTTGGATATACTAGAAAGTTTTTTAAATTGTTGATTCGTCTTAGCTAGTAGCAGAATCCCAGTGGCCTCTATATTTCCGTGTTACAGGATTCCCCTCTGTGCTCTGATAAATCAGTACTTGAGTGAACTTGCAAGGAAGTTTCCTGATGTGAAATTTATCAAAGCCATTTCGACAACCTGCATACCCAATTACCCGGACCGGAATCTGCCCACGGTGTTCGTTTACCGGGAAGGTGACATCAAGGCTCAGTTCATTGGGCCTCTGGTGTTCGGTGGCATGAACCTGACGAGAGACGGTGAGGGCCCTGGGAGCCGGGCCGGGGGGTGTGAGCGCTGGGGAGGGGTGTCTGTTGCAGAGGTGCGTGTGCCCCGTGACGTGCCAGGGTCCCTTGTGTGTTGCCGTGTGGGTGGCTGGCTAGTCAGAGCGGTACAGCCAGGTAGATGTACTTAGCATCAATACCCAGCATGTTGTATTTGTCCCTGCAGCTGAATATTTGTTAAATGTAGCTCAAGATCCTAGCATTCATTCTTGGTTCACATCAGCTGTATTTGAGGATAGTTGAGAAAGTTCATGGTATAATGAAATCAAAAGATAATTTTATTTTGATGCAAAATATTTTTGGGGACTTCTCACGGGTTTTTCATAATACTTTTTTTCCATGCGCTTGTTGAAGGTATGTATGTTTTTTTCTAGAAACATTTTCTCAGTTCAGTACCTTAATAGCTTTGAAATTTAAATCTTGTTTATTTTTGCCTATAACTGTGGTGGTCGCTATCTAGTTTATTAGTGGCATCAGGCTTTTTTTTTTATCTTATTTAAAATTTATTTTTAATTTTAGATGCCATTAACATCATGGTGGGATGAAGGGTTAGTGATCACAGTTTCCGTATTGTTTCTCTTTGTTGTGGGGTGGGGGCTGGGGAAGGAGAAGTCCTGTAACTAGCACTCCACTGTCAGCAGGTTTACTATCTCGTAGGAATCACAGTGCAGAAGAGCACAAAAGCTGGTCTTTCTGCTTTGTTTCGGTGACACTGCTTTCTGTCCTGGGAATAATCTTGCACCTTGGGTGACAGTGTAGGGGGGCATCGATCAGCAGTGCCTTATCACGTGGTCCTGTTCATTGTCAAGTCCATGGTGGGAGGGGCTTGGCTAGGAGCAAGGTGTGGTGACAGGCAGGCTTCATCATGAGCTGGGGGCCTTTGGGCAGGTCTGTTCTGTCTTGGAGCTACCTCGGTTTATGCATTTCCCAGGGGGTTCTGTGAGCAGCATGCTGTCATCTGGATTGGCATATCTGAAAGTCTGTAGCTTGGACAAACCCCCGTCCTGCTGCCCTGATCCCTGGTAACCACCTCTCCACTCTGTGTCTTGGAGTACTTTAAATTGGCGTGACTTCAGTCCACTTGGTTGTCAGATTTGCTGGGAAGCGTCTGACTGGCAGAGCGTCTCTGCAAGCCTTTTGTTTTGTTCCAGTTTTAATATAGTGCTGCCGGAGTGAGCACAAGCCTTTTGTTCTGGGATCCCTTGAGCAGCCCCTTAGTTCTCCCTTGGTTCTGCTGCAGTCTCAGGCCACGTAAGGTTCGTAGGTTAGAAGGGAGTGCAGACAGACAGAAACTGAGACCTGCTCCACTAGTCTCTGGGTCTTTGCTTTTATTATTACTTGGGACGACTCTGTCGTATCCAGGGCATCTGCATGCGTTTGTCCTTTGACCCTAATAGATAGCAAAGTTGAAGCTGTAGAATTCCCTTTGGTTAGCTAAAATTGGGTGTTGTGACTTGATTGTCAGCAGGAGAGTGGATCTTACTTCCAGTAGATGTCCCGTGCTGATTTCTTCTCTGAGAAATCATCTGAGCTGGGGAGCTGCCATCATTGGAAGATGGGCTTATTTACATTTTAATGTCTGTATAGGTTCAAGTTCATGTCTTACTTTACTTGATTTGATCTTCTGAAAAAGGGATTAGAAGCTCCATAAAGTGTTAACTCCGTCCCCCCTTTCTTCTCGGGACAAAGGTTGACATGAAATTTTGAGATATTTTTGGCTTGCATGTGATTTGCTTTTCCTTGGTCCCCTAGAGTTGGAGTGGAAACTGGCTGAGTCTGGGGCCGTTGAGACAGACCTGGAGGAGAACCCCAGGAAGCCAGTCCAAGACTTGCTGCTGTCCTCCATGAGGTGCTCCGTCCCCACCAAGAGGGACAGCGATTCCGAGAGTGACTGAGACGCCGCACTTCTGGACAGGACACATTGGATGTTTTCTTTCTAAAAAAGAGTGAATCTTTTTGTTTGCTAGCCTTTTATATTTTGAATCTCCCACCTTTCACACATAATCACTGCCGCAAATTCTAATAAATTATTGGAACTACATATATTTTTTGGGGAACTGTATTTTTAAAATAATGACATTTCTTTTTTTGTAAAAATTAAAGCCCACTGTTTGTATGGCAGATGTCTGTATTTTTTTCTCACATTTAAGAAAGCCCTAAAATTATTCATTATGTTTTGACATGTAACTGTATAAAAAGGGATGTGTGGAATTTTTTTGGAAAGTAAATAAATTATACTTTGGAAAGGTTACACACTACATTTTACAGTTGCATTGTTTGTGTTTTTTTTTAACAGTTTATTTATTGGCTTGTAAAGCAGAGAGCGAGTTCCTCCATCCTCTGGTTCACTGCCTAAGTGGCTGTAACAGCTGGGCCTGAGCTGCACTGAAGCCAGGAGCCTCGAATGCCATCCTGATCTTGCGTGTGGGTGGCAGGGACCTATGTTTTTGGGTTGTCCTTCTCTGCTTTCGCAGGCACATTAGCAGAGAGCTGAGTTGGAAGCAGAGCGTCTGGGACTTGGTCGCAGGCAGTGGCTTAACCCATTGCATCACCCCACCAGCTCTGTGTTCAGTTGTGTTTCATAAATAAAGCAACAGGGACCCGGCGTGGTAGCCTAGCAACTAAAGTCCTTACATTACACTCACTGCGATCCCATATGGGTGCCACTTCTAATCCCTGCGGCCCCACTTCCCATCCAGCTCCCTGCTTGTGGCCTGAGAAAGCAGTTGAGTATGGCCCAAAGCCCTGGCACCTTGCACCCGTGTGGAAGTCCTGGAAGAAGCTCCTGGCTCCTGGCTTCAGGTTGGCTCAGCTCCGGCCGTTGCGGTCCCTTGGGGAGTAAATCATCAGATGGAAGATCTTCGTTTCTGTCTCTCCTCCTCTCTGTATATCTGACTTTGCAATAAAAATAAGTAAATAAAGCAATAAGATTATTAATTCAGCTAAAATACAGAAATTTTAAGGAAAAGAGAAAGCATTTACCCTCTTGAGAAGAAATAAACAGTATTTTTTGTGAAACATTTTATCAAAACAAGAAGGATTTCGATTTCCTGCTATGTGTCTTTGGTTAAATGCTTTTCTGGTTAAATCATTAATACCTCGACTATTGGGGAGATTGCCTCATGTCATTACTATAAAAGGCCACATTAAATTATTTTTTGGAAATAAGCAAGGTGGAAGCACACACACAAGTTGTCTCAGTGATTAAAACACATCAAGATGTTTTGTGGACAAGCCATGTACTGCTGCTTGTCAGGTTGACAAATTCCCTAGTGTTCGTGTTGGCTGATGTAGTGCGTGATGCTGAAGGACTCAGCACAGAATTCTTCCAAATTACATAGTCGCTTTTATTTTTGCTCTGATTTATAGTGGCTGGTGCCTGTTTCACCAGTATCCAGCAGCAGCATCTCAGTGCTACTTGCTTTCTTGCCATGCATCAGAACCAGCTGATAAAAACATACAACCAAGGCTTCCCCTGAAGCGTGTCTCAGGACATCTCAGTTATACAGCTGACACAAGCTGGGTGGGAGAGCCAGCTGCCTTCTGGAGCTTTCTGTGGGTGGCTCATGTCATGTGATGCTAGGGCAGAGCAAGGCTGGAAAGTTGAACGCTGTACTTGCTTGCGGGTCTAAATGTGCATGCCGAAGACGCGGCTGGAATCACGGGAACATGGACTGCCGATCCGCTGGAGCCGCTGCACAATCTAGTTCTAGCTACTCCCTGTGCCCCATCATTCTGTTCCCGCAGCAAAAGAGGCCCTTAGTTGGAGCACAGCGAAGACATGGGTGCTGATGGCCTTGGCTCACAAACTCTGCACGATGCCTGGGATCCAAGCAGTTGTTCTACTTAGGAACAGAAAGAAGCATCTGTATGCTAAAGTTAGGATTGTGATTTGGAACGTGCTGGACCCACATGTTTCTACGGGTTAGTTAAGACTTGCTATTCTTTCCAGCAGAGCTCAGGGATGGCACAGGTGATGGGATGTGATGCTTTAGTGGTGAGATTGTCCTGTTCCACAGTGGAGTAGAAACAGGTAAATGGGGAGGCAGAGAGAGACCTGTGTACTGGTTTTTTGGTGCTTGGCAGGAAGAGGTCAGAGTGCTAGGTAGCCCTTTATTTTTCATAATACAGTTCCATCCGTTCAGGGATTTCTCCTTCCACCCTCCTCCCAACTGCTTCCTCCTAAATTGCAACAGTATGGTCCTTCAGCAAGTCACAAGTCCATCATTTTGCTATTGAAGTGGATCAAGATCTTGTAGGTATAGACAGTGGGAGAAAGTCCAGCATCCTTTGTCAGGATATATTTAAAGATTTATTTTTATTGGAAAGTCAGATATACAGAGAAGAGGAGAGAGATAGAGGAAGATCTTCCATCTGATGATTCATTCCCCAAGTGACCACAACGGCCAATACTGCGCCGATCCGCAGGCACTTCCTCCAGGTCTCCCATGTGGGTGCAGGGTCCCAAGGCTTTGGGCCACAAGCCCCTGCTGGATGGGAAGTGGAGCTGGATGGGATTAGAACCTGCGCCCATATTGGGAGTCCGTCTTTTATTCGGGGGTAGCACTGTACTTTACTGTTCGGTATTAGGTAGCCCTGTTTTTTAAAGTGATTGGTGAGGAATGGTTTCAGAAAACCAAGAGAGTCAACATTGGAAGAAGTGAAAGGGCTAAGACTGTAATGAAATGTAATGGGTTCTGATTTCCTGGTGGAAGAGGAAATACGTGTTGATAGGGCATGTGTCTGCTTCCTTGCATGCACGGTGGGCTCACATAGGTCGTTCCCCACCTGTCTCGCTGCCTGGCTGGCCCTCTTATTCTCAGCCCCAGCTTGCAGATTGGCAAAGTCACTGCCTGGGCCTGCAGAAAGACATCAGCAAATTGGTACCAAGGGGCTGGCATTATGGCACAGCAGGTTATGCCGCCACTACCAGCAATGTGGGTATCCCCACATGAGAACAGGTTCAAGTCCTGACTGTTCCACTTCCAATCCAGCTCCCTGCTGATGTATCTGGGAAAGCCATGAATAATGGTTCAAGTACTCGGGCCCTACCACCCAACTGGGAAATGCAGGCTTCTGGCTTTGGCCATTTTGGAAATCAACAATGGACGATCTCTGTGTGTCTCCCAACGGTCTCTGTCACTTTGGCAAATAAATACTCTCTGAAAAGATAAATGCTACTTTTCAAAAAAGGAAATGTTCTGGGTATGAAAGGGCTCTTTAGATGGATATCCTGTTACTGGTATTTACACCTGGTCAACTTTCTTGTCACATAGCCTCTGCTTTTGCCCGAGGACTTCCCAATGTGCTGTGACTGTGGTGTCCATGGGAGTGATGTGTGGCCTGCCCATGGCAGCCAGATGGCTAGACAGGTGGCTCTCCATCTGTACACCTTGAGAAGCATCTTCACCCTTCCCAGCAGGTGGGCCAGGCTTCCCACACTCTGCAAGCTGCCCCTTTCATAAGGCCTCTCCTCTGGTGATTTGTTGAAAAGATGAGTGGCTGTCAAGCATACGTTCACAGGGGGATGGGTGCTGCGGTGTGATGGGTGAAGCAGCTGCCTGCAGTGCCAGAGTCCCGAATGGGTGCAGCAGAGGAGGGGAAGGAAAACTGGAATAGGAAATGCCGAAGATGAACTGCGATGTCTTGGGGTGCAAAGAAGTGAAAACCACCACGACGGGAAGTTGTGGAGGAGACACAGGAGCCGACCGACCTGAGCGTCTGATTCTGAAACCATGTGCAGTAAAAATACTGGATTATAATCTAAAGGCGTACATTGAATATCTGTGAATCCACACTGGCAAAGAACTGATTGTATAAATAAATGGGGGAGAAGAGACCATTTCTTCTAGAGAATTCCAAATAATCCTTGCAGATATTCTTTGCTTATAAAATGGAAATGGGAGTAAGATCAGCTGGTGAAGTTATTCCTGAAATGCCCTTCCGGCTCCAGGGACGCAAGGCTCTGCCAGCATTGGTGCTGATGCTTCCTTGATCCCACCAGAAGGTGGCGCATGTTGACAATTTCACCACCACTGCCGCTTGCCAGCCGCTACCCTTACCTGCAACCTGACTCAGGAGACCTTAAAAATCAGGTGAGAATACATAGGAGCATTGAAATAGTGTCGTTTTATCCCACTGTAGGTGAAAGTGTATTGGCTTATTGTAAATTGACATTTTTAGCTTTTAATTTGGAAGCCAACTCATTCAATGTCTTTATCTACTTATCAATATGTAAGATGTTGATAATATCAACATCCTAGTAGGAAAAATGGTGATTATTCCCTGATTGCCCGTAAGAATCAATGCAGTTTTTTGTTTTTTTTTAAGAAAAAAGAAAGTTTTAATTCGTTCTTTTTTTGGGGGGGGCATCTTTCTCTGAGACTATAACAATTCTCTCAATTTTCAAAAAAATATACATATGTGTTAAAAGCATAAAGTTTTGGTTAACAGAAAGTTGAATCATTAGCAAACCAGTCATTTGTAGATGAAAGTGTAGTGGGCAAGCACAGCAGGCACCCAGCACACACACGCGCACACTCGCACGCTGTTTAACTTGCCATAACTAGTCAAGGCGGGACTGATAGTCACAGCTCATTTTCCTTACTCTGCATCCAAAGACTTGCCTGCTTCCTAGTCGGTGTCCCCGTCATGTTGGGAGTACAGTCAGTCGATCCAGGGGCTGGGAGTACACTGGGCAGCTATAGTTCGTGAAGAGCAGTTCTGTTTCTTAGAAGAAGTTAATGTTGTAGTTCCAAATTATGCTAAGGCATGCAGGTATTAATAAGTATTATTCATAAATAAATATTATTCTAAATATCCAAGGAGAAATACTGCATCCTATGTATCTGCCAAACACCATGAGATCTACAAGCCACACGTGGTCCGCAGCTCGTGCAGCTTGCCTTTGCATGGGCTCATCCTTCTGGGGCTGGATTTTTTTGGTGAACGCTATCATAAAAGCCAGGCACAGCTCAGGAATTAGCTCAAAAGAGCAAGCAAGGGGCTGGGGTGTCTTATTAGAACGCACAAATTGCACAGACACATCTCATGACTAAGTCATTAAAATGCATTCTTTTCATTTCCATCTGTTTTTTAAGCAGCCAAAAAAGTTTTTAGGACATAAAAGCTTATGAACTTGTTGGACCATGGACCCGACACGATAGCGCAGTGGTTAAGGTCCTTGCCTTGCACGTGCCAGGATCCCTTATGGTCCCCGGTTCTAATCCTAGCAGCCCCACTTCCCATCCAGCTCCCTGCTTGTGGCCTGTGACAGCAGTTGAGGACGGCCTAAAGCCTTGGAACCCTGCAGCTGCGTAGGAGACCCGGAAGAGGCTCCTGGCTCCTGGCTTCGGATTGGCTCAGCTCCAGCCGTTGTGGTCACTTGGGGAGTGAATCATCGGACGGAAGATCTTCCTTTCTGTTTCTCCTCCTCTATGTATATCTGCCTTTCCAATAAAAATAAATAAATTTTTAAAAAATGAACTTGTTGGACCCTATCTATTTTAATAAGAGAAACTATCCCGGTATTTCTTTTGGCTTTGGGACACAATGGAAAAGCTGTACCATGAACCAACAGGAGTGTAAGTGAATCGACTAGTAAATTGGTGTGCTGGTTTGTACTGGATTCTGGACCTGTGTTGGAGGTAACAGATCCATTCCTGAGGTTCAAATACTTCTTAGTTAACAAAGGAGATTGTCCCATATGTCAGAGCAGTTCCTGAAAGGTGGTGGTAACTCCACACGGCCTCTGGAGGACACGCGCCCTCCTGGGACAGGCGTTGCCTGTTTCTCAGCGGGGTGTGTGAGTGAGCGTCTCCTGATGCTGTTACTGTGTGCTTCCCTTCCTGACACCTCTTCCGTGGGAAGGATGTCATTGCTACAGTTGTTGGGAGGATTAGATGAGCTAAGATTCTGAAGCTCTTAGAAGAGTTCATTGATGCTGCACTGTCCGCACTGTCATCATTGTCGTCATCTTTGTCGTCACTGCCGTTACTATTTTTGAAATCCCTAACATTTTGGCATCATGGAAGGTTTGCTCATCTCGGAGGTTGTTTGGTCTAGTACTCACAGCTAGAAACTGCATCTCCCATGCCCCAGTTATTCTTAAGTGTGTCTGCCAGCATAATTTGTGGAAGAATCTTTAATAGGAGCAGAAACAACCCAGACCGGCTCCACCCGACAGCTCCTTGCCGGCTTGCACACAGCATGGAAGCCCCCAAAAGAAATACTTGTCAACAATGACAAGATCTAGGATTCCGTGACAATATCTAGGTTTCCAACAAGCTGGAAAGGGCTCCAGTTAAGACTGTCCCTGGGCCCGGCGCTATAGCATAGCGGTTAAAGTCCTTGCTTTGAACGCGCTGGGATCTCATATGGGAGCCAGTTCTAATCCTGGCTGCTCCACTTCCTATCCAGTTCCCTGCCTATGGCCTGGGGAAGCAGTCAAGGACGGCCCAAAGCCTTGGGACCCTGCACCCGTGTGGGAGACCCAGAAGAAGTTCCTGACTCCTGGCTTCAGATTGGCTCAGCTCCAGCTGTTGCGGTCACTTGGGGAGTGAACCATAGACAGAAGAACTTCTTTGTCTCTCCTCTCTGTATATCTGCCTTTATTTTTCCAATAAAAATAAAATAAACCTTAAAAAAAAGACTGTCCCTGGCCTCGCCAGTCAATAACGTAGCATACTACCTTTGTCCCTTGGAGAGATCGTGGTGAAGACATAAAGACCTCAGGGCCTGGGTCTCTGTTAGCCTCTTGGATTGCGTCATTCGGAGCTTCTCTTAAATCAAACATCATTTCTTCTACTCTGTCATATGCAGCCCCATAAGTCATCATCGACACCAGGACACAAACCTGGGCTCATCTCACCAGTTCTCATGTATCCCTTACTTAGGGGAACTTCATACCAATCTTCTTCCCTTTCCTATTTCCGGCACTACACAATCCCCCTGTACAACAGCATCTATTTTTTCTCATGTCATGTCGTTTTCATAGGATGTCAATACTTGGGACTCTTTCTGGATAATCTGTTACATTTTTGGCATCTTTGCCATGGGAGGAATTCTGAGGTGTGTGTGTGGGGGAGCGGGTCCAGTTGTGGATTAAATACAGGTGTTCGTCAACTCTCAACAGGCACACCCATGACAACTGTGCAAAGGGGGGCTTGGAGCAGCAGGCCACATGTTCCCAGTTGCTCAGGCATCCTAAGATGCAAACTCTTCTAGAATAAGCTCAGCGCACATCTAGAAACAGCCAGGTGACCATCACTGGAGTACGTTGTGTTTTCCCCTTTGTGTTGCAATCACTAGGAGACGGAATACAAATAGGACCAGACAGGTGCAGCATGTGAGAAGGATGAACTTGCGGACTCCAGGGCTTCTTGTTTCAACTTTTCTAACTTGCCTCTGAGGACTGTGCTGCTACTACTCTGCTTAGCGTATTCCCACCCACTCTCCAGTGGGCTTGTGGTTTTGAGGTTAAGATCATCTGTGTCTCACACTGGACTGCGACTTGCTTTCCATTCCAGACCCTGCCACTTGACCCTGCCACCTGACCCTGCCTTCCCGCCAGTGTAGACCTTGGGAAGCGGCAAAGATGGCTCAAGTGACTGGGAACACCCTCCTGGGTTCCTGAATACTTGGGGAGTGAACCTGCAGCTGGGAAGGTGCGTGTGCTCTGTGTTTCTCACATAGATATATAAAGTATTTTTTTAGCTGATTAGGGGAGGGGATCTCATGAAAATGAACTCAGAGCCATTTAGGATGTGCTGCCAATGATTTTGCGACTGTGGACTTTATAGCAAATAAAGGCCATCTTGGCCAGAACTCGCCTAATGTCCACTTTTGTTTACTGCCTTCCTACCCTAAACTCAATAAGTACGTAATTAAAAAAAAAGGGCAGCAAAGTCAGAAGGCCCTGTGTTGGTGATCATTTCTCTTAATGAGTTTGTCTCTTAGGCAAGCAGCACAGTAGGTGGGTAAGGAGCTGCACCATTGCTATTCAGGCTTTCCTTTGGAAAGAAAAGAGAAGGTTTTGCTGATTTGCAATAGGTACTTAGAACAGAGGAGACCTGGAAGGAATTTTTGCACCCTCCAATACCCTCCAGTCACGGTTTGACTCCACCCTCTCAAGCCCCAAGCTCTAAGAAACACTTTCCAAAGTTAAAAGTGAAGTTAAGGAGAGAATTTCTGCCAGGAGGCCTCCAGACATTGTCCTCTGTTGATCAGCTTGTGCTAGTGGGGGTGGATAAAGGCGCACCAAAGCAGAGCTCCAGCCCCCAAGAGCTCCTGCAAACCCGTGAAGGCCAAGGTCAGAAGAGACAGCAGGCCTGCTGAGTGAGCACAGGAGAACTCCATGGGCTCCAAAGCAAATTGCCTGCTAAGCCGGGGCTTGCACTGAGGAAGCCAGCTTTGGCTGCACGCACGGTTGCGGCCATGTAAATTAGCCCCTGCCTGGGGCCTGCAAGAAATCAGGTCAGGACAAGAAGTCATCAGGAGGCAGCTTAATGACTCTGCCCTTTTCTAGACAGGAGGCCCCTTGTTTTAGATGGCTCTCAAGGTATGCAAACGAGGTGTTGCCCTGGAGCATCCAATTACAGGTGTCCTGGCAAGGCAGAAAATCACTAAGGCTGCTGAGTGGGTCCAGGAGGCAGGAGGCGGGGTCGGGGCGATAGAGACTGGACAGAGGTGAGCAGAAGCCGAGGGCCTGCTGAGCGGCACACATCCTGCTGCTGCGTGATGCCATCTTTGCCACTTAGCTGTGTGAGTTGGCAGCAGTTCTTGAGCTCAGTTACTGAGCTTGGTTTCCTCAGCTGAAAAACATAGACGATACTAGAGTGGATCTCTGCGTTCTTACCAAACCAATTACAGTAATTGGAATACTAATTGATATTTGTATCCTGGAGCGTGTACTGTGGCATAGGATGTGAAAGAACCGCCGCCTAGGACATCGGCACCCCATGTAGGTGCCGGTTCGTGTTCTGGTTGCTCCACTTCCGGCTTCCTGCTAATGTGCCTGGAAAAGCAGCGAATGGCCCAAGAGCTTCTGTTCCTGAACCCATGTGGGGAATTGGGATGAATCTCCCGCTCTTGGCTCCTGGCTAGGACCTGAGTCTGAGCATTGCAGGCATCTGGGGGGTGAACCAGCGGATCTCTCCCCACCCCTCCCCCCTACTCCCCATCTCTCTCCCTGTATCTTGACCTCTATCTCCATAACTCTGATCTTCAAAGTAAAAATACATCTTTTTAAAAATTAGGAAAAAGATTATTTGTTTTTTGCTTAGGACAGGGTAAGTGCTCACTACCTAAATCATCTGTCAGATTTTTGGAGTTCCACTCTCTCTTGCTGTCCAAACATCTACCACAACCTGTTGGCATGAACAATCATCCCTTTGTTATTCTCACAAATTCTTTTTCTTTCTCAAAAAAAAAATTAACTTATTTAAAAGGTGGGGTTACAGAGATAGGGAGAGACAGGGATCATCTACCTGCTGGTTTGGCCAGGACAGGGCCAGTCCTAAGCCAGGAACCTGGAACTCCATCCTGGCCTCCTGCAGGTGTGGCAAGGGCCCGAACACCTGGACCATCTTCCTCTTCTTTCCCAGGGACATTAGTTGGGAGCTGGATTGGAAGTGAAATAGCCAGAGCATGAAGTGTTGCTCCTTTGTGGGCTGTTGGCACTGCAGGTAGCAACTTAACTTGCAGCCCCACGGCCTATGCCCCTGTGCTTACAAATGATATAGATCAGGACCAATGGGCAAAATCTGCTTTTCCATCATGCAAGAAAGACCCAAGGTGCTGGTAGGGACCCATGACTGGGGCTGTATTGTTACTCTTCTGGCATCCCGCTGCTAGAAGCTGTCACAGTGCACTGATCACAGGGAGGCTCCACTGTCCCATCAGATTGACAGTCCCCTGTGTGTTGCAGGAGTGGATAGAACTGCTACAGCAAGGTTATTCTAGAGGAGCCAAAGGCTCAGGTTGGCTTTGTTTTCCCTGCAGCTGGGCCCGACTCAAAGAGCTCTGGGCATCAATGCCCCCTTTCACGTGGGCTACAGTGGAGGGCTTTTGAAGTGACTCCTAAGGCCACCATGCCAAGATCAGAGCCTGGCTGTCGAGCACAGTCACTGATAAATCTCATTACCCCAACTCAGAGCTGAGTTGCTATTCTTATCCCACAGAGGTTGCCTGTGCTCCATTGTTTTAATTACAGGCTGTTATTTCATTTAAAAAAAAAATCAGCACGAGGATTAAGGGCACTGTGATTTTTTAAAAGCCCAGCTCCTGGCCTAAAAACTCAACAGTGAATCAGAGGACAAATGTTCTCGTTGTGCTGGTTAAAAATAGGAGCCATGGAAAAAGTGACAGAATGAGATGAATGCCATTAGAGTGTAATTACATTTACTGTACAGGGGAGCCCTGGAAGTCTCTCCCAGGCATGTAGCGCTCTGGGAGCCTGTGACACGGAAAGCCTGAGACCTCTGCTGCCTGCCGCTGCTTTGATGGCTTTGATGGCTTGTGTTCTGTGAGCCGTTGCTCTCGGGGTCCAGTAGCCTTTTAGAGGTAGTTAAACACGTTGTGTCACTCCAGAGGAATGTGAGCACCATGCAGTTCCCCCTGGATCTCAGAGGGTTGCTTTCCAACTGCCTGCACAACATGACATATGTTTCCAAGGAATCAAGGGCATGTAACAGTTCAGGGTGGTGGCTGGATAGGAAGCATTTGAAAGGTAGGACTCACTTTTCTGAAAAAAGGAAAATAACTTACATTTTTCTGATTTTAAACCAGTGCATGGGCCCAGAGCGATGGCTCAGTGTTCTGCTTGCAAGCACTAGGATCCCATATGGCCACTGGTTCATGTTCCAGTTGTATGTATCACTTCTCATCCAGCTCCCTGCTTGCAGCCTGGGAAGGCAGTTGAGCATGGCCCAAATCCTTGGGACCCTGCACCCATGTAGGGAACAAGGAAGAAGCTCCTGACTCCTGGTTTCAAGTCAACTCAGCTCTGGCTGTTGCAGCCACTTGGGAAGTGACACAGCAGATGGAAAAATCTTTCTCTCTCTCCTTCTCTTCATAAATCTTCCTTTCAAATAAACACAACTACATCTTTAAAAATATATATGTATATATGCACATCTGTAAAGTGAATTTTATCCTACAGTCAACTGCCCATACATAGATGCAACACTGCTGTCATTTTGGTTAGCCTCCTATATGGTTGTCCATTCGGGAATCACTTCTCTTGAACTCAGTTAGAGAGTGGAAGAAATGGAAATTGAAGGCAGGGGCGGAGACTGCTGGCATTGACGTCACAGGGATGCTTGTTGAAGCCAGCAATAAAGCTGGGACCATATCCTGAAACCTGTCCGAGTTAGAGCCACACCGGAGGGTAGCCAGGATGCGGTTAGGAGGCAGTGCAGCCGATGGAGTCCCCACCTCCCCTGATGGCTGCCCTTCGCCAGTGAGTTCACATCACGAGAGCATCACGGAGCCCGTTTCCCTCGGCTGCTGCCTGGCCTGGCGCCGACACTGACTGCACAGGTGAGCAGCAGGGAGTGTTTCTGGCCCACCAGCTCCCCCGAGGACAGGTACTGACCCACTCACTCTGGAGTCTTCTGTGCACAGCTGGTCCGTAGAAGGCCCTTTTTTTTTTTTTTTTTTTTTTTTCCTGGAACAAAGGGGAATACATGCAGGCACAGCAGACATGCTGATTTTTGTTGGGGCTGCCATGGAGATTGTCACGGCGAGGTGTCATGATGAATCAAGTGGAGTTTTGGCTCAGGGGTGCTGTATGACTGTGTATGCACCTGCTGAGTGTCTACTGTGTGCCAAGAATGTGCTAGCACTGGGGATCCTACCCTGGCTGAATTTCCAGGTCTGGTGGAGATAAAAACCACATCAGGCAGTAAGACGGGAGATACAGGTTCTGGAAAGGTGTGCGGGGCCGGCACCTGGTGACTTCCTGCAGGAGGTTGCTTCTAGGGAGTTCTAAAGTGTAAGGGTGGGTAAGACATTTGCTCCATGCTTGAGTCTGGTCCAGGGTTGTTCTTGTTAAGGACTCAGCTCTGAACACTGGCCTAGAAGCCTTGGCAGAGGTTTGTGTGTCTTCTGAGGAATAGTATGTTCTCTACCCATCATTATCAGAATAGCTGCTTGTTATTTTTGTTGATTTGCAATTGCTCTTTGCTTATGAAGGACAATAACAACACTTTGTTACATGTCATCTTTTTTTGTTGTTGTTTATGTCTGTTTTAAACTTGTTACTCTCCCAGGTTTACTTGGCTGCATGTCCTTGATTTATTGCCACATCAGTGCAATATTTATGCTGACCCTGAGTCTGTGGGTTTTCTTCATAAGATCTGGATAGCCATCATAGCTTAGACTTTAAGTTTTCATGCAATGAATGGAACTATAGTGACCCTGACTTCTTGAAGCCCTTATCTCTCTCAGGAAGCGGTGGAAGCAGGGTGAGCTGGGTCTGAGGAAGGCCTACGGGTGGCCTGCTGAGGCAGGTACAAGGAAGTCAGGCTGGTCCCAGCCCAGAATCCTGGCCAGGGTTACCTGAGGGCAGCTTCCCCAGGGGAAGCTTTCAGAGCAGGGATCAATATCATGGTGTTTGCCAGCAGGTGGCGGGGTGACACAGAAGAGCTTGGGCTTGAGCCTTGGACCGAAAGCAGGTACACTCGCTCCCTGTGCTGAGACGGTGGGTGTCTCCCACTTCTGATTGGAGGGTCTCCAAACCTTCTGAGATGGGTTCTGCTGGGGCCCTCCATTGCCCCCACCATGGGGACACTGAAACTGTGACCCTGCCAGGACCTCAGGAGCACAGGACACATGGGGAGCCCTTTGCTGAGTGGGGCTAGCTTGGGCAGGACCACAGGGGTGGTCGCGGAGTCCTCAGGATCCTGCACCAAGGGATGGAATCTGGCCTTGGAAAATTTCCCTCAGAACGTACAAGGGCATCTCAAATAGCTCATAGGAAAAAAGATAATTTACTGGGGTTGGAGTTGTGGCATAGCCGGTTAAGCCTCTGCCTGCTGGGCAGGCGTTCCATATAGGTGTGCTAGTTCAAGCCCCAGCTGCTCCACTTCTGCTCCAGCTTCCTGCTGATGGCCTGGGAATGCAACAGAAGCTGAGTCAAGTCCTCGGGCCTCTCTCTGCATCTGCATGGAGACCTGGGTCCCAGCTTCCTACAGGCTCAGCTCTTGCACCCTCTTTGGGGGAGATCTCTGTCTTTAAAGCTCTGTAACACTGCCTTTCAAATATAAAGAAAGGAATGAATAAATACATCTTTTTAAAAAACTTCACCACACACACACAAAAATCAAGTATATGCAGGTATATGCAGGCTTCAAGATTTCTTCTTTTTTTGCAGCAGCAGCAGCAGAATAAACATATTTGACCGTTTCCTATGACCTTGTCTGTGCACACCTCTAGTAAGGAATACTTTGTAAAAGTTTTCACTAAATGAAAAAGGTTTGAAGCAAAGGGCACTTGCAGGTTGTTTTGCAAGTGGACAGTAGGCAACAGGAGGCCACGTCGTTATTCACTCTCTCAAAGGACTGTTTGGTAATGCCAGAGCAGCTCCAAAGACAGCAGCAAAAACAACAAAGTTTTCTCTGAAATTTGTCAGTGTTTTTTGCTCCTTTTTCTTCTGTCAAGCTGGATGAAATCTGAACCGAGTGCGTTTGCTTTTTAGAAAGTGTCTGCCAAAATGCCATTTTCTACCATCCCTGTCCTTAATCTCATCTTTCACACATACTTTTGGGAATGGCATTCTTTCCACCTATATCTGTAAGTAGTATATTTTAAAAATATATGTGGAAAAAAAGTTCATATAGAATTTGAAAGTTCAAAAGAAAAATTTCTTTTAGAGGAACAAAATTACATTCTGCGAACACTCACACAGAGAAACAGGGCCGGTGCCGGACGAGGGTTTGGGGGATCACCGCAGGATCCAAGCCGGGGCTCCCACACCCAGCAGCGCCCGGCCCGGCCCGGGTTCGGCCAATGTCGGGCCACTGGAGGGCGCCGTCGGCCAAGCCAGCAAGGGGGACAAGGCCCGGCTCCGTGATGTCTTGATGTGCAAGGTCGCCGCTGGCCCTCCCTGCACCCTCTGAGGCCTGCATGCCCCGCATCGCGCTGGGAAGTTTGTGGCTGCCGCCAACTCCAGAGCCTAACTATCCGAGGATGTGGCGGGCGTTTCCTTCGCCGCAGGTAACTGGACTATAAGCTCGGAACTCCCCGCCCCTCTGCGGACACTGCTTTCCTATAAGCCTGCCTGGTCTTCTGTTCCCTCCCCACCCCGGGGTAAGGGGTCAGCGGGGCCCGTTGGCCAGTCTGGATCCTGCTCCTTGCCTGTGTGGGTCACCTAACTTCTCCCAATTGCCATCTCTCCTTGTGCTACCCAAGAAGAGGTGCCTCCACAGGCAAAGGGGATGCTGAACTCAGCCCGAGAACCTGCACAGCTCAAGCTCCCACCAATCAGGACCTGCACTGTGCAGGCAGCCACTAACCAGAATTTACACATGAGCTTCTTGCCGATCAGGACCTGCCACAAGTTCCTACCAATCAAAAACTGGCATAGTATAAGTTCCCACCAAACAGTACACATCAGTCAGAACCTGCATTATGTAAGCTTCTTCCAATGAGTATCCGTGCTAAACAAGTTCTCACCAATCAGAACCTTTGCTCTCCAGGCACCTATGCCAGAGAAAGTATTTAGCCGGAGTAGGTGGGGAAAATTCCCCCTCCTGTCATCATCCTAGGAGGACCACCGACTGTGCTGGTCGAGCCTTTACTTGCTCCTTGGCCATAAAGTAAGAGAAGCCTAGGACAGCTGAGACCAGCTCCTCTTTGGGGCCAGACCAGCTAGAACAGTATGAGGCAGGTGGAGGCAGCAGAGAAGGCCTTCATCCCACAGCCAGGAAGCTGGGTGCCAAAGTGGTGGATGTCAGAGTCAGGGCATGTCCTCCACCCCCACTCCAGCCTGTCCCGACCGCTGAGCTCTTAGACTCCTAGTGCCTATAGCACTGGTGTCCAGAGGTCCAAAGGGGCAGTGACTTGTCTCAGGCCACACAGGGTTTTGCATTTCATCTCCCCGACTCCCCCATCTGCTCGCCTTCCTATCCCCCAGGTCATACCCATGTTCTGCCTCCTGCATGGGCACGATGCATGCTGCTCCTCGGAGTCACGGTCCTTGTCCCTGGAGGGCACAGTCTTGGTCTTTGTACATAATCATGTGTATTTGGTGACTGTATTGGGGTAAATAGAAATATAAACCCAAGCCTGGCTCAGGATTCTGTGTGTGTTGTAATGCTTGATTTTCTTTGGATCATAAGTAAATTAAAGTGAGAATATTTCTGCCAGCATCAGGAGCCTCCGTGCTCACTGTGCCTGGTCACTGTGCCTTAGATCTGGGAGGGGACGGCAGCTGGGTGTAGCACCATCCCTGTCCTACACCCAGGGTATCGCCTTTCTCAGTCACAGCTGGGTAGGACAGGAGTCCCTGAAGCAAAGGCAGCTGTGTGGGGTGCCTGTGACTATGGGGAGCAATTGGAAAATGTGTTTTCCCTTCCGGCCGCATGCATATCTCCAGGAGCCTGTCCCTCTGGCTTTCACGCTCCACTCTCCACTGGGAGAGTGATACCAGGTTTCTCTTTTTGTGTCGTTCGGGCATTCACCCATGACTGGACTGCAAAGGATCTGGGCTTTTGTCAATAATTGAGCTGAGACGGACTCTGGCGCCCCATCCTCATTTCAAATGCAGACTACCATTCATAGCAAAAGAGGTTCCAGAGAGATCAAAGAAGGGAAAGAAATTTCCAGGAGCTGCTCCAGTTGCCTCACCTTTGGGTTTCAGTCAATATCAATCCACAGAGGCAAATGGGCTCCTGGGACCTGTGAGAAGGTTCAGGGGCTAAATCCTCGCCTCACATGTACTGGGATCCCATATGCGTGACAGTTCATGTTCCGGCTGCTCCACTTCCCATCCAGCTCCTGGTTTGTGGCCTGGAAAGCAGTTGAGGACGGCCCAAAGCTTTGGGACCCAGAAGAAGCTCCTGTCTCCTGTTGTGGCCACTTGGGGAGTGGACCAGTGAATGGAAGATCTTTCTGTATGTATCTCCTTCTCTCTGTAAATCTGCCTTTCCAATAAAAATAAATAAATATAAAAATAGAATGGGATCCAGTTGTGCTTCTGAAATGCTCCCAAGGGATGAGAGCTGTTTCTCATATATCTTCTGCTGCCTGAAGCTCGTTAGGATCGAATATTTCCCTGTAGAGGCCTTAGACTCGTGGCTACCAAGAGGCGAGGCCTTCTGGGGACCCTGTACTCCTTCCCATACTTCAAACCCAGCACTGTCCAGCCCAGGACGTGCCAGAGCATCGCAGCCCCAAGTCAGATGGTACTTGCTTAGTGCTAGCTTTTTCAACTCATATGGCCTGTGGGTGAACAAAACTGCTTTTGGTAGACCTGGTGTGTCTGGTACTGCGCTGGTTTCTATCAGCAGGAGTGGCACACTTTGGCAAGTCTGCAGAGAGAATTGCACTCGGTACCACCACCTTGTGGTATCAGGGCCTTGCAGACCAGACTGAGCCAACCTCAACAACATTGCCACCCCCTCAACCAAGTGCGTGGACAACAGTCAGAAATGTTGGGATTCCCAGGCCAAAAAAAAAAAAAAAAAAAAAAAGAATCCATGGACTCTAAGGATGTCTTCTAAGTCACTAAGATGGCCAAGTTGTGGGTGGGACTTCTTGTATTTACTTAACATAAATCTAGATGTTTGAAGGGAAGCACCTCAGAGCTTTACAAATTTCGCTCTGATTCTTTGTAAACTTTGTTGTTGTTTTAATGAAACATTTCATTTGAAAGACAGGGTTTCAGAAAAGTGGAGAGATAGAAAGTTCTTCCATCTGCTGATTCTCTCCTAAGGTGATGTCAATAGTGTGTGTGTGTGAGAGAGAGAGAGAGAGAGAGATCTGTTTTCTGCTTTATTGCCCAAGTGACCTCAACAGTTAGGGCTGGGCTAGACCAAAGTGAGGAGTGAAGAACTCCATTTGGCTCCCATACATGAGTGGCAGGGTGCCAAGCACTTTGGCCATCTGCTGCTGATTTCCCATGCGCATTAACAGGACGCTGAATTAGAAGTAGAGCAGCCAGGACTCAAACCAGCCCCATATGGGTGTTAGTGTTGTAGCCAGCAGACTAACATGATGTGCCATAATACTGGCCCCTCTTTGAAGTGTTGGAACACATCTTACTGTAGCTAAGCAGAGTTCAGTAGTCAAATGAAAAGGCTGCTATTCCTGCTCAAGCTTCATTGGCATTTATTCCCAGTTAGTCATCTGTATAAATGCTCTCCGGTATCTGAGGACAATGTGACCTGCACCACAGTCATCTGATAGCATTTGCAAGGAATGAGACTAAAGGAGATCGAAAAGGTTTATTATGAATGTTGCCATCTGGACTTATTTGGATCAAATCATTTTCTAACGTAGGAGTCCTTTGCTTCCAGAATCTAAAGTATGGGAAGTTCTTCATTTGATTCTGTGATTTTTGTTTTCAGGTTTGGCCATGTGCCCAGTGGAGCTGAAGGTAGATCCACTCAAATCAGATGGACTGAGAATGGAAAGGACATGGCATTTCAGCGGACAATCAGATGCTGTGGTCTAAAGAAAGCAGAAGGGCACCATTAGGTGATCCTGAAGTTGCTAAGAGGCAGAATGGAGTTCCCTCCTAATCCCATTCTCCAATACCTCCCAGGTGAGTTCTGTCAGGCTGAAGTTGGAAGACTCAGCTTGTTAATTCATTCATTTATTCAGCCACTAGTCACTTAGTCCTGACCCTGCTTGGGGACCTGGGCTCACCTCCGCCAAAAGTGCAAAATAAGTAGAATATCATGGTTCCTAAAGACCTCAGTTCTCTGCATGGCTCACACTCACATTGTGTGTTTGTTGGAACCCGCTTGTAAAGCAAGGTAAAAACTTGTGCAATATTCTAGATGGCTTCTGGTGCTCACTGAGATCATTAACTGTCCTTGTGAGTCACTTGGGAAGACAGTGTTTTACAAAAATTTATTTCCTTGAAAGACAGAGTTTTACACACACCCACATGCACACATGCACACACACACACAGTGCTTTCATCTACACATTCACTCCCCAAATGGCTGCAATGAGTGAGCAGGGCTGAGCCAGGCCAAGGCCAGCCGCCAGGATGTGAGCGGCAGGGACCCAGGGCTTGGGCCATCTCCTGTTGCTTCTCTGGATGCGTTAGTAGGGAACTGGCACTCACATGTGGGATGCTGCTATCACAGGCTGCAGCTTCGTGTGCTGTACCACAGTACCAGCCCCGGACAGGCAGCTTTGATGATGGAGTTCATGCTGCCTGGCACTGGGTGATGGGTGGTGGCACAGAGGGCCAGCTTGGCATCCATTGCGTATGGATGTCAGCGTCTGGGCTTGCATCTGCTCCGTCACAGAGCGGGGTCAAGCAATGGGAGAACTTATGCTGGGTCACAACTGGGGTTTCCCTGTTTTCGATTTTCAATTCCCTTCATGCCAAGCATGTTTCAGATTTTTTTTTTAAAAAACCATCAATCAATGTGTTTTTCTTCCAATGAACTTATTCGTGTTCTTTGAACTTAAAGATGGAAAAAATCAAAACCAGAGGCTGTTAGTTTCTCAGGAGCTCCTGACCTACTTTTTGGGAGGAGTACAGCTCTTGTGGAAGCACAGGCAGGGCGTAGCTTTACAGCTTTCCCTTGATGCACTCACTGCCGAGCACACAGGGGGCTGGGTGCTCTGGGACCCCTCTGAAACCCCACACACCACTCACAAGGAAACAAACTGTGCAAAATTTTTCCTTCTTACTCAGGACTCAGAAACCGAGAAGCCACCCTGTCACCATTCTGAGGCTACCACTCCACAAATATACATAGCGTGTATATTTGTCTGCTTAGAGAAATTCCACCACTACCATGAGTGAAGAGTACATTCTAACTTCCAGAAACTTCCAGACTCTGACTCCTGTGGATGCAATGAAGCTGGTCAAGTTTTCTGATACACTTAGCTCCTGGGTTTCCTGGGAGGATTAGAAGACGTAATAACTAAGCCTAGGATGAAATACCACTTCTAAGTGCTCAAGTAATGTGGAGTTTGTTGGATGAGTGAGTGTGGACTGCATGGAGTCTGTGATGGAGGTCTGCAAAGCCAGCGCTCAGAGGGTCCTGCATCTCCCATTGGTTTGTATTTTGTAGATGGGGCTTCCCTTGGGGGGGGGGGCGTTCTTGATCTTTTCACGACTGACTCTGCAGCTTGCTCAGTGGGAGAGGGTTTGTTGAGACGCAGCAATTCTAGTCTAGGCTTCGGGATCTTTCTCTGGCCCTGACTGCTGTGGCGCCTGACTTCCTGTGTTCAGGGAGCTTGACTGATCTTCAACTACCATGGATTAAAGAGACCCCATCCAAGTCCCTACAACTCCTTCCCAGCTTAGTGGCCTTACAGCAATGGCCTCAACTTTCCAGTTCCCAATCTCTCCACCTTTGAAACAGCAATATCAGTTCTGACCTTGCAGGTTCACTGCCTGCTGTGTCTAATTACAGCTCAACCAATGATGGCTGATGCCTCTAGCTTATCAAGTGGTTCTATCCTATGCATAGCTGTCTTTGTTATCATCTCTGATGTCAGCACAAAGATTCCCTTGGTGAAGGACAAAGGAAAGTCTTTGATGGAGACCAGTTGATGGAAGACAGTTGCTAAGTTATCTCGAGTTTTCCTACATCCCATTACACCTCCAGGAAAATGAATTTGCATATACTGGTGCACCAGCTCGCTGGTGTGGGTGATCCCTGCTCATCCTTGCTCCTGACTATCTTGTTTCCTACTGCTCGCAACTGATTGATGCATCATGTCTCCAGTGGGACCTGAGTCTCCTCAAAGACAGAAAGCCTATGGGGCCAAACAGCCCCTGAAGAGAGTCCCTCTCCACTCATCTGCTGTGTATGTGATGAGCCCACCATGAATGAAGCTGAATCAGCTTAGAGGGAAGATGTCTTTGGCATCAGAGCTCATAGACATGGAGCTCAAACGTGTGCAAGGACCCCTCCAGGTCCCTGCCTGGTCCCCTGCCCATCATCATCATCATTGTCATTGTGACTGTCGTCATCATTATCATATGGAATAATTGGTCACTCAGACTGGGACACTTTGGAATGTGAAGCTGAATGATGTTAGTAATTACTTCAAGACAATTGATTGCTCTTCTAAACATGCATTCCGTGAGGGACTCTGTACTTTGCACTTTGTTACCTTATTTCTGATCTAAGTCTATGCTGTGTAGATGAGAAAAACCAAGACCTGCAAGAGGTAGAGACCTAGATCAATTTCTCCTAAGTGGCAGAAGCAGGATGCCTAACCATTAGGGCTGAGCCTGAGACTCCTCTGCTCGCCAACTTCCTGCTCACTCAGCCCTTCACTCAGATGGTCACCACATACCTGTGGGGCATCAACATTATGCTGGAACTTGGCAAGGGGAAGAGGCAGGCAACAAAGGTGATTTGGAATTCTGGGGTCCCTTGCCTGGCTGTTGTCACACAGTCTTTTGGGGCCTTTGTTGATATGGCTCTTTGTGAACATCTAGAACTGATTCACAGATGTTGGTGTGATGAGAGAAGGATTCCAGACTCTGGCTGTGCCAGGTGACCTTGGCCTAGTAACGTCCTTCTCCTCTCAGGTGAGGTCTACCTTCAGCTCGGTTCCATGGCCCCGGAATAGGAGGATCTTGTCAATGCTCGTAGCCAGGGCAAAGGCTGGGAACAGTTCAGGTATTTCTCATTCTTGTCCAAAGCAGGGATCAATGCCACTGGCTACGATAGCCCCCTGGGAGTCCCATGTGTCCGTCGATGTTGACTTACAGCAGCAGCAACTATCTCTGCAGGGGCCATCATGTAGAGGGGCTGCAGTCTCTGTGTAAGCTTGTTGAACAAAAGGCTCCTGGCAGCTCCGTTACTCTGCAGTCCACCTTCCGTCGCCCGGGGCAGCCTCGTTCCAGCTCTCCTGTGCACAGAGCTCTCCCCTCTCTTCCAGTAACCAGGCAACCACGGAAGCACACACATTCCAAAATGACAGGATAGGAGCTGTGTGCTCCGTGCTGAGAACAGATGCCTAGAACACTCTGGAAATGCACTTAAGGAAAGTGTCATTGTCATGGTGGAAAAACAGAAGACTCCAGGAAACCCATGACAAAACTGAGATGAGGCCCGGTTCATCTGTCTTCACATTCCTCTCTCACTCACATTTGCAATGCGGATTTACAGAAAGAAGGGGAGAGAAGGGGGGCGGGGATCATGATCTGCTGGTTTGCTTCACAAATGGTCTCGATGGCTAAAGCTGAGCCCATCTGACGTCACAAGCTTCTTCCAGGCCTCCCACCTGAGTACAAGGAAAGGACCTCAGTCATCCTCCATTGATTCTCCAGGCCACAAGCAAGGAGATACATTGGGAGTGGAGCAGCCAGGACATGAAGCGGCACCCAAATGGGATGCTGGTGCTGCAGGTGGAGGATTAGACTGTTACACTACTGCACCAGTCCCCTTCTTCACATTTCCGTCTAAGTCACCAAAAAGCCATCCAACATGACAATGATCAAGCTATAAGGGTCCTCCCGACACAGCTTGTAATCATTCTTGGAAAATTTCGGAGCGGGACACTCTATCCTAGTCATCATCAAGAGCTTTTGTAACCAAGTGTTTGGGTCCCTGCACCCACGTGGGACATCTGATGGAGCTCCTGGCTCCTGGTTTTAGCCTGGCCGAGCCCCAGCCTTTGCAGCCATTTGGGAGAGTGAACCCAATGAATGGAAGATTTCTTAGTTTCTTCCCCTCTCTATAATGCTGCCTAAATAAATCTTAAAAAAAAGTCACCCGTACTCCAAGTTCTTGGCAAAAAGCAGGGACTCAGCAATGGTCAGATCCCAAAGTACCTAGCAGGGAGTGCGGATGAGCAAGACCTTGTGCTAGGTCAGCCAGTGAGCAGGCCCTGCTCCTGCAGGGGTGGGACAGGGACTTACTGGCCAAAGCTCTGTAGGGAACTGCAGCTGGCTCTCCCTGACTCTGGGCAGCAGGGTCCTTCCTGCAGCGTGGAGAGATTCATTGCTGCAGCATGTATGTGTGCTGGTGACAGCCATGCAGGGAATACCTCCTCCAGCAGCAGCAGCAAGGCACAGGAACTCCTGCCTTCCTCCTCTGGGGAGTTTGCAGACACTTTCACGTCTTAAAGAGCTCTTGGTGGAACTGGCATTGTGCTACAGTGGATGCAGATTCGAGTCCCAGCTGCTCCAAGGGAGCAGGATGGAGTTCCAGGTTTCTGTTTTCTCAGCCACTGCAGCCATGTGGGGAGTGAATCAGTGGGTAGAAAAACTCTGCCTCTCCCTCTCTCTGTAACTCTGCCATTCACATAAATAAATCTCTAAAAAGAGAGAGAGTTTATGGTTGCTCTCACCAACCTTATCATAGTCTTCATTATCTTTTAAAAGATTTATTATTTTTTTAAATTGGAAATGCAGAAATACAGAGGGGAGGAGAGACAGAGAGGAAGATATTCTGTCCAATGGTTCACTTCCCAAGTGGTTGCGACAACTGAAGCTGAGCCAATCCAGAGCCAGGAGCCTCTTCCAGGTCTCCCACGTGGTGCAGGCTCCCAAAGCTTAGGGTTGTCCTTCACTGCTTTCCCAGGCCACAAGCAGGGAGCTGGATGGGAAGCGGGGCTGCTGGGATTAGAACTGGCACCCATATGGGATACTGGGGTGTTCAAGGCGAGAACTTTCACTGCTATGTTATTGCATTGGGTCCCATAGTCTTACTTTATAGTTCTCTGTCTTCTTTCTGTTTGTACCCAAGCACTAGGATGGGACCAAGAGGCAGAGAAACTGGGAGGTCATAAAAAAACAGAGGCTAGTGCAATGGCTTAATTGGCTAGTCCTCTGTCTGCAAGCGCCGAGATTCCATAAAGGTGCTGGTTTGTGTGCTGCCAGCTCCATTTCCCATCCAGCTCCCTGCTTGTGGCCTGGGAAAGCAGTGGAGGATGGTGCAAAACCTTGGGACCCTGTACCCGTTTAGGAAACCTGCAAAGGGCTCCTACCGCCATTACCGCCATCTGAGGAATGAACCAGCAGATGGCAGATCTTTCTCTTTGTCTCTCCTTCTCTCTGTATATCTGACTTTCCAATAAAAATAACTAAATCTCAAATAGACTATGTTTTTTGCTGCCGGTCGATTTTGAGATATTTCTCATAGGCCATTTGGAGGTGGCCAGGTTTTTTTTTTTTTTAAGTGTTTATTGTTAAGTCGGATATATAGAGAGGGAGAGAGACGGAGAGGAAGGTCTTCTGTCCTTTGATTCACTCCCCAAGCGGCCGCAATGGCTGGAGCCAGCAGACAGGTGCAGGTGTTGGGTCCCAGATCTTTGGGCCATTCTCCACTGCTTTCCCAGTCCACCAGCAGGAAGCTGGATGGGAAGTGGGGTTGCTGGGATTAGAACCAGCACCCATATTGGATCCTGGTTGTGCAAGGTGAGGACTTTAGCTGCTAGGGTACTGCACTGGGCCCATGGGCCAGATTTTAGACCCAGGGTCCAGAAGGGCAGACAGGCTGACAGGGGCTTGGAAGCTGTCTAGATGATTGAGAAATGGTGGCAGATGTCTCCCTCACAACCTCGCCCTTCTTCCAAAGCACAGGGCCTCCAGGTGGAGCTGGAAGTTGATGGTTCAGCTTTGAGTGGGAGGAACATATTTGAGTCTGCATCTTCTGAATATTATGCAGAACTGGAAGAATTAACGGGGGGAGGGAAGAGTTCCTGGGTGGAGCCAGGGACTTTCACCCATTACAGGCCACCTGTGGGGAGGACCCTGCGTGGGAGGGAGAAAACCTGGAGAGACGGAGGCCTGGAGACCAAGGGCACACAGAGTTTTTGGAGAGAGGCGACCCATGCTGACAGAGGCTGCAGATACCACTCCCAGAAGCCACTGAGCTCCACAATGCTAGGACCAGGCGCAGCAAGGAGGGACTGCAAGTCTGACATGGGTGTCCCGTAAGACCGCAGCAGAGCTGGGAGATTCCTGTTGCCTAGTGATAAAGCCATTGTGACATCACAGCACAACGTGCTACTCCTGTGTGTGTGTGAGTACACCCCTGCACATCTGTAGCACACGCAAGTACACAATGCTTGTTGGTGATATGGCAGCTTGTCACTGGTTTTTTGTTTACTTTTTGCCAGTGTCTAAGAGTGGGTTCCTTAAGCTTAGAAAGCGACTTTGAGTATCAGTCCGCAGAGCTGCCCCAGCAGCAGCCTCTTCTGTCTCCTGATTCTATCAAGGGCCCCAGCAGGTGATGGCTCCACACCACCTGCGTGTGTGTAAGTGTTCTCGTCGAGATTCACACACTGAGGAAACCGCCCCCAACCACACGGTTCTCAGAACGGTTCTCAGTTGTTCAGCGGCGTGGGACTGTCTACAGAGACTCAGCACCCGACAGGCAGTGCACGGGGAGTTCTGGAAAACACACACAAAGAACAAGGCCTGGGATTGGCATTGCTGGTTAAGCCAACAGTCGCTCTACCTTCCTGTGTCAGATGTCTGTGCTCTTCTTGTGTAACTGGAAAGAAACAATGCATTAAACAGAGGGAAGGAGGATTCAGCCAAGGAATAGAGGGACTCGCCTCATCAGCGATGCCTTTGACATCGCTGCTGGAGCAAAGGACAGGATACCCTTCTCCTGCCTTCTTTCCTGCCCCTTGGGGATTGCTCCCCTCCATCAATAGGCACCACTCCCTGACCCAACGCCCACCCTGTGTTCCCCATGTTCTTAATCACACCTCCCATTTTGGAGTGGGATCAAACCCTTTCCCCCCTGGCAGCTGTCTCCCACCTTGAAATCTGTTAACACAGGCAGGAGAAGGCAATTTCACAACAAATGGCAGCTCTCCATGACAGCACAAATAATACACCTCGCCGTAGCATTTGCAAGCAACAGACCACTGCATTCATTTGGTTTTTGCCTTTGATGAATGTTTTATCAACGAGCTTTTTCCCTGTGCAATTTCAGGCTCTGCTATGTGAAGATGATTGAAGACATTCTGGAATTTCTTTCTTCTTCTTCTTTTCATTCTCTCTCTTTTTGTAATGATTTATTCAATTCAAGCACCTCAGTTCTTTGAGGCAAAACAAATCACACACACACACACACACACACACACACACACACACACGGTTTTTCAATTTATCCAGCTGAGAGTTTCAGGATAAATGAGCCAATTTGTTTTCATTTAAAAGTGAAAATAGGATAAGAGGAAGTAAACCTCCTGGACAAGCAAGAGACAATACAGAAGCCATAAACTGGGGAAAAAAAATAAAGATGCATTTGTCACATCTCTTATGATGAATGATGTTTGTGCAATTCAACAGAGCCCACCTCACAGCTAGGAACACCTTTGCAAGTTAGATTTTTATCGGCAAGGCTGTTCCCCTCGTGTTGGCTGTCACAGGCTCTGAGTATCACAGATCTGTGGGGGAGGGGTGTTTTGACTGGCAAGGGTGCTGAGTTCCGCTGAGCTTTGCTGACTAGTAGGTCAGTGGGTCACCCGTGCAAACCCTGAGGGAGAGGAAGTTTGACTTCTGTGAGGCCCAGGGCTTCCCGAGCTGGGGCAGCAGCTGGTGGACTCACTGCAGGAGGCCAGATGTGAGGGTGCAGTCTCCACGGAAGCAAGAAACCCCTGTAAAAACCTCACACAGGGTGAGGCTTTGAGTGAAGATGGGACTGGAGATGCAGCAAGTTGCATGGGGCAACAGGACGCCCAGGTGTGGTGGGCCCATCCTCTGGCTACGGACATGCTGCTGTGCAGGTTGCTGGGAGCCTAATGAAGAATAAGTTGATGAATCACAACTTTATGTAGCAGGGACACAGGGGATATTAGAGGTTTATGTAGCTCATTCCTTTGCCCCTAGTGGGATTCCTCCCCAGAACTGCCAATGAGCATGGAGCCCCACTAAATTCAACGCATGAGGGTACTCAGGGGTGGGTGAGTTCACTACCATTGGCCATGCTGAATCCCACAAGGCTGGAGTAGATTCACAGATCCACTGGGCTTAGGGGCTGCCTTCCTTGCCTCACATTCTAAGCGTGAGTCTTCCACACTTGCAGCTTCATGTTCCTGGGGATCCATTAAGCCAGCACTAACATCTTCTCTGCCCTCAGTGGCCACCTGCTGTCCTGTGCCTTGAACCAACACTCCCAAATCCACCTGTTGGCATTTCAGCATCTTGGTATCCTTGGTCTCTTTCCTGGCCAACTTCATGGGCGGTCTCTTCTCTCTCTCTCTTTTAAGATTTATCTACTTTGGGCCCAGTATAATAGCTTAGTGGCTAAAGTCCTTACCTTGAAAGTAATGGGATTCCATATGGGCGTTGGTTCTAATCCCGGCATCCTGGCTTCCCATTCAGCCCCCTGCTTGTGGCCTGGGAAAGCAGTAGAGGATGGCTTAAAGCCTTGGGAGCCGGCACCCACATGGGAGACCTGGAATAGGTTCCTGGCTCCTGGCTTCAGATCAGCTCAGCTCTGGCTGTTGCGGCCACTGGGGAGTAAATCAGCGAACGAAAGATCTTTCCTCCTCTGTATATCTGACTTTCCAATCAAATAGATAAATCTTTTTTAAAAGATTTATTTCATTTTTATAAATAAATGAAAAGAAAAGGAGGAAAACCCGAGGGGAGGATCGTCCATCAATTGACTCACTCCCAAGTGGCTGCAACGGCTGGAGCCACGCTGATCTGAAATCAGGAACCATGAGCTCTTCCAGGTATCCCACACAGGTGCAGGGTCCCAAGGCTTTGAGCTGTCCTCTACTGCTTTTCCAGGCCACAAGTAGAGATCTGGAAGGAAAGCGGGGCAACCAGGACATGAACTGACGCTGTTATGGGCTTCTGGGCATGCAAGCTGAAAACTTTAGCCACTAGGCTACTGCACTGAGCCCTGGGCAGTCTCTTCTACAACCCAGTTTCCTGCACCTTCACCCTCCTGACCACCCTTCAGGTCTCTCTGTGTTTCCTTTAAATTCTCCAAGTGTGGCCTTGGCCTTTGTAATGAGAGGGCCGGCGAACATTCCATCATCTAGTTCGTACTTGTCCTAAGTAGATCAGGATCCAGAAATGGGTTTAGACTGAAATGCCAACGTGGGTGGCTGTTCCACTACAGACTGAGGAAGAGCAGCAGTGTCCCACGAGCTGGGGAATTTGTTTCCTGGACTAGGGTGGTCTCCTGGGGGATGAGAGCCACAGAGGAAGTGAATGCTGGGAATGTCTGCTCCCAGAGACTCTTTGGAGTGGATGGAGGGTGATCTCACCTAACCTGTGGCCAGGTTATAGCCTGGCTGTGTTTGGACATAGCTTGTCCCTAGAAGTATTTTTGTCCTGGAAGTTTGGTCTCTATTGTGGTGGTTAGGTTGTGAGGCACTACCCTTGAGGGGGTTAATACTGGTATCCCGGAGTGGACTGGGCTTCACAGGAGTGGGTGAGTTATTGCCAGGGTGGGCTGCTGGGAAAGATGAAGGCAGGCCCCGCCCAGAATCCTGCTTCTGCTCTCTCTTGGATGATTCTTGCTGTGTTATGATAAACTATTTGGATTTTTCCAGTTGTCAGAACTGCAAGCCAAATGAAGCTCTTTTCTTTATCCATAGCCCAGTGTCAGGTCTCTGGTTACAGTAACTGCATAAAAGCCCTCACTTCCATGCTGATGCTCCAGCAGCTACTTTCAGCAGTAGGCTCTCTGGACACCGGGACTTAGTCTGGTGGGGAAGACAGAGTACTCTGTCCTCAGCATGACTCTCCCTTCAAGCCTGCAGGAGATGTTCAAGATCTTGAGCCCAGTGTCTTGGAAGGAATGCTCTCAGGTTGATGGGTTAGTGGCTTGGGGTAGGATGGGACTCCAAGCTCTCCTATTAGGTTGGTCCTGGAGAATGAAGTCCAAGGCTCACAGTGGGTTTGGCTCTAAGACTGCCTGACTGAATGCTTTGCAATAGGCTGCAACCTTTTCTGGGGCAGAAAGGGCATCCCTTCTGTGCTTATGGGCCCCACGATCTTTTTCAAAGATTTATTTATTTTTACTGGAAAGGCAGATTTACAGAAAGGAAAGAGAAAGATTTTCCATCTGTTAGTTTACTATTCAAGTGGCCACAGTGGCTGGAGCTGAGCAGATCTAAAGCCAGGAGCTGGGAGCTTCTTCTGGGTCTCCCATGCAGGTGCAGGGTCCCAAAGCTTTGGGCCGTCCTCTGCTGCTTTCGCAGTTCATATGTGGGGAGATGGACAGGAAGTAGAGCAGCCAGGATATGAACTGGCGCCCTTATGGGATATCAGTGCTTGGAAATGGAGGATTAGCCAATCAAACCATTACGCCTGGCTCCACACATGTTGTTTGTCAGCCCACTCTCTGATTCACCTGGCTACTTATCCCTTCTTTTTTCTGTCACTTACCCAGCTTTGGCCTCTTTCTTGATTTCAGATTGCAAAACTCAAGCTATATTGAGTTGAGTACCTGCACTTGCTATACCTGCAGTTACTGCCCATGCACCCCAGGGATGGATGGGCTTTTGGGAAACTCAGACCTCTTACCCTCAGCCAAGCCTCCTGCCTAATGGTTTCAACCAAGAAACTAACTCCAGGATGTGTCTCTCCACTCCTTCATTACACCTGCAAAAAAAAAAAAAAAAATTCATTCTTACTGGGTTTGCACAACATGTCCTAGGACTTGAACCAACTCTTCCCAGTGCCAACCTCATATTCTAAGTCCCTCTGTAGCTTTCTGTGCTAAAGCCAATGTAATAGCCAGTGGTGCTTCCGGTGCTGCCGAGTTCCAGGGCCAGAACTAGGGACTGCAGGGTATGGAGAAGGCACAGGGAGTCTGAGAGAGGTACATTTCTGTATGACAGAACCCCACAAAGCAGACTCAAAGCAGGCAGGAAAAAAGAAAGATGCTTTGAGGTGCAAGATGTAATCTCTGGCTCCCAGACTCCCCACCCTGCCATGGCAGGAAATGGGGGATCAATCCTTGAGATAAGATATGACATTGTTCTCACACCCAGAGAAAGTTGTGAGCACTCAGCAAGCAGTCTGAGCATGCGCACGAAAGAAGCTGTGGTCACGATGGATTCCCCAGTTCTCTCCTGAGACCACAGTTGTCCTGGGAAGAATCACAGGGCACTAGCAGGAAGAAGATGAACACTTTGGGATTAACTGAGGCCCCAGGGCTGCATCACATGTGTCCAGGGTTAGTACAGAAGCTGCTCAAAGTGCAAATAAAACCTGTTTCGTGAAATGTTCCGCAAATACCATGAGGCTTGACAGGTGGTTCCCTGTGGTCTTCTGGGTTAGGTGGCTGTGTGCTGGAGGCTTGGTCCCAGTGTGGTGGCATTGAGGTGGTGTAACCTTTAAGAGGTGCAGTCTAGTGGGTGGCAATTGGGTCATGGTGCATCATCTCAGGAGATTTGTGGGACTGAAATAGCTCCTGAGAGACTGCGAGTTACAAAGAAGCCTGGCATCTCCTCCAAATCCCTCCCCTTCATGTAATACTTGCTACTCTGTGGTGTGCCTGCCATTGTGGCACCATCGGCTGTAGGGTCTTCACCAGCACACAGCAGATGCTAGCATTATGCCCTTTCAGTTCCAAAACAAGTCTGTTTTCTTTGCAAACTATTGCACCTCAGCTATTCCGTCGCAACAACAACAGCCAGTGGCTGACAAGAGAGTACAGATCCTCTCTGGTCCATCTCCCAGCCTCACCAGCATCTGCACAAGAGCCTATCTATTTCATAGAACTAAGACCAGTTAAGAACAGGCTTCACCTCTTCACTATTTCTTAAAATCTGATCAGCTTCAATAGCAGTAGCCAGCATTTACGAAGCTTACTATGTACCAGGCTCTGGGGTAAGTAGGTCACATACATTACCTAGTGTTCCCCACACCCACACCAGCCTTGAGTGCTTGATAACATTTTCCTGTGCTAACAGTGAAGACTTGGCCCAAGATAAGCTGCTACAGAGTGGATTCAGACTAGCTGCTGATTGGATGAGGAGGCTCTTAACCTTTGTAGCTCATGACACTTTGTTAATAAGCCTCTCGGGCTGGGTACCAGCCAGGAAATAGTCTCTTCCAAAGTGCCAAGACATCTTGTGAGTTCTCACAAATAGCTCTTACTACCCAAACTTTTGCTTTAGGACTGGCACTATTGACTCATCTTTGTTTTTCCCTACAAACATTAGCTTAGTACCTCTTGTATAGAAAAGATACAACTGTTTATTTAATTCAATTGAATGCATTCGTTTTTCCTCTAGAGTTACATAGAACCCTTTCAGGCTAATTACATTCTTTTTTTTTTTTTTTCAGATGATAATCACCATGTGGTTGATAATAAGCTAAAAGATAAATAAGAGAAAGACGTGTGCTTGTAGCAGAAGTTGGATTGCAGATCTGAGTCATGTCCAGTGATTTTACAAGTACACATGTCAAGTGGCTCTTTGATGGTTGCCATGAGAACCGTCACTCAGGACTCTGGGGGTGCCGTAGTCACAACGCAGCTTTGTAGTTGTGTGATGTGTTTGTGCGTCAACTGCAGAATCTGTACAGAGAGTCTACGTCAATGTGTTTGCACCTGACAGAACGTCCCACGGAAGATAAATACAGACCTCTCTGACTTATCTTGTTGAGACTTGGCAGTGTTTTGACTTTCTGATGTGCAAAGGCGATATGCATTCAAGGGAAACCATTCTTCAGATTTTAGATTTTTATTTTTTCCTAGGCTAACAATATGCAGTGTGATCCTCTCTCTACGCTGGGCGGTGGCGACTGCAGCTCCCAGTCAGACATGTAAAAGCAACTGCCGTGCTACAGTGCGCAGTCACTATGCTGTTTGCACACTAAGCTACACTGCTTGCTAGGTTAGGTATAAGACGTGTATTTTGCAACTAAGGTATTTTCAATTTTTGGAGAGTTTACTAAAGCGCGACCTCATTAAAGGTCAAGGACAAGCTGTACCAAATCACTGACACTCTGCCAAGGACCTGATGAGAAACATCCTGCTACTCTTTTGTGCTTCATCAGGTGATATCATCAGCTGCCAGGTGGGAAGCCTCAGATTCATGGTTGGTATGGTGTAAGGAAGAAATCAAAAGCCAAAGCAGATATGTTTGACTGGTCTCTTGAAAAACTATAGTGCAATATCACAACCAGGATGTGTATGTGTGTATGTGTGTGTGGTGTGGTGTGTGTTTTGGGCCCTATAGACTCTTATTACATGATCGCATGAATGGATTCATGCATCCACCACTGCCAACATACTAAAGAGTTTTTACATCACAACAGTCCTTCATGTAACCCTTCTATAATCACACCTACCTACTTCCTGCACCCTCCCATCCCTGTCTTTAACCTCTTTAATCATCTGCCCTCCCTAAGTGAAATTTGCCATTTCACAAATGTTACGTCAATGAAATCATACAGCCCAGGACCTGTTAACGTTGAGGTTTTTTTATTTAGCCTAAGTCACTGGAGAGTCACCATTTTGTTGGATCAATGAGTCCGCATTGTTTCCTACATATTGTTGTGGAATATGTGTATATTCCACAGCATGGTGTGTACATGCTTGTTTATCTCATGAATCTGGGCAAGTTCTTTTTTTATGTAATAAAATAATAACATAGAATAAGAAGCGAAGCTGCTATGGACAGTCCCTCAGAGGTTTTTGTGTGAGCGTGAATTTCCATTTCTCGGGAATAGAAAATGGGAGTAAAATGGCTGGGTCATGTATTTGTGCCATGCTTGGTTTCACCCAAAAACAGCAATGACAATAACTGTTAAAGTGTTTCCTAGAGTAGCGGCACTACTTTAAACCTCATTCAGGAATGTGAGAAATGATGCCTTGACCCCTGGAAGCTTCTGTCCACTTTTGGTATTATCAATTTTTTTTTTTTCTGAATTTTCATCAGTATGATATGTGTGTAGTAGTATCTCATTGTGGTTTTATTCTGAATTTCTCTGATGGTTATTGATGTTGAACATCTTTTCGCATGCATATTTACCATTTGTACAGCTTCCTTGGAGAAATGTCTGTGTGTGTCTTTTGCTTTTTTTCTAGTGAGTTAATTTGGTATTTACTATTGGGATTTGTATATCCATTACGAATTCTAGATACGAGTTATTTGTGAATATATGATTTGTAAATCTTCTTTCCCAGTTTGTAGGTTGAATTTTTAATCCACCAACACGTGCATTTGCAAAATAGAAATTTTAAATTTTGGTGAGGACCAATTTGCAATTTTTCCTTTCTTAGATCATGCCTTTCGTGTCAAGTCTAAGAACTCTTTCCATAGTCTTCCTTTTTGAAGATTCTGTTTCCTTTTTTTCATAGAAGTTTAGTAGCTTTCCTTTCTTATTTAAGCCAAGTATTTATTTTGAGGTTATTTTGTACACAATATAAAGTGAGGTTGTGGCTAATTTTGGCCTACAAGTTCCCAATTGTTCACCAGTTGAAAACACAAGATTTCTGTTGACTTGCCTGTTGACGTTGTCAAACATCAGGTGGACCTATTTGTGTGAGTCTATTTCTGAATTCAGGTTTGTTCCATTGATCTTGGGTTATCCCTCTGTCAGTACAATACAATCTTGATTACTGTAGCTGTAGACAGTGTTTCATAATGAGGACAGCGATTGCTTCTGCTTTATCCTTTGCCAGGGTTGTTTTTCACTCTTCTAGGGTTTGTGCATTGCCTTATAAATTTTAGACTAATATTTTCTCTACCTACAGAAAAGCTTGCTGGGATTTTTACACTAATTGCTTTAAACGTATTGATCCATTGAGGATCCATTGAGGAGGAGTTGACAGCATTTGTTATTAAGTCTTCCAGTCCATGAATACAGCAAATCTCCCCATTTATTTAGGTCCCTTCAAAAGCTGCTTTCATCAACATTGTATGAATTTCAGCTTAGAGATCCCATACAAATTTTGTTAGATGCACACCTGAGTATTTTGTTCCCTTTGGGGTGATTATAAATGGTACTGCATTGTGTTTTTTTCATTACAGTTTTCACATCGTATAGTTTGTGCTTGGGAATACAAGTAATTTCCATTGATCTTGTGTCCTATGACATGCCATTATTGAGCTCACTTATTCATTCTAGAATCTTTTTTTTCATAGAATAATGGGAATTTTCTATAGGCAATCATATCATCTGCAAATAGAGACAATTTCATATCTTCATTTCCACCATGTATGACTTTGATTTCTTCTTTTTGCCTGTTTTGGCGGGTACACATTCTAATATTGTGTTGAATAAGAGTGATGAGAAAGAGTGTTACTGTCCTCCTAAACTCAGTGGAGCTTCCACTACAGGAAGTAGGAGACTCTTGGTTTTTATGGGAGGTGGATCTTATTTGACAAGTTAAGGTGATTAGCCCGTATTCCTAAACTGTCGCAATTTTTATTGTGATTGGTGCTAGATTTCATTCATTTTTAAAAAAGATTTATTTTATTTTTATTGTGAAGTTAGATATACAGAGAAGGGGAGAGACAGAGAGGAAGATCTTCCATAAGATAATTTCCCAAGTGATCGCAATGGCCAGTGCTGCGCTGATCGAAAGCCAGAAGCCAGGAACTTCCTCCTGGTCTCCCACGTGGGTGCAGGGTCCCAAGGCTTTGGGCCATTCTCCACTGCTTTCCCAGGCCATAAGCAGGGAGCTGGATGGGAAGCGGGGCTGCCGGGATTAGAACTGGCGCCCATAGAGGATCCTGGCGCGTTCAAGGCGAGGACTTTAGCTGCTAGGCTACCACGCCAGGACCAGATTTCATTAAAAAGTCTGTTTCTACTTGCTATTTCTGCATGCTATTTCTACTTTAGCCCGTTCATGAGACACCCAACATCATCTGATGTTGTAAATGTTGAACCAAACTTCATATCTGGAAAAAATCCCACTTGTGCATGATATATAATTCTGTTTGCACACTCCAAGGTCTGTGATCATCTTGAGATAGTTCTCTTTTATAAAAGATTTGCTTACTATTTGAGAGAGAGGGGTGGGGGTGTGGTCTCTCACCTGTTGCTTCACTCCTTAAGTGATTAAATGGCCAGAGCAGAGCCAGGAGCTTCATCTGGATCTCTCACATGGGGGCAGGCCCCAGTAGTTAGATCATCTTCCAGCAGAGAGCTGGACAGAGGAACCAGAGCCCAGGTGGGATGCTGGTTTCACAGGCAGTGGCTTTGCCAGCTATATCCCAACACTGGCCCCATCTTGAGGGCTTTAACACCTCACTTTACAAAGATTGTTGGCTTGTAGTTTTCTTTGTACTTTTCCTGGTGTTCACATTTGGGTAGCTCAAGCTTCATCAAAGGAGTTGGCAGTGTTTCTTCCTGTTACAGTGCTTGAAGGAGACAGCGTAAAATGGATGTTAGTTGTTTCAACGTTTGGCACAATTCTCTAGTAAAACAATGTGAGTTAGGAGTCAGCATTGTGGTGCAGTGGGTTAAGCACCTACCCACAACATGTGACATCCCATATCAGAGTGCTAGCTGAAGTCATACCTGCTCCCCTTACATTCCAGTTCTCCGTTAACACACCTGGGAAAGCAGCAGAAGATGGCCCAAACATTGGGACCCTGTCACCCAAATGGGAAACCCAGATGAAGTTCTGGCTCCTGGCTGTAACCTAGCTACTGTGGCCATTTGGGGAGTGAACAAACAGGTGGAGGAAGATCTTCTTTTTTCTCCCTCTATCTCTGTATCATTTTTTCTTTGTTATTCTGCCTTTCAAATAAATAAAACCATGAAGAAAATCAGTGTGGGCCTAGAGATTTTGTTTTGGATGTTTTCCAATTGCAAAGTCATTTTCTTTAATGGTTGTAGGATTATTCTGATTGTCTATGTAATTTCGGCTGACTTGATAGCTTGAAGTTTTCATAGAATTAATCCATTTCCTCTAAATTGTCAAATACAGGGGTTTAATGTTTTTCATTATGTTGCCTTATTATCTTTGCAATGGCTGCAGGATCCGTAGTGATACAGCCCATTTCATTTCTGGTATTGGTGATTTATGTCTGTCATTTTCTTTTTGTCACTCTTGCTAGAGGATTAACAATGCTGATTACTATTTTTGAAGAACCAATTTTCATTGAGTTATATTTTCTCTTGTTAACATATTATAAATTTCATTGATATCTACTCTTCTATTGCTTCATTTCCTTGGCTTGCATTGGATTTATTTTGCTCTTCATGCAATCAAAATCTAAAGTATTAATTTGCATGTCTTGCTCTTTTTTGAAGTAGTGGCTATTCCCATAAATTTTCTCACATTGCTCTTTGAACTGCCTTCCACAACTTCGGATAGGCTGTGTTTGTACCTGTTCAGTTCCGTGGATTTTTAAAGGTTCCTCTTGACCTCCTTTCTTAAAAGATTTTGTTTTATTTGAAAGACTGAATTAGGGCCCGGCACGATGGTGTAGTGGTTAAGGTCCTTGCCTTGCATGCCCCAGGATCCCATATGGGTGCCAGTTCTAATCCCGGCGGCCCCACTTCCCATCCAGTTCCCTGTCTGTGGCCTGGGAAAGCAGTCGAGGACAGCAAAAAGCTTTGGGACCCTGCACCCGCGTGGAAGACCTGGAGAAAGTTTCTGGATCCTGGCTTCAGATTGGCTCAGCTCCAGCTGTTGTGGCTGCTTAGGGAGTGAATCATCAGATGGAAGATCTTCCTCTCTGTCTCTCCTCTCTGTATATCTGCCTTTCCAATAAAAAATAAAAATAAAAATCTTTTTTAAAAAAAGAAAGAAAGACTGAATTAGAGAAAGAGAGAGAGAGAGAGGGATTTCATTTGATGGCTCAACTCCCCAAATGGCTGTAATGACCAGAGCTGGTCCAGCCTGAAGCCAGATTGGGGACCTGCATCCACATCTTCCTCATGGGTGACAGGGCCCAAGCAATTGAACCATGTTCTATTGCCTTCCCGGGTGTGTTAGCAGGCAGCTGGGTTGGAAGTGGAGCAGCTTGAACCGGTGCTCTTGTGAGATGTTGGCATTGCAGGCAGCAGCTTAACAAGCTGTGCCATTGCATTGGCTCCTTGACTTCCTCTTTTGATGCACAAGCTATTTATATGTATGTTATTTAATGTACACTTGTTTAGCTGTTTTAGTTGATGATTTTTGGTTTGGTTCCATGATGACCAGAGATCACATTCTGGGATCAGAATATTTAAAAAACTTTTTGAACCTTATTATTGTAATTTATGTAGGCATACGAGGGGGAAAAATGTGGGTTCTGCTATTATTTGATGGTGAGTTCTGGATATGCTAAATAGCTGTTGATTATGCTGTTCAGATTTTTCTTATTCTTGTTAATTTATGTCCAACAGATCTATCAGTTGCCGAGAGGAGAACACAATGCTTTCAGCTATCAATGTATGTTCTCTGCCATCAGGTCTTTCCATTTTTGTTTTATGTGTTTTGAAATCTGATTTGAGGTGCATTACCATTTAACATTGTTGTAGCATCTTGAGGGACTGGTCCCTGAAGCATCATGTAATTTCCCTTTTTGTCTCTTTGGAATTTTATTTGCTCTGAAGTCAACTTCATCACAGACTAATACAGCCAGTTCTGATTTTTTTAAAAAATACTAAGGTTTATATGGCTTATTTTTTTCCCCAATATTGTGCTTTCAGACCATGTATGTCAATTGGAGGTGAATTGTTGAGAAGCAGCCTGTTATCAGAGTAATTTTTTTAAAATCCAGGCTGCTAGTTCCTGTATTTAGAGCATTTGCATTTTGAGTAACTAATGGTCCCATAGTGCTTCAGTCTGCTTTTGTTCTTATTTGCTTGTCTGCTGCTCGTTGCTCCAGTTCACGTTTCTGGACTTTCTGAGAATTACTTGCACACTTTTAAGATTTCATTGTGATTTCTCTAGAGTGTTGCTCAGCGTGTCTCTGTATAGGTATTAGTGGCTGTGCTGAGGAACAGAATATACTTATGTGACTTATAACAATCTACTAACATAACATCTTAGTTTAACTGAGATACAGAGACCTCTGCACTATGCAGTTGCTCTTAACCTTTCTTGTTGCATCTTCTATTTCTTTGCTCAGACTTTTCGTTAATTTTGAGCAAATTTGTAATTAAAACATTTTTATGATCGCTGAAACTGAACTTCCTGTATCTGGGTCCCTAAAGCAGAGGCGAGATATGACTGGGACCCAGCAGCCTCCACCCTAAGGTGCAAGATGCTCTTGCCTCTCCTTTTAGGATTAACCACTTCTTAAAAGTAACTCATTGAGCAGATGGGCAGAATTGGTCCAGTGAAGTTCTCAAATAATTAACATGCTAATGGTCAGTATTGTCTCAAAGTGTCTCCAAGAGTGACAACAACCACCTGCGTGGAACCCCAGGCTGCTTCTCCACCCTAAAAAACACAGAACTGCCAGCCAATCACAGAAGGCCAGGAGCACCACGGACCAACCAGGAACCTGAGCACACACTGGACATAACACATCTCACCCCTCTACTTTGGGCTGTAGGACCCACTGCCTTTATTCCCTTGGGGGAGCCCAGGAACTAAGCAGTAGCTGCCCTGCTTCTTGTTCTGTGCTTTGCAAATAAATGCCTCCTTTTGCCCATCACCCCATGTCAGTGATTGGTTTTCTGCACATCTGGCAAGCAGACACCTTATTTGGAGTTGATCCATCATGCTGGGATGTCTCAAAGCTAAAGGCAAAGCAGTCTCACCAGCTCTGCCCAGAAATACAAACCATTTGCCTGAGAAAAGCCCTGGGGTCATTGAAGAAACTCATTTTCGCCGACCTGTGAGGCACACTCTTGAGGGTCTGGGAAAACGGGAACCGCAATTGGACCCCTTATTGCCAAAAGTGGCTGCGTTTATTCCCTTCTCTCCGCTGCCTTTTCTCCCGTTGGTCTTAGCTTTTCTCCCTGCTTTTCTAGCCCTTTCTCCGCTACCTTTCTTCCTGTTCTTCTCCTCGTAGGTCTATATTGCTTTTGTACCCCTCTCTGCTGCCCTGTTCTTCCTGTAGGTTTTATTGCTTTTCTACCCTTCTCTCCCCATTCTTCTTCCCGTAGGTCTTACTGCATTTGGACCCTTCTCTGCTTTTTTTCCCGTACGCCTTAGCTTTTCTCCCCAAAGACCTTAGCTTTTCTACCCCCTCTCCGCTGCCCTGTTCTTCTCCCTTTCCTTCTTCTCCTCGTCCATCTTATAGCTTTTAGTAGCTGCTTTTACACCACTCTCCACCAATCACTTCTCCCCATGGGTCCACTTGGCGCTACCTGATAGGTCAGTAGCAATGACATAATCGCAGCGAGGGCAACAGCCTATCCCTGTGACTTCCTGTTTACCTGCTGGTGAGACCAACCCCGCCTCCTGGCCTTGGGCTAGCCGCCCTGCGACAGCCTTTCCTGTTCCTGGGAGCAGCTTCGGCACCCCGCTCCCCACAACTCACCTTGTTGGAGAAGATCCTGCCGTGTGCTTCTTGGATTGCCGTCTGCGGTGCAGCAGCAGCCAGCTTTGGGCCATCCTGCTTGGTGGCTGCTCCCTTGCAGTGTGTTAGCTGAACCTAACACTGCTCACTCTAGTGACTTCTAGTGTTCTGGTGACTTCTTTCATGCCCCCTGCTGCTGACCTTCAATGGCTGCTTCCTGGGACACTCAGATTTGGGGGGGTTCTTCAGCAACTCCTCCAACTGCTTTTGGGGATTTGTTGCTGCTTGGTCTTTGTTAAATAGTTTTTACATCTGACTCATCATGGTGCTGATGTCAGTTGCTTGTCTTTGCTATCTGAGTCGTGGTTTGTGTGTGTGGTAGGATGGCTGATTTTTTAATCGTATCTTGGATATTCTGTCTACTATACCAAATATCCATCTTTCATATTAGCTTTCGGCTACCCTGTGTAGGCTTAACAGATGTAAGATGAAGGGCCATTTTGGGGAACCTTTGCCTTAGTGGGTTTCCCTGGAAATGTGAATGATTCCCTTGTTCCCTGCTGGAACTTCCTGGCTTTACAGCCCACTTTGCAGGCACATGATGGGCTTCTCTCAAGGCGTAACGGCTGTGTGTCTTCCGTTGGAGCCCCATGGTTGCTTTACCTTTTCTGAGCAGGACAGACAAATCTCTTAGAGCGTGAGCTTGGTGTGAGAAGACAAGGTGACCCATGATCAGGACAAGCCACAACTGACCTCAAGGTGCGCTCATTGAGCGATGGAAGGATTGTTGACAGTAGAGAAGGAGGGAAGAACCAAATACCCCAAGTGCTGGGAATGAGGATCCTGGAAGTGGGAGAGGAGAGAAGGGGACTGGCCATTCCAAAGTTACAGAGGATGGGGCCCGGCACGGTAGCCTCGCAGCTGAAGTCCTCACCTTGCATGCACTGGGATCCCACATGGGCCCCAGTTCTAATCTCAGCAGCCCCACTTCTCATCCAGCTCCCTGCCTGTGGCCTGGCAAAGCAGTAAAGGATGGCCCAAAGCCTTGGGACCCTGCTTTGGGATGGGCCCCAAACCTTGGGAGACCCAGAGAAGGCTCCGGGCTCCTGGCTTTTGGTTGGCTCAGCTCTGACCATTGAGGCCGCATGGGGAGTGAGTCAATGGATGGAAAATCTTCCTCTCTGTATATCTGACTTTGCAATAAAAAAAAAGTTGCAGAGAATAAAGACTGGGGAGTTTCTCTGTTATTTGTTGGTCTGAGTACCACAGACTGTATGGTTTGCTAGCCAGTAGAAGTCCATGGAGCTCTGCTCAGTACGGGAAGAGGCCTTCGTGCTGATGGGGACAGTGTTTCCAGGCTGCATTGGGTACACATAGAGACACAGAGCATGTCACCAGCCGTAGTAGCCTCTAATGCCAGCCCCACTCTAAACTAATCCTGATTACATGCTAAAGACCTTGCCTCCAGATCCCATTCACATGTAAATGTGAGGATCACATCTTTAAGGTGTGAAATTTGGGCAACCTAAACCATAACAGTTCCCATTGGGTTAGGCTGTAGAGTGGTCGGTCAGTGGTTGAGGTGGTTTTGATGAGGCAGTGAGGATTAAGGTCAGGGGAAGCAGCTGGAAAACTTAGATGCCCTATCTGGTTAAGGCAGCCTCAGTAACAACAGGGAAGGCAGAATGATGCCTGGAAACCAAAGGCATCTTTTTGCATGGACTGGTGCAGTCTAATGCGACCTTAGGGGGAAAGGGATAGCAAGAAGCCACAGTTGCTTGCTTTAAAATCAGCACATGACTTGCCTTTCTAGCCCCCGGTGTTAGCTACAGTCACCTTTTGGGCTCTTCCCAGCTTCACCCTCCAGGTATCAGGGTCTGCCACTCCTTTCTGCTGCTCCTGCTTCCCCAACGCCTCTGCGGCTTACCCCCTCTGCCCCTGGATTCAGCACATGGTCACAGATTGTTCCCCGCTCCGTCTTGTCTTCCCCGCTGAGCTGTCAAGCTTCCCGTCTCACCCATCAGTCAATGCAAATGTTTCAAGACTGCAACAGAGCCGCTTTTAGAAAGGAATCATCTCTACCATGATTTTAAAGGTCATTGCCTGTTATAGGAGCATTCGTTGGGAGAAAAAGATATCATTCATTCAAACCCTCCCCCAAGACAGTAATTTTTGGAGATACTGGCTATCAACACCATCTCCACAGAGTCCACTAAATAGACACTAAGTGGGAAAAGTAAGGTTGTTTCCACAGGGGAAGTGGGTGCATTTCATCAGGAATACATTAATTTTAGCTAGGTCGGCACAGATCCTGTAGCATTCTATTTTTCGTGCAAGAGGAAGACTTTATAGGGGGCAAACCTGCAGGGGGCAAAGAGCCCTTCTCAAAGCTCTTTTCACATGAGGAGGAATGGGAGGTGGTGACATGATTTGGAAATGTACATTCTGCTCTCAGTGGGGCACCACCAAAACGAATTGTTGTAAACATCTTCTGTAATGATCTGAATCTTGTCACTCATTTCCAGAAGTGTATTAAGTCATTCATAAGATATCTTTTAGTTCTAATATTATGAGTTTCCACATACTTTCATCGGTCAAAATGATTAAAGGATCAGAGGGTAGGGTGTTCAGCTTAGCAATTATGATGTCCGGTAGAATCTGTGGGTCCTCTTTCAGAGTATCTGAGTTTGAGTCCCGCCTCTGCTTCTAATTCCAGCTTCCTGCCCACGTGCATACAGGGACATTGTAGGTGATGATCCAGGTTGTTGAGTTCCTGTTGTCCCTGTGGGAGGCCTGGATTGAGTTCCCATCTCCTGTTTCAGCCTAGCTCGATTTCAGCTGTTGAAGGCATCTGAGGAGTAAACTAACAGATGGGAGCTGTTTCTTTATCTGCTGCTCAAATAAATAAAATTAAAATTAGAAAAGACTTAAGGGCCTGGCGCTATAGCATAGTGGTTAAAGTCCTCGCCTTGCATGTGCCAGGATCCCATATGGGCGCCAGTTCTAATCCCGGCGGCCCCACTTCACATCCAGATCCCTGCTTGTGGCCTGGGAAGGCAGTCGAGGACAGCCCAAAGCCTTGGGACCCTGCACCTGCGTGGAAGACCGGAAGAGCTCCTGGCTGCTGGCTTCAGACTGGCTCAGTTCCAGCCATTGCAGTCACTTGGGGAGTGAATCATCGGACGTAAGATCTTCCTCTCTGTCTCTCCTCTCTGTATATCTGCCTTTCTAATAAAAATAAATAAATCTTGAAAAAAAAAAGACTTAAGTATCTTAGACTCAACTACATGTTATGTCATATCTGATGCTTATTTACTTAAAAAAAAAGATTTTGAGAGTGAAAACCAGGTTTTCCATCTGCTGGTTCACTCTCCACATGGCTGTATCAGCTAGGGCTGGGTTGGGTAGAAGCCAGGAGCCAGGAACTCCATTCAAGTCTCCTGCATACTTGGGCCATCTTCCGCTGCCTTCCCAGGGACATCAGCAGGAAGCCAGATGAGCAGTCAGAAGCCAGGACGCACACCAGCACTTGCTTGGCTATGGGATGTGAGCATCTCACTCAGTGGCTTCATCTCCTGCCCTGCAGTACCAGCCTCTGAAGCTTACTTTTTCATTATAGTTAAAACCCACAGTCGATTAATGCTTTCTCTGAGCAACTGTGCTGTATGGAGCTTTCTAGAAAAGCAGGCAGATTGCTGTCATAGCCCACAGGCACAGTGATGGTTTACCACAGTCCTGCTCCATGTTGGGGCACCTTGCTGTCAGGTAACAGGTGTGTAATGTGATCTGCACGGAAGCATGATCCAGATAAGGCAGCCAGCTGCCTGGATCACTCTGTTTCATATCCCCCCAAGTACACTCACCCAGTAGCCCAGCTTCCGGCATGGAGCAGATACAAGCTGGGCAGGAAGGACCCCTGGCTGTGTTTTGTCCAGCAGCCTTGCTCTGGCCCTGGGGATCAGACTCCTGTTTTTTTCTTTCTTCTTTCCTTTCCCCATACAGAGAGTCTTCCAGATTCCCTTGCCTCTTTTCAGCTGAGGCGTCTCAAGGGGGCCTCTGTTATGTGGGATTGATTTTCAAGGCCCGCTCATCCCACTGGGCAGGATTATCATTTCAAAATAGAATTCCCAGGGATCACGTGCAGGGCTCATGAAAAGCTCAGGCATCTGCATTGATTTGCGAGTCGGCTGTTCCCACAAAAAACACTCTTCCCATTTAAAAATCTCATGAAGTTCAAAACAGCTCAACACAGTACTGATTCTTCTCCCAGAGATGGCTTTCTTTTTTCTTTAGTTCAATCCTTGACCTACTTTCTCTCTCAATGCAATATACCTAATGAGTAATAATGACATTGGAGCGGGGGCACCGCAGGAAAACAAAATAGAAGGAATGACTTGGGAGACTGGTTTTGAAGCCTGCCGTCAATGGGCCTTCTCAATGGGCACTTAAGAAGGAAGAAGAGGCTCTGCTTCGCTTATGGGTTTGCAAATTTGCAGTTCAGGATTGGGCAGCCCCATTTATCTGCTAATGGAAACAAATGATCGGCTGAACATATGTGGAGAAAGGATCATCTGGAGAAACAAAGCTTCCACCTAAACCGTAGGTTTGCTTAGGAGTCCTAAAGCTGAACTATGTTCCAATTATAAAGCCTGGATGTTGGGGCAGATGCTGTGGCACAGTGGGTTCAGCCATTGTCTGCAAACCTGGCAATCCCATAGCAGTGCTGGTTCAAATCCCAGCTGCTCCTTTTTCTGATCCGGCTCCCTGATAATGAGTCTTAGGAAGCAGTAAAAGATGGCTGAAGTCCCAATTATGGTGGACACTTGAGGAGTAAATAGGAAGTGGGAGCTGACTGTGTTCTTTCTCTCTCTCAAGTAAAACACAACAAGGTGTAAATACAGGGAACTGGAGCCTCTCCACCTTCCCAACCCCACCTGTACTTGCCTTTGGGAGGGATCAGGACTAAAGAAGCCACTTCTGTTAGGGCTGCTCCCTCTTTAAGAGCAGTGAAGGTTGCTGGGCCTCCACTCACCATGATGGTTCAAGAAAACTGATCTCTTCTCACGTTTAACCTGTCTGAAAACTCAGTGACATTGAGGCCCCTCTCCTGGTCTCACCATCACAGCGGGTCTCACTCAAACCAAACAGGATGTCATTTCCTGGCGCTGGACTCTCAGGTGCTCTCCGTGATGAATACAAGGACACATTGACTCAAAGTTCCTCTCCTTGCCATAACTCTGACCATGCTTGAATCCTGACCTGGTGTCTGGGGTGAGAGGCCTCCCAGAGCACATCCTGCTGGTTCCTTGTTCTTCATTGGGGTCAGTTCAAAGCCAATGCACAGGAAAAGTTGGCAGCATTAAAGAGGGAGTTGGGCTACTTGCCGTGTAGCCACTGGTCTGAGTTAGTATGGGAGAGCTGCCTAACAGGGACCCCACAGCTTGGGGGGCTTAAGTAGCAGATGTTTATTGTCTCACAGTTTGGGAAGCAGGATGTCCCAGAGTTAGCAGGTGTGTCTCGGGGGTCTTCAGACCAGCAGGCCCCGAGACCACTGAGGGATGAGGCCACAGTGCTCTTCTGCAGCAGAAACACTGGAGACAAACTGGTGGTGAAGGAAGTCCATTTATTTGAGAGAAGTCACAAACTGATATAAGAGAAGGGCGATCCAGCCAACAACAATATTGTGACTGGCTGATAGATATGTCCATCTCTCTGGACCTTCCAATGAAGGTAAAGGTCAGGAAGCACAGGAAGCTGTGTCTCAGGGCAAACTTGTTTGCCCCTGAAAAGCAGGATGACTTCCTAGAGTTGTTTACAAAGGAAGTCCTAGCAGAGTAGGGAAGAGAGACTGGGATGCAGCTCACCACTCTTGTTGCACACCCGGTGAACAGGCCATGTTGGCGTCTGTTAGCCAAAGGCACAGTGTGCCATGTGCCTAGGGCCTCCCATGTGGGCTAGGCAGGAGGAGATCCAGGGGTGATCTCCCATAGGTGTGTGGGTTCTTCTGAGGCCTTTCTCTTTGGATTGCTTTGTGGCCATTTTCATGTATGTATGGTCGTCTTCCTCTATGCATGTGTTGGCATCCAATCCCCCCCCTTTTTTTTTTTTAAAGATTTATTCATTTTATTACAGCCAGATATACACAGAGGAGGAGGAGAGACAGAGAGGAAGATCTTCCATCCGATGTTTCACTCCCCAAGTGAGCCGCAACGGGCCGATGCGCGCCAATCCGAAGCCGGGAACCAGGAACCTCTTCCAGGTCTCCCACGCGGGTGCAGTGTCCCAATGCATTGGGCCGTCCTCAACTGCTTTCCCATGCCACAAGCAGGGAGCTGGATGGGAAGTGGAGCTGCCGGGATTAGAACCGGCGTCCATATGGGATCCCGCGGCGTGTTCAAGGCGAGGACTTTAGCCGCTAGGCCACGCCGCCGGGCCCAATCCCCCCCTTTTATACGGACAACTTCATTAGCAATTTTAAGGATCCTTTCTCCAATTTGGGGGAACCAGAGGCTAAGAATTTACCACACAGATGTGGGAAAGCTGGAGAAACACAACCCAGTTTGATGGGAACACTGACCAAACCCCAAGGGGCTTTCTCTCTAATATATATACATGTATTTTTAATTGCATGGAGAAAAAATTAGGTCTTCTAGAAAACTCTGCCATTTTGTGATTCTTTATGGGGTTGCTTTGGTATGTCATGAGGGGAAATGCAAAAAAAAAAAAATGAAGTAGTTAGGTTTATATGAGGGCTTTTCAAAAAGCTCATGGCAGGTGTATTTGCCTTAGTGATTAAGCTGCTAGTTAGGATGATCACATCCCATATTGAAGTGCTTGGGTTCAGTTCCTAACTCTTGACTCCTGACTTCCGCTTCCTGCTAATGTATCCTGCAAGGCAGAAGGTGAGCCCATGTAATTGGCTCCCTGTCACCCTATGGGATGTGGGTTGGGTTCTTGGATCCTACCTTTGGACTCTGCTATGGGCAGTGGTTGGAAGCTGTGTCCATCTAATTATCTTTCTGTATGCCTCTCTCTCAATAGACAAACTGTTTAAAGGCTAGTGGAAATGAACTATAGAAACTGCATGAATTTCATTTTTTTCACTAAAATAAACTAAAAAAATCTCCACTTTCTATGAACTTTTGAAGATCCTGTAGCATGTATTTTTAGTAGATTTGGAAATCAAATAGTCCCAGCCAAACTGACTTTCCAGTTACAAATGAGATAAAGTTCCTGCAGATAAATTTAATAGGGGGACATCTGTGTTCACAGATCAATGTGTCCACCCTCACCCCAATGCGGACCACTGATCCGGGTCTTCAGCCTTTCAGCCTTGGACCTCCCTTGTGCCCCTCATCTCCTCCATCCCCTCTTCCACCCCTTGGAGCTGGCCCAGGCAAGGACAACTGACCCCAGAGTGCGAAGAGGTTAGGCCATTTTTCTGCTACATCTTATCTCAGCATCAGGTCAGTGTTGTCATCAAAGGAAGCTATTCTCTGTTACACGCTGGAAACCCTTTCTGACACATCATATTTGCCCCTGTTTTAGGCTTATTGCTAGCCTATCTGTGGTTTCTTCTTTCATCACGTCCACATGTGACATCATTGTGCATCTAAAAGAGATATGAGTAGGGGTGGGTGTGTGGTGAAGCCCGCATCCCATTCCAGAGGTTTAAATAGAAGCTTCTCTGCTTCTAATCCAGCTTCCTGCTAATGTACGTCCTGGGAGGTATCAGATTAAGGCTGAATATTTGGGTTCCTGTTCTCAATGTGGGAGGCCCAGATTGAGATTTAGGCTCCTAGATTAAGCCTGGTCCAGCGTTGGCTGTTGTGGGCATTTGGGAGAGTGAAGCAGAGGCTGGAGGAGCACTCTCTGTCTCCCTCTCTTTCACATAAATGGATTATTCAACCACTAATTAACGAATAAGTGAATATCGAAGTGGCTGACCCAAACATCAGGTTGTACCCATCTGCAGAACAAAAGGTACAGAGATGTCAGGAAGATGTCAAAATATTTTTGAGGGAGGATTGTGGGTGGGAAGGAAGGGGGGTGGAGGGAGAGAGAGAGCACAATTATCACAGTAGCATAGGAAAGACAACTTTGAGGGAAACTTAGAAAGTTTGGCTGGAAATAAATGGCTGTTCCTCTTTGCTGTTTCAAAGACACTCTCAGTGGCATCCTTGAGAAATTGTTGCTTGTACGTGGTTCTCCCTGGGATGGGTCTGAGTGCAGGGTCTGGGATGGTTACACACAGGTCTGGGTGTTAGAGACATGACTTTCTACATGGGGAAATGGAGACTCAGAGAAATGAAGGCCCTCTGGTCAGGGTCGCTCACGTGTGAGAATCGGGCTAGCTTTACTACCTGGACCATAGTGGGCACTTCATTGACCCTTGCGTGACTCGGTCTGTACCTGGTACACAGCGACACTGTGGGGCATTGGACCTTCTCCTGGCCAGCTGGTCTTCCACAGTCATCCGAGTGCACCTGCAGCTTTTGTCAGGTATGCTATGGACCTAGTTTCACTCACCTGGCTCTCCATCTCACACTTCTTACCTCAGTCCAAGAATTGAACTTTCTGAACTCACAGGAAAAATGCAAATATCCCAGTCTGTTATGCTGCAAAATTGTTCTCTTTGTTAAATATCATCCACATGTTTGTTTTTTTTTATCAACACTGATTCAATAAGGTTTGCTTCTCTGGGTGTTCTTTCCAGGGATAAGATGGAATCTTTGATTTCCTCTACAACTTAGCCAGGGAAAGCAAGCACCAACAGCTTGCATTCTTTAACTTGGAGGGTGATCATTTCTGCTCTTTTTTGAATTTTCAAACCAAGTGGTCAGATTGCAAAGGAAAGAAAAGTTGGCCCTATAAACCTAGAGGGTGGACTTCCCCGTCTGAGGCCTGCAGGGAACAAAGCCTTCTGGGGCAGATGACAAGGCCTCCCACACCGAGAGATATTGGAATGCTAAGAGCATTCATCTCCCAGAAAATGGTGTCCCCATGACTTGGTGACCGTCCTGCCCCCCCAACCCCCTGACCCAGAGGAGCTGCCACAAGCAGAAGAAAAGCCCAGGCCAGGTTCACTGAGACTCTGCTGCCTTCCAGTGGAGCCAGCGGTGGAAAACAGGTAGCGCAGAGGGCTCTGTGCAGTGAATCATGGGCTGGGATTACACGGTGGCATAGAATCCCCAAACTCCAACATTTCCAGAATCATCACCATGAAAGCTTAATCACCTTAGATATCCCACAGGTTTGGGAGGCACTTGGTGATCACCTAGTGGGCAATATGGCAGGCACAACCAAGATTGCTGTAGTCATGTCACATTATAGTTTATAGCACGGCCAGTTAATTCCACTGGCAACTCAGCAAAGGGGGACCTCCAACCATCCCATGAGCGAAGTGGCTGCTCTCTGAACTCCGTACCTCCCTGGCTTACCCTTGGGACCAGTCCACCACTTGGCTGTCCTCCTCTATGTGGTCACTATCGACCAGTAGAGTGCACTAAGCTAATTCAGCAACAGGCTGAATTCACTTCTTACAGGCTGCCAGACCAAGTACAGGAAAATAGGTTAAATTTACATTTAAGACAAACAAGCAATAACTTTGAGTATAAGTATATTCCACATATTGCATGGGATATACTTACACTAAACAAAAAAATTTATTTAAATATTTAAATATTAAATGGCATGCCTTTTGTTTCTCTATGCGGAATCGGGGATCCCATGGTAGAGGGCTGGCTTCTCCTTAAGCAGTTTTAAGCCGCTGAGCACTGAGTTCCAATGTTGCAAGCCACAGGATGTGACTGGCTTGCCTTCTCCTTCAGCTGGGGCAGTGCTGCTGGTATCTGAGAGTGAACAATTGTTCTTTGCTTTTATCTTTCCCAAACTGTTCATCCTTAGCCTCTGGATTAGGGCTGTTCCTTCCAGGTCTCTTGTCTCCTCCTTGGTCCTGGTTCTGGGCCCAGGGTTCTCACTAACTACCGTTAGGACTTCAGCTTGTTTCCATCAGGGGTTGTGTTCAGAGTGGGTCTTCCTGGGTCAGAGTGAGGAGGATGAGGAGAAAGGAGGATGAGGAGAAAGGTACTCCCCTTCTGCTGAGACCCCTACATGAAAGCTCCATGCACCCACAGTCCTTTGCCAGGTGGACTCTAACCAGCTGAGTGGGGTCATCAGGGAACATGAGGGACGAAGACAAGCAGGCTTACTTGGCGTCCCGTGGTGCTTCACCACAGCCTGCCCAGGACTGAGTCAGGACGCATCTGCTGCAGCGAGCTTCTCTGGATGGGGAGGGGACAGCATCCTCCAGTTCAGCCCCAATCTCTCCCAGAGGAGAGATGACCATCCTGGCTTCATGCATGAACAATTACATAAGATTTCAATATCCATCTTATGTCAATCCAGTGCTGCATCTTTTTGAGTTCTTACTATATGCTCAGGACAGCACTGGGTTCATATCACCAAGATGAGAGAACCACAGGCGCTTTCTTCAAGTCACTTCAGTGTTATTTTCTAACAAAGTTATGGAAATGGGCAGTGCTCAAACCCCACTCAAACTCTGCTCCCTTTTGAATATTCATTAAGGCACCACCCCAAACATTATCCTATATGCCTCAGGTGAGTACAAAGGAAGGAATGAAGGGAAGGCCTTACCTTCATTTTTTTCCCTCTTTGTTGAAACTTTTTTCTGTAGAGGCTTTTGCATTGTTACTGTTGCATGTTTTTTTCCTTGGGAATGGGTACTTTTGGGGGCCTTTCTGTGGACTCGTCTTTTGCCAACACGTGACTTGTTTCTCGAGCTGGCACTTTCGTTTTGCTTTGAATAAATCCCGCTCTCCAGCACATCCTGGGGCCTCTGCCTTTGAGTCTTTTCCTGCGTGGAGAAAAGACCCTGCAGTAAGCCACCCAGGAGTCATCCTCCCCACCACCACAGCCCTGACACAGGATCACCAGGGAATGAGATGTCAGCAAATGAGCTTGGGGATGAGGAGGACACAGACATTCAGTCCACAACACTATGAGACGGAGGGAAAATATCTTTTTAAGCAGCGCACATTTGCAGGAAATGACTTCCTCCAGCCTACTCAGGGGCACCATGGAAACCCAACACAGGAAGCTGCCTGTCTGAGAACTCATTTTCCATAAGCACCTGCCACATCCCTGGGCACCTCCTATCCTCGCCCATCTCTTCTTCTCTTCGCCAGCAAACTCTGGCTGGGCTAGTTAGAGCTAATTACGGAGCACTAAAGTGACTGATTTTTTACATGTTGGCCCTGCTCAGAGCTGCTCAAAGCATTCCAAATGGGACTAGGTGGGAGTGAAACACTGGTATTCTCATGATCTCATCTACAAGGAGGCAAAAATAAGCTCCTTGCCCCAACCACCTAGCTGGATGAGAAGTTGCTCATTCACGTTAAATATGTCAATTGGAGAAAGTGATTAGAGTGACAATCACTAACAGTGTTCCTGGAAGCAGACAGAAAAAGCATATGAGGCAGCAAGGCGGGGGTCACCATAGATCAGGGGAGGGAGCCTTTATCCGCTAAGGGCTATTGGATATTTATAATACTGTTTCATGGGCCATACCAAATTAACAACTTAAAAATGAGCCTGCTATAGGTTGATTGAATTCTTGAGTCCCACCTGTGATTGCCTTGGCAGAATCAGACCAAATGATTTTGCAGGTCAGTCATACAGGGTCCATGGATTACATGTTTGCCACCCTGCCACAGAGCTGCAGCAGAGACAGAGCTGCCCTCACTGACCCTGCAGGACGGGAGCTCTGGTGGGCCACCTGAGCAGGGACACTAGGATGGATGTCATGCTGCTTCTCACAGCGAGGTCCCCAGTTACCGAGTCAACTGGCATCATCACACAGCGATGGGACCCTGCTTTGTCGGAGCAGGAAGAACTCACTGGTGGCTGGTGGAGGTGTACATTACAATAAAAAAGCATGAGTCACTTTGGTTTTCTCTTTTTTATTGGAAAGTGAGATTTACAGAGAGAAGGAGAGACAGAGAGAAAGATCCTCCATCCACCAGTTCACTTCCCCAAGTAGCTGCAGCGACCAGAACTGAGCTGATCTGAAGCCAGGAGCCAGGAGCCTCTTCAGGGTCTGCCACGCAGCGCAGGGCCCCAAGGCCTTGGGCCATCCTCCACTGCTTTTCCAAGCCGAAAGCAGGGAGCTGGAAGGGAAGTGGATCTGCCAGAATCAGAAACTGCCCATATAGGATCCTGACACGTGCAAGGCAAGGACTTTTGCCACTAGGCTACCGCACCTGGCCTGAGACACTTGATTTTTACATGTGGCGTCTGTAGGTAGGTTGCAGAGCAATTTGCTTCCATTAACTCACTTGTCTCCTCATTATGCCTTAAAGCAGTAAGACATACAGAGCATTTGGGGTAAGGAATGTTAGCTGGCTTCAAAGAGCATCTTAGAATCCCAGCCCCTGGCTCAGCCTCAGATTACTGTGTGGCTTGGAGGGATCCTCCAGGCCCCTGCATGTTTGGGGCTGGGGACTGTTTCACAACCAACATCAAAGGAGACCTGTGCTCCCGGCTCTCTGTCCAACCTCTTTGTAGGAAGATCTCTGATTTAATCAGATGTCCTCGTGGGGTCCATTATAGTCATGTGTTTTGTTTGCTCAACCTTCCTTTGTGGAACTAGCCCACTTCACCCTCGCTGCTTCACCCTCAGTCTAGATGATTCAGAAAGGGGATGGGCATGTGACCCAGACCAGGCCAATCAGAACAGTGTGTGTTCCTGAACACGTAACTCAGGATGGACCAATCGGAATGCATCTAGGATTTTTTATGGATATACTGGGGCTGTTAATTAAGCTGGTGGAATACAAGTCACGTTTATTATCACTTGGGAACGCAACCTATGTAGAGGAAACTGTCTACGGTTGTGAGAGCTGGAATTCACTGATCATGTGGCTCTAGGACCGGAGTCAGTCACCCAATCCAGCTTGGTTTTAGTTTTACAACTAAAGGAATTCTGCTCCACAACCTCACTGGATAATCTTGGACAAGTTGTATTTCTCAGACTCAATTTCCTTAGGGGAATAAAATGTCCCACCAACACCTATGAAGACAGTCACAGGAATAAAGATGGGTTATTTCCCGGGCTGCACAAATCTTTTTTTTTTTTTTTTTTTTTTTTTTTGCCCCAGCTTCCTCTTGTAACACAGAGCTAACACAGCTGCTTAACTTCCTAGGAACGGCAATGGTGAAGAGGACAGTATGGAAAGAAACTTGCACAGCTAGATAGGAACATTTTTTCTGTAAGTGTAGCTTTTTTTTTTCCTCAAGATGACCATAGATTCAGATGCAGTGATAAGAAGCAGCACAGAAAGTTCCCGTACACCCTTCGCTCAGTTCCCCCAGTAGGAACACAGAATAACAGCACAATCAGGACATCTTGATGCCGTAAGTGGAGCTTATTCAAATGTCTTCCCTGTAACACGCACACCGCTGTGTGTGTAGGAGGCTGTGTGTGTAGGAGTGCTTGTATACTTAGTTCAGTGTAATGTGAATTCATCACATTTCCCTGTGCTGTCCTTGTTCACCATAGACACTTCCCACTGTGCCCTCTTGCAGACCCCTAGTAGCCACTGATCTGCTGTTGATCTGCTATTTTATCACTTCCCAGACATTCTGTAAATGGGACTTAACTTTTGAGATTGGCACTTTTCTGTTAGTGGAGCTCCACTGGGATCCAACCAACTTGTAGTTTCTTCCTTTTGTTGCTGAGGAGTGTTAACGCGATATGGATATACCACAGTGAAAGGAGATCTGAGTTGTCTCCAGTTTTGATTGGGCCATAACAAATGAACTCTCTATGAACATTTTATATAAGTTGTCACATAAACACAAGTTTTCATTTCTGTGGGATAAATGCCCAAGAGTATAATGAGACAAATACATTTTTAGTTTTATTTGTTTGTTTTTTTGTCTTCTTCTCTCTAAAGGTTTATTTATTTATTCATTTATTTGAAAGGTGAAATAATATGTGTGTGTAAAGAGAGAGAGTGTGTGAGTGATTTTCCATTCTCTGGTTTTACATCCCAAATGGCCACAGTGGCCAGAGCAGGGCTGGGCTGAGCCAGGATTCAGGAGCTCCATCCTAATCTTTGTCCCATATAGGTGACAGGAACTCCAACACTTGAGCCCCTCTGCTCTGCTTTCTCAGGTGCATTACCAAGGAGATGGATCAGAAGTAGAGCAGTGAGGACTCAAACTGTGGTTCCAATATGGGATGTTGCATTGCCAGATCAGCTTGCTGCACCGCCGTGCTGGTCCTCAGCTTTAGTTTTAAAAGAACTGGTTCTCAAAAACGGTTGAACGGTTTTCATTCCCAGCAAGAATGTTCATGTGGCCCCTGTGCTCAGCTGCATGCTCAGCAGCTCCTGGTGTCACCTCTAGATTGCATTGTAGCCATTCCTGTAGGTGTGTGCCTATCTTTCACTGTGGTTCTAATTGAAAGTTTTGAAATGGTTAGTGATGTTGAATGTCTTTTCAGATGCTTATCTACCATCTGTATGTCTTGTTCAGTGAGAAGCTTGTACACGCCTCTTGCCCCCTTTCTGCTTGGATGGTTGAGACTTAAGACCCGTAAGGTATTCTAGACACAAAGTCTTTGTCTAAGATGTGATTTGCAAATATTCTTCCAACCTATAACTTGTGATTTTGAAAAAATAGCCTTGACATGAGTTTTATCGAGCAAATGTTTCAATTTATGATTTATCACTTAGGTATGATTTATCATTCTTTTATTTTATGAGTTATGCTTTTGGTATCAGTTCTAAAAATTTTTTGTCCAGTCTTAATCACTCTAGATTTTCTCCTATTTTTCCCATGTCATTTTTATCAGTATTAGTATTCTTTTTCATCTTATATTTAGGTCTATTCTTTGTTTTTGTTTAATCTATAAGATTTTAAGTTCAAGTTGTGGCTATTTATTTATTTTTCTGCCTGCAAATGCCCAGTTGCTCCTGCATCATTTATGGGAAGGGCAATCCCACCTCCACTGGATTGCTTTTGCTTTCTGCCAACAGTTATTTGGGCATATTCAGAATCTGCCTCTGGGTTTTCTGTTCTGTTCCACTGAGGTATGTGTGTCCACCGCTCCATCGCACGATCACCACAGTATGCTGTGTACTGTAGCTATCCACGGAGAGCTCGTTAACAGACAGAGTGATTCCTCCTAGTTTATTCTTGTCAACAGAGTTTTGGGTATTCAAGGCCTTTCTACATACATTTTAGATGAAGCTTGCACAAGTCATGAAACAACAAATGACAAGAACTGACATCTAAAGAGTGGGATTTTTAAAAATTTAGGCATTAACATTTCTCCACTTCGCCCAAATTTGAAATTTAAGGTGCCTTTAATAGTTTTATTTTTTTTTCCCCACAAACTTGTTCAGAGGGCTTTTTTTTTTCTCCTCAGATGATTCTGGGATTAAGAATCTCTTTAGCACCAGACAAGCATCTATATCCTCATTTATAATTTTGACTTACTGTTTTGTACATCGTTTACCTTCTGTGATGTTCACACTCTTGTCTCCCTGTCAGTGTTTTCTGGCCAAGGCGTTTGGCCTTGAGCTCTTTCTGTAGACACAGCGGCTTCTTGAGCATTCACCTGCTGTTCTGAAGGCGCATTCCTCCGCACTGGGAATTCAGAGCTTCTTATGAAATGACCATGCTCTACCAGTCTGCCTTCACAGCTCATCTCCAGGCGGTGCTGCTGCCTCACGCTCTGCTGCTCACTCCTGCATCGTCCAGAGAGTCACACCTGTGGCAGCCAGCATCCTCCCTTCCTAAATCTTCACCAGCATCCCTTTGTTTCCAGGATTCCTCAAGGTCATGGTCAAAACCCTCTCACAACAGCCTGCTCAAAGACTAAAAATTTCCTCCAAGATAGTGGTTGTCTTTCATTGTCTGATTCTAAACATGAGAATCTTGGTCTTTAGTTTTAATGTTATTTCTTCTCTACACATGACATGCTACTATGTTTCCATCCTTTTGGTCTTCCTGTTGCCCTGAATTTCCTTTTCCCCTCCTTTACATGTCTTTTTCTTAAATCTCATAAAAATAACTGTTAAATTCAGTGGTCTTGGTTCCAGAGATGAATCTCATTTCAGCAAGTTCAGGTGAATGATCAATGTTTCTAATGCGTTTCTTTGCCTCTTTTAGATGAGGAAGGCACACTGAGTTTATATAAAATGCCGTGCTAGCCAATGAAGAATTATCACATTCCTTCTCGGTTTCCCTAGCTGCATCAGGTGTCATGCAGTCAAGAGAATCCATTTCTGATAAAGTCCACAATGATAACAAGAAGAGGCAGATGGCATTTGTGTGCTGATACAAAAGCTCAAAGTGGGAGAAAGTGGATCCGGTCCATTGCAATTGTCCCCAGGGAATGTGATTTCCTGCTACGTCCTTCTTGCACCTGTTTTCTCAACTGGTCCTCATTCCTTTGCAGTGAAGGCATGTTGACAGTCCATTTTACGGAGGAGTAGACCGGAGCCCCAACAGACTGATGGAAATAGGAAACAACTTTTTCCTAAGAACTGTCTGTAGTAATAGCTGTTGATGGGCTTTAAGGAAGAATTTCTCTTATGGAATCTCTTTGGTGAATGATAATGGCTTAACCTCAGCCTGTTGCATTTGGCCAGTGGATTTACAATAAAGGTTGTGTATGGGGATTTTGGCATGGAGCTACAGTTTTAGTGAAAAGAGAGAACACCAATTAGAGAGTGTTTTTTCAATGTATTCTGGGCAGAAATAATTAAAACCAAACTCCAATTGCTCTAAAGGAATATGCAAAGGGAGCCAAGAGGCACCTGTCTCCAGGCACATCGGAACGTAGAGATTCAGGCATGTTGTGGAGTCCTCTCACTCCATCTCTCAGCTTTTCTGCATCTTCATTAGCCAGCAGGGTCTCCCTGCATGGGAGTACAAAGGGCCACCAGCAGCCCTCACTTTACATTGTCTCTAAGGCAGAAGTACCAAGTTGTAATCTTCCATCTACTCATGGAAATGACCATAATGGCCGGAGCTGCGTCAATATGAGGCCAGGAGCCAGGAGCTTCTTCTGGGTCTCCCACATGGGTGCAGGGGTCTAAGCACTTGGGCCATCCTCTGCCACTTCCCTGGGTGCATTAATAAGGAGATGGATTGGAAACGGAACAGACTGGATTTGAACCCATATCCACATGAGTTGCTGGCACCACAGGCAGCAGCTTTACTGATGACACCACAGCACCAACCCCTAACTTTAAATAATACAAAGCAGATCAATGTTGTGGTGCTTGACTTCAGAGTGTAGTTTAAATTAAAACTCAGGGAAAGAACTCCAGGGAGGGAACAGCTGAGCTGAAAGCTGAACAACAGACAGGATGTGCTCTGGGAAAAGCTGGAGGGAAGAACCTAACAGGCAGAGGGAATGACTGGGGCCAGGACCTGCAGGAGGAGCACATGTGGGGTTTTCCAGAAGAGCTAGCGAGCTGGTGTGGCTGGCCAGAGTAGTCTGGGAAGAGAAGAAAGCCATGGCCAGATCCCAAGGGCTCAGTTGCCCGGGAGTCTCGGCTGAGTGCTTGGTGTGGCAGGAGGTCGTGGGTGGCCCCTGCAGGGAGTGATGTGGCTGGGTTCCTGCTGCTTGATCCCAACACTTAGGGAGCAGAAGTTAGGAAGATACTTGCAGCCTGGGGCCCCAAGTCAGCCCCTCTGCAGAAGCCTCCTTGTCTCCAAGTGGGATGCTGCTAAGGCCCTCTCATTTCTCCGCTCATAGAACACCATTGTGGTTGCCCGTCAGCAAGTGACACTTTGTTGTTTTGCACTCTGAAACGAGCTGTCTGCCAATCAAAATGTTTCTGATTTGTCAACTTCTTAGATCTGCCTTTTGGCAAGATGCAAGTTTCACAGGGAGTGCCTAATGAAAGAAGGAAGGGAACCCAGTGTGGGGATAATGTGCATACTGATCTGTAAACTACACAGTTGTCCCCTCACTCAACACCATTCAGGGTCCTGACAGTGGCTCAGGCCTATCACCTGCAGCCAGAACACTGTGGTCCACATTCCTGTAACAGAGCCCAGCATAGCCAGAGGCAGTGTAATGGCCTGTTTGTACTTTGACAAGCTGAGAGCCTTGGGCAGATCGGTCAGGAGGAGGCCTCCTTGTCTGCAGGAGGGAGCTGTCTCACTCCATTTTCTGATGTTCAGATAGGATGCCAGAGACTGGGGAACTCATAAGAAGCACCTTTTTTTTTTTTTTTTGGAAATTTACAATACTGATTTATTTGATTCATTTGATTCACAATACTGCAGGCTGAGAATTCCAAGAATACAGGGTCAGAATGTACTGGGGGCATTCACATTGCGACATAGCACAATGGAAGGGAAAGAGCAAGGGAGTGTGAGAGAGAAAGAGGGGACACACTTTGAACAAACTCACTCTCAAGATAATGATACTAATCCGTTCAGAAGGCGTCTGGGTGAGCTGATCACCTATCCCTCAGCACAGCAGGAGGTCGAATTTCCTGCACATGAACTTGGGACGACATGTTCCCATGGTAGCTAGGGTTAGTGCTCATGGGGCAGGGTACAGAAGAAGTACTTGGTGGAATTGTCATGTGTGTTTTTTGTAAAGATTTATTTATTTTTATTGGAAAGTCAGAGAGAAGGAGAGACAGAGAGAAAGATCTTCCATCCGATGATTCACACCCCAAAGTGGCTGCAATGGCCAGTGCTGCGCCAATCTGAAGTCAGGAGACAGTAGTGTTTCCCGGGTCTCCCACTTGGGTGCAGGGTCCCAAGGCTTTGGGCTGTACTCAACTGCTTTCCCAGGCCACAGGCAGGGAGCTGGATGGGAAGTGGAGCTGCTGAGACACGAACCAGTTCTCATACGGGATCCTGGTGCATGCAAGGAGAGGACGTTAGTCACTAGATTATCGTGGTGTGTCCTTTGTATTTGTTCTTTAAGTAACTCTAAAGGAATGCTCTGACACACATTGCAACTAAATTGTAGGATTGTTACATACAATACTCTCTATTCCTTCCCCCAATAGTTTCTAACAGTAGCATTAAACAGAGTAACAATTAGTGATGTTGTAACTCCTAACAGTTAACTTTAGGAGACTTTCACTCTCCAAGTGCCTTACATGCCCTCTAACACAAAATCTTCACAACCCTGTTAATCTCATTTTATAGGAACCTGAACCCACCAGGTCACCTAGCTAATGGGTGGCTTTGCGTCTTAGGACACAAGTTTTGTGACATGGAGCAAGACACAGGAACCTTATGTTTGTCATCCAAACCTTATAATGTTGTCATGTTCTCTAAGCAGTTTCATGCATGTTCCCACTGCATGGGAATATAAGCTATTGCTATATTTTTTTGCCTCAACTCCAATAGCTCCTTAAATTTCATCCAGCAAATGCTCTTTGCCAAGTTGGATGTTGTGCAGTGGATTAAGCAGTTGCTTGGGATGCCTACATATAGGAATTCCCCCCCCCACTCCTTCTTCTAGCTTTATTTATTTCCACCAGAAAGGTAGTCTTACAAAGAGAAGGAGAGACATAGAGAAAGATCTTCCACTCCCTGGTTCATTCTCCAAATAGCTGCCATAACCAGAGCTGAGCCAATGTGAAGCCAGGTGCCAGGAGCTGCTTCCGGATCTCTCACGTAGGTGCAGGGTCCCAAGGTTTTGGGCTATCCTCTACTGCTATCTCAGGCTACAATCAGGGAACTGGATGGGAAGTGGAGCAGCTGGGACACGAATCAATGCCCATATGGGATCCCAGCATATGCAAGACGAGGATCTCGTCACTGAGCCATCACGCCGGATCCCTGCCTCTATTTCTGATACAATTTACTGCTAATGCACTCGCAAGACATCAGCTGTTGACTCAAGTGCTGGTGTCCATGCCACCCATTCGGAAGATCAGGATGGAGTTCCTTATGAACATAGGACCATTTTGGGGGCCACTTAACCTCCAGGGCCAGCAGTTCATTGCACACACCCTCTGTCTCATGGAGGGATACAGCCAGCCATGCTGGGGACAAACCAATCAGACCTTCTCAGCTGCCCCTTTCTGTTGCCCTCTCTTTGAGCCTCAAGCGATCCTGAATACTATGCTACCACACTAGTGTTTCCCTAAGGTTCCACCTAACCGCAGGGCACTCCATGGGCCAGGAGGATGTGAGTCAAAGCAAAGTTCTCCGAAGTCTCGTGCAGTATGTTTAGAAGTCACGCAATACTTAGCATTTCAAAAGTTAAGAAGTTTTCTCATGGCTACCATCATGTGAATTTGGCACTCCAAGATGTCAAGCCCGAGGCTCTCTGGCTTTGTTTCTGCCTCTCTCCAGCAGGCAACCTCAGAGGGTACTCAGCTTTTTAGGGTGGAAATAGAGCAGATACCATGCAGATGGATGAACACAGCTGTATTCTAATCAAACTTTACCAACAGACACTGAAATGGGAATCCTATGTAATTTTCACCTGTGCTTCTTCTCTGGGTACTTCGCCATTTACAAATATAAAAGTCATTTTAGCTCTTGAGCTGTATGAAAGCAAGTGAGCTATTGTAGTGGGTAGAAATCCCTGGGAGAGAGAACAAGGGTGAGTAATGTCTAGTCCAGGTAGCCATTTCTTCTGGCCCTGCTGGAATTACAGGAAGGACTTGAAATCAATAAATCTATAATAGGTCAATTTTTAAAGATTTATTTTGATTTGAAAGGAAGAGTTTCAGAAAGAAGTAGCAACAGAGAGAAAGCTCTTCCTTCCACTGGTTCACTCTTCAAACTGTCACAAGAGCCTGAGCTGAGACAATTTGAAGCCAGGAGCCAGGGGCTTCTTCTGGATCTCCCATGTGGGTGCAGGGGCCCAAAGACTTGACCCATCCCTGGCTGCTCTCCCAGGCCACAAGCAGGGAGCTGGATCAAAAGTGGAGCAGTTGGGACATGATCAGTGCCCACATGGGATGCCAGCACCACAAACAGAATTTTATACCACAATGTCTGTCCGTAAGTTGGTAATTCTACGTGACTAGTAAATAATGTTATAAATATCCAGATGGTTTTTGGCAGAAACAAAGGTTCTCTACTCCCCCAGGGAGGGTGAGGCAGAAACTCAGGATTGATATAACCCTGAGTCACGGATCTCTTTCCTGTGGGGTAGGTTGTGGGACCCTTGGGCACCCAGGGCTCAGGGCCAGAGCCCTGTCACCTGGACATCAGGCTGCTTGCCAGGTACGAGCAGCCACGGGATTTTTTCTTGGTTACCAGGTGAGCAGAGTTGCTGCTGACACACCAAGAACTGTTTCCATGACCATTTTGGGTCATCGACTTCTGCCCTCTCCCACCTGCCACTTCTGACATTTCCAGCATCCTCATTTCTTGTGATGAACAGAACCAATGTTCATGAACTACCTGATTTCTAGAAAATTCATTGTGGGACTTGGGATGGAATCAGCTTCTCCCTGCAACCCCACACGCCCTCCTGGGAAACATCTCCCAGTGGGAACTACTGCTGCCAATGCCAGATGGCATCTCAGAGCACCGGAAGCCCTGTGTGTTGTCCCTCCCTCCTGCTTGGGAGGTCCCGGTGGAAGCAAAGAGCCTCTCTTCACTTTTCATTTCAGCTCAGAGGCTGGATATGGGTCTTTGTCTCAAACGCCGGGTGACGTGGTTGCTGTGGTTGCTGGCTAATCTATTTTCCGTTTGCTCACTTACAAGCAATTTCTAAGGCTCTTGTGGAAATCATTGTTAGTCATTCCTATATTTAGCCTTGAGCTGAATCAATTTGGTGGCTGAAAAGCAGAGAGAAAGAAACACACATACTCTCTCTCTCTTTCTTTCTCTCTCACACACAGACATACACACATATATTTTGATGGGAATGCACTTTTCCATAATTCTTACTTAAAAAAAATAGCAGTGTATTTTCTGGAGGTGGGTGTGAGTTTTGATAACAGATGCAGTCAAAGAAAAAGTATTTAAAAATCACATTTATGTCTAACTGACCTTGCCGGGGCAAGTTTCCTGCCCTTGGTGGGAGTCAAATTACCATGGGAACAGCCTGGCTCTTCAGAAGGGTGCTTCCAAGGAAAACACATCTGGCAGATGCTGCTGGCCCTGCTTCCCCAGGGAATGGAGCTCCTTCATGGATTCCTCTAGAACTATCGATGCTCTCCCGTGTCTATGAGGCGGGCACCTTAGGTGTCCTCGGGTAGGACATAGGGGACCAAGGCCGTTGGTGTGGGATCCTTAATGGCAGCGAATCAAGCACTGACTGAGCTCAGGACAGAATTGAATCCTCCTTTTGCTGTTGCAGTTTAGAGTTCAGACAAGTCCCACCTGACAAATTCACTGGAAAATTGGTGAATACAACTAAGCAGGAGGAAGTCTCCTCGCCCCTGGCCCTAGCTCTAGCCCTGACTATCCTTCCTCCCCTTCAGAAAGGGCCCTTCAGAAAGCAGCCCAGAGGGTTGGAGGGCCAGCCTGGACCCCAATAGTCCCCAAGAAAACCTTCATGCATCAGTTCTCATGTACCAACCTGTGATCGTGAGGCAGCCAAGCTGAGCACCAGGTACTGCGGAGCATTCATGGAAAACGGTATTAAAACAGTCTCTGACCCTAAAGCAAAATGAAAATAAACTAAAAACTGAGAGAAACATGCAAAAAATGTTAGATCCATGCGTAGGCTTTCTCAGTAATGCACATTTTTCATTGACATTTAAAAGACAGAGAGCCAGAGAGATCCTCTAACTGTTCGTTCACTTCCCGGAAGGCCACAATGGCTAGGGCTGGAATAAACCAAAACAAGGGGCCAGGAGGTTCATTTGGGTCTCTTACTTGTTTCAGGGATCCAACCACATGCACCATCTTTGGCTCCTGTCCCAGGTGCTTTAGCAGGGAGAAGTGCAGTAGCTGGGACTTGAGCCAACACTCATAGGGAATGCCATTATCGCAAGTGGCAGGTTAACCCACTGAACCACAATGCTGGCCCCAGACTTCAACTCTTTGGGCACCAACATAAATGTACATTTTAATGCCATTTCCATGATTTTTCACAAAGTATCTTCATGTTGGAGTGGTTGTTCAGAGTAAGGCTGCAACTAAGAACTACTTGAAGGAAAGTATTTAAATTCCCATTCCCAGGCCTCACTCTCATGGGTGGGACCACACTACAGTCCTTTTTAAAGGCTCTCCAGGGGATTCCTACATGCACATAAGGGGCTGGCATTGTGGTGCTACGAATTAAGCTGCCCTCTGCAACACTGACATCCCATCTGAAAGCCAGTTCAAGTCCTGGCTGCTCCACTTCCGACCTAGCTCCCTGCTAATCCACCTGGGAGAGCAGCAGATGACAGCCTAAGTGCTTGGGCCCTGTCTCCCTCATGTAAGACCCCAGTGGAGTTCCAGACTCCTGTCTTGCAGCTGGCTCAGCCCAAGTCATTGTGGTCATTTGGGAGAGAGAAGCAACGAGCCTATTAAGCTACAGTGCTGGATCACCAATCACTCTTCTAAGTGCTCCATGGGTATTAACTCATGAATAATAATAATAGTAACAACAGCTAAAGCTTTGCTTCATACTGAGCATGCTCCTGGCACAGTGCTAAGTGCTCTACAGACATTAATTTAGATACAAACAAGATAATCAGCAGAGAGATGAAGTAACTTGCCTGAGATCAAGGCTTTGGAGGTGACATTTAAGGAGATAGCCAGGCAACCGGGCTTGAGAATGTGGCAGGGCAGGCTGGGTGAGACATGGGTCACTGAGCAATGCCAAGGAGCTGCTGGCCGCATGGGTCACAAGATCAGTGCAGGGGTGGTCAGGGTATCCCTAGGGGCTTGGGCTGTTACAGCAGAACACAGAAGCTGGGTAACTTACTCTCACCTACACTTGTTTCTCATGGCCCTAGAGGCCAAGAGGCCGAAAATTGAAGCCCTGGATCTGCTGGTATCTGGAGAGGCACTCTGCCCTGGTTCATGGGTCACTGTCTTTGTAGGCTCCTAATATAGGCCAAGAGGGAAGAGAGAAGGGAGTTCTTGGGTCAGTCTTTTACAAAGGCCAGATTCCATTGTGGGAGCTGCACCCTCATGACTTAATCCCCCCTAGGGATCCCACTTCCAAATATCCTCACAACGAGGGTTAGATTTTTAACACATCAGTGAGGAGGGCAAAAGAACACACACACACACACACACACACACATTCAGGCCATAAGCATGGCATCTGAACTAGGCCACAGACACTCCATCCTGGACCCAAGATGGAACAATTAAAATGCCAAGTGCTCTTCCCGCAGGGATTGCTGAGAACAGAAGATGCGAAGGTGGGGTGCTGTCAGCCAGCCTGACCCCACAGAGCACAGCCAGGGTAGGGCTGAGTCTCAACCTGCAGATTCAGCCGGGCCTGGCTCCACCTCCACGTCTCAGTAGTAGGAAGTCCTTCTTCTGCCTTCTTGCTAGATCAGAACTGGATTTCTCATGGACATGAAAAGGTATGAATTCCAGAGCTGCTTGGTACTAGCTGTTTGACTTCTCTGAGCCTCCATTTTCTCATCTATAAAAAGAGACTATTACTGCCTCCGTCACGCCGCTGCTGAGTAGAGTGCTAGCAAATGACAGGTCCATGATGCATGTTAGCTTCCAACCACCCCCACTGCACTCCACCATCGGTTCCAAATATAAAACTGAATTCTGGATTAAAGAGACTCAACACAGGGTGAGGATGAAGAGGAGCTATAAAACTAATAAGATGACCCTTGCCTCAAGAAGCAAGGACCAGCTGGCCCCAAGAGCTCCGTCATTGAGAAAGTGCAGAGCTCAGATAGGAAATCGGCAAGACTCCCTCAATTCAATGGATAAATAGGGTGCATTCACCTCTAAAGTCACCAAGTCTTTAAATACCTTGCCTGCAGGAGGGGACTCGTGGAGAGCGTGGCTGGAGAGGGGAGTGGTGACTGGGAAAATCTGTACTTTAGTCAGCCAATTTCAGTTAGGGTCCTCTGGTGCAGGGTCTTCACTGGCTAGTGTTTCTGCTTTTTGTGGTTCTTTTTATTTTAGTCTTTTTTTTTCTTCCATTCAAGATCATTTTTTTTTCCTCTGGAGAGCTGCACAGATATCTAAAACAAAATCGATCTTCTCCTGCTCACAGAACAGCAGTTTTGTATGTGGTATCTTAAAGCTACATGTCTTTTGAACTTGGCCTAACTGAAGACTTCTGTGTTAGTTATTCATGAAGAAACTTACAAGCAAATCAATGAAGACTTAAAATATCGCTTGCTTGCCCTACATCAGCAATGGAACCTTCTGTTGTTATTTTATACCCCAGCACTATCCTGAGAATCACAGTGAGGCAAAGGTGGAATCAGCTGCTTAAAATCTAGGTGGAGAGGAAGACAGATTCCCACAAATTAAGTAACAGGTGAGGCTTTATCTGTAACATGCAGAGCTTCAATGAAGCATAAGGACAGAGAAAGCAGAATTTAACACAACCTGTTGCAATCAGCAAAGGTTCATGGAATATGGGACAAAGCCCAAGTGGGTGCTTAAACGGTACACACAGTTCAGAGAAGTACAGAGCAGAAGGAATCTCTGGCAGAAGTTGAACAATGAGAAGCCGAAGCCACAGCTTTGTAGGATCCTGGGCCACAAGAAGATCCAGCTGAGGAGTTCATCATGACCATGATGGATGAATTAACACAAGTAAGAACATCAGGCTAGCCCTGGCCTGCCCAACACAGAATGGTCATGATGGCCATGATGAGAGGGCTGGCACAGCTGGGCTGTGGGGTAGTACAATGGGTCAGGTGCACATTGAGGCCCACTCATCTCCCCCTCCACCTTCCTAGAGCAGAGTGGCCACACAACGGCCACCGCTGCCCCAGGGACAATCTGCTCAACCACATTCAATTCCAGCAAGCAAGGCAGTGGCAGGTGACAAGAAAAGAACAGTGACTTTCTCTTGATTGATGGGGGATTTTACCAGAATCTTCCCTGATTAGAAGGTGTCAGAAATGTAGGTCCTGGTCACCCCTAGCTGCAGGAGTTGCTAAATGAAGGTGCATCTGGCAGCATTAGCTTTCACTGAAGGAATCTATGCTCTCCAACAGCAAGAGGGGATTGAGGGTGATGTTGACTGTCAGACAGACCCTCCGGAGCATCTACTCCATGGGCTCAGGAGGAAGCAAGTGGAGTCTGAAGGACCAGTAAGGTCTTGGAAGGCCTGGAAGGCAGGAGATACATTAGCCATAGGACCATAATTCTCAGACTCAAAATAGGTGATGAGAACACAAGAACCATCTGAGAAGATTGCTTGGGTTCCTCGCCCAGGGATTCTAATGCAGGGGAATGGGGCAGGGCCCGGGAGTCCCCCTGCATAAGGCACATCCATGTGATCGGGAGCAGGTAGCCTCATGAGCTCACTGTGGAAGGCGTGGTACTGTAAGGTCTCGGTCTCCAGAGTGAGGAAGCTGGGCAGGCCAACGGGCAGTGCTGAGCAGGGGCCACTACAACCATTCAAGCAAGCCGCAACAGAGCACTACAGTTGAGTGACAGCAGAAGGATGCAAAGGGAGGTTTTGATATTACAGAGAGGGGATTGGACTAATGGCGTAAAAGAAGGTGGTAAAGACAAATATAGGAGTCTCCGTCCCTTACGAAACATCTGCATCAACCACACCTTGCTGTTTAACACTCCCCGTGGCCCCAACAGCTGCTTCCTTCCCACTCCATAGATGGGGAAACAGCTTCAAAGGAGTGAGTTCACTGCTTATGTCCTGAGTGAGCAGGAGCAGGGGTGGCAGAACTCACATCTTTCTAACCCACAAACCTCTCAAGTTTAAAGCCTTCCACCAAGGAGGCCACTCATAACCTCTCTGCGCAATTTCCTTTGATGGCCGCTGGCAGTCTCATTCCATGAACTTGAGATAGGTACACCAAAAGACTTCATCTCGGTTGGAAGAAAAAATTTTTCTATATGTTTTTCGTTAGAAATTGTTGCATCTCTTACAAGTCAATGGTATTGGAGACCGAATTGTGCAACAAAGATGCTTCTCTTGATTGTTAGTGGACAAATACGTGTAATGGTCCAGATCTGCTGGAGGCCCACAGGGTCAGGGGTGGGAATGATTTGGTGCAGTGGTTAAACTGCTGCTTGGGATCCCCACATCTCATATCTTAGTGCCTGGTTCAAGTCCCAGCCCTGCTCCTGATTCCAGCTTCCTGCTAATGCCTGCCCTGGGAGGAAGCAGTGCTGACTCAGGCAACAGCCCTTGCTACCCATCAGGGATGCCCACATGGAGTTCTGGTTCCTGGCATTTGTGTGGCCTTATCCTGTATGGAAATGAATCTTCAGGTGGGAGATCTCAGTTTCTCTCTTATTGTTGCCTCCCTCCATCTTTCTGCCTTACAAATAAATAAACAAAATTAAAAATGAAACAGACCTGTCATGTGACTGAAAGGGGTGGCAACTGTAGTTGCATTTTAATGATGAGCCAAAAAAGGCTCATCATTAATTAAGCAGGTCCACAGCTAAAGGTGGAAAACAAAATGCTGACCTTGTGACAAGAGCAAAGCCCACAGGGTGAATCTTTGGGAATGAGCTTGGTTATGACCTTCAGCATCTGGGGACCTAGTTTGGCTCCCTCACGCCTCCTGGCTTCCACAGTGAACTCTTCCACTAGCACCCAAGAGGCAGGCAGCTTCCAGCCCCTGCACTGCTGGCCTTGCCAACCATCCTCTGTCCTCCATGGGGGTTCTGTTACCAGGTGCTTCCTCCGTAAGGGAGCAGAGGATATGGGAGCCAGTAATTCATAACTTTATTGCTGATTTACATTTTTGTTAGCTAAGGGGGGGAAGATAAACACAGCTAAAGCAAGGTATTTATAGCACTGCGTAGTGATTCAGAGGTATTAATAACACCTGGGACTCGCCAAGTGTCATCGCCTCAAAAAGGCTTTGATAAACAAAACTGCTCAAGCTTACCACACGCATGGGGAGAGACGGGCTGTGTTTGTTAGTCACAAGCCCCAGTTCACAGTTGGGTGGTAGTTGGTGTGTCTCATGAGGGGTTTTCTTTTTCCTTTTATAGATAAATAAAGGAGGGCACGAGCAGGCAGAAACTTGTCCAAGGTTCATCAGCTGGTAAGGATCCGGCTCCAGCCTGGAGATGCCAATATACACAACTCTGTACTTGGCAATGCCAACTTAACTTCCAAAGAGTTTGTGGAAAGATACACTTAAAAGATATGTTTATTTTGCTACAAGAAGTTGAAGTCCATGCATGATTTTTTTCATCATACATATTTGGCATGGATTTGTTCCAGTGGCCTCATATACGGTCTTCAGAAGTTTGGAGCATTAGCATAGGGCCAAGGGCGAGAATGGAGATTCCCACTGCCTGGGCTGCCGTGCTGATACAACACGGAATGCAGCAGAGTGAAGTCTCAAAGTAAACTAGAAATCAAGGGGTCTGGTCAGGAGTCTGAACCCTCAATCCTTAATTGAGAAAACCACCACACTCCTCCTGCACAGCGGGGACTGTTGGAAACATTCAGTTCAGTCTGTGAGGCCGTATTGAGCCCTGACTTGCATCCTTAACATGAGCAGCTACAGAACTGGGAACAGTAATGAAGCAATTCTTTGTAACCATCACATGACAGGAAGAGAAGGCCGCATGGATTGGCTCCACATTTGTGCTAGGTTTTGTCTGAGTGTGTTGTAATGGGGGTGTGCCAGCGGAATTGTAATACTGAGTGGCATTCTTTTTTTTTTTAAAGGAATTTTTTGTTGTTGGAAAGTCAGAGAGGAAGATCTTCGATCTGATGGTTGACTCCCCAAGTGGCCGCATCGGCCAGAACTGTGTCAACCTGAAGCCAGGAACCAGGAGCTTCTTCTGGGTCTTCTATGCAGGTACAGGATCCCAAGGCTTTCGGCTGTACTCAACTGCCTCCCAGGCCAGAAGCAGGGAGCTGATGGGAAGCAGGGCTGCCGGGATTAGAACCAGGATCCTTATGGGATTCTGGAGTGTACAAGGTGAGGACTTTAGCCGCTAGGCTATGGTGCTGGACCCTAGAGTAGCATTCTTACTGGACAGGAATAGTAGCTTGGTGCCAATAGGGAAACTGGAACATGAGAAGGAAGATATCAGAGGAGAAGCTGTTATGTAGGAGGAAAGGTCCAGAAATCTCCATAATGGATCTGATAGATCTGGGAACAAATACTAGGCTATAGGTGCACAAGTGAGATTTCCCCAATACCAGACAGAAAACATTTCCTGGCAGGTGAGAGGAGGGTGAGGATTTCAGGGGTAGCACAGTGCTTGGAAATGCTGGCGGTCCAACTAGTCAGAGGGAAGAAACCACACCAGACAGAGAAGAATCCTAGGTATTCCGTTAAGACTTCAGAAAAATTGGCCTGGAGGTGAGGGTTGTGCTAAGTTGTCCTGACAAAGCATAAAACCAAGTGTTACCCATAAACTAACTGCTGGCCAAATAAAATCAGCACTCTTGAGAGCAAGAAAATGTAATTCAGGTCCTGAGCTAACATTGCATTTTATGAAGTGCAGCATTCCTAAAACATCACTAGACAAATGAAGAAGTAGGAGCTACAATTTAATACCAGGAGTAGAACAACCAGCAGGAACAGACACAGAAAGAAAGGACACCGAGTGGAATTAACAGATAAGGAACCTTAAAAAGTTATTACATTTTTAGCAAGAATTTAAAGGAAATGTAAATATGATAAGCCAGTAGGAGGGACATAAAATTGAGCATGTGTGTAATTGTAGTCTCATAAGTTATTATACAAAAACAGTGAAAATATAATAAGTTTCTTTTTACCCAAATTTGATAAAATGTATGAAACTAAGGTTCACATCCAGTAATCTAAAAAAAAAAATCCTGAGTATCATAAGCAAAGTGAAGATTACACCTTGGAATTTCAGAGCAGCAAAGGTAGAGAAAATGTTCACGTCAGGTGGATTCCAAAAGGACACACGCGTAGAAGACATCAGCAAGGAGAGCTGATGGAAAGATTCCTCCAGGTGTGCAAGAAAGCAAGGTCAGTGCAGCATCCTATTTCTAGAAAGTGCTTTCTGAAACAAAACAAAACAAAGGTGGTCTAAGGCAGCTTGAATCTTAACAAGGAATTTCTCAACATGCTATCCCACAAAAAATGTTACAGACATTCATTTGGCTGAAGGGAGGTAAAAGCAGATGGCAAATATAGCATTTTTGTTTCTCGGTTTCTTGAAAGACAGTTTACTGTGTTAAACAAAACTTGTAAGACTGTATAGGGAGGTCAATAATATATTTAGAACTCAGATATATGACTATTTGATGACTATTACTGTCATATTTTTATATTCGATGAAGCATTTTTTTAAATTTGAAAGGCAAAATGAGAGAAAGGGAGAGAGAGAATCAGATGGCTGCAGCCATTAGGGCTGAGCCAAGGCTGAAAGCAGGACCCAGGCACTCCACCCAGATGTTCCCTGCGAGTGGCAGGCAGGGGCCCGCTGGAGCCATCTTCTGCTTCCTTGCTAGGTGCATCAGCAGGGACTTAGATTGGAAGCAGAGAAGCTGGAACTTGAAATGGCGCCTGGAAGGGGATCCCACATCACAGGCAGTGCCTTAACAGGCTGCACTTCAACACTGGCCTCAAGTTAAACATTGACTGAAGATAGATTGTGAATTGAAGAACAAGTATTTTAATGTTTAGAGCAAGCATTAAAAGCCCATGCCGGTAGAAGAAATAGAATGGAATACATAAAATTTTTAATTAAGTCAAAAGAATGAATGAAAGGCAGAAAGAACAGATGGATTCAATATAAAACAAATAGCAACACTGGTTAAACATTTCAATTAAAGACTAGAGCTTATCAGACTGAATAAATATTACAAGATTCAATTCTTTACTATTTACTAGGCATGCACTTTATAAAAAAAATGCCCCAGCATTAGAAACAAAAGAAGGGGGAAAGATATTATCACACATTATGAATTGTAAAAAAGCTTGGATACTTATGTTAAGGTGGATGTATATCACCAGAGGTAAAAAGAAATATTTCATAATAACAAAAAGAAAGTCAGTTTATCAAGGAGACAAAACAATCCTATTTGTGTATACCATTAATGAAAGTACATCAAAACACATCCAGAAAAAAGCCAGAGAGAAACAAACAAATCCACAATTACATTTATACTTACATTCCTGTAATTAATGGGAGAAATAGACAAAAAGAATGTTTAAACATAAATGGTAAACAGTAAAACAGACGAAAATATTCCTCTCCAATGTGCATTCATTTAAAGGAATATCCAGAAATTAATCTTGTAACTAAAAACTTTCGCTCAAGCAAAGCTCCATAATCACATGGGTTCACTATTGAAATACATCAAGTATTTTAAAAAATATTTATTTATTTATTGTTGTTGGAAAGTCAGATATACAGAGAGAAGGAGAGACAGAGAGGAAGATCTTCCGTCTGATGATTCACTCCCCAAGTGGTCGCAATGATTGGAGCTGAGCCAATCCTAAGCCAGGGGCCAGGAACCTCCTCCAGGTCTCCCATGTGGGTGTAGGAACCCAAGGCTTTGAGCCGTCCCCGACTGCTTCCCAAGGCCACAAGCAGGGAGCTGGATGGGAAACGGGGCTGCCAGGATTAGAACTGGAGCCCATATGGGATTCCGGTGTGTGTAATGTGAGGACTTTAGCCGCTAGGCCATAGTACCAGGCCCTCCTATGCAAATTTTAATCCTAGGTGTTATACTAAGACAAATAAAGTATGTTTACAAAAATAATATTTTCAAAGACTGTTCAGAGTGGTTTTATTCAAGATAGCCAGAAACCACTTAGATGTACATCATATGGGCAAAAGAAAATTCTGGGACCTGGCATGATAGGATCTCATGCACTGGGATTCCGTATGTGCACCTGTTTTAATCCCGGGAGCTCCACTTCCCATCCAGCTCCCTGCCTGTGGCCTGGGAAAGCAGTCGAGGACAGCCCAAAACCTTGGGACCCTGCACCCATGTTAGAGACCCGGAAGAAACTCCTGGCTTCTGGCTTCAGATTAGCTCAGCACCTGCCATTATGGCTGCTTGGAAAGTGAATCAGCAGATGGAAGACCTTTATCTCTGTCTCTCCTCTCTCTGTAAATCTGACTTTCCAATAAAAATAAATAAATATTTTTTAAAAAGAAAATTCTGGGGCCCAGCGGCGTGGCCTAGCGTCTCAAGTCCTCGCCTTGAACACATTGGGATCCCATATGGGCGCCGGTTCTAATCCCAGCAGCTCCACTTCCCATCCAGCTCCCTGCTTGTGGCCTGGGAAAGCAGTCGAGGATGGCCCAAAGCCTTGGGATCCTGCACCCACGAGGGAGACCAGGAGGAAGAGGTTCCTGGTTCCCGGCTTTGGATCGGCATGCACTGGCCGTTGCGGCTCACTTGGGGAGTGAAACATCGGATGGAAGATCTTCCTCTCTGTCTCTCCTCCTCTCTGTATATCTGGCTTTCCAATAATAATAAAATCTTTTAAAAAAAAAGAAAATTCTGCAATACTCACATAAAGAATGGATATAATACGAATCAGTGATAAGAGGAACAAACAGCACATCCAAATATGCATAAATCTCAAGATTTACTGAACAATGAAACCCAACATGGAGGAAGGAACTAAAATATAAGCTTATTTTGGTACAAAGACATTTAAAATCCATGCATAGCAGGTGTCTTCAGAAAGTTTGTGAAAAGTGTGCATCATTATGAAAAACCTATGAGTGAATTTCAACAAATGCATTTGAACATAGACAAATCCTTGGTATGACAGGGAATATGGGGCCTGGGATACCGAAAGAGTTGCAAGGTTATTTTTCTAGGAGTACCATTGCTGCTCATGTGTTAGGAATGAGTTACATAACTGTATGAATTTAATAAAGTCATTACACTGTGCACTTTGGATACATTTCACTGGAGCAAAAATTAACTAAAATGTAGGTTAATGGGCTACAGAAAAGAGCAATTCTATATGGAATCCATCATGCAAATTGGAATGTATGGTGGTGGAGTAATGGAGACTACCATATCCAGAACTGAAGACACAATGGAACAAGCATCTCTGCTTCCAAACAGAAGATGGACTCCCAATGAAAGTGCTGGATGTATCTAGACAATGGGATGATGGACTGTCTGACATCGTCTGTAACAGTATTGTCAGGTCACACTGAAATAGCAGACTGATGGAACTGTAATTCCTTATAAAGAGTGTGACATTATGGGAAAAATCAATCAGGGGGCGGTAAAAGGGTGGAGGGGAATCCCAGACTATACAGAATTGTATAATAAGTTTCAAAAATGAAAATTAAAAAGAGTAATTTTTCCATCTCACATGAGAATACATGTGGCCCATTTTGTGGCGCTTCTGGTGTCCAGCAAGAGCTCAATGCTTTCTGTAGATTCCAGAATCATGTAGGACAAGGGGCAGCATTAGAAGTTACTGTCCCTGCTTGAGACTCGTGATGAACCAACCACCCTTGGCAGAGGACAGACCTCCTCAAGTGCGGAGGTGTCAGAGCCCTTATGTGAATAGATGCCTCATTAGGGCACTTCCAGAGGCTCTACCTTACCTCGGTCATCTAGCCAGGCTGGTAGCTCTGGCCTCCCCTCATGGCTGTGCAACGCCACCCCATCCCCTTGCTAGCTGAGCCTGGGGTCGCTGAATGTTGTTTTTGTATTTTATTTTTTAATAATGATTACATGGTTGATCAGGGTGGAAAGGATCGAGGTTTAGAGAAAATAGAGTGAACTCATTGCTTCCAAATTTGTTCCTGGGGGAAGAGGAGAGACAAAGGGGAAACCACTCATGAGTTCCCACACATCCCAGTACCCAGGGTTGAGGAACCTCCACCTCATATCAACCCAGAGTCTCAATGTGTGCATATTCCGAGGGTTCTGTCCAAGTGGTTGGGATAGTTTTGAAATGCTGCCGATTTCATGATCTGAGGATGATGTCACCCTCCCAATGTCCATATGTCCATTGGGTCCATTCACTGAGGGTTTTTTTTTCTGTCATCGTTTGTTTGGGGTAGCTGTCCAGTTTGTTCAGTTCTCATTCTTCTGCTATAGCCCCAAATGTGCCGCCATATTCTCCTTTTACTCCTTTTATAACAGGGCCTGTGTCCACTGCTCCACCTTTTTCATTAAGCAGGACATGTTCTTGCAGGAGAGTCCAAGTACCCAGGCTAGGTGTCCCAGGCATCGCTGGACCCCCTCCCCTGTGGCTCACAAATGTGGCACCCACCTCGCATGTAGGCCCCAGCACCCAGGCCAGGTGACCTGAACCCCATTGAGCCCCCACCTCTGGGGCTCATGAACTCGACACCCATCTAGAAAGTGGGCCTCCGGGCTCTGGTCAGGTGACCCAAGCTCTGCTGAATCCCCCACCCTGGGGCTGACAAAACCAATACTCACCTAGAAGGCGGGCCTCAGGGTCTGGGGCCAAGCGTCCCAAACTCCACCCAAACCCCTTCCCCTGGACTCAGGAACCTAGCCCCCACCACACAGGTGGGCTCCAGGTCTCGAGCCAAGTCACCCGAGCCCTTGTCTGATCCACCATCCCTGGGACTCACGTACTCAGCCCCTGCTGGGCCCAGGCTGGCATGACTCACCTCACCTCAGCATCCTCAGTGTCACTGCACAGCCTGGCCTAGTCTAGTTAGCTCCCTGTTCCAGCTCCTGCTGGTGGGTGCTGCAGCCTATCCCAGCCCAACCCAGCCTGATTGCTGTCCAGGTCCTAATGTGAACTGACTGGTGCTGCAGCCCAATCTGGTTCAGTCTGCCCCCTGCCTTTGTTCTCAGATCTGCCAGTGGGTGTTATGTACTGGCCTGGACTGGTCTGTCCCCAGACCTGACCCCCATGTATGCCGTTGGGTGCTGTAACCTGGCATGGTCTGGGCTGCTGCTTGTCTTGCTTCTTGTGCTCACCTGCAGGGACTGCACCCCAATGAAGGAGTTTCCCAAGCTCCTCCATTGAGTCTCCTCCCAGTGGCAGTTCTCACACACACCAGTGAGTTGTTGGCTTAGGTTGACTTACTCCAGCTCTTGTCCTGACAAGAACAGTGACCTTGCCCAACCGCAACAGTGGCCTTGCCAACCCAAACACCCACTGGGGTTCTTGTTGTTGGGTGTTGCAGCCCAGCAACTTGGTCCACAAAGCAACCTGGTCCGCACCCAGACACAGCTTTCACATAGTTCAGTGGCAGTCAAGACCTAGTCAGTCTGGCCTGTTCTACACCCAACCTATCTCTCACGAGTACCAGTGGGGGCTGGAGTCAAGAAGGCCAATCTGTCACTCCATAGTCCCAGTGCACACCCAATCCAGTGCAGTCTGTAGTCATGTATAGCCATGCCTCCTGCCCTCAATCCTACTCTCATTCTCACCAGTGGGAAACCCAATCCAGCTGGGACACACCTTAGCTCCCCAGCAAGGTCTGACCCCATATGCCACTTTTGGGCAAGCCAGCAGAGATTGCAATTCCACTGGAATGAATCCACATTGCCCCCACAGATTCTGTTATCAGCCCACTTTTCTCACTCTTGTTCTCCCCTCCAAACCAACTTGGTGTCAGTCCCCTATTCACACATATATATGTCATGGACTTATCTATGGAAGTCCCTCAGCTGTAATTCCTGACCTGGGCATAAAAACCACAGGTCATCTTTCACTACCACCTGTACAATCCAATCATCCCCCTGTAAATCAAGACCCTTGAGGGTGTGCCACCAGGTAGCCTGAAGGACTTTGCCTTGAACATTTGGCTCCCAGGCTACCTGAGTCCGTCCGGGGGGAGTCATGCGACCCGGCTACAGGTATCCGTGTGGGTCCAAAAACCTAACCTCCAGGATGGGATGGTCCTGGAAGCCCGCTGAGCTTCCCTCCCTCCTTAGGGAGCCAGTGTGCTCAGCTATGCATACCTGTGCCAGGCGAGATGAATCTTAAGAGCCTCCTAATCTTGGGGTAAACATCTTTCCTTTATTCGAATTTTGCAGAGGGAGTGACCAGAGGAGGCCTGGGTTGTGTAGATCTTTGCAAATCAGAAGCTGAGAGGTTGTGGGTTTTCTAACTGGAGTTTAGGGTTCTTGTTACTAGACCAGATGACTGGCTAATGGTGAGACCTATGGAGCTGAGCTGGTGCATTTCAAGGTCATCTTCTGGGCACAGGCCTTCTCCCTGGGGTGGGGAGGGGTTGAAATTTAAAGACCTCACTAGGCATCCGGGAGTCTGCTATCTCAGAAACTAGGAGGCAAAACTACTTCCACCTGGAACTCACTGTCCAGGAGATGGCAAAGTGGGCCTCTCATGGGGCAGCTGCAGGAGGAATCAGTGGCAAGAGGAGAGAGACAGAAAGGAGCCAAGAAGAGGTGAGGTGCAGTGTATTCTACAGAAAAAGAAGATTCCAAGAAAAAAAAAAGGCTCAACCTGCTGCGTAGACCACACACTCCTTGATAAGTCCCTACTTTCAGGAGAGACAAATGAGTGGAACGGTGCTGCAGGAACTGAGCCCTCTAACGCATGATTTATTCACCTATAATTCACAGAGCCGCCCAGATGTGGGGGAAGTGGCTAGGAGCTGAGGGCCTCTGATGAAGAATTTATTGGTGTGGTTTGCCAGGCAGTCCCAGGATGTGTAAACCCATTTGTTCTCCAATTGGTAAATCAAAACTGTTTTGGGTCAGGCAAGAGAGAGCTACAGGGGCATAAATCAAGACAAAATTTGGTGTCGGGAATTTAGACAGCCAAGTATAACTTCAGTTTGTCTCCGTGTTTCCTGCAGCAGCCACGCACCTCCTGTCTTGGCTTCTGCTCTTGTTTTCTAAGGGTGATGATCACAGCAGTGTAGCGGGTATCCCCTCCAGCCCCAAACCGTGCAGGGTTTTTAGGTTCTGAGCTCCAGAGTGTGTCTTGAGGATGGCGCAGTTCCAGGCTTAGAAACTGGAGTGAGGCAGTAGGAGTTGTCATTGTAGTCTCAGAGAAGTCCAAGCCTGTGGGATCATTTTTTTTTAAGATTTATTTTTATTTTTATTGGAAAGTCAGATACACAGAGAGGAGGAGAGGCAGATAGGAAGATCTTCCATCCACTGGCTTACTCCCCAAGTGACCGCCACAGCCATTGCTGAGACAATCCGATGCCAGGAGCCAGGAGCTTCTTCTGGGTTTCCCACGTGGGTACAGGGTCCCAAGGCTTTGGGCCATCCTCTACTGCTTTCCCCAGACACAAGCAGGGAGCTGGATGGGAAGCGGGACTGCCGGGATTAGAACTGGTGCTCATATGAGAGCCCAGCATGTTCAAGGCAGGGACTTTAACCACTATACTACCGCACTGGGTCCCTATGGGATCATTTCTAGCCGTGTTGGCCTTTAGGGGCTGTACCTGCATAGATGAAGGCTCTCTCTGTCCCTGTTATGGGTTTAATGTTTTGGCCCCTGATTTCATGCAGAATTTCACACCCCACAAGTCATAAATAAATGGTACTGAGAGAGTATTTTACTACTACTACTACTACCAACAACAGAAACAACAATCATAGGAACATCACTGGTGATGGCTGTAGGACATACAGAAGATAAAAAATAATTTATTCATAATGTCTATTAATCCCTTACAAGACCAGTGAAAGTTTGTGGCATTTGAGCAACAACTTGCACTCTTCCCTAACCCCCTCTACTACTTCTTCTTAGTAAACATTACTTTAGCTGCTCTTCCTGGCTAGCCAAAATGAAAGCTGCCTCTCTTCAGATCCCCAATCTAGGGCAAAGGTCTCACACTGGAGTCAGGGCATAAGACCTGCACTGGAGACCTAGAAGAAGCTCCTGGCTCCTGGATTAGGATTGGCTCAGATCTAGCTGTTACAGTCACTTGGGGAGTAAAACAGCAGATGGAAGGGCTTTCTCTGTCTCTCCTTGTCTGTAACTCTGCTTTTCAAACAAAAATAAAATAAATCTTTTAGAAAAAGATTAAAAATGGATGACACTCCCTAAACTGTGTCACAGCCCCCAAAGAGTAAAAAACAGACCAAAGGGTAAAAATAACTAACAAACCAAAAGGATTTAACATAACTTTTGACTATTAAGTTTTTTATGATGCTCAAGAACAATTTCTAGCTAGCTGAGTTAAGAGAAAATCAAGCAAGGACATTAGGGAGTGTTCTGTTCATAGATATGGACTTCACATAGTTCAGCTAAGCCACTAAGAAGATGAACCAATGACTGAGTAAATGATAATGGCAATATCAGCCCAGATAGCAGAGAAGACGGGGTCACTGTAACAGATTCTAGTTTTCAAGAAAAAAGATTCTGAGGCATGTGTAAGTTATAAAACACTTCCAAAGAGGATGAGTAAAGACAGTTAAATATCATAAAATCATCGCAATAGATGCAGAGAAAGAATTTGATAAAATCCAACCTTTTTATGATTAAAAATCTTCGGCACATTAGATATAAAAGGAACATACTTCAACCTAGTAAAATCTTTATTTGAAAAACTCGCATCCAACACATTATTGAATTGAGAAAAAGCTGGAAGCATTTCCACTAAGGCCTGGAACCTGAAAAGCAGGTTCCCTTTCACCTCTCTTACTCGTCATAGTTTTAGAAATGCTAGCCAGAGTTTTAGGCAGGAGAAAGGCATAAAATATAAATGAATCATAAAAGAGAAAGTAAAATTATTTCTCTTTGAGAATGACATGATTATATTCATGGATATATATGGATCGAAAAGACTCCACTAACAGACTTCTCAAACTAATACAGATTCAGCAAAGTTTCAATTTATAAAATCAACAACAGAAATCAATAGCATGTTTATACACCAACAATGGCCTGGCCGAGAAAGAAATTATAAGAACAATCTCATTCACAGAAACTACAAAGAAGTTAAATTTCTTTTGATAAGTTACAGCAAGGATGTGTAAGATCCCTACAATGAAAATTTCAGAACACTAATAAAAGAAATGGAAGAAGACACCAAGAAAGGGAAAGATGGAAAGATCTCCAACGTTCATGGTTTGGAAGAAACAGGATTACCAAAATCTCCACGTTACTGAAATCAATTTATAGATTCAACACAATCACTGTTGAAGAATCAATGACATTCTTTATAAAATAAAGAGAAATAGGGCCCGGTGTGGTAGCTTAGCAGCTAAAGTCCTCACCTTACACACACTGGGATCCCAGATGGTGCCAGTTCGTGTCCTGGTGGCCCTGCTTTCCACCCCGCTCCCTGCTTGTGGCCTGGGAAAACCCAATGCTTTGGGACCCTGCACCCACGTGGGAGACCCAGAGGAGTCTCTGGGCTCTTGGCTTTGGATCGGCTCAGCTCCAGCCATTGCGTCAACTTCGGGAGTGAATCAAAGGATGGAATATCTCCCTCTCTGTCTCTCCTCCTCTCTATATATCTGACTTTGCAATAAAAATAAAAATAAATACATCTTTAAAAAAATAAACAACTGTGAACCTCTAAACTGTAAGTCAATATAAACCTGCTTTCCTCCTAACTTGCCCCTCTTGGGGATTTTAGAATCCTGGGGATTTGGTGGCCTTAGTTTCTGAAGGGGATTGCCTTCATGGAGACACAGGGAGAGACCCATTTAATTACAAACTTTCCCAGAGTACATCGGGGTTCTTAAGCCATCAGGCAAGAAGAGGAATCATCAAGGTTGAGGGTGGGAAGAATGGAAAGGAACCATTAATGGGTTTCTTTAGGAGGTGATAAAATATTATACACTCAGATCATGGTAATATTTCTACAACTCTGTGAATATACTAAACAAACATCAACTGCATACTTTATTTGGAAGAATCATATATGAATTGTATCTCAATAAAACTGTCACTTGGACACTGTGGGCAGAACTGCGTGGAAGGACAGTTTGCTTTACAGTAGAAGCCATCTGGTGTGCAGGATTCTGTCAGACCACTATTCCGAAACTGTGTCACATAATGCAATGTAATTAATAATAATAATAATAAAAAAGCAATCCTACCAACATATCTCAGATCCAGGTAATTCCTGAAACTATCCCTCAGTCCCCTGTTTTAACTCTGTCACTCAAACTCTGGTCCTGGGAAGACTTTCTTGTCCCAAATACTCTTCTGTTACCCAACTACAAAATAAAAAGAAAAGTTGAAAATAAAACACATAAAACAATCCTCAGATATGTGTGAGGCAAAATGTTCTTTGTGGGAAAACATGTGAAAGCACTTCAAACTATTAAATGGTATCTGATGGTAGATGTTATGGATATTGTAATTTTTATTACACATGTTTCAGGGCCATAGGCTCCTAAGAGCTGATTTGATAAATCACAAGCGAATTGACTTAAGCCACCTTTGTAAAAGCATAAGCCATGATGTTAGATGCTTGCCCTGAGATAAAAGTCAGAGAAGCAGCATCCTTCACCATGGGTCTGGCTGTCAAAGGAAGTTTATGGCCCATTGTGAACTCAGTGGTGCTCTTTAAGGAAGGATGCCCCATGTATTAGACAGGGTGCCTTTAAAAGGACATGAAAATGTCATGAAAAGATAAATTTATGTTGGTGTAATTAAAAAAAATCATGCATGCAAGAGGTCTTCAGAAGTTCATAAATACATATTAAGAAAAAATATGCATGTATTCCAAAATATTTTTGTCCCAAAATAAATCTATACCTTCCATTTGTCTATGACCTTTGTGAGGTCTCCTCATACGCCTTGGCTAGCATTGCTAATCAGTCCCAGCCTTGTCACTTTTCCAAGAGAGCAGCACGGCCCTTGCCTGAGGTCCTTAGGCAGCCTTCCCAGTGAGTGAGACTGGGAGCAAGGTGAACCTGAACCCACCTGCCATCCCTGCCCCAGGTATGGGAAGTCTTTGGTCCCAAGCTCTGGGTCCATGTGGGGGCACAATCTCTAAGCCTCCCCAGATGTTATTGAGATGCTCTGGATGGGGCGGTCCCCAGGTGTCCTGCCTGACACCTCACTAGCCTTGTCAGAGCCACGAGATAGGTGGCCTGAACTTTTGCCAATATGCCAGCCCCTTCACACACTTGTGTCTCAAAGGATATCCCTCTGATGCTTGAGGAGTCTCCATATCAGGCCAGAGCCAGGCAGGCTCTCACTTTCACTGACCCTCATTCAGGAAAAGGAAGCAGATGGAGTTGTGGGCTTAAAGTCCTAACTTGAAGCCTTAGCGAGAAGAGAAACAGTCAAACCTGGAGAGAAGGTGAGGGCAGGCACCAGGGCCAGCAGCATGACACCTCTGAAGGCTCTGGATCCTCAAGAAGGGAGTTCGGCGTGATGTGGTGGCTCGTGCTAGAGGAACAGGTGCAGGCTCTTTGCTAGCATCGCTAACTATAATTCTCATGTGGGACTTGGCCCAGGAGCCAGAGGGAGGCCAACGTATACAAAGGGAGTGAGAGGCAAAGAGGGAGAGCGCTGTGGTGACCATGGGAGCTGCCTCATCCCGACCCTCCCTCCAGGCTCTCATTGCTGTCCATGCCTCATCCTTCCACTCCTGTTCCACAGACTTACAACATCCCCATTGCTGCAGTTCAGATAAGGTTTGAAGGGCTCCCCAAAAGGTTCATGTGATTGCTGGAAACCTGGTCCCCAGGGTAGTGTTGTTGAAGGGGGTTAGAACTTTGAAGAGCTCACGGTTCTTCCCAGCCTTGAGAAGAGATGAATGCTGATTTTATGGATTAGATTAGTTCTCGTTTGAAACTCGAGGCCACTCCACATGCCTGCATACCTGGCCTCTGCACACCTGGTTCCCTCTCTGATTCTCTGCTGTGTTGTGCTAGAGCCAGCGGGACCTTGCCAGGATGCCAGAAACCATGCTCCTGGGACAATGTGGGCAGAGTGGCCAGCCCTCTCTCCCTTCGTCAACATATTTCTTCCCAAATCTTTGGTGTTGTTTATCCTCACCTTATACAGCCAATGAAGCCTGGAACCGGAACCCCCACTACACCTCTGCTACCACACATATCCTTGATAAAATCATAGTCAAGTCTGACCTGAATGAAGGTTCTCCTCTGATTTTTTCAAATATAATGTAGTCATATAATTTGAGAAGCACAGATACACACACACACACACACACACACACAGAGAGCATGCTCACATTCACTGGTTCATACTTCTAATGCCCAGTTTCTAGGGTTTGGCTGAGATCAAAGCCAGGAATCATAATCACAATCTGGATGCCCCAGTTGCATGGCAAAGACCCAATGATTTGAGCCATTGCCACTGTGTCCCATGGTCTGCACTAGCAGGAAGCTGGAGTTGGTAGCTGGGGTTGGGATTCAAACCTTTGAACTCAGATGTGGGATGTAGGTGTCTGAATCACTGAGCCAAGTATTCTCCTTCTCCTGCCTGTTTTGTTTGTTTTGTTTTTACTGCATTCAAGTCCTCAGAAGCATTTAACTTTGACTAACTACTTCTTAACACTCTGGGCTTTCTATTCCCCTGGACACTTATCTCCTGGCTGTCTATGTCTCAGCTGTTTCATCTTCCTCCACTTGGTCTGCAAAGGTTTGACTGTTCCAGAACTCCATACAGAACCTCTCATCTTTGCTATATTCTCTCACAGAAAATCTTGCCCTCCTGCAACTTGAGCTCTGATCTATTCATAAAGAAAGCTGAGCTCCAGATCCCAGATTTCCAATTACCCACCCTTCATCTCAACCTCCTCAAAATGCAACTTGAAAAATCTCCTCCTCTGGTTAAATATGGTGGTATAGAAACGGGGAACTCACATGGTCCCTTCCTGTATTCCAACAAGAGAGCTCAGTTTGAGGTTAAAGGCTTATGGAGTATCCATGCTGGCTTCATGGTTCTGACTGTTTATGCAACACAGATGACATATGCTATAACATTTCAATTTACGTAAACAGTGTATAATGGTTGAGTCAGGATGATTGTCAAATCCGTACCAGAGACATTCTTCAGAACTCTTCCTAGTAATTCACACAATTAGTTGTCAATCATAGTAGCCCCTTTGCACGATAGAACATCAGAAAATGTTCATCCTGTCATATTTTATTTTTTAAAGCAGAGGTGAGTTATATCATGATGCAGATCAGCCCTCAAGAGAACTAGGATTTTTTTTTAAAAAAAAAGATTTGTTTTGTTTGAAAGACAGAGTGAGAGAGTGAGAGGAAAGAGAGAGATCTTCCATCCACTGGTTCACTCCTTAAATGGCTGCAATGGGGGAGGGGCAAGACCAGGCTGATGCCAGGAGCCAGGAACTCTGTCTGGGTCTCCTACATGGGTACTCAGGGCTCAAGTACTTGAGCCATCTTCCCTGCTTTTCCAATGCACTAGCAGGGAGCAGAATCAGAAGTGGGGCAGCCAGGACTCAAACTATCTATCTGATAGGGAAGGTGGGCATCACGGGCAGTGACTTCATTTGCTGTGTAGCAAAGCTGGTCCTAATGGAACCAGAATTCTGAACAACTTTTTGAGGCTATAACTCACCATGGCTAGAGGTCTCCAAGTTATTTTATTTATCTCCTGAAGGTAATCACTTATGTGATTGCTATTCAGCGTCTTCCCAATCTTACACTGGATGCACACAGAGTGATGGGCTGTATTTGTTACAGGTCAGCTTTGGGCTGGACCACCCTCTCTCTTCAACAGTCATCACAACTGGCTCATCTACACCTTCTGGGCATTGAACCTCTCCAACAGAGTAATGGAGTGCCCAGGAGTACTACATTCTGCATTGTAGAGTTTATGGACCAGGCCATCCGGTGCAGAGAGAACCCATGGGCTTTCACAGGTGTGAGCTGATAGAAAGAGGTAGTGGTTTGGAGTCTGCTCTGGTTTTTCTCTTTCTTGTTTTCAGAAGGGGAAAGAAGGTAGAAACATCTCTGATTACAAGTCACAGCACCTCCAGCAAAAACCGCTGAAAGGACAAAGGGTGTTCACTTTCTCAACCTCCTTGGCGAGTGATTTGTTTATTCACACAGAGAGAAGCATGAAGGTACAATATGCAGTTTGAAATTCTGCACAAGGAGTTATAGTTGTGTTAAAGTGAAGGGAGGCAAGATCATCAAAGTTTAGAAATCACAGGGTTGCCTTCCAGGGCATGAAGAATGGGAATGCAGAGGTCTTAGGAGAAGGGAAAGAAGGGTGCATGGCATGGGGATGGGGGGATGTCCATGCAGGCTCCCACTAACCCTCTGGTCTGCTTGCCTGGAGACCCACTTGGCACCTGGCACCTTTTCATTGCCTTCGGGAAATTGGAAAAATATGAAATTAGAAAGAGCAAGCACTGAGGCATAGCAAGTTTCTTCCATGAAATCTTGTTTGTAATGAAAAGTAACACTTGAAACTCCTTAGCAGCCTCTTCCTGTGGGCCCCTCTGCTGCTCCCTTCTAGCCGCAGCCAATCTGATGCCAGACCTGGGGTCAGCTGCCCAGGGGACGGCTGCAATGAGGCCAGGGAAGGTCTCAGTGTCAAATGCAGCACAGCAGTGCCTATCCCATCCAGAAACCTCTAAAAGGTGTCTGTGCTACTGCTCTTCTAGAGTCTTCCAGAAGAGTTCAGAAGAGTCTTTCAGAAGACTCTAAAAGTGTCCATTAAGTAAACAAATAAAAAAATTTAAAAAAGGAAGGGGTAGGGGCTAGCTAGGTTCCTGGGAAGTTCCTGGGAAGCCAAGAGGGTAGGGACAAAGGAAGTCTCAACAATCCTGGAGGCTGGAAGCTTTTTGGTGCCCACTTGTCCAGGCATCAGAGAGCTGAGCTGGGGGGGCGGGCCATGCTCCTCCAATGACTAGCTGGAAGGACTGTGTAGATTCTTAACCTTTCCAGGCCTTTCTTTCCTCCACCCAGAAAAAGTTGATGCATGTTGCAGGATTGTAGGATTGCATCTTTATTTTTTTCATGATATTTATTCACTTTTGCTTATTTGAAGGCAGAGTATATAAAGAAATCTTCCATCTGCTGGTTCACTGCCCAAGTGTCAACAACAAATGAAAATGAGCCAGGCTAAAGCCAGGAACTCAGAACTCCAGATCTACACATGCACAGCAGGGACTCGAGTACAAGGACTATCCTCTGATACCTCCCAGGCAGGGCAGCTGGAACCTGAATTATAGGTGGTGGATGAATTCAACTGTAGGCATCTCTATATGGAGTGCTGGTGTCTAAAGCAGCACCTTAGCCTGCTGTGCTACAGTGCCTGCCCCGGAATGTAGCATTTTAAAGTAATCTGGATGAAGTGCTTATTTTCAAAGTGCCTGATAGATACATGTGCATGCCCTGCTTGGGGAACGGTGGCTGTTGACACTGTCTTGCTGGTCTTGGGCAGAAAGGACTGCATGTTGCTCTCTGCTGCTTTTTTTCCTTGGCAGTTCCCTCTCTCCATGGGCACCTGGCAGGTTGGCCACTCAGCACATCCCTCCCCTGGCAGTATATACCTGAGTGGGGCTCCTGTCCCTAGAATTACTGTGTTCTCTAAGAAGATGCTAAGGCAGCAGCTTAGCCTCCTCCCTAGGGAGTGTGTAAAGCCAAAAGGAAGAAATGAAAGCTCAACCTCCCAAGCCCTCAAGTGTAGCTGAACAAAGATCCCACAGCCTCCTTCCAACTACAGGAGTCAATAGATTACCATTTTAGCTAATGCTATTACAAATTGGATTCCTGTGTTTTACCATTTAAGAGCCCTGGCTGACGCATGCCATCCTCCCGCAGAACAGAGCACAGGTATTCACCAGTAATAATGGGTGGAATTCAGCTTTGATTATGCACCAAAGTACTTGGCAAGAAATGAGCTGTTTCTGATATTAATCCTGAACTTCCAAAGGATGCAGTTAGAGATCCAATGCTCACATTTTGATACTAAGAGGTGCCCTTAGTTCAGGTTCACTCTGTCTTACAGTGGAGACTACCTGACACTGCCCTGGCTGTCCCACAGAAACATCAAGTTCTTGGTCAGCCATGGAGGAGACTGGCCAACCATCACGAGCCAGCGTTTGTTTCTTTGGGCGTGGAGGACTTAGACTCATTTGGGAGTTCTCCCCAATCTGGTGGAATCTACCTCTACTCAGTCCACCAGAGATTGAGATTCTTGATGGGGGTATGATGGGATGGCTGCTTCCTTTCTCTGTCCTCCTGTGTTAAACAGCGGAACTAAGACTGAGGGGAGGAAGCTGGGGCCACTCTGACATCCGTGAAGAGGACCCAACTGGCAAAGCAGGAAGAATGGCTTTTCCATGTGGCTGGCATCTGAGAAAACCCTGTTTTCCAGCACCCTGGATTTTGAGGGCTGCAAATAGTGATTATTTTTGCCCTCATTACCTTCTTTCCCTATTTAAAACATAATCACTGTCAGGAGGAAACTGCGGCCTCATGCATTCCTGCCAGTGCCTCACACAATAGACACTAAAAATAGGGCTCCGCTGCTCCGCTCCACCAAGTTCTCCAAAGAGGAAAAATATACATGTACATATGATCAGAGAGGTTTGTCCTAGCTTGTCTCCTGACATTGGCTTTACCTTTTCCTACCCTAAAATAGCCTTCCATTCTTTTCTGAATGACCTCATTTTCCTGATGACCACAGACTCTGAGCACCAGGCAGGGGAGAGAGCTGGCCTGTCCGCTCAGTCACTCTTGCTTGGTTTTGACATCCAACTCAGGGACCTGTCACCTCTGGGGACAGAGTAGGCCTAGGAGCCTGATTGGTAAGCAACAAACTGGCCTGCAGACATGACAGTCATCCTCCACCGCTGCCCACACGTTGCTTGCATGACTGGTCAGGCAGGAGAGGCTGCTGAGGCACAGGCTAAATGTAAAGGAGCCCATAGCATGACTTCGTGTGGAATGTTTTGGAAAGGTGGATCCACTCACTGTGAGCACTGCTGGGTTTGAGGCCCCATAACTGTGTGGAGGGAGAGGTGAGCACGGGCAGACATGCCCTGGTATGATGCCAGAGTCTAACTTTTGAAACAGCATGGCTTCTTTTAACATCCCTCCTGGCATCTTCCCATGGCCCCCAAATCCAGGAAACAGTGGGTGGGTTTGTTTGTGCCCATAGCAATGAGTGAGAGCACAATTTCACTCCCTTGGGAAATGAATGTATGCGGGCATTGGCTACAAAGAAGGGACGGGCAGGTGCTTTCAGAATGCCCTTGTGGCATGGCCCTATTGTGATAACAGCACATCCTCAGACACAGGCTCTTGGGGTTGGGAACTTTCTGGGTCCCACCAAAGTGAAGCCCCCCCAATACCCTCTAATGGCTTCTGAGCTCCACTATCCTCAATTCTAGAAGTCAGAACTGCTGTAGGCTTCCTCCAGAGACAGGAAATCCATCACTGCCATGGACATCCATGTCTGGAGATAATTTTATGAGCTCTGCAGTACTGACCTGGCTATTCATTTGGGCCTGGCCAGATAGACTCAGGAAGACAGAGTTAACTCCTACTACCGTGTTTTATTATCCTCAAGATTTACAGCCATTCACATTAGCCCAGGTCAATATCCATTATCTTATTAGTTTGTTTCTGTATTGCTATGGCAGAATACCTGAGGTTGGGTAATTTATGAAGAAAAGAGGTTTCTTCAGCTCAGTTTTGAAGGCTGAAAGTCCAAGGTCTGAGAGCTCTGTCACCATCAGTTCAACCTCTGGTGAGAATCCCCTGGAGGATGGCATCCCAGTGGCGGGGTGCATGCGTGGAACAACAGGAAATCAGCAAAGTTTTGGGCCAGGATTGCTCCCCAGCCTTTTAAAGATTATTTATTAATTTGAAAGGCAGAGCTACAGAGAGAGGGAGGGAGAAACAAAGAGACATTTAATCTCTTGGTTCACTCTAAATGGTCACAGATGGCCAGGAGCTGGGCCAGTCCAAAGCCAGGAGCCAGGAGCTTTATGCTGGTCTCTCACATGGATGCAGGGGTTCAAACACTTGGGTTTAATGCATTAGATTCCACTGCTTTCCCAGGTGCATTAGCAAGGATTTGAATCAGAAGTAAAGCAGCCAGGAATTGAACTGGTGAACTTATGGAATGCCTGCACCGCAGAAGGCAGCTTTATCCACAATGCCAAAGAACCCCACCCCCCGACTTGCTCTTTTTTAATATCTCACTCTCATGAAAATTAATTAGGATCCCATGAGAACAATATTAATCCCCTCTGAAGGCAGTTCCCAGTGACCTAATCCACCCCGAAAATTCACTCACCTTTAATTCTTCCTTCCCTTCTCCAAAAAACATTGTCTATCCCAGACATTATAGTACTACATTTATAAACATCTCAAAATGATCGTGTTAGACTAAAACACTAGACATTTTATGATTTTACTGCTTTCAAGTTCCAGAAAGTGCAAACATCACACTATTGATATAGACCAGTGATCGGGGTGGGGCTGGCAGAGAGAGGAGGGAGGGATCATCAAAAGGTATGAAGAACAGTTCAAGGGTGATGGGCAGGTTGAGCAGCTCAGCTGAGCGGATGGTTTCCAAAGCCGCTCATCTGTCACAACTCATCCTGTCATACCCTTTACTTCTTTTTATTTTAATTTTTTTAAAGAATAATTTAAAAATCATTTTATATATAATTAAATATTTTCTTTTTAATATGGTTTACATAGTAGAGAGGGATACATGTACATGTGGGCCCCAGATCAGGGTGAGGGAGGATCAGGTATGGAGCAAAATGAGTGGAATATATGCTTCATCTTTTTTGTTTTTCCTCCTGTGTCCACAGGTAGAGGGAGAGCGGACCTCTTCCTGCTGTCAAACTACATCATCATCCAGGATGGGGTAGTCATTTGATGACACCTTAGAGAGCCCAGTATGGAGAATAGCGTTGTAAGGATGTAAGTTGAGTGGTTTTGATGGTTCTGAGTTGTTGGTTTCATTGCTCCAGGGTTGAGAAAATCTTTCCAAGGTCTATTGGTTGGTAACGTCCACCTTAGTATATGCCCAGACTCACATACTTCTTGCAAAGTTTGACAAGGAGAGTTGTCCAATCTGGTCTGCTTTTCATTCTCTAATGAGGCAGTTGATATTCCCTGTTGGCCTAGATGAGCTGGCTGTCATGTCCCCTATGTGCAACTGGGCATGATGCCCACTTCATGGACATCAGCAGCTGAGGAGGCTCAGTTCTGACACATGTACTTTAAGCTTAGACCACATATCTTATAGTTTTCCCTGAGGCCAGGGTTTAAGTCCAGTGGTCTAGTTGGGGAACCCTCCAAGAAACCTCACCTGGAGTGGCCTTAGACTTGATTCTTGTGTGTGCCAGCTAGTGGAGAGTCAGTTTTGGTCCACTACCTGTACCAACCAATGCACATACTTGTGGATGCAACTGTCTGGTCAGTTCTGCCCCCAGCCTTATCTCACCTGCAGACCAATGTGTGCTGTTGCCTAGCCCAGCCTAGCCTGCCACAGGCCCGGCCCTCATGCACACTAGGCAGTGCTGCAGCCTAGGCAGGGCTACTCTCAAAATCTCCCACCAGACCCACACTCAGCCTCAGCTTTTGCACATTCTGGTGTGCGTTACAACCTAGTCCTGCCCATCCTGCATCCTTCTAGGCTCTGTACTCACTCATAGGTGCTGCAGCTTGGCTAGTCAAACCTGCCTCCAGACTTGACCCACATGTGCTGCTTCCTGATCCAGACTGGCCTGCCCCTAACCCTGGCCCTCATGTGAATTGACAGGTGTTGTGGCTCAATATGGCTAACCATGCACCCTGTCCTGGCTTTTGAACATGTCCAGTCTGGCCTGCCCCTAACCCCAACTCTCCTACTCCCCAGCAGGAATTGTGGCCTATCAGGGAGTTTCCTGAGTTTCCTTACCAGGTCTGCTCCAGCCCCATACAGATCTCAGTCATGCTGGAAGGTGCAATGGCCTTGCTTGGCATAGTCTGCCCCCAGTCTCAGCCTTTGTATGCGATCCTACCTGACTCAGTTCCTCTTCACCTCCCAGCTCTCTTGCACACTGGTGGGTGCTACAGTCCCACAGAAGCAAGCCTCCAAATCCCCTACAGAATCTACCTCCCCCAAATCCAATTCTCTTGCATTCTGGCAGCACTGCAGCCCATCTTGTCACGGCCCACCCCTTCCCCAACACTCACAGGCAATTCCCATAGCCCAGCATGCAAGGCATGCTCCCAGCTCCAGCTTTCACATGAGCTGGTGGGTGGCATGATGCTACTTAGCCCAGCCAGATGCCCTCTGGCTTATCCATTCTAAACCACCACATCTCAGTTCCCTTGCTCACCTGCAAGTGCAATGGCCTGGTTTGTGGAAGCCCCCGGAAGTCACTCCTCACATGTCAAACATACACTCACAGCCCCTACTCCAATATGTCTCTGGACCCCTTTGCTTAGGCAATCTGTAGCTCACCCCTCCTCCCTGCTCACCCTGTCGTTCAATTGCATGGCAGTGTATAGTGTGCCTTGGAGCCAGGCTGTGTCCTGGCCTGGTGTTTGCTGCCCCACACTGAACGGCAGCACATGGCATTCCCCACATATCTTCAGAAAAAAATAGAGTAGGAATAGGCAATTATGCCAGTACATTGATATAATTAACACAAAGTTGGCATTGACCAGGCCCACAATGTCTGCTATCTATTGACTGCTTTCTTCCCGTAGTATAACACTTGCTTAGGAACAAGACAACTAAGTCAGTTGCCTACAGCTGGAATAAAGTCTATTTGAAAGTATACATTGCTTTTATTGACAGAAATATGTAGGGATATGCGTTTATTTTTGAGCCTTGCTGAAACTTAAACCTGCAGGTAGTGCTACATAGCTCTCCCAATAGTTATTTCCTAAAATTTCTCTTTTACTTTGGTATATTTGGGAGGTAGAGAAACCAAAAGAGAGAGGGAGCTTCCATCTACTAGTTCAGTCCCCTGATGCACTTGATGGCCAAGACTGAGCTAACACAATCTTGGTCTCCCATGTGGATGGAAGGAATCAGGCTCCCCAAGCCATTTTTTATCCACCGCCTCCCAGAGTCTTGTTAACAGGAAGCTGAGATCAGAAACTTGAGCCAGGAACCAAACACAGATATTCTAGTGTGGGATGAAGGCATCTTAACAGTGAGGCTAAATACTCCGCTTCTAGAATTTCTTTTTTAATCTAACAGTTGCTTAAAAGAAAGCGATTTCTTTTAAAAGAATTCACATGGAAGGTTATTTCAGCTATTCACGTATAGTTCAATTGTACTACAATAGGAAGATTTTTCTAATATTATTTCTACTTTGGGGAATTTGCTGAAATTTTCATCATGGGTAATTATGTGATCAACCATGGATGTTTCACAGACCCTTGGGATAAAAAGGAAGAATCTTTGCTTTCAGGATGTAGATGTTGAAATATTTCAATCAGATCAACTTTCCTCATTTGTACTTATTTTTGTTATTTGACTGACATAAATTAACAGTTTTAAAAACCTTCCTGTTATAAGTCCTTATAGTTCTCCTTGCATTGACTGTAATTTCTGCTTTATGAATAGTGTTGCCTTGTGATTTTATGCAGATGTATTAAATCAGTATTATATCTTTGTACAGTGTATCCTTTAGCATCATCACATTCCCTTGCTAGTCTCATTGAGCCTTGTGTCCTTGATTTCTTCCTTTCTGGAGGTGAACTGCCAGTACTTGTTTGCTTTTAGTGTGCATCTGCCCAGGACACCTGTGTCTATCGTCGCATTCAGCTTTCATCAGTCGCTTGTTTTAAATACATCTTTTAAAAGCCAGCATAGGGCCGGATTTTGATTTCGGATATAACGTGAAAAACACTTATTTATTCATGGGATGAGTCAAACCAATTTATATTTATTGATATGGCAGATGAATTGTTCTGCAGTCTTTCCTGTTGATTCCTTCTGTGGATAGTTATTTAAAGTGCATGGGCCAAGTAAAGAAAGAGGAGAGTGGGGAGTAGAAAAGCAAAGGCCTTATGAGAAGATAAACGAGCTGTGAGAGTTTGAAAGAACTTGTACTTTTGTGTTAATGGTTAAATTACATCACCACATGAAATCCATAGTCATTTGCTTTTAAACATTATTGGGCAATAATAAAATTCATGTTTTACTACTACTTTAAGACTACTTCCAAATTTTGGTAGAAAAGAAAATGGAAACATGAACTTAGTTTGGTGCAAAAAACATTGAAAACCTTGAAAAGGCTATTTTAAATGTTTATTTATTATTTTTATTGAAAAGGCAGAGTTATTCACAGAAAAGGAAAGACAGAGAGAAAGAGATTTTCCATCAGCTGGTTTAATTTCCAGATGGCTTGCAAAGGCAGGAGCTGGGCTGGTACAAAGTTAGGACCAGGAGTTTCTTCCAGGTCTCCTATGTGGGCACGAGATACCCAAGGAATTAGGCCATCCTCTGCTGCTTTCCCAGGCCACAAGAAGAAAGCTTAATTGCAGGTGGGGCAGCCAGGACTTGAACTGATGCCCTTACAGAATGCTGTCACCACAGCTGGAGGTTAAGCTTGATGCACCACTGTGCTGGCCCCATATAGCTGTAGTAATACATATTTTTCATGAACTTTTAAAAAAGATTATATTTTATTTATTTGAAAGGCAGTGTGAAAAAGGGAAATACTGTGAGAGGGAGAGAAGGGGGAGAGAGAGAGAAGAAAGAGAGAGAGAGAGAGAGAGAGAATATCCTCTTACACTGTTCACTCCTTGGTGCCCATATGAGATGCTGGCATTGCAGGTGACCTCTTCCCATGACCTTTTTGAAGGATCTCATATTTTCTTCCCTTTCTCCTACCTCTCTTTTGCTTCCCAAATGAAGTTAATAGGATTGTCTTTGTAAACTGTTACTTTGCATGCTGATGCTGTGACCCAGCAGGTTAAAGGACTTTGTGGGACTCTGGCATCCCAGCTGCTCCTCCACTTCCAATCCAGCTCCCTGCTTTTCCTGGGAAAGCAGTGGAAGAGGACCCAAACACCCAGAGCCCTGCCATCCATGAGGGACAGCTGGATGGAAGTTTAGGTTGCTTGCTTTGGCCTGGTCCAGCCGCTGTCTTTGCAGCTTTTTGGGGAGTGAATCAATGGATAGAAGAGTTCTCTGTCTCTCCCTATCTCTGTGTAATTATTTTAAACAAATAAATCTTAAAATTTTTACTTTGGACTCTTCTGTACATTTATATGTCTTTTACTTGATTCTTGAGCTTTAACTTACTTTCTATGTGTCTCATTTTGCTAACAAGGCAACCATGGTACTGCCTGTCATCTTCTCTCCTTTCCTATCCTCATGTTTTTTTTTTTTTAAGATGTATTATTTCTGCATTGTCCTGGCATTTAAGATTTGCATTTCTGTGTGGAACATGCTATTCTAGTGGATACATTACATTTAGTTTTAAGTCTGAACCTAAATACAATTAACACATAGAGACAGAGTTTTGACCCAAGATTCTGGAGTCGAGTTTCAGTTGGATCAGGTTGATTTTCTGGTCATTTCCTTACGAAGAGTTCATGAGAACTATGCTTCCTCAGTCCTTACGGACTCGAAATGTTTTACTCTAGCCTTTTTATAATTACTGAACAGCTTGGATGATATAAGATTCTTGGTTTGCACTTTCCTTAAATATCTTCTAAATGTTTCTCTATCCTCTTGTAATGTTAAGCGTTGTTTTGGTGAAGTCTCAGCTCAACCTGATTTCTTTGCTCCTTGAGAGTAACTGAATCTTTTGTGCTTTCCTGGTTACAGGACACTTTGTTTAATCCCAGGGACTTGACCATGATGTGTCACATGGGCTACTGCCCTAAAAATCAGCTGTCCATGGTAGGTGCTGTAAACACTTAGTAAGCAAACTCCAGTCTTGCTTTATTTCAGGAAATATTTTGAATTATATTCTGAAACATGCGTGACATTCTATTGCTTTGGTTTCTTTGGGAGTTCCAATTTTGTGTTTGTTGACTTTCCTTTGGTTCCCTGCTATCTCACTTGCTTTTCTAATCTTAGCCCTGTATCTCTATTTCATTGAATTTATATTTCCCTTTCCCCTTCTTTCTTTGAGTCACAGCGTTTGCTGCCAGGATTTGGCAGCCCTTATGTTTTTGTGCTTCTGATCTAAGCCACCACCTCTTGTTGAAGTGCTGTCCTTGACACCGAGCTCCTACATTTGCGTACTGACATTTTTCTCTTAGAGATCAGATCAGATCACCTCGATAATGCCTTTGTTTTGTTTTTGTTTCTAACTCAAACAAAACCTGGAATGCTTGATCACAATCCTCTTCCCTTCCAGAACACATGTTCCCAGTGCCTGTTCTTCTGTTGATGTGATTTGCTGCCGTTTGTGTCTTTGTGTCAAGTTATTCTATTTTCCTTTAAATGATTATGCCTGAACTTCTCCAGGTCAGCTTTTTCCAGGATGTTACAGTCAGGGGTGGAACAAGGACAGTCTTCCACAATCCTCAACCCCAAAGGACCTCTATGTCTCTGTTTCCACAAAGAGGTCTCTGCTTCCTGAGAATTCTGCGTGATGCTTTAGTGCTCTTCCTCTTCAGCCCCTTAGACTCAAGTTCCACTCTGTGGACCACATTTCAATGAGAGCTTTAATGTGGACAAGCCATGTTCAAATCATATCAGCATCCCCTAAAGATGTTTTAGAATTATCGATTCTCTGTGTGTGTAAGTTCCAAGGCACAGGGCACTTTTTCCAGCAGTATGTGGTTTCCATGAGCCAAAGGCAGCTCCATCATCATGTTTAATTCTAAGTCTGATGACTGGGGAGAACTGATGTTGAACTTCCAAGCCGTCGTTCCTAAGTGCAGCAAGGTGCACCTGAGGCACAGTGGACCTACATTCTTCCTCCGTCACTTCTTCCATGTAGAAGAGAGATGAGCAGGGCAGCAAGGACAACCAGGAAGAGTGGGAACCAGAGAAAAGTAGAGGATTCAGTTCTCAAAAATCAGCTAAGAGGAAGTGTGTGTACTGCACATACACGGACACACATACACATATAGAGAATGACAGAGAGAGAGAGAGAGAGAGAGAGAGAGAGAGAGAGAGAGAGAAACAAACCTGGAGGTCACTGCTGCATCATCTCTTATCCTTCTATATAATGTTGTGTTGAGGATCCAAACATCCTTCCTCAGTTAGAAAACTTTAAATGAGAGGAAGTAAGGTTAGGTTGGCTCCATGCTTTAAGCTCCTACATAACCATGCCAAAGCCCACCATGAGCCAAAACATGAAACCAGACTTTCCCCACCAGAAACTGCCAACTGACCTCCAACCAAGGACTTTTCATTCTAACCAGACGTATTTGGTTCTCCGTCCACATTAGCCTGTTAGATCTCCTGGCCCACACCGCGACATTGGAGCTATTTGAACTGTCTGGTCTGAGAGCTGTGAAGCTTGCAAGTAATTATTTGTTGAAATAAACTCTGCTCAATGTATTTTTGTCTTTTGACTCCATGTCACTTCACTGGCCTCTCAACCCTAACACCATCCTTAGGGGCTAGCCTTGAACTTGATCTCACCCGAAACACTATGTGGTTGTGGAAAGACACTGTTTTCTACATGCATGGCCCTGTTCCAGTCAGATTTCTTTGCCTGAAACAGGCACCTTTGTTAAATACTTATTTATTTATTTTAAAAAGATGTCCACACTTCCATGTTCTGGTTCACTCTCCCAAATGGTTACAATAATGGCTGGGGGCTGGTCATCCAGATATCTCACATGGAAAAATGGTGCAAGCTCCAGGACCATCTTCTACTGCTTTCCAAGATGCATTAACAAGGAGCTGGATCAGAAGTGGAGCAACTGGAACTCAAACTGACAGAGGATGCCAACATCCCAGGTGGCATATGAGCTTGCTGTGTCATGATACCCCAATAAGTATCTTTTTCATATGTAAATCCTCTGCGTAGGCTGAAGGTGGTCTGTTGACCTGGGGACTCCAGCTGTTTGCAGAATGAGACTTTGGCTAGCCCAAGCTTCCCATTTCCATACCCCGCCCCCAAACACACACACAGTGTGAGATAGCAGGGCAGGGCCATCCTTCTTGGAAACAGTAAGCGAGGAAAAGACAACACAATGCAGATGTGGCCGACAGTTAATACATATGAGTCCAAGAAAGGTTGAAGACCGGGGGGCCCGGCATAGTAGCCTCACGGCTAAAGTCTTTGCCTTGCATGTGCTGGGATCCCACATGGGTGCTGGTTCTAGTCCCAGTGGCCCCGCTTCCAATCCAACTTCCTGCTTGTGGCGTGGGAAGGCAGTCAAAGACGGTCCAAAGTCTTGGGCCCGGAGGAGGCTCCTGACTTTGGATCAGCTCAGCAATAGCCATTGCTGCCGCTTGGGGAGTGAATCAGCAGATGGAGGCTCTTCCTCTCTGCCTCTTTTCCTCTCTGTATATCTGACTTTCCAATAAAAATAAAGAAATCTTTAAAAAAAGAAAGGCTGAAGACCAACCCTGGAAGGAGACATATGTCCCTGGATGTCCCCTGAGACCTTGTGGAATTTCCTGAGCCACCGTGGGCCTCCCAATAACTCTGGAACAGCGTCGTTGGAGAGCAGCCCTGGCAGTGGCAGAGGCCAAGTGCTCTGGACTCTAACCAGAACTAAACAGACTGCCATGAAATAGATCAAAAATCCCTTCCAATTAGGACAGTTGTGTGTGTGTATGTGCGTGTGTGCTTAATTTTCCCCCAAAATAGCAAAGGGAACAAAATGTAAAAATCTGTTCTTTTTATCCAAGAGATTTTTAAGTAGCAAATAAGCAAGGTGTCAGGACTGGGAAAGCCTTCTGTCTAGGCTCTGAGTAAATGAACTTGCCTTTTGGTAGAGTGCTTGAGTTAAAATTAAACAGATACATATGCATAGCTTGCAACAAGAAGGATCCTACATGTAATGCCTTAAAAAGAAATATGAACTTTCTTTCCTTTTTTCTTTGTTTTGAGTAGGGCAAGGGAAGAGAGTCAGGCAACAATTCCTCCGAAAATCTATCAAGAGGCTCAAGCATTTTTTTCCAGAGTAACTCAGCAAACATCTTTGTGATCTGAAATCAGACCAGAGGGACATTTTGAACAAAGACAACATCCACCCAGTGTAGTCTTCAAAGTCTCTATAAATATCTACAGTCCTTAGCTCCATTATCTGTGTTGCCTTATTTTTATCTTAATCTGAATCCAGTCTTAAATTCAAATTTAGATTCTGTGTTCTCAAGACCTAGAATAGTGCCTAGAAAAGCATGAATCATGGTTGACGTTCGCTAGGTCTGCTGGATGGATGAATCCCGTGCCTTGTTATTGTTTCTAATCTTCTGGTTTCCTTCTGTCTCTCCTAAAGTCAGCTGGAAAACCAGACCTGAAAAGTCTAGTTGACCAGCAACAGAGTCACATGCAGCCCAGCAGAAGGCGGTCAATCACCTTAAAATGGCAATTGGGGTAGCTGCATGATGTATCCTAGTCTTTGCTGCTGCAAGAAAAAGAGCTGGCCCAAGAGAGCTGTGGGGATAGATCAACAGATGCTAGAGGCAGTGGGATGATGCAACTTTTAGAGCAAACTTGTCACTGAAGGTAAGCTATTGAAAAAGTTGCCATTGGGAGAGACTGGCTGCTCAGAATTCATAATCTTTCGGAAGTCACTGAAGAGTGGACCCACCGTGTCTTTCTTTTACTTCCATGTACTTTATGGTGCCATTCTTTTTTTTTTTTTTTTTCTGCTTTAGACAGGTTACTTGAACTTCATTCCAGGCAGCTGCAATCTGCACTGATTTAGCCTAGAGAAGAGAAATGTCATGCTTTCTCCCACATAGAGCTGAGAATGAAGACAGGTCCCAGGGGTCCTCTGTGTGGAGCTCGGCTTCTTCATTCTTAAGCATTGCAAGGAAATTAGGTTTTCTCATGAATTCATGCTTGTATTCAGGTTCTGCCCCCCGCCCCCCCAAAAAAACTTGCCACCTTAAGACCATTTGATGGACTCAGAGGTGCCCAGTGTCATGTACCATCTGTCCACCAGCATCCCCACCCCTGCCTTCACTCCCTGCTGTGGTGCCTTCCTACTTTGAGTTTTGGACTGTCTGGTGTTTCTGCCATTGGCAAGGCCTCCCAAGAGCCCCAGGCCCTGGAAATCACCCTCTTGCTCCTACTACTCAGAAACTCACTTCAACTCACATTTTTCCTTCTATGGTTTCACCATGACCCTCCCTAACACTGTCTCTGTCGCCTCTTTGCTACTTGTGTAGAAGTGGCCCGTGAGATGGATGCCAAAAGAAACCTGTGGTAGATAATGTGGGATTCTGCAAGCCGCTTTCCAACTAGTTATGGGAATTAAATCTTTAAATTTTTCTGTATTCAAAAGAGTTTAAGAGAAATTTTCCACTCATGTAGTCACGGCACAAAAGGGCAAGAGCTGGGGCTGGGCCAGAGTGAAGCCTGTAGCCAGGAGTTCCATCCAAGTTCATGTGGGTACCAGGGGCCCAAGCCAGCCATCATCTGCTGCCTCTCAGTGTATACATTAGTAGGAAATGGGATAAGAAAAGAGTTGGACTCCATCCAAGGCACTTATAGAAGCGGGATGCAGGTGGCCTAAAAGGCAGCTAAGCCCATTGGGTTACAATACCTGCTTCTGTTGTAGGAAATGTTCCCTGTCCAACCACTGTAATTCTCAACACAACTACTTGGGAGTGGTGGTGAGTCGTGTTCCTAAAACAAAATGTTTGGTTTGGTTTGTGAGCTGATCAGGAAGCATGTCATGAATTTTTCTGTGTATGTGTACACACATGTATGTGTTTGGAGAGAGAAAGAAGAAGAAGAAGGAGGAGGAAGAGGAGGAGGAGGAGAAGGAGAAGAAGAAAGAAGATCTAAGAACTTGGCTCATGAAGTTGTAGGGGCTGGCAAGTGCAAAATATGCAGGAGAGACCAGCTGGTTAGAGACTCAGAGAAGAGCTAATGTTGCTGTTCAAGTCCAAATGCAGTTTGCTGGAAGAATTTCCTTTTCCCTGGGTGACATCAGTCATTTTCATTAAGACTTTCAACTAATTCAGCGAAACTCACCCTCATTATGGGAGTATAATCTTCTTTGCTTAAAGCCTTTGATTGTAAATATAAATCACATTTTAAAAATACTATCACCTAGGTAGGTAATAAGCAAATAGGATGCCTGAGTTCTGGAGTCTAGGTTCAATACCTGGCTCTGGTTCCTGACTCCACCTTCCTGCTAATACTGACCCTGCGTGGCAGCAGGTGATGGAGGGAATAAGTAATTGAATCCCTTGTCATTACACAAACAACCTGATTTTTTATTCTCAGCTCCTGGCTTCAGACTGTCCAGGTTCTGGCCATTTACAGAGTAAATTGGCATATGAGAGCTCTTTTCCTCCCTCTTTCCTTCTCCCTCTGCCTTAAAGAAATGAATAATAATGAAAACAGAATATTGTCATAGGAGTATCTAGACTTGTGTTTGACCCAAAGTTGGGTCCCATGGTCCAGGTAGTTTGACATAAATTAACCCTCACAACTGGATAGGAGGCTATCCAAAGATGTATCCAGGGAGCTGTGCTTACAAATAGGCTTCTTGGGCCCAGTGTGATAGTGTAGTTGTTAAAGTCCTTGCCTTGCTCGCGCTGGTATCCCATATGGGTGCCGGTTCTAATCCCGGCAGCCCCACTTCCCATCCAGCTCCCTGTTTGTGGCCTGGGAAAGCAGTCGAGCACGGCCCAAGGCTTTGGGTTCCTGCACCCGTGTGGGAGACCTGGAGGAAGTTCCTGGCTCCTGGCTTCGGATCGGCACAGAACCGGCCATTGCGCTCACTTGGGGAGTGAATCATCAGATGGAAGATCTTCCTTTCTGTCTCTCCTCCTCTCTGTATATCTGACTATGTAATAAAAATAAATAAATCTTAAAAAAAATGAACTGTGGGCCCGGCAGCATGGCCTAGCGGCTAAAGTCCTTGCCTTGAAAGCCCGGGATCCCATATGGGCGCCTGTTCTAATCCCGGCAGCTCCACTTCCCATCCACCTCCCTGCTTGTGGCCTGGGAAAGCAGTCGAGGACGGCCCAGTGCATTGGGACCCTGCACCCACGTGGGAGACCTGGAGGAAGAGGTTCCTGGTCCCGGCATCGGATCGGCGTGCATCGGCCCGTTGTGGCTCACTTGGGGAGTGAGACATCGGATGGAAGATCTTCCTCTCTGTCTCTCCTCCTCTCTGTATATCCAGCTTTCCAATAACAATAAAATCTTTAAAAAAAAAATTAAAAAAAAATGAACTGAAAATGGGTTGTAGATACTACCTAAAAAACAGGAAACTTTGCAACTTTTAAAAGAAAACACAGGAGAAAGCCGTTGTTCCCTGAACTTGAACATGACATCAGGAAGCATAATACATACAAGAGAAAGCTGACAATTTAAACTTTATCAAAATGATTAATCCTTGCTCTGTGGCAGGCATTGCTAACGAATGAATACAATACTTGCAAGTCACATATTGGACAAAGGGTTTGTATGTAGCGCATATAAAGAACTGTTCAACTCAACACCAAGGAAACAACACAGTTCATAAATTGGCAAAAGATTCTCTCCAGACAGAATATACAAATGCCAAATAAACCCATGAAAAGGCGTATAGCATCATAAGTCATCAGATAAACACAAAGTAAAACTAGAGTAAAACACCACCATGGATCTACCAGAATGTGTAGAATAAAAAGTACAGACCCCACCAAGTCCTGGTGAGAAGGCAGCAGGAGCAGAGCTCTCATACGTTAGTGCTTGAAACAGGAATCTATTTAGTCACTCTGGAAAACTGTGGGGTGGTTTCTTACAAAACTGAACACACACTTCTCAGCTGACCCAGCATTCACTCCAAGGTGTTTACCCTGAAGAAACAAAAGCTTAGACTCACCCCAAAACTTGCATGAACATGCGGAAAGCTATTCTATTCGTAATTACCAAAGTGGAAACAATCTGAAGTCCTGCGATGGGTGAATGGATAAACGGTGCATCTGTACCTTAAAAGGAATCATTGATTCCCCGTAACCACATGATGAATCTCAGAAACACTATGCCTAGTGAAAAGGTTACGGTCTGTGTGATTCCATCTCTGTGAGATTCTCAGAAAGATACATGTGTACTGATGGGCAAGAAGGAAGTTTGTCATCAGGGGTTTGGTTGCAAGGGCAGAGTGTGACTGCTGTGTGGCCGCCTCAGAGAGTCTTCAGGTGATGCAAGGGTTCTGATTTTCTAATGTAGTGGAGGTTAAACCAATCTGAAAATGGATTTAAGTTCGTGGATCTACCAGCACAAAACAGTCCAATTCAGGGTATGTTCATTTAAAACCAAAACATTTTAAGTCCTATTTTTTTTAGGAGGGAGAGATTTCATGCTATTGTGGCCGACTATGGCTGGTCCCTTTCTTCCTTTTAATAACAGAGTTCTCTCTGAGTGTGAACTTTGCAAAGCACTTGGCTGTCCAGGAATAGATAATTTTTTTTGGCCCCCTTTGCAGCTAGCTATAACTATATAAATAAGTTTGGAGCAATGAGGTTAAAATTCCTCCTGGAAAATGAAGCTGCTATCTTCCCTCTGTGGTAAGTTACTCCAGTTTAAAAAAAAAAAAGGAGCGTGCTTGCACAGGAACCTTATTAGACCAAAGACAACTGTGAAGTTCACCTGTTTGTCCTTGGAAGAACACACTTTGAACTTTCATAGCCTAATGCATTTGGGGTCTCTTTATTATAACAAATATATAAATTATATATATGTATATTATATATATATATTCATTCCATTCAGTATATATCAATTCAATATATATATTCAATATATAATCAATTCAATATATAATCAATTATATATATATATTCATTGCAGAAGAATCATAAAGGGTAAAATGAAAGTCATCTAGTCTCACCACCAAACTATACACTTTGATCCCACCTTGATTCTTTCGATATTGCAGTAAGGTCATATTTTTTTTAAGTCAATGACAATGACCTCATATAGTATGGGATTTCTTGAAGAATGTTGTGTTTGAGGGGTAGGGTTTACAGATGTAGTTTCCTTTCAGCCCATAGACTGCAGTAATTTCCCCTTGAAGACCATGACATTCAGTGATAGTTGATGTCAGAACAAACTGCTTGTGGTCAATCTCTGTTGAGGACACATCCCTGCCTAGTACTTAGAAAGAGAAATGGGTACAATGCGTAATTAGGAACTTGGTCTTTGGAATTGGAAAGTTACAGGCTCAAGCCCAAGTCCAAGGTCTGCTTCTTACCACACACTGGGTAATGCTGAGCAGGTGTCCTAATGCTCAAAGCCCAGTTACTTCTTTGCAGCGGGAATACACAGCAATATCGCCCTCCTAGGGATAGCATGAAGAACAAGCATGATGTCACATGTAAAGGTATGACAGCATGTGGCAAGTGAGGCTTCCAATGATGTTATTCCGTCATTGATTCATACAGACGGTGTTAATGAAGTGCTTGCCATATACCAGGCACCTTTCTAGGCAGTGGAAGCAGCAGTAAGTGACACAACAAAGATCTTTGTTCTCATGGGTTCATCTTTGCAGCAGAGAAAATGGACAATTAGCAACATTTTAGAATAACAGAGCTGATGAAGTTAAGATGGCTAGATGTTAGCCATAATAATCTCTTTGGCATGTGTGAGGATGTTGGCGTACCAGTTCCTTGCTTAGGCTTGCAAGTCTGTACAGAAAGCTGAGCACAGTGGATATGTGAGGTCATTGTGCAGGAGAACTTGTGCATCATATTGTGAGTTACAGTAGGTCAACAACATTTTCCTCAGGCTGAAATCTTTGCTGCCCAAGCCTGTTATCACAGGTCAGGAGCGGGAGCTTGGGGCCGTGGGAGGAGGTAGAAATGTAGGACTCACCAAGGTTTCAGATTGCCTGGATCTTCTCAAAGAAGTTCAGGTAGGCTTGCTTGGGGGACCCTAGCAAGCAGTTAACTTCCTCTAATTGGTGGGACTTCACAACAGTTCTCAGACTCTTTTTATCAGAATCACTTCCAGATCTTTGAAAACATCACCCAAGCCCTCATGTTCCCAGAACAGCTGCCTCAGTGCAGCTCAGCGAGACTGGGCTTTCTGGCAGCGTTCCAAGGTGATTTGGATGTTTGTTTGTTCAATGTCGGAAACCCCTAACTTCAGCCTGAAGCTGACGAGTGCATTGCTTCTTGCCTCCAGGCAGGGATGGTTCAAATACTGTGCTATTGCAGGCCTGGTTTGTTACCTCCCTTGTGGGAGAAAGACAGCCTTGATGGAGAACCAGAAGGAGGAGCCAGTTCATCCCCTCAACCATGCCTCCTGCCTCTAGGGAGTACCCTAGAGGTACTCCTCCTCTCTGTGGTCTGGCCAAAGGCGATCAATCATTGGGTTTCCACCTCCATCTCCTTTGTTGTAACAGTAGCTAGCAAGGGATTAGCAGCCAGCAAGTGATTCTGCTTTGTTTGAAATCTGGCCCTCCATAGCAGTCACAGAGTTTTATAGTTTGTGAAATTTCATTGCATGTTGTGAAACATTTCATATTCACAGCACCCTAGGTGAAAGATAGTGTCTTAATTATTTTTCAAAGACAGAAGCAAGAATGTTAGACTTTTCCCAAAGGCCCCTCAGTCCATAGGTCAGGAGGCCGAGTCTGCTCCAAAGCGTTTACAATGTCTACCCAATCTAGAAGGAAAATTCACTTTTTGAAAACAGACAACAGAGGGCCCGGCGGCGTGGCCTAGCGGCTAAAAGTCCTTGCCTTGAATGCCCTGGGATCCCATATGGGCGCCGGTTCTAGTCCCGGCAGCTCCACTTCCCATCCACCTCCCTGCTTGTGGCCTGGGAAGGCAGTCGAGCACGGCCCAGTGCATGGGGACCCTGCACCCGCGTGGGAGACCTGGAGGAGGTTCCTGGTCCCGGCATCGGATCAGCGTGCATCGGCCCGTTGTGGCTCACTTGGGGAGTGAAACATCGGTTGGAAGATCTTCCTCTCTGTCTCTCCTCCTCTCTGTATATCCGACTTTCCAATAATAATAAAAAATCTTAAAAAAAAAAAAAAAAAAGAAAACAGACAACAGAAACTAAGACACACTTTTCTAATTTCACTCTTAAGTGCTAACTTTGGAGAAAAAACAATAGCAAGACTTAGATTGAGTTGGTCTTTTCTAGTTGGTTTGCTACAAAGAAAAGAGGTTCAAGGATCGGAAGGATTTGAGTCTAAGAAGTGGGAAGAGAACCAGTTCTTGTGTGCTACAGAAGGGAAGAGAATTCTACCCTCTGGGGAGAGGTCTCAGTTATGATAGAGGGCTGCGTTCTCCCCTCAGTATCCCACTAAGGCATCCCTGCAGCAGACCAGCTTCTAGACCTCACATTCTCTAGGACAGGCAGAAACTGAGCATGCTCAGACCATCATGGACGCTTGCAGGACGACTCCCCCACTGGCTGCTTCCATCTCTGCATCTTTGCTCAGTCTCTCCCTGCCTTTACTCAATCTCTCTCCCTACACTGTAGAATAAAAGATGTGTGAACCTGAAGGTGAAGACATGGCAACGTGAACTATCCAAATGTGGAATTACCTAAAGTATAATGACTTGCATGACATCCAAATTTACACACGTGCAATTGGAATCCCCAAAAGCAGGAGAGAACAAAGAAGAAAACATATGAAAAGAAGGATGTTTTCCAAACTGTAAACCTAAAGTCCTGTGTGGACCAATAGAGCCCAAAGAGGACCACTGCTAGGAAGACCACATCAAATCACCCAATCGCACTCTAGAAACCCAGGCCCAGAGAGACTCCTTGAGGCACAGCCAGACAAAAGCAACTCCAGAAACACAAAGAAACAAAGGCACAGCTGTACAATGGCTGAAGATTTCCAGTACAAAATTATAAAACCTGCAAAAAATGGGACAAAATAATGTAACAAAAGGGTTGCTCCATCATTACATACCCAGCATGCAACTTTAAAGTGAAGAAAAATAGAGAAATTTCAGCCAAAAGAAAAAGCAACTATAAATTTTCATCAGCAGATGTGCACCATGGGAAGTGGCAAATAAGGTTCTTCAAGGTGAAGAAAATGATACCAGATGGGAATTTGGGTCTGCATGATATGAGGCCACTGAAGTTTTAAACATTAAATATGTATAAAAATACTAATTCTTTAGTTGTAAAAAAAAAACTCACCTTAAAGGACAATGACTGTTGAAGATAAAGATAATTACAATATAGTATGGGGTGATGGAATAAGTGGGAATAAACACCTAGCAACAAAAGGAGTAGGAGTGGAGGATGAACATGTACTTCCCAAATTCTCACAGAGAAGGAGGCCTGGTGTCTTTAAAATGGGATCCGACAAAGAAGTACTTGATAATTCCTAGAACACTTACAGAAACAAAATAAAAGATAACACTAATAAATTAATGATAAAAAACAAAGTATGTTAAAAAAGGAAGACAAGAGTTAAAAATGAATAGATACAGAAAAGGGAAAAGAAAGTTGTAAACTTTAACTCAGTCACATCAGTAATTACATCAACTGTGAATGGTCAATCTGTACTGTTTCATCCACTCACCATATGGGACCATTTAAATGAACTTGAAACTAATAAAATCACCAATTTAGCTCCTCAGTCACTCACACTAGCCAATTTAAGTGCTAAGCAGTGGATATTCTGTTTGAGCATTTGTAACATTTCCAGCATCTTGGAAAATTCCATTGAAAAGGGTTGGCAGAAATACTCCAAATAAAATCAGATGATGAGACTGAATTTGAAAAAGCCAGAAATATCTTCCAAAAGAACACGTATTCACGCATACACACACACAGGGGAGAGAGACAGAGGGGTGGTGGGAGAGAGAGAGTTAAGGGAGAGGGAAAGAGAAGCACTCAAACGCTTGGCATCAGAAGGCTGGAATGATTCTATCGATATCAGACCAAGCAGATTGCTGAACAAAACCTTGGACAGAACGGAGTATTTTTGAAATGATAAACAGATTAATCCATCCAAAAGAGTTAACAAGGTTACAAATGCTTCTATGAGATAACACAGATTGAAAGCCTTAGAAACACTGCATTGGATTATCCATATCCATGAAAACAATGGGAAGAACTGGACAGAACAGACGAAACAATGGTTTCCAAGGCACTGGACGTCAGGTGATGAAGGTCGTTCACTCCAGAGTCAGGAAATCGAAGAGGGCAGAGTCGTACAATTGCTCAAGAGAGTTTTTAGGCACTCCCAGGGGTATTGGAATTGCAGGTGGAGCCTGCCCAATTTGCTGAAAGAAAAAGCTGGAGCTGATGCCACGGAGGTGAGGTGACCAAGGGTTACGGGACAGAATTCAGAAAAGAGGGGCTGCTTAGAGAGAATACCAAAGCTGTGCAGGGCTGCCCAGGGGGCTACTAGTAGAGTACTGATCACTGAACATACACGAGGATAGGAAGGATCTTCCCTGAAAAACGGGGGGGACATACAAGGCCAGAAACAGTGCCATTCCATCAACCAGCAAGGAAAAAAACTGGACGTGAGTTACTGAGTTACTGAGTGGGCAAAAATGAGCCCTAAAACGATTTCATGGGGCTAAACATACATCAACATTCATCAAATTGCACACAGTCTGCATGACTCAGCTCAATAAAGTTGTTTTTTAGAGGTTAAGGAGAAACATGGATAATTTTGTACCAATAAATTTAACAACATAGATAAAACAGACCTTGAAAATCATAAATAGCAAAACTGTCCCAAGAAGAACAGACAACTGAATTCTATCATTATATAAGAAGTTGAATTCATAATTATAAGATTTTCACAAAGAAAACTATAGGCGCCGTTGGTTTCAGTGGCAAAATTTCTAAAACATTTAAAGAACAAACAGTACCAATCTTACTCAGTCTTAAAAGCAAGGGAAAGAACACTTCCTAACTTCTCACAATGAACTAGCATTTGTATTTTGACACTCAAACCCTTCATGAACATGGAGTCAAGGTTTCATAAAGAATTCTAGGAGAGCTGGCACACGTCATAGCAGGGCAATCCTCCTACTGCAGTAGCGCTGACATTCCACAGGAGTGCTGATTTGTGTTCCAGCTGCTCTAATTCCAATTTGGCTCCCTGTTTACCCCTGAGAAAGCAGCAGAGGATGGCACAAATCCTTGGGCCCCTGCATCCATGTGTGAGATCCAAAAGATGTTCCTGGCTCGTACCAGCTTAGCTCTGTCTGTCAGAGTCATTTGGGGAATGAATCAGCAGGTGGAAGATCTCTTTTTTCTCTCTTTGTGTCTCCTTATTTCCATAAATCTGTCCTTCACGTAAAAATAAATCTTTTAAAAAGGATTATAAAAAATATCACCAGATGGATAACTATACCATGTTCATGGGATTAAAAACAAAATGTCCTATTATTAAGATCTATAGACTCAATACAATCCCAAATTTTCAACAGTTTCTGTTGTAACATGTAACTTAAATGAAATTTATATGAAATTAATGAAATTCATCTGCTCAAATAACCAAGAATATCCAGGAATTTTGAAACAGAAAAAAATTAGAGTCTTTCCCTTGCCTTATGTAAACTATGAAACTAACAGCAATCAAGACAATGTAGCATTCATTAGAAAGAAATGCTTTGACCAACACAATCAACAAAAAGTCTTTTCCAAATCTATACACTGTACAGTTCTAATTCTGAATCTAAAATCTAAATATGGATCCACACAACAGCTGATTTTTGACAATGGGGCAAAGGCAACTGAATAAGAGAGTCTTTTTAACAGATGGTTCTAGAACAACTGGATATGCCTGTTGGGGAAAAAAATTAGCTCAACTCCCTTTTCTCATTAATTTATTAAGAAATAAATTCAAAGTAAAACTCAAATGAATCATAGACCTAAGTGTGAAAGTTAAAATCCTAAAGGTTTCAGAAGAAAGCAAAGGAGAGTATCTAAGTACTTTGACAATTTCTTTTTCTTTTTATGATTTTTAAATTTTTATTGCAAAGTCAGATATACAGAGAGGAGGAGAGACAGAAAAGCTCTTCTATCCAATGACCCACTCTCCAAGCAGCTGCAATGACCACAACTGCGCCAATGTGAAGCCAGGAGCCAGGAGCTTCTTCCAGGTCTCCCACACAGTTGCAGGATTCCAAGGGTTTAGACCATTCTCAACTACTTTCTCAGGCCAGAAACAGGGAGCTGGATGGGATGTGGGGCCGCCAGGATATGAACTGGCACCAATATGGGATCCTGGCACGTGCCAGGTGAGGACTTTAGTCATTAGGCTACTGTGCCCAGCCCAGTACTTTGACAATGTCTAAGGGCACAAAGCAATAATTTTCAAAGGAAAAACTGATATATTACATGTAATCAAAATTCAAACATCTGCCCATTAAGACAGCACTAAGAAATGAATTAGATACGTATTGTGATTTTAAAAACATGCTCACTAAAGCATTATTTAAGAAAGGCTTGTGTCTAAAGAAATTTTTTTAAAACTGTAACTATAAAATATAAGAAAACTCAATGTTAAAATGTGAGAGCAAAAGATATGAACATATTTTTACTAAAAAAAAGATATACAAATGGCAAATAAGTTCATGAAAAGATGCTCAAAGCATTGAAAATCAGGGGAACACAAATGAAAATTACAGATAACAGTGTAAACATTGAAAAGGACTACAATGAGAGAGATTGATGTGTGGTGGCCTAACCCAAACATGTCCCCACTTTCTGGGACTCCCGCCCTTGAGTGTGGTTGGGAACTATGATTTGCACTAGCCAATAGAATGTGGCGGGATGGTTGGCTGTCACTTCTGTGGTTTCTATCTTGCTAGACAACCCTTTTTGCTTATTTGTCTCAAGCTTCTGAACAAGTTTGGTTAAAAATTACAAAGTCAAACATACAATTACCCCAAGACCCAGAAATTACACTCTGTGTATTTATCAATGGAAAATAAAATATATGTTCATACAAAGACACATATATATACGTGTGTGTATATATATGTGTGTGTATTTATATATATAAATGTGTATATATATATATATATAAAAACAGCTTCTACATAATGGCCCCAAGTGTCAACTCCCCAAATACCCTAATGTCCATCCATATCCACTTAATGGACTACTACTCAACACCAGCAAGAATGAACACTGGAGCATGCAAATACATGAATGAGTATTAAAAAACATCAAGTTGAAGCCAAGAGGACAGACAAAAAGAATATATTACATATTTTTCCTATTTAGATCAAACTCTAGGAAATATACATCTTATCAGTGGTGATGTAAAATAGATTTATGATCATTGAAAACTGTTAGTGCACGGCTGGGACTGACACCTGACACCTACTCAACAGCCAAGACTGAAGAGGCTGACTTGAAGAGAACGTACCACTTTACAGCCTGCCTGTGGCAGAAGTTACAGATCAACTCTCAAAATTCACTGAACTGTTCACTTAAATGTGACACATTATATTGTATGCAAAGATTCCAAGGTGGATTAAAGATTTAAATTGTAAAGCTCATGGAGAAAAACATGTGGGTGAAGCTTCAGGTCATGGTAATGATTTCTTGGGTATTATACCAAAAGCACAGGCAAAAAACAAACAAACAAACAAACAAACAAAGGCAAAGCTACACAAGTTCAGGTGTTGCAGTGTAGTAGGTAAAGCCATTCCCTATGACACCAGCATATGAGTATTGGCTCAACTTGTGTCTTAGCTGCTCCACTTCTGATCCAGCTCCCTACCAATGACTAGAACATCAGCATAAGTTGGCTCAATTGTTTGGGCCTATGCCAGCCACTTGGGGAGACCCACATAAAGCTCTTAGCTCCTGGCTTCTGACAGGACCATTTGGGGTCTTTGAAAGATTCTCCCTCTCTTGTGTCCCTTATCCCTTCCCCTCATCCCTCTCCCTCTGTCTCTTTCAAATGAACAAATAAATCTTTTTTTAAAAAACTGGAAAAGCAGGAGTCCATCAACTTGACTATCTTTGGTACAGCAAAGAAACAATTAGGGTGAAATAACCTACAGAATGGGAGAAAAACTTGCACACTAAATATTTAAAAATAGATTAATATCCAAAAACGTATAAGAAATTCATGCAACCCAATAGCAAGAAAATAAAGCAACTCAACTTAAAAAAAGAGAGAGATGAAATACTGGGAAAAACATTTCTCCAAAAACACACAAATGTGTGAAAAGATGCCCAACATCAGCAATCATCAGAGAAATACAAATCAGTATCATTATGAAATATCGCCTCACACCTGTTAGGATGACTATTATCCAAAACAACAGTGAGTGATGGGGAGGATGAGAAGCTGAAACACTTGTACCCTGCTGGTGGGAAAGTCAGCTTCTTCAAAAATGAAAAAATTGAACACTGGGTAATCCAGTAATCCCACTGCTGGGTATTTAGCCAAAAAAAATTTAAGCCAGATTCTCAGATATTTTTGCACTTTGATATCCATTGCAGGATGATTCATAATAGCCAAAACATGTAAATAACAAATATTCATTAATGGATCAATGAATGAATAAAAAAATATGGTACCAGGTACAATAGAATACAACGCACACCATGTAGTGTGTTAACAACATGACTGAGCCTAAACACACTGCCCTAAGTGAAACCAGCCATAGTATCAATGCAGAGTCGTCTCACTTATATGAGATATGTAAAGAAGTCAAGTCCAAACAAGCAGAAAACACAGTGGTGGGTGCAAAGTGTGGGGTTTAGAAGCTGTTACTCAGCGGGGGTATAGTTTCAATCACACAAGGTGCATAGGACACCTGTACAATACTCACACTGTGCCAGTAGTGAAGAGTGCCATATGTACACTCAGTCATTTGCTGAAAGGCAAGATCTTAGGTTACATGTTCTCACCACGATCATTACAAACAAACAGATCTTCCAGCAGTTCTGTCTTCTCAGAACCTCAAGCTGGCAGGTGTGTCTCTGCTTTGCAGACCCAGAATGTGGAATTTTCCTTCCCTCTGCACTTTCCCATATATGTATCCTGGACTGTTTAACTGTGGGTCTTCCCATCTAAAATACAGGTCCTCTGAACTCAGACAGAAAGGCTTACTCATTCTCCATTGTCTCTCCAGTGTTCCTAGTGCTGGCCCAGTGTAAGGAGTTATTCCAATACCCGTCGCCATTCCTTCTTCCTCACAGCTCATGAAGTTCGCGCCGGCCTAGCTATCCACCAATCGGATGTAACCTGGCTTTCCACCTGAATCCCACCTCCCAATCTTCCAGCCCCCTCCCCAACTCCGCCCACTTGCCAGTCATCCCTAGGCATTCACCTGCAGGCGCCAATCCCCTGGGGGCCTGCCCTCAATCCCTCCCAATCCCCACCCCCTATACCTGGCCGACAAAAAGGCTCCCCCAGGTGCGGCTCTCTCTCTTATCCCGGCTCTTATCCCTCCCCCTCTTAGCCCGCTCTTACCCCTCTCTTCTCCCTCTCTTCTCTCTCTCTCTTCTCTCTTGCTTTTCTTTGCTCTCCCGTTCCCCTCTACCCATTCCTGCTCCGTTGGAATAAAACCTCCAAAAGATACCTCGTTGCGTCTGGTGTGTTTCAGCTCACGGTAAAGAACCAGGTTGTGGGAATTAGCTGCGCGTAATAATATCGTAATATCGTATGAACTAGAACTCTATCATCTTTTAAAATAACTAACACCCAGAGCAGTCACTCAGGAGATACTTAAGCAATCAAGAAAATGCTACGTAGTCGTCTTGCTGTGATGTGGGCTTAGCCAGTCTTAACCTAGCTCTTTTGTGGTCTTTGTAAAATTTCTCCTTGAAGACCACATTGCATCCTGAGTGAGGTTTCTGAAGATCTTTCTGTGGCACGTTCATGCCAAAAGACAACTGCGATCAAAAGTATGATGCCCAAAGCAACCCAAACTGAGAAAAACCATCACCCTAGCTCGTTTCTGTCTGGGCAGGCACCTCCTCACGCTTGACAATTCCTGGCCTGTTTGAGACCAGTTGGATGAAGCTTCTTTTAGCCTTTCTGTTTTAGGGACTCAGGCAGGTTCTTCCCCCCGCAGTGTGGGCAATGCCCCTCTGTGGCCCCCAAAGCCTCTAGTCTGATACCATATACTATGTTATCATCATTGCGAGTGTATCTTACTCTGATCAAGTGCAATCCCAGGGAAGAGGAAGTGAGAATAGTTGGTATACAGTGACATTGATTCACTGAGCTATACCCTGTATGTGACAATGTACCTTTGTTTCCCCACATTATGCTCGTTGTCATGAATCCCTCACTTGGTGGCATCAATATCGCTGCTTTCCAGGAAAAAAAAACAGTACATGGATGCACATTTATAATGCATACATAAGAAAATAAGGCAAAAAATTCTAAAAGCTGTTAAAACTATAAAGCTACCTTAAAAAAAAAAGACAAAAAAGGAGTCAAAATCATTTTTTTTTATTCTTTTCAACTTTTCTGAAAAGTTCATTGCTTGGCTGGGATTGACTTAGATATTTCCTTAGCACAGTTTATCAACATAGGTCTTCAGCTTGCCTGTGCTCAGCATCTTTGCGGCAAGGGTGATGTTGAAAATCAAGGCTGGAACCTCCAGAAAGCTGTGTTCCTGGCCTGCCCGGTGTGGCCTGACAACCACATAAAGGACTGCAATCTTGAAAGAAAGCAAAAGAGAGCCCAGTGGCAGAGACTGCTTCCTGTTTTCTAAAAATCTCCCTCAGAAATGGAACCTGGATTTTCGCTGGGGTTCACCACTGCCTACCCAAAGGTCTGTTTTTCCTAGTTCCCTTCTAGCTACATGTAGTCATTATTAAATAATAGCAAATGAAATCAAAAGTTCAACGTAAAATCCAAATCTCTTTAATGGAAGAGATTTTTTTTTCCCGTTAAAGAGATTGTTTACTCCTACCCATCAGCTACTTGAAACAAAGATTCGATCATTGGAGCTTGAGCAGCCATCTTGTACCAAACACTGGAATAACGGTAGAGGAATGAGCTTAAAGGCTTCTGAGAAGTCCGAGAAAACTCTTGCCAGCAACTGACAGTCCATGTCTAGACTCACTTTGGAAGACAATAAGCACCTGCAGTCATTTTAGCCACTGTTAATTTGGAATTTCAGAAAAACAACACACACCCAGAAATTGTGTTTTAATTCTACATATAGAATTGTAGGTTTTCCAGTTAAATGCAATTATAAGGACATTTGTTCAAGTCTGAAAAGTATCTAATAGCTTGATAGATGTGTAAAGGAGGGGAAAAGAATCAGTTGATGAGGACAGGGAGTGTCCATTGTGAAGGACTGACATCCCATTACTGCAGGGCGTGGTATCCTGTAATACCGAGGACCCCACCTGGAATACCGAGGACTCCTGCCCTGGAACCACAGTTCTGCTTCATCAGTGCTACAACTCCTTATCCACACCTTGTCCTTGTTGCCACAGCTCCAGCCACATCAACACTCAGTCTGTTCCTTGGGATACCTCAAGACCATTGCTGTCCCAAGGCCTTTGTAAAAGTTCCCCTAGTTCTTTACATGGGTGCCTCCTACTTATCATTGAGATTTCAACTTACATGTCCCTTCTAAGAAGCAGCTTCCTTGATGTGTAAAATAGCCCTCGGTTGATATTTTCTAATTCACAGAATTATTTATTGTCTTTCTGCCTATTCCACACCCAGCTGAAGATAAATTTCACAAGTCGTATTATTCGCCGTTCACCACTGCAACCCAGAATGCTGAAAGATGCCTGGTCCGTGCATATTCATAGAACACTTGCTGACTGATCATATGAAGATTGGACAGGAAAGGCCTTCTCCCGAGGGCAGTTGCTGCTCTGTTTTTGCTCATTTCTGCTTGGCTTTCTATTTTTAATACCTATTTTCTACACCTCAAGAAAAGTATTATGTGTGGAGTGGAGCATTTTCCTTTAGGCCTCATTTGCATAAACTAATAGCTGTGTACTCCCTGATGGGATCTAGACCCTAGCCTGTAGTGCTTTGGTATGTACATATAATCTATGCTTCCCTGAGAAACTCAAGTGTGGTAAAATTGAAGAACTCTAACTGCTGCTAGAGTGAGCTCCCCTGTGCCAGGCTCTTGTCAGGTAGTTTTGTGTCTGTGTGAGCAGTGTGAGATTGAATACTCAGTCATCCTCAGACCCTAATACAATTAAAGTGACATGCGAATGGAAAAATAAGATTTAGCAAGCAAATGCGTTACTACCAACATGACATGGGAATTCAGAGTTAACTGAGTACCACTCCTTTCTGTGTTGTCAGTGTTTAGGTAGGACTACCATCTCCCCAGTTACTTCTGATCCTTCAGCAGCAGCACTGCCTGGCTGCCTGGCTCTTACCTGATGCTGGGATGGGAAGTTATTCATCTTTGCTCCAGAGCTACTTAGGGAGTACCCAGGGAGGATGTGAACCCAGGGACAAATGCTTCCCTGTGTTAAATAACCCTCTGCCTTCCCAGAATCCTAGCTGTGAAAGACTTGGTACATGCAAATAGCCAAGCAGCATTCATTTTACACAGCCCACATGCTTAATACAAGGCAAATTCAGAAAGTTCATGGAAAATGGAATTAAAACATACAATATTTTGAACTTCATGCATAGAACAAGTCTTTAAAAAGTCTGTGAGAAATGAGCAGTTAGAGCACTGGTTGAGATACCCGTGTCCCACACTGGTAGTGCCTGGATGTGAGTACTAACTCCAGTTCCTGACTCTATCTTCCTGCTGATGCAGACTCTGGGAGGTGACGGGGACAGTTCGAGGGTTGGGGTAGGGTCCCTGCCACCCATGTGGGCGCATGGGTTGAGTTTCCAGCTCCCAGTTGTAACCTGGCTCAACTCTGACCATTGCTGGCATTTGAGTTATGGACCAACGGATTACAGCCCTAGCTTTCTGTCTGTCTTTTTCTCTCTCTTCCTCTGAAATAATAATAAAAATAATAACATTAAAGAATTCATAAACATTTGTATGATGAAAAAAGTATGCATGGATTTAAAAAATATTTTGCACCAAAATTAACATGTCCCTTTCATTTAATCTTCTGCAGACTTTTTGGAGTATCTTTATGGAGGCTGGGAGTCTCCTCACAGTTTGATTCAAGCCAAAGTGCTGTGTTTCCATCACAGGGAGTAGGATCTAGACTCATAATGGCAGATGGAGGCTCAGTTTCTGGGCTGAAGTGTTGATATCACAAACTTTGCTCTGCTATGAACTGGCAACTTGAATTCTTTCATCTACTGTAAGACACATTATCACTTTATAGAACTCAGAACTAAAGGGTCGTCCAAGATGTCCCAACAAGCATGGCCAAGTAAAGAGCTCTTGGAGAGGATCAAACAGACCCAACAAGCTGATGGTTAAGAAGCTGTGTACAGTTCACAGCTGGCCTGAATGCAGTCTGTCCCTTCATCTCCTCCAGCTCTTATACTTGTTTGACAGCTGTGAGAGTACTTCCAACACCTCACGAAGATGGAATGATACAGAGCTTTGGTAATGGGGAGGGCGGTTGCTACATCCCTAGTGCTGGTGACATTTGTTCTCTTCATGCTACCTCACTCTACATGGCAAACCCACAGCCTGCTTTCAGGCAGTTGCCTAATGCCTGCCTCTGCTCATCCTGCCTGCAACTCACTAATACTCCCTTCCTCATCTCTCTCACTGATTCATCCACCATTCCCCTCTCACTACCTTCACTGTCCCTGGGAGGCACAAAGGAGCAATGGTTAAGGACATACAATGTAGGAATCAGTGACTTGTGATTTCAATATTCATTCCTTCCAGCAGGCATTTGGGCAAGTCAGGCCTTCCAAGCCTGGGCTTTGTCATCTGGAAAATGGTGGACTAACACTGTTTATCTAATGGGGTAGGGTGACCCAATAACATGATCTCAAAAACACTTCAGTCGGGTCTGGCGCGGTAGCCTAGTGGCTAAGGTCCTCGCCTTGAACACATTGGGATCCCATATGGGCACCAGTTCTAATCCTGGTGGCCCCACCCCACTTCCCATCCAGCTCCCTGCTTGTGGCCCGGGAAAGCAGTCGAGGATGGCCCAAAGCCTTGGGATCCTGCACCTGCATGGGAGACCCAGAAGAGGCTTTTGGCTCCTGGCTTTGGATTGGCTCAGCTCCAGCTGCTACGGCCGCTTGGGGAGTAGATCAGCGGACGGAAGATCTTTCTGTTTAAATTGCAAAGATACAGAAGCTATTACAAAATTAACCTAATGTAGATTAAATTATAGACTACTACAGTAAACATATGAGAAATTTGCTTGGTTGGTGATCTCAATGCAGAAAGAGAAATTCATTTTAAACATATCACATGTTAATTCCTAAGGAATAAAGACAAAGGGAAAACTCTTGGAAGCTGTTGCAGAAAAACAGCATGTTACCTAAAGGGGAGCCCCAACTGGAATTTCTAATCATAAGCCGTGGAGGCCAGAGGGATGGCACATTCTTAAAGTGCTAGTAGGCAGCAGAAAATGGTTTAAGTACTTGGGCCCCTGCCACCCCCAAGGGAGACTCAGATGGAATTCCTGGCCCCTGGCTTTGGCTCCAGCCCAACCCTATTGTAAGCATTTGGGGAGTGAACTAATCAATGGAAATGCACCTCCTCTCTCTTTACCTTTCAAATAAATAGAAGTATAATAAACGATTTTAAAGATTTATTTATTTTTACTTGGAAGACATATTATTACAGAGAGGGAAAGATAGTGAAAAACGTCTTCTGTCTGTGGATTCACTCCTCAAACAAGTGCAACAGCCAGAGCTGAGCCAGTCTGAAGCCAGGAGCCGGAAGCCCCCTTTCTGGCCCTCCACATGGATTCAGGGGTCCAAGGCCCCAAGCTATCCTCTGATGTTTTCCCAGGCTATTGCAGAGCGCTGAGTCAGAGTGGAGCAGCTGGGACACGAACTGGTGCCGATATGGGATGCAAATATTTTCAGGCAGAGGATTTTATCCCATTGAGCCACTACAATGGCTCCCATAAAGAAACATTTTAAAATAAAGAATATAAGTATGGAGGGTAAAGGGACCTGAAGGGAAGGGAAGTTCTACACTCAGAACGGGGATGATGCCAGGAGGATGTGGTAATAAAGCATACAAAGACACACACACACACACACCCTATAAATACATCAGGATAAAATCTTAAATATTTCAGATAATCACATGGAGGGAAGAAAGGAGGAACTGAAGAACAAGAATCGGAGCAAACAAGTAAAGAACAAATAATAACATGGCAGACATGGCATTAACTTTTCAATAATTACCTTAAATCTAAATAGATGAATCAAATGACAGATTGACAAAGTAGACAAAAAATCATGGCCTGGATATATACTATGAGCAAATAATTTACTTTGAATTCAGTTTAGAAGGAAACAGAAAATAACATGGTCCTTGCCTTTAAGGAGAGTCCAAATAAAGAAGTAATATATGTGAGATATTTTGTAGCAGTCCCCTTTCATCTCCCTGGTGAGTTCCTGTCTGACAGAATGTTTCTCATTGGTTCATGTGGCTATGTTGGGTCTGGAACCTCCATCACCCACTATCTCTGCTCTAGTAATCCCTTAGATCAATTACAGGGTGACAGTTCCCAAGTGACAAGGTGCAAATCCCAGTAGTTAATCAATTTTGCCTTGCCTGGTGTCAACATGATGTTGCCTATGTTGCAAGGGAAATGTGGAACTTCATTTCCCACAATTCCTCTCCCTGGGTACTAAACTGAGAAGAATTGGAGGTTGTGAAGGAGTTGCTCTCAGGAGGCATACAGGTGAGCAGCCAGAAGGGGTGTGTGTGGGTGTGCGTGTGTGCGTGCATGTTTGTGTGTGTGTGTGTGTGTGTGTTGTTGGGAGTGGTTTTCCTAGCAGTGTTCACATGAACATCACCCATCTGAAAAGGCAAGAAGTGGACTCTCGGTGGTTGGTGGCTGTGTACGCTGCTGCTGCAGGGCGAGGTGGACAGCAGGAACTGCCTGGAATTCTTGGGGCTCTGACTGCCATGCTGGGCTGAGTGGTTTCTTTCATCAGCTCCACCTTTATCCTGTGTGCTAATAGTCAATTTGCAACCATGAATTCCGAAGGAAAGATCTCATCATCATCACTCATCAAGCGTTTCTGTGTTTTTTCTTTCTGGTCTCAAGGGACAATCATGTAGCCATGCCCTTTCTGCTGGCCACGGGGAAGCAAACATGAGTGACATAGGACCCTGCAGGATAAGAGTCGAGGCTCCATTCCTTCTCATTCTCTCCATGTCCTACGGGGCTTTGTGGTCCTGTCCTCCATAACTCAGAAACAGGAAATATGGAAACAGACCAGGACTGTAGTGTAAGCACTTTACTTTCAGGTACAGTGATTACACAGTTGGAAAGTGGTTTACCTTTCCAAGTCACTGCCCAACTGAGAACATGGAAAATGCATCTGTACAGCCACTTAAAATAAAAACAAAGAAACAGAGCTTCTGATTTGCCTACGTTGAGAAGAGTGGAAATTTCAGATACATGAGTATCTTTTCTCCCTTCACTCAAAAAATATTTATTGCACAGCATTATAAGTCAAAAGTTGAAAGGAAAGTTTCCTTTAGGCACCCTAGGGATTTCTTGAGACAGTCTGATAGTATCTTTCATTCAAACACATTCATTGCTGTTAAAACAAATATACCCAAATAAATAAATAGTCTGAACCTACTTGATTAACCTTCAGTATTCCCCAATCTTGAATCCCAACAATACTTTTTACTTAACTTTTCTTATACTGGTTTAAAAATTACTCTGTTTCCGCAGTACCTTATATAAAGAAAACATGTTGGAGTTTTCACAAGGCATCAATGTCCAGGAGATAATTTTGGAATGAAGCTGAACATCATGTTTACATGTGTTTTTCCTGCTATTTCTAATATTTCTCATAGTACCATATGGGCTATGCTTATCACCTCTTCTATCATTTGTCTTTGATTTTTTTAATCTCATAATTAGTAAGTCCTCCAAAAATAAACAGAATTGTCAACATATAAAAGCTATTCTATTCAAGCCTATTTTAATTAGTGAACTATCACCAGTGGCAGCTTTCTTAAACAGTCTCATGTAGGAATTTTAGAAAAGGAGAAAGTAAGGACATGATCTGTGGGAGTACTTCAAACACTTCATGAAAAATAGAATTTAGAGGTAAGTTTGTTGTGTTGCAAAAAGTTGAAATGCATGCATAGTTTTTCACAATACATGTTTTTTTCCATGAAATATTTGAAGACCCTTTCCATGTATGGATTCCTGCAATTTTTGCACCAATGTTTTCCGCTGTATTTGTAGGAAATTAATTATGAATGATCCACTCAATAAAGAAGGTTTACTTTCTCACATCATGTAACTGCATCCAAGGGCGTGTGTGCTGACTACTGCAGGTGACAGACCAAACCTGACCCTGGACTGGCTGGTGCACACAAGAGCCAGCCTGAGGTCATCCCGGGCAAAGTTTCTAGGGGGACTCCATAACTAGACTGCTGGACTCAGACCTCAGCCGCAGGGAAAATTCATAGAATGTGTTGTCTGACCTTGGAGTATAAGCACTGGGACTGGGCCTCCTCGTGCTTGACACTTGTGCAGTGGACACCATGCCCAGATGCTCATAGGGAACATGACAGCCATCCCCTCTAGGACAACAGGGAACATCAACTGCCTCATCAGAGGATGGAAAATGGAAAAAGTTGGACAACTCTCTTGGCCAAGTTTTGTAGGAAGTTTCTGAGTCTGAGGATGTACTAAAGTAGACTTTGTCAACCAGTAGACTTGGAAAGAGTTTCTCAACCATGGAGCAATGAAACCAACAACTTCTCAGAGCTATCAAAACTACTCAGCTAACATCCTTGAAGCATTCTTCCCACATTGAGATCTTTAAAGTGTGATCAAATGACTGTACCCTATCCCAGGTGCTGGTGTAATTTGACTATAAAGAATGACCCCCCGTCCCTCTACCATGTTGACACAGGAGGAAAAAAAAGGAAAAAAAGCTGAAGCATAAGTCCAACCCATCTTCCTCCCTAACTGAACCTCCCCACCCTGACCAGGGACCCACATGAGCATGCATCCATCTCAACTATGTAAACAATATTAAAGAGAAAAAATATAGTTGACAGAGATGGTGAAACCTGGCCAAATGACTTGGAGGCAATAATCCAACAAATACGGGTGGGATGGATGTGGATTTCAGGATGGAAACCCCATACACCAGCGCCAGGTAGACAAAACAGGATGGGAAAACATTTTTGCACAATAAGAAACAAACTACTTGGAAAGCAAGACTTGATCTTGAATGCAAGTCTGGTTGAGAACCTAGTGTGACAATTCTGTGACATCAAGTACATATTCCTATCCTGAGACACAGAGGAAGAGAATCTTCTATCTGCTGCTTCATTCCCAAGTCTCCACAGTAGCTGTGCTGGGTGCAGGCAGAAGCCAGAAGTCTGAAATTCAATCTGAGTTTGCCACGTGGTGGTGGGGGAGTTTGCCACATGGTGGTACTTGGGCTACCTTTCACTGTCTTCCCAGGCATGTAAGCAAGAAACTGGATCAAAAGTGGAATAGGCTAGAGCTCCAATTTTTGTTGATAGTCTCATAAATGGTGATTTAATCTGCTGTACAGCAGCACTGGTCTGTATATACCAGCCTTTAGAATAGTAATCTGAGGTGGCCTAGGGGCCTAAGGGCTAAAGTCCTTGCCTTGAACCCACTGGTATCCCATATGGGCGCCGGTTCTAATCCCGGCAGCTCCACTTCTCATCCAGCTCCCTGCTCGTGGCCTAGGGAAAGCAGTCGAGGACGGCCCAAAGCCTTGGGACCCTGTGCCCATGTGGGAGACCCAAAAGAGGCGCCTGGCTCCTGATTTCGGATCAGCTTAGTTCCAGCCATTGCGGCCACTTGGGGAGTGAATCATCACATGGAAGATCTTCCTCTCTGTCTCTCCTCCTCTCTGTATATCTGACTTTACAATAAAAATAAAATGAATCTTTAAAAAAGAGAGAGAGAAAGTTACCTCACATCCCCAATTGCCAGCAACAGCCAGGGCTGCGCTCCAGCCACAGTTGGGAGCCAGATAGTCAATGTACACCTCTTACATGTGCACCAGGAACTCAGTAACTTGAAGCATCACCACAGCCTCCCATAACTGCATCTGCAGGGAATTGGAGCCAGGAGCTGAAGTCAGGCATTAAACCCAGACACTTCAATGGAACACAAGTGTCTCAATGACGGGGCCAAACATCTCCCCCTGGATAATTTATAAAATAAATATATTTATTTCTCAGTGTCTACAAGTGGAGAATCCAAAATGGAAGCATTACATCTGGTGTGAGCCTTCCTGCTGCCTCATAAAAAAAAAAAAAGAAAGAAACAAAACCAGATGGCACAAGAGAATGAGACAGGAAGAACCAGAGACAGAAGCCAGGGAAGGGGCAAGACAGCATATACCAAACATAGTTCACTTTTGTAACATAGCCATTCCCAAGGTAGTTCACCAATCCCACAATTACAACATTCACCCATTTGTGAAAGGGAAACCCTTTGGAGCAAATCACTTTAGAGGTTTATCTCCCAATATCATCACAGAGATAATTAAAATTGAACGTGAGTACCAGATGAGATTTTCACACCATGGCAATTATCTACCAAGAGATAGAGGGACACAAACAGGGACATGCATTTCTGAAGGTTCACGCATGGTGAATCTGCTGTCAGCCTGTGACTCAGCTTGCCTGGCATATTGAATTTGCAAAGCAGACAAACCAACCCACAGATTCTGATGTGAGTGATGACGAGGGTAAACAGGCAGCGAGGTGCTCCCAGGACTCCACAGAACCATACATCAACACCAGGTAGAGCTGTCCCAACAGCAATGAGTTCACTCACCTGCGTTCTTATCGAGACTATATTTCACCATTTTATTGCAAAAGGAGCCAAGTTACATTTGGAAGGCAGATTCCATTTAAGGGGATCACCTATCATTTTCTTCTAGTTACAACAGTCTCAGAAATGTCTCATGGCCTAATGAAGACCTTCTGACATTGTTTCCCACATGGATAGCCCTTTCCAGGTTATAAAGCCTCCCCATGTCTCACCTTGTCACACTCTCACGACTGTCCTGCAGTCTGACCATGATATTTTTGCTCCTGTGAGACAGGAGCGGAAGTCTAGAGTCACAGATGCCAGGGGGCCTGAGCTGAGGCTTCCAGGAGGCATTGTCAGAACCCCTCGGCTTCTGTTATTTTTCCAAAGCCAAGATTGATGACAGCCATGACATTCTCTTGTTCTTTGTGCTTCAGACTGTTCTGTGTCTGGTTCCATCAGAAAGAACTGCCTGCTGAAGGTTTTTTTTTTTTGACCTTCCATGGTTAAGAAACGACTTTCACTAAAAGCAGAAAACTAAGTTCTGGGACCTTCAGACAGTTCTTTGGACTGGGAGGATAAAATAATAGGTTCAATAAATTGCAAAATATATCATGTTTGAACTAGACAGGCATAGTATTCTTACTATCCTGATCCACGGCCATCTGTGTCTCTGCTTCCTATCTCTTCCGTGCAGTTCGAGAGAGACCTGCGTGAAGCCTTCCAAGAAGCTCCTGTGGTGAGCACAATAAAAGCACAATTTCTTGAAACCTTGGTCTTCAAGGTTTACCTGGCGTCGATCACTCTCTGATCTAATTTCTGGCCACTCTCAGTTTCCACTCTGTAGTGACCTACTTTCTGTACTTTAAATTTTGTTCATTTATTTTTGTTACACTTGGAAGGCAGAGACACAGAGACACAGAATAGACAGAGATCTCCAATGCATTGGTTCACTCCCCAAACACTCACATCACCCGGTCACCCATTCAAACTCTCGTGTGGGGCAAGGACCCAGGTACTGAGTCATCACCTACTGCCTGCAAAGGTGTGTGTCAGCAGGAAGCTAGAACCAAAAGCAGAGCCAGGACTCAAAGCCAGGCACTCTGACATGGAAAATGGGAATTCTAACAGCAGTCTGATTCCTGGACTGGATGCCCATCCCTCTCTGCACTGGAATCTTTATACTAACCAGTCTTTTTACCCACAGCATCTTCCCCTAGGTGTTGGAGCTCAGCTTGGCTCTCAGCTCCCAAGACTGGCCTACCCAAATTCCTAGCTGAGATAATGCCTGACACCAAGTGGATGCTAAGCCTGGGTTTGTACATTTTAGAGAACAGCAACTTCTTCAGAATCTGATAATAAAAAGACATGCTGAAGCTGTATGAGTAGGACTCCGTTTTTGTTATAACAAAATACTTAGATATAACAGGAAACTTAAACAAGTGGAACTTATTTCTCCCAGTTATAGGTGCTGGGAGGTTCAATATTAGGAAGCCAGCAGAGCTGGTGTCGGTTGAAGACCGGTTCCCCATAGCTGGTGGCTTTCTTGTGTCCTCAAATAAAGGGAGACATGGATAATCTTTCACACCTAATAAGGGCACTAATTCCGTTCGTATTTGTCCCACCGTCATGATCTAGAACTCCTAGGAGACTCCTAGTTCTCACAAGGCCCACCTCCTAAAACGATTCCACTGGCAATCTTTTATATGTGAATTTCAAGAAGACTTTCAGACCACAGCAAATATATACTTTCCTGTTCAAATTTAGCTATTTAAGAGTGACTGGAAAGGGAACAGAGCACCCACTGACCTACCCAGCAGCAACAGGCCCACGTTTTACTGTGACTGCTGTGACATATCTCACTCATGACTTCCTGTCTATGAGAAGAACACACTGCGGTGGTAGGCACATGAAGAAAATGTGGGGCCCGGCGGCGTGGTCTAGCGGCTAAAGTCCGCCTTGAAAGCCCCGGGATCCCATATGGGCGCCGGTTCTAATCCCGGCAGCTCCACTTCCCATCCAGCTCCCTGCTTGTGGCCTGGGAAAGCAGTCGAGGACAGCCCAATGCTTTGGGACACTGCACCCGCGTGGGAGACCCGGAAGAGGTTCCAGGTTCCCGGCATCGGATCGGCGCGCACCGGCCCGTTGCGGCTCACTTGGGGAGTGAATCATCGGACGGAAGATCTTCCTCTCTGTCTCTCCTCCTCTGTGTATATCTGGCTGTAATAAAATGAATAAATCTTTATTAAAAAAAAAAAAAAAAGAAAATGTGAAAGAATATTATCGGAAATGGATGGAAGAATAGGCTCAGAGTCTGACTGACAAAACAATGGCTGTATTTCAGCAAGGAAAGATACCTCCTATTACATTCTCTGCTCCTCCTCCTCATACAGGGGCAATGATCGCCCTTCCCCTGTCTGCCAGGTCCTCTTTGCCCTGGTATGATGCCAACACCCCATATGGGAGGCCCTCCCATGATGCCAATGATGGGCCCTCCTCCACCTGGGATGATGCCAGTGGGACCTGCTCCTGGAATGAGGCCACCCATGGGAGGCCATATGGCAATGATGCCAGGGCATCCCATGATAAGACCTCCTGTCCATGCCATGATGGTGCCCACTGGTCCAGGAATGATTTGCCCAGTCTGATGAGAGCTGGTAGGCCTCCTAGCAGTGCTTTCACTTGCTCTGCTTCACCAGAGATCATGGTGCTGGGTGTGTTTTGTAACAGCATGACAAAGATGATTCACTCCAATTTCCTAGTAAGAAAGCAATTTTGGACGGTAGAAGTGGGGTTTTAAAAAGTGCAATTTTTATTTCTATTCTAAAGCATGAAGACAAGATTGTGAAGTCTTAAAAAATAGTGAATGGAGGCACTCTTCATAATGACACTAGACCACAAGAATAACCTAAGACGGTCCCAACAAACTGAGATATATTGCCACTTGAAAGACAAGTGATGAGGAATACAGTATCTGTTTTCCTTACTAGATGATAAACAACATTAGCATATAAAAGAGACGTGATAAATATGTTGAGTGGATGAATCAATGAATGGTAGATTGTATTTACCACCTTCATGTAGTGGAAGCACTACTGTCGGCAACCTAGGCCACCCAGCCAGGGAATCATTGGGCTAGTGAAAGTCAGTGTGTATGCTTTAATTTAAGCAGATATTTCCCCCTAGTTTCCAGGTTCTAAAGCGTCCCCATGTCTCACCTCGTCACAATCATGCTCCTGTGCTACAGGAGCGGAAGTCTAGAGTCACAGATGCCAGGGGGCCTGAGCTGAAGCTTCCGGAGGCGTCGTCAGAACCCCTCGGCTTCCATAATCACTTTCCCATGTGCAGCCAAATCTATACTGTGGGACTTCATGTAGCTGTCTGCCTGAGGACTTTCTCAAGCAAACCTGACTATAAATTTTCAGTTGAGTAATGAGAAAGTTGTAAAAATGGAATGTGGTAAGAATTGCACAGAAAAGTGAATATAACGGGTGCCCTGAATTGTAGATTCAGGAAAGTTAAAATAATCACTTTTTATATGCTTATTTATATTTTTTGAAAGGCAAAGTTACAGAGAGAAGGAGAGACACACAGAGAGAGCTCTGCCACTCATTGGTTCAGTCTCCAAATCGCCACAATGGCCAGAACTTGCCCAGTCCAAAGCGAGGAGCCAAGAGCCTCCCTTGGGCCCCCATATGGGTACAGGGGCCCAAGGACTTGGACCATCTTCTGCTGCCTTCCTAGGCTACCAGCAGGTAGCTGGATCAGAAATGGGGCAACCAGGATCCAAATTGGTGCCCGCGTAGGATGCCAGCACTGCAGTGGAGGCACAGGTAGATAAATCAAGGCACTGGCCCCTAAAATGGTAAGTTTCATGTTTGTTTTACCATAAGGTATAAAAAGTACCTTATAGCAGCCAGCATTAGGGCACAGCAAGTTAAGCCATCGCCTGTGGTGCCAACAGCCAGTCATCCAGTGTGAGGACTGGTTCAAGTCCTTGATTTTTCGTTTCTGATGCAGCTCCTTGCTAATGCATCTAGGAGAGCAGCAGAAGTTGGCCCAAGTGCCTGAATTCCTGCCAACCATCAGAGAGACTTGGATGAAGCTCCTGGCTTTCATCCAGCCCAGTCTGAGTCATTGCAAACAATTGGAGGGTGAACCAGCAGATGGAAGATCTCCCTTCGTTTCTCTTGCTCTCTCCTCACACCATAACTCTGCCTCTCAAATAAAATACTAAGCCTTAAACAGAAAAAAAAAAAAAAAAAAAAGAAAAGAAAGAAAACTTCTGATTGGTTTCTCTCTCTAACCTATCTTACTTCCCACAGAAAGTTTGCACACACAATCCTTGTCTTGGTGTGTTTCGTGGGGAAGCCCATCTAAGACAGGTCCATAACTAGCAGAGCCAATACGTGAGCCTTAAATTCACCGCACGTCTTCAGACATCAGCGCCTGTGTTCCTGAACCTACAGGAAGCCCTCCCACACAACAACAACAGAGTCCATTTCTTTGGTCAGAAGTCAACATCTGGCAGTTGCGCACGGCAGCCCTTGCTTCTTTGCAGAAACTTTGGCAATTAGAAAATAAAAAGTCTTTGCCAAATAGAAGAGAGTCAGATGTGTGTTTATGTTAGCAGAGGCTTGTGTTACTGTGTAACTCCATCTTATCTTTGCCTATAGATGACTACTTTTCTTGAGAAAATACACACACACACACATACACACACAAGGTGGGGCTTTAAAAAAATAAGTTGGAGATAATTCTACCTAAACTGCATATGAATTTTGAACTTTATTTTCTTAGATTTTTTCAGAAATATTCAATTCACAGGTATTATGACTCTAACTTCAAGCATCCTTTTGTTTATGGTGATTTTATATCTACAGAGGAAGGTTTATTTATCTGTCTGAGATGTAGGTGATAAAGAGGTAGAGACAGAAAGAGAGAAAGAGAGAGATCTCACATTTGTCAGTTTACTCTCCAAATGGCTGCAGTAGTCACGGCTGGACCAGGCTGAAGCCAAAAGTCAGGAAATCACGTGTGGGCCTCAGGTGCTTGAGCCGTTATCTGCCCCTTTTAGGTGCATTAGCAGAAAACAGAACGAGAAACAGTTCCACGACTCAGATTGGCATCACCACTTGGGATGTAAGTGTCTGGGCCATCAGCTTAATCAACTATGCTCCAATGCCCACCACTAACTATGTATTTTATTAAAAAGTGAAAGAGATGAGTTAAAATGCTCTCAACACAAAGAAATGATCCACATTTAAGGAGCTAGAAATGCCAAGAGTGCCTGCTCTCATCAGCACACACCGTGCACATACAATCTTCACCCTATACCTTGCGAACAGGCAATTATGAACGTCCATTAAGAAAAACAAAAAAAGTATTTTAGCTCAATCATGGGAACTCTTGAGTGTTTGCCACGTTCTGTGTCCAATTACTTTCTTGCTAACTTGTTCACCACAAGGGGATAATTCTTCCAGTTAGCCTCTGCCTCTCTCCTAGCCTGTGCCTACTACCAGGAAAGAGGGTTCAAAGGACCCTAAAGCAGCCAGTTATTTCAGTCATGCATAGAAACAACTAAAAGGTGGCAAAATCCAGCTTGCTGGCTCAATGTTTTCATTTTTCAGTCGTTTGGCAAAATGTTGACACAACCACACATCCCTCCTACTGAATAAATGAAGCAGTAGGTCATCTCTATTAAACATGCCATCAGCAATAATTTCTTGAAGGAGACGTTATTTGGGGTGGGTTGGCTGTCTTGGGACACTTACTAGGGATGATTCAAACTCATAAATGTAGAATAAAGTGGAAACACTTAACCATAATCTAGAGAACTGGGATGTCTTTTGAGGTCAGACACTTGAAATATTGCTTCTTGGAAAAACAAGCTTTTAAAATTCTAGTTTCTTCAAGGGGTCACCGGACACTTGCACAATCCTGGTCCAGTTCCTCCTTGTCCCAGGGCCTTTTCAGCGTCTCCACAAACCACCAGCTTTTTCTCTAGCTGTCAAAGGCTGCTACATACAGAGCGAGGTGAGAATTGAGAAGCACAGGGCAATTTCATCAAATTGGACCTGACATTAGCCCACCCTGAGGCTCAATAATGACACAATCAACCATCTAACAGCTGTGCCTGCTTCAGCTTGGTGTTGATACAATGCAATCCTACTTAATTTTGAGGGCTTTAAATGCTGGGAGCTGCGGGGTGAAGGGCAGGGTACTAGCTCATTCTCAAAAGTCTGCTGTGTATGTATACAATGTTACAATTAGCAGTTGTCATTGTAATAATCCCTGTGTCTTTGAACCCCTGGAAGATAGGAGCTGGTCATATTTTCAGCACCAATGTGCACTGTCTCAGCCTCCAATCCTGCCTCAGTTCTTGCTAATGGTCTAACAAAAGCAGTGGAGGATGATCCAAGCATTTGGGTGCTTGCCACCCACGTGGGAGACCCAGATGAAGCTTCTGGCTCCTGGGTCCTAGCTTTGGCCTAATCCAGTGCTGGCTGTTGTGGCCACCTGGAGAGTGAACCTGCAGATGGGAGATCTCTTTCTCTCCCTTTATCTCTGTAACTCTTACATTCAAAGCAAATAAATAAACCTTTAAAAAAAAGGTGCTCATCAGATGTACAAAAAGCATCTACATCTTCTCATTCATAGTTCCAAAAAGCAGTGTGCATATAGATCATATAGATCTAGGATCAAATCCTAGCTCTGTTACAAGGGAAATTTAAAGAGCTCATGGAGGGCCCAGTGCAGTAGCATAGTGGTTAAAACCTTACCTTGTATGCACTGGGATGCTCTATGGACACTGGTTTGTGTTCTGGCTGCTCCACTTCCCTTCCAGCTCCTTGCTTGTGTCCTGGGAAGGCAGTGGAGGATAGCTCAAGGCTTTGGGACCTAGCACCACATGGGACACCCAGAAGAAGCTCCTGGCTTAAGACCAGCTCAGCTCTGGCCATTGCAGCGGACAGATGTTTATCTCCTTCTCTCTGTAAAATCTGCCTTTCCAATGAAAGATAAATAAATCTTAAAAAGAAAAAACAGAGCCCATGGAAGATGGAATTAAAAGATAAATTTATTTGTGAAAAATTTGTGAAAAATAGAAATGAGAAGTCTTCTAAAAATAACTGAAAATGGATATGAAAGAAAGCTACTGGTGTATCTCATTTTTTTTTTTTTGCACCAAAAATCAATCTTTCAATCACATTTTCTACAGGATTTTTGAAGTACCCTTAAACCACCCAAGCCAAGACTTGTCAGATTTCGTTATGCAAATGAACCTCTAACAGGTGGCAGATTCAGTAAGCCTGTCAGTGAGGCCCAAGAAGACTGAGTGTCTAAGAGTCTCCCAGGTAATGCTGCTGGCCTGCGCACCTCCCTCTGGGCAGTGAGAACCTGGGGCCTGAGGGATCTTGATCAAATTATTTCAATTGCTTAGGCACATTATTTCTGTTAGGGGAAAGAAAAACATGAGATTCTAGCTCAGAAGGTCAAATATACATCTGGCTGTATGTAACAGGAACCAGGGAAATGGGGTCTGAAAAGGTAAGGGGGTCCACTTTTCTCACTGGAGAAGGAGTCGACCATGGCACCGCTGCTCAGGAAGCCACACTGCCTGGTCCTTCCCACCCTGCCACAGTAGCGACTGGAGTTGCATCCTCAGGGCCAGAGATCGCTTCTCTGTCTCTGGACACCTATGTGCTAGGTGGGGAGGAGCAAAGGGGGCAAGGTGGGAGGCAGCTGACTCTAGTTTTTTAAAACTGTTTAACTAACTTTCCTAAACAGACACGTGTAAGGTGGTTAAGATACTGTTTACAACTCCTACATCCCGTATCAGGGTGCCTGGGCTCAAACCCTGACTCTCCAATTCCAGCTTCCTGTTCTCAGAGGTAACAGTTTTGGCTCAAGTTTTTGAGTCCCTGCATGGCTATGGGTGGTGGGGAGTGAACCCAGAGATAGAAAATCAATCTCTCTCTCTCAAAAAACAAAAATAAAAATGAATGATAACTTGCCCCTAAAGCACAGCCTATAGATATTTGTGTGCCACACACTGGTCAGATTTGGCTCTTGAGACACCGCTGGCAGAATGCGGTACTGCAGCTGGGCACATGGCTGCTTGAAGCAGAACCGAGGACTCAGTCAAGGAAGCAAGGAGGGGTGTAGTTCAGGGCATCTGCATGGCGTGGGATGCGAAGGAAAATCCCTTTCTTCTTTGCTGCAGTCTGATGTGCATGCCCTATTTGATCGGGATGATACTCTGCTGGCTCTGCCCTCAGACCAGAGAGGGTCTCCCCAGTAAGTAGTTGGACTTGACTGGACTATAAGATGCTGGACTCTATGCTTGGCATATGCTTCCTAAGAGGGAATTTCACCTGAACTTGAACTATGGTTATGCAACAGGGTGGTGGAACCCACCATGGGGGGAGGGTGTGGGGAAGTGGGGGGAGAATCCCAGTTCCTATGAAATTACAACACAATATAATTAATGAATAAATTTAATAATAATAATAAAAAAGAATGGCTGCACTTAGCACTTCCCTCTGAAAAGCATCTCAGAAACCTCCCAAAGCAGGCGCGTCCTCCCTCAACCTTCCCTACTTACTTCAAGTCCATCTAGAGAACTTCCTTTTCCCAGCTTCCCTCTTGGGCTCCTCCATGCTGCATACCTCAATACCCACCACCTTGACAGCCACTGCACTACATGGGCCCAAGCGCCCCTCTCTGCCTTACATACACATTCTCAGAAATCATAAAGAACACCACAACTGGGAAATCCCACAATCTCTTAACAACAACTGTCCCACTGAGGTTCTGGCTGAAGTTTTTACATCGTTGTTACGCACTCCCACTGCCTAAAATGTCAGCCTGTAAAGGTCCAAATAAAAGAAAAAAGACTGACCTTTCCATTAATAACAGGGGGCTTCTAATTACCTGGCTATCCTAAAGCTGGGGTGTCAGGACTCTGCCTTCAGACTTATCGTAAACTTGAACTCACATCGTGGGCTCGCCTGGGCCTTAGACCCTGAGATTCAGAGAGTGACAACAGGTGCCAAGAACTCTCCTTCCTGAAGCTGTAGATCCCTACTGCAGCTCTTGGGGCTACGTAGCTCCCCTAACGATGGGAGCTAAAATTGTATGTATATAATATGCATGTATAAAATAATATATGCATATATGTAACATGCATATATATAATATATCCTAAATGTATGTATATATAACATAATATGATATATATACATATAATTTTAACTCCCATGGTTAAAGAAGTTTGTGTGTATACATATACATAACACACACATATTACATATATAACACACATACATATATACACACATATTCTGTCAGATCCTTTCCCTGGAAAATTCAGACTAACGGGAGGTATATGCACTACAGACCAGCTGACATAGAAAAAAATGTGGTTAAATCTGATTTTAACGTTAAGCTGAACTTGATGTGCTTGTATTTCTCACTTCAGCCCCATGAATTCAAGCTGATGGAAGAGATTTTTATGAAAATCACAGCAACATCAAAAATATAAAAAGATCAAGCACAATCAATGCAGGTGAAGTGATTACTTTGCAAGACAGTCTACATGGTACAGTGGGTTCATTGCCAGGGATGCCTGCAAGTCACATTAGAAGGCTCGCACCAGGCCTGCCCCTTCACCTCTGGTCCAGCCTCCTGCTCATGCATGTGGAAGGCAACAGAGAGAGGTTCTGCTGTCTATTCGGGAGACCAGGATGGAGTTCCTGACTTCTACCTGCTGCCTGGCCCAAGCCTGGATGTAACAGACACTGGGTGCGCAAATGGAAGAAAGATCTGTGAGGATGTGTGTGTGTCAGTTATGGTGCCTCCCTGTGGGGAGCGGCTGACCCCACATGGATTAGGGGCTTCAAGATGGCGGCTGGCCGAGTGCCAGGAGGCGGGACTTGTTCCCGCCAGGAGGCAGGCAGGAAGTCATAAGGATAGGCTAATTCTCCCTGGCTGCGATTGCTGGCCTATCAGACAGCGCCCCATGGGCCACGTGCAGAAGTGATTGGTGGAAGAACTATATATAAGCAGCTCGCTTTTGGCAATTAAGCCCTTTTGGTTCGTCTCTCTTTTTGGTTCGTGACATTCTGGTGATTCTTACGTGGGGAATGGGGGAATACAGAAACGGTAAGAATTGGGAAGAAGGGTGGTGGAAAACGGGAGGAAGGGTGGCGAAGAAGCGGGTAGGAAAGCTTAGACAGACGGGGACAGGAGCAGCGGAGGAAAGGTTTTAAACACAGCCGCTTTTGCCAGTTTTGCCCGGTCCTTCAAGAATATTCCTCGTCATTTTAGTGTCGCTACAGGGCGGCAACACCTCCCAAAATGATAAACCTTTCCAAAAAAAAAAAAAAAAGGTGATAGCTTTGCTTTGAATACCACTGTTTAAAAATGAGCAGAAAGAAACTTTAGAATCTATGAACTTACTGAACTAACATAAAACTCTAAAACAGAAACAAGTTTTGAGTAAACTTTCGATTCTTTCATATTTAGCCATTCCCCTGATTATATCCATTTTCAAAATTTAAACCAATTTAATACTATTTAAAAGAAACCATATTGCAATACCTTTCAAAAAGATTTTTTTATTTGAAAGACAAAGTTAGAGAGAGAGATGGAAAGAGGAAGAGAAAGGTCTCCCACCTGCTACTTCACTCCCCACATGGCCACAACAGTCAGGGCTGGGCCAGTCCAAAGCCAGGAGGCAGGGGATTTTTCCAGATCTCACGAGTAGGTGCAGGGTCCCAAACATTTGGACCATCCTCTGTTGCTTTCCCAGGCACAGTAACAGGGAACTGCATGGGAAGTGGATCAACCAGGACTCAAACAAGTGCCCATATGGGATGCCAGGCACTGTAAGTGGTGGTTTGACCCTCTATACCACAATGCAGTCCCCTGTGCAACAATTTTCAAAAGGTTGTACTAAACACACAAACTCAAGGCAAAAAGTGGAAGTTGAGGGCCCGATGTGGTAGCCTAGTGGCTAAATCCTTACGTTGTGTGCAGTCCCAGCTGCTCCATTTCCCATCAAACTCCCTGCCTCTGGCCCGGGAAAACAGTGGAGAATGGTCCAAGTTCTTGGGACTCTGCACCCATGTGGGAGACCCAGAAGAAGCTCCTTGCTCCTGGTTTTGCCTTGGCTCAACTCCAGCTGTTGCAGCCACCTGGTAGGGTGAGTCAGAGGATTAAAGATTTTTCTGTCTCTCCTTCTTTCTGTAAATCTGACTTTCCAATAAAACTTTTAAAATAAGTCTTGGGCCCAGCAGTGTAGCCTAGTTGTTAAAGTCCTCGCCTTGAACGCCCCGGGATCCCATATGGGCTCCAGTTCTAATCCCGGCAGCTCCACTTCCCATCCAGCTCCCTGCTTGTGGCATGGGAAAGCAGTCGAGGACGGCCCAATGCATTGGGACCCTGCACCCGCGTGGGAGACCTGGAAGAGGTTCCTGGTTCCAGGCTTCGGATCGGCGCGCCTCGGCCCGTTGTGGCTCACTTGGGGAGTGAATCATCGGACGGAAGATCTTCCTCTCTGTCTCTCCTCCTCTCTGTATACCTGACTTTGTAATAAAATAAATAAATCTTTAAAAAAATAAAATAAGTCTTAGCAAAAAAGAGAAAAGTGGAAGTTGAAATCTTGGTGAAGATTTTGCTAATGCCAAATCATAGCAAAGATGATTTCTTTTAAACCTTTCAAGAAAAGTCATTAAATGTATATCGTTGACTTGAGTTAGATATAGATTTCAGAGTTCCCACATTTGTGAAAGAAAATCTCATCACAAGAAATGTTATTTGGTAGTAATAAAGTGTATTCTTTGCAAAGTAAGCTCTTTCTGGTTGGACCAGAACCATGTTAAGCTACTCTCTGCCTCAATTGGTGGCTGAGCCACCACTGCCAGATATATCACCGAGCTAAAATTGTTGATGCCTTTCCATCCCTGCCTCCCTGCACCCAGTCATGGCCCTCCTTCCTTCAGCAACATATTCAGTGTATGGTGCCAGGACTCTGTCTCCGGTGCTCTTGCTGGCGGTCCGGAAACATTAGAGAAGCCATTTCTTGTCACATGAGCTTGGCAAAATCGCATCTCTATTTTTCATATGTAGAGAGGTAGTAATAGTAACATATTGGCAGGGCTTTGTGCGAATTGAATGAAGTCGCAGATTAAAGTACCCAGTATAGTGTCAGGCCTGGCTTTTCAAGAGCCTTAGTAAGTGTGGGCTTCTCTTCTGAATTATTTCTTACCTAGACAATCTCATCCTAGCAGGTGTCCTTGCCTGCTGATGGCTAGTTGATTAATATTGATAACTAAACAGATCAAGAGTAGAAACCTAATGCAGGTGTGATGTTTGGGAGTTGGGCCTGAGGGGAAGTCATTGTGGACTTGCTTTTGGAAGGTGGTTTTCACAGGAGGGTTAGTTTTACAGGCTGAACTTGTCGTAGTCTCTCTCTCTCTCGCTCTCTCTGCTTTCTGAATCACACTTCCTCAACATGAATCCCATCATCCTACTGCCCTCATCAGACGCAGAGATCGTCCTGTCTTGGACTGTGAAACTCCAAAACCACAAGCTGAGATGTACCTTCCTCCTTTACAAGTCGCTTGTCTTAGATAGCACGTATTCATGACTTTTTCCTTCCTCAGCTAGACCACAGACCCAGGAAAAACAAGACTATGCCTCATGCATCCCTGCTTGCTCAGCATCTGGCTGCGGATGAAGGTCACTATGAGGCACAAAGAGAGAGAGGAAGGTGAAAGAAAGCGCTGTGTCTCAGGAAGATATGTGTGACAGGCCAGACAACAGAAAACAGCAACAGTGCGGCTAGGTCTTCCGAAACACCTCTGAGACACATCTATAATCTGACCTATACCATACCCTTGGGTTCTTGGAAAGTCCCAAATGAGAAATGAGGTGTTTATCTCATTCCATGATAAGCGCTTGCTTTTCTTTTACAGTTCAGGCAGTAAGCAGTGAGCTGATTGACTCAAACTATTTTCTTTAAGTAGAATTGGAAGGTCCTGTTCGCCCGGTTCTGATGTTCTCCACAAGGTGGGATGTGGCTCTTAGAAATGAATGGGTTTTTTTTAAGATTTATTTATTTTTATTGCAAAGTCAGTTTTCAGAGAGAAGAGAAAGATCTTCCGTCCACTGATTCACTGCCCAAGTGACGGCGATGTCTGAAGCCGCACCAATCCAAAGCCAGGAGCCAGGAGCCAGGAGACTCCTCCAAGTCTCCTATGCCGGTGCAGGGTCCCAAGGCTTTGGACCATCCCTGACTGCCTTCCCACGCCACAAGCAGGGAGCTGGATGGGAAGCGGGACTGCCAGTGTTAGAACCAGCACCCATATGGGATCCTGGCAAGTGCAAGGCCAGGACCTTAGCCATTAGGCTACTGTGCTGGGCCCAAGATTGGATAGTTTAAACTGCATAATGCTTAAACTGGGTATCCACGTTCCATGCCACTACAGTTGATGGGATCAGCTGTGTTGTGTGCTGATGTAAGCTTGGTTGTTTGAATGATTCACATCATATGCCAATGTTTTCTTAGTTAATTAGATGATCCTTGCTTAAGAACCCCTGAACATGGCTGATAGGGACTGGTCCCCTTTCCACATGTGGTGGAATGATACAGTCCACCTGTCAGTGCCAGCTGGGAATAAAGACTGCTTAGCTTCTAAGAGTCTACCTCCAACTCATTTCTGGGATGCATATGGTCAACTCGCAACAATATTAACAAGGGATTCCATTTTGGTTTTGTTAGTGAACTATTACCACTGAATTATTGTTATGATGAATCCTATCTTCACAGAAGGACTGAGTTTTGGTCTTGTTGCTCCTGAAATATCCTATGACCCTCTTATCACAACTTCATCCCTGGGAACCCAAAGCCACTAGCACTTGAGGAAGTTCCTACTTATTCTGCTACCCTGGCTTATTCCCACAAGTCATGGAAAGCGGCTTTCCTCAGAGGCATGAATTATCACACAGGTGGTCCTCTTTGCTCAGAACATGGGAATGCCTCACTGAGAACTGAGATCCTGAGAGTGAAAAAGCAAACCAAGACTTGGCAGAGAGGCTGTTGTGATTTTTAAGCTGTCCCTATATTATCCAACTACATTGTTCTCAAGAGACTTCCCATCTCAGAGTTTCATATGAACTGCTTTCCATGGGTGACAAAGGATTATAGATCTTCTTGTTTGGAGGAAACGAGACCTTTGTCTGCCCGTGGAACACAGCCCACAGAGACAATGGAAAAATCCAGTTTGTTCTTCTTGGACTCATCTTTTCACCCATCAGATTCCTGGGCATCTGCTATTTGTCAGATAGGAGTGCTGGCTTATCGCTTCTCGGCCTTTTGGCTAAGCTCAAGTGTAGGAGTGCTGGCTGCTGGAGATGCTCAAATGAGTAAGATATCAGAGCCTTGATGCACTGCCTCCCACGAAGTCCTGTGGAGGGGAAAATGAGCCCTGTTCCATCTGTGAAGTTCAAATCCAAGGGACTGCAGAGTTAGTGATATCCAATCTTTATGTAATGAATGAATCCAAAATGACAGTCTTTGGATGTGACTTCCCATCAATAGCAAAGGGAATAAAATGACAAGTTCTGTATTATTTCCTTAGTCTGTAAGATAGGATTAATAAAGCTCTGAGCAGAGGATCATCTATGAATAGCACATGGGTTTTAACATACAGATCTTTGCAAATAGTAAATGCAGGACCTCCCTTGTTAAGAAGCAGCAGGCTTCATGTTCCAAAAGGAATGGATAGTTTCAAAGCAGTTTAAAACCTGCCATACCTTTATTCCACCCCCAAAAAAGCTGTGAGTTAGGTGTTTTTATTTCTGTTCTGCAGCTGCAGAATTGATTGATAGTCATAGTGACCCTGGTACAGGCGCCCACACCCTTGCCCTTGCATCAGTAAACCTTGCCTCCCAATTCACTGAGGAACCCTGTGTCTCAGGAGTTAGCAGGGATAGGAGCTCCATTGTCTGGGACTCACACTGCTTGCTGGGTTGCTACAGGGTGAACCCTTTCGCTCTCACAACTGATGAAAGCAATACTTTAAGAGGTAACTAAAATGGGACCTTGTGATTCCATAGCAAATCTCGTTCCCCTCATTAATCAGTGGGTTCTGGAAGTCAAAGAATAAGAAGAAAATATTGTAACAGTTGAGTAGCAGCCACACGGGGTTCTTTTAGGGAAAAGGGAGGCAGAAGGGGCTGAATTCTGTGTGGCCAGCACATAATAGCTGGAAACCAATGGGCAGGAGCCCTTTGAGATCCTGCTTAGGCTACAGGCTCTGGCACGGATCAGACAGCTTCCCCAGCAAAGCAGCCACAAGAGCAGCAGATAGCCAACTGCTCAACACCGGCTTCCTATCCTCCACCTGCCCCATATGCCAAAGGCAATCGCCCTTTGGTTTCAAGCTTTACTCGAATTTGACACATGGCCCCAGGCTGTAATCTCAGCCTGACTTCGTTGCACTGCACAAAAACAGAAGACCCTTTGTCCATCTCAGGGCCCAGTGAGGACACTGTCCCCTCCACCCCAGCCATCACTAGCCAGCTGACCCTTACATTGGGTCATTGGCTGACCCTTGCACATGAACAGAGTCAATTCTGGAAATTAGAGAACAAATTCATCAAAGATAAACAACCAGGAAAAGCCCCACCTTGCGTTAGTGTCTCAGGCCCCAGTGGACTAGAAGGAGCTAGGGCTGATGAGCCTCCCCATCCTTGGCAGGCTCCAGGCTGGCCCTGTGGATTGGTCGCTTGGATTTTCCCATGCATGCAAATAAGAAGCCTGCTCAATGGGCTGGTCATTTAAATAGGCTCTTCCATCTACCAAGTTTCAATTTAAAACCGTGACGAACCCATCTTTGGGAAGTGTTCTCTTGCATTTATCTCTTCCAATTCTCTTAAATTAATTAATCTGTAATTGTCCTCATGGCTGGGTAAAGGGGGACAGCTTCTAAGAATTGAGTTTCTTCTAAGAACATGAGATCTTGGGCTTATTCATTCGCCAAACACAGCAAGGGAGCATGTTCTTTTTCCCAGGAGTTCTTGTGGGGCTTCTAATTTATTCTCGGTTAAATTGGGCGTATCTAACCTGAGAAAGTTGTCAGAGAATGAAGAGAAGAGGGCTGTGGTCTGACTACACTAAGCTGATGGAAACTCTAAACAAAGTCCTCTGTAATTCCAGCTATACTGGTCAACAAACAGTGAAGATGGATCCTTGAGATGATTCTGCTATCAAGTGAGGGGTTCTTCTGTCTTTGGGGAGCTTATACGTAACAAACTCAATCCACCTGCAATCCTGCCAGGCAGACAGAGAATGAAGTACAGGGATTCATTTGAAAGGACAAAGCAAGGAGAAAGCAACATCCCACTGGATCAACACAAAGCTGTATAATCAGTGGCTTCATAAGAACTGCACAACAGTTAAGGCTCTGCTTGCAATGCCCACATTCTTTGTACCAATGTCACTACTCTGCTTCCCATCCAGCTTCCTGCTCATGCACACCCTCCAAGGCAGCAACTGGTGACTCTCGGGATTGGATCCTTGCCACTTCCGTGGGAGACCTGGACTGGGTTCAGCCTCAACTGTAGTAAACAATTGGAGAGTGAGTTTGTGGATGGAAAGTTTCTCTCTCTCTCTCTCTCTCTCTCTCCTTTTCAAATAAAATGAAAGTAAATAAATAATTTCTAATATAAAGAGCAGACATCCCCACAAGTCCCCTCCACCTTGGAAGTGTTTGAGAGTGGAAGCTTGGAAATCAAACTGGCAGGATTTAAACCCAGCTCTATAGTTCAGTTATTTTAACCTCTCTGTGCCTTGGTGAGTTGATATATGTGAAGGTATTAGAATGGTGCCTGTGTTAGTCAGCAGTGCCTGTACCAGCAGGTTCACTTTCTGTGGTCCTGGTTCTAGAAATAAACTGTGTGTAAGTTTTAAATTGCACACTGTTCTGAGTTACAATAGTAGAATGTATGCAGTAGTAGAACAAATTGACACATCTATCATCTCACAGAGTTAGCCATCCCCTCACCCCATGGCAAGAATTATTGTAATTTAAACAATTCCAGCAAAACATTCTGAATACAATACATTATTGGTAGCTGTAGCCCGCATGTTGTACATCAGCTCTTAGGCTTGTTCGCATGATATATTTGCTACTCTGTATTCTTAAACCTGTGTTTCCCTGCTTCTTCCAACTCTGATCCTGATAATCATGTTTTATTTTCTGTATATACATTTGACCTTTAAACATAGATTTCACATATAATTGAAAATGTGCACTATTTTTCTTTCTGGGTTTTGCTTATTTCACATAGCGTGATGTCCCTCAGCTCCAGTTATGTTGTGAAAAATAGCAATAGCTCCTTGTTTTTGAAGATTATTACTGTTCTATTATATAGAGACAGAGATAATATTTTCTTTATGCATTTGTCTGTTGATGGACACCTAGGCTACTTCCATATCTTAACTATTGCCAACAGTGTTACAATAAGAAGGGGAATGGATCTGTCTTTACAAGGCAGAAATTTCATTGATGTTGGGTATATAGCTAGTTGTGTTGCTGGTTCATTTTTGTTTAAATTTCTTTAGTGACATCCATATTGATTTGCATAAGGACTGTCCTGATCCACCTTCCATCACCGGTGTATAAGGGCCCCCTTTTCTCCACCAATGTTTATTTCCTGCCTTTTTGATAATAACTATACTAGGGATGAAGTGGAGCCTCGCAACGGTTTGGTTGAAATCATGGGATGGTTAGTGACAGTGACCATCTTTTTCATTTGCCTTTTCGCCATTTTGTGTCATCTTAAAAGAAACTTTAAAAATTAGGATGTATGCATGAGTGCTTGCCTCTGAGTTACATGAGTTCTTTATACATCCTGGCTATTAACTCCATACTTAACATCTTTGCAAGTATTTTCCCAACCTATAGGATGTCAACTATTTATTTGATTGCTTCCTTGGTGTGCAAAGGGTTTTAAACTTAATGTAATTTTTAATTAATTTATTTTTGCTTTTATAGCCTGAGCTTTTGCTATAATGTGTAAGAAATCATTGCCAGAGTCAAGAAATTTCTCTGTTTTCTTCTAGGAGCTTCAGGAATTTCATTTAGTTCTTTCATTTATTTTAGTCAGTTTGGATGTGTAATATCAAACACGCGTTTGTTCTTTTAATGGTGTCCCACATGTCCTTTCATTTCTTTTCTCCCCCTGACAATGATTATATAATTTCATAACATCTATTTTTAACTTCAAAGATTTTTTTAAAGATTTATTTTTATTTGAAAGGCAGATACATAGAGAGACAGAGAGAAAGATCTTCTGTCTGCCGCTTTACTCCTCAGGTGGCCACAACAGCCAGAGCTGAGCCAGTCCAAAACCAGGAGCCAGGAGCTTTTTGTGGATCTCCCACATGCGTGCAGGGTCGCAAGTCTTTGGGGCATTCTCAACTGCTTCCCCAGAACACAGGCAGCGAGTTGGATAGGAAGTGGAGCATCCAGGACATGAACCGGTGCCCATATCGGATCCCAGCACGTGCACAGCAAGGACTTTAGCCACTAGGCTACCATGCCAGGCCCCTTCAAAGGTTCTTTATCCTACGTATTCTAGGCACCTGTTGAAGTTCTCCTTTTTTTCTTCTTTCTTTCTTTCTTTCTTTCTTTCTTTCTTTCTTTCTTTCTTTCTTTCTTTCTTTCTTTCTTTCTTTCTTTTGTTTTAGTCATTGAATTCTTCAGCTTTAAGATCCTGTTCTAGTTATTTGAAAATTGAATTTATACCTTTGCTAAGTTTCTCATTCAGATGCTGAATATCTTCCAATTTTGCATATTGTCTGTATGTATTCTTGAATTTTGCTGAGTTTCTTTAAGATGATTCTTTTTAATTCATTTTCAGAGAATTCCACAATTTCCCTTTATTTGAGGTCAGTTACTGGAGAATGCGGTTCCCCTTTACTGGGGCTGTGTTCCCTTGATGTTTCATGGTTTTGTGTGTCCTGGCAGTGATGTGTGTACCCAGTGGAATGGCCATGTCCTCCAGATTTTCCAGAGTTGCTTTCCTAGGGAAAGACACTCGCTTGAATATGGGCCCTTGTGTGCTGGCTGGGAAGGGTGTGGTAGCTCTGGGTAGAAGGAGATTCAGTGAATCAACCTCTGAGCAGCTTCTTCAGCTGCAGTCAGCATCAGCAATGAGCACGAGCACCCCAAGAGTCAAGGCTGTAGGAGCTTGTGGCACCTTGGCGGCAAGGTGTCTTTCTCCTTGTCTTGTTTCACCCATGACGTATAAATGCAATTGAGGGAATCCTTTTTGGCACTGGATCTGACTTGGGTCTCCAGCAGCAACAGTGGCACTGGGATCAAGGATGCATTTATCCGAACAGCTATGAGGATGGTATACTGGGATTAGGGTCTCCCGAGCCTGAGTGGACTCCGGGCCTGGGGTGCAGACTCACGCTCTGAGGGAGAGTTTCATGTAACCTTCCCACAGTGCTGTTACTCCAAGGCACTCCAAGACACTCCCAGCATCTCAGCTAGAACTCCAACCCTGGGAGACAGGGAAGAGCCACATCTCAGCTCTAGGGAGAGCAACCGCCTGAACGTGTAGGCATGGGGAATGAAGAGCAGCTGTAATTCAGTAATCCAACCTACTGGGTTCAGGACACTTCAGTACCTGAGGGGTGGAGCATCATATGATGGTGACTCTGCATCCTGGCGTGGTAGGACATGGCAGTAACCTAGCCCTGAGTGCTGATATGCAGCTGCCTGTAGGGAAAAACACAGCAGTGCCTCAACTCCGCACGAAAGAGCTATCTCAACAGCTCCCCTTCTAGGATGCTAGCTTAGTTGCAATGCAAGGGAATATGGGACTCACTCTGTCTGTAGAATGAAGTATCTCAACTCAGCCAATGCTGGGACTGGGGTTACCAAGCCTTCTCAGCCCTAGCCAAGGCACCAATTCCCCAGGAGGTAGGGGTGCCATTTCAACTACTGCCAGGGGGTGTGAATTCTCTGGGGGAGCTAAGGAATCTATTTCCTGAGAGGCAGGATGCCACTTCAGCTCAGGCCCCAAGAGACAGATTGAAACAGTGAGTCAAGCAGTAGATGAAGCAACTCCATGAAGCCCCTCAGTTTAGGATGTGGCAGCAACTCAATGCGACAATGGTAGGGTGGAAGGATGCCATGACTGCTAACTTCCAAAAAACACACTCTGGTATTAGTTTAAGTTCCAGGAAAGTGTAGTGCTGCAGTGGCATGAACCATAGGATCTGGAACACACATAGGTTCCCTCTTAGGAACATAGCTGTGTAGATAGCAAACAGCTCTATCCTTGGCTTTAGTGCCTGTGCAGACGGAGGGAGGTGAAGCCTGTAGCTGCTGTTCAGGGTGCTGCACTCATTCTTATTCTTACTTTTCTCTGTGGGAAGATGCCCCAATTGGGAGATGGGATGCTTCCTTCTGTTCTGTGTCCAGCCTCGTTTCTGTGCTCTGCAGGGTTTCTGTTCCTCCTTTGATATTTTCAGGCATTCTCCTGTAGGCATGGTCATAAAAACATAGCCATCTATTTCATTGTCCAGCTGTCTTTGCTCTGCGACTGCCATCACCAAAGGCTTCCAGTTGGCTGACTTGCAGGTATCACTCCCTCCCAATTGCTCTTTTAATCACCATGGCAGGACTAAGGTCTCCAGTGGTCAGTCTTAGAGGAGGACTGTTTACTAAATTTTGATTGCCTGAATGAAGTACCACAGATTAGCTGCCTTAAACAGCATAGGTTTATTTCTTAGGTTTGAGGTTGGATACTGGGGTCTTGACAGATTGTTTTCATTCAGAGGCTTCTCTCCTTCACTGGGTCCTCCTCTGGGTGTGTACCTAACTCCTCTTCACAGGAGAACATCACCCATATTGGATTAGGGCCTACCCTGGCACCCTAATTTTAACTTATTTCCCTATTTGTAGATCCACTCTCTCTGAAGCACACTCCATTTAGGATTTTCACCGTCTAAAACTTAGGACACAATTCAACCATAAGGATCTATCAAACTATGCTTCTACATCAATGGGCTCTTTTTTTAATATTTATTTATTCGGCGGCCTGGCGGCGTGGCCTAGCAGCTAAAGTCCTCACCTTGAACACGCCGAGATCCCATATGGGCACCGGTTCTAATCCTGGCTGCTCCACTTCCCATCCAGCTCCCTGCTTGTGCCCTGGGAAAGCAGTTGAGGACGGCCCAAAGCTTTGGGACCCTGCACCCATGTGGGAGACCCGGAAGAAGCTCCTGGCTCCTGGCTTCGGATTGGCGCAGCTCTAGCCGTTGTGGCCACTTGGGGAGTGAACCATAGGATGGAAGATCTTCTTCTCTGTCTCTCCTCCTCTCTGTATATCCACCTTTCCAATAAAAATAAAATAAATCTTAAAAAAAGAGAAATGTCTAGAAATAGCAAAGCTATCAAGATAGAAAACAAATTAGTAACTGCCTGGGATTAGGACAAGGGGATATGGACAACAATTCTAAAGTGTACACATTTTGTTTGGTGTGATGAAAGTTACAAAATTGGATGATGGTAATAGTTGTGCAATTCTAAATATACTAAAACCTATGGAGTGTTGATTCAAAAATGGGTAAACTTATGTTCTATAAATTGTATTTCAATAAAATGGTACAAAAAAAGACAACAAGTTGTGATAAAAGAGAAAGCTGAGACAGAGCTGGAGATGATATTTGAATTTCTTTACAATTTTGCTTTGGTTCTACTCTGCCCAGAATATAGGTCAGCTATTGTTTCTGTCCCCATACATAGTTCCAGATAGATGGGCGCTCTGGAGCATGGAGTAGCCAGGATACCCAGGGGGAAAGGGGAAGAAGAAGTTGAGGTTGGTGTTGGGACAACTAAGGGATGCCTTGACCTAGGAGAGAACAGAGAAAAGACATTCTAGGCACAGAGCAAAGATCATCCTGAGGATAGAGGCTGTTGGGAGCACTGAGCAGAACCAGATGGACAGATCCACGGCCAAGAGCAGGGAGAAGGGAGCTGGAGACAGAAGGAGCCTCAGCAACATCCACAAGGCACTAAATGCTAGATTTTATCCTGGCCAGGGAGAAGCCCGCCACCATGCTTCACAAGAGCATCTGAATCAGTTGTGAAAGTTCAACTAGTAGATAATAAATTGGAAGGGTGGAAGGGCAGAGGAGACAAGCTAGAGTTGTAAGAAGCCTAATCCCACAGTCCTGGAGAGAAAGAGAGTAGGTCCATTCTACTCAGAAGGGCCCTTCTGCCAGATCCGGCATTCATCTAAAACATAGCCAACTGCGTTTGCGGCCATCAGGAGGTACCATTCAGTCCTATTACTCACAGAGTACTTCCCTCCTCTGAAAAGAAGGTTTGGGAAAGGAAGCTATAACGAGAACATAGTAAGCTGAGAGCAAATGCGTGTCTCCAAATCCCCTAAGTACTAGTTCACTGGATACATTTACAAGTTCTATCATTAAAAAAAAAGTTTCAATCCTGTGTTAGAAAGAAATGTCATTTTCTTCACAGCTCTAATGGAAAGGCTCATCTTAGAAGCAGGGGGACACTTTGACAAATGGATGAAGGTGGCTTGCTATTCCTGATTTGGGGGCCAGAGGAGGGTGGGTGTGAATTGCTGCAAGCCCAGTGAGAAAACTCCCTGGCTGAGCATTGCTTTGATCAAGGCCCCCATCGCTCCAAATGCTAATGGATTGTGGACATTTGTGACATATGTTAGGTAGCGTCATGAGAATTAATGCGCTTCCATTAGTCAGAACTGCGGTGTGAAGAAAGCTTCCCCCTAGAAACCATCAAATGCACGGAGGAGATTGCATGGAAATTGATGAGAGCATGCTAACTACGGTTACACATGGAGATGGAATTCACAGTGTTTTGCAAGGGAAGAAATCAGCAATCAGAAAAAACACTGCTAAGTAAGTGTCTATATTCTGCACAGGTAAGGGGACAGAAACCTGAGAACTGCAAGAAACAGAGCTATGAAAAGACTGTGAGGGTCCCGGCATGATAGCGTAGCAGTTAAAGTCCTTGCTTTGGACACGCCAGGATCCCATGTGGGCCAGTTCTAATCCCGGCAGCTCTACTACCCATCCAGCTCCCTTCCTGTGGCCTGGGAAAGCAGTCGAGGACAGCCCAAGGCCTTGGGACCCTGTACCCATGTGGGAGACCTGCAAGAGGCTCCTGGCTTCAGACGGGTTCAGCTCTGGCAGTTGCGGCTCACTTGGGGAGTGAACCATTGGACGGAAGATCTTCCTTTCTGTCTCTCCTCCTCTCTGTTTATCTGCCTTTCCAATAAAAATTAATATATCTTAAAAAAATGTAAGATTGCCTAACATCTGTAAGGAATTACCGTCTTAAACTATGTGTGCATCAGGTTTCACTTAGAACTCACATAACCCTATAAGGTTGGTAATACAGTTCTCCCTATTGCACAACTGAGCGGCTTGAAGTTCAGAGAAGTTAAGGAGCCTGGCTGAGGTCACACAGTTATATGGGGAAGTCTTTGTTCTAGTTCAGAGACTCTGAGCTCAAACTGTAAACTTGATTAAATTGTCCCCACACTATAAAATGTACATATACCAGACAAGTATAAGAAAACTGTCCAACCCTGAGCAGTTCGCAGAAACAGAACAGTAAACTTCCTTCGGGACTAGGGAGGGGAGCTTTCTCTGGTCTTCACTTGGTTGTAACTTTGGGTTCCCATCCTCTCTGGCAATGACCATCAGGATTGCTCCAGAAACCCCTCAAAACAAACAGATAACCAAAAAACCAACCAAACAAAAAATCTAGAATAGATAGAGAACAACAAGGAAAGCTTAGAATCAGACAGGAAACAGTCAGCGTGGATTCACTTACACCTCACTGGGTGGGACACAAAGATTAGTTACTCCTCACTAGGGTACTGAAGATTTCTCTGCACACCCCTCCTAAAACTGTTCACCTAAACTGTTGACATATGTCTTGGTAGAGTTATAAGCCAGTCTAGACTACCCGAAAGAAAGCCAGGTTCAGCAAAATTATGCTTCAACGCTATAAAATGCTAAATACTACAATGAGAATAGACACATGACGGCTGAATAGTAATCTATAGCCATTTTAAGGTGTATAGAACCCAGTTGTATATAAACTAAAATTGAAATGTCAATGAAGAAGTCACAGGATGTGGTTAAGAACTTGCATTTTTTTGGTAACATATTGGTTAGTCAATACAATTAATTCCATAACGTTATAAATTGTTGCTGATGTTATGTTGGGGCTTTTAATTGATCAGGATGATACTCTGCTGGCTCTACCTTCAGACCAGAGATGGTCTCCCCAAGAAGCCATTGAACTTATCTGGACAATAAGATGCTGGACTCTATGCTTGGTATATGCTTGCAATGAAAGAATCTCAACTGAACTTGAACTGTGGTAATGCAACAAGGTGGAGGAATCCACCATGGGGGGGGGGAGGTTTTTGGGAGGGGTGGGGGGAATCCTAGTACCTATAAAACTGTGTCACATAATGCAACGTAATTAATAAAAAAAAAAAAAAAAAAAAAAAAAAGAAGAAGAAAACTGTTCAGGCCCAAGGCAGAGCCAAGACAAGTCTCCCTCTTGTCCTTTGCACTTCTGTCCACACTTCCTTAGCCACACATTAGCATCACTGTCATTTCACAACTTTAACTTTTAAAGGCTTGGTCCAAGATCATCTCACTGCCTCCTTAGAACTGGAGCCTTTCTACTAACCAGCCAAGGCTCAGGTCATTGGAGGACATCTCCCTGCAGGCGGTTAATGCTGCACTCAAGGATGAGCTCTCGCGTGAGTTTGTTATCGTTGCAAGAACTGCCACTCAGGACTGCAGCATTCCATACGGGAGTGCCAGTTTGAATCTCCGCTACTCTGAGCCTGATCCAGCTCCCCACTGGGCTCCATGAGGCAGAACAAAACCGTGTCAGTAGCAGATCCAGGTGGATAAACCTGGAAAGTAATGGGGCAGAGCAAGAGTTAGGAGTAGCTGACTTGAAACTCAAGGCAGATATTGAAACCCTGGTGCCTCAGCGTCAGTGGTTGATGAACTAAGGGTGGAGACTTGCTCTAATGTGGCATCCTAGAGGTGGGTCTAGTGAAGGTCATTTGATGGGAGCAGGGCATGCTCTAGGAGAGTGGATCTGGTAATTGTGTTGGTTATTGGAGTTCTCGTTCTGCCTACCTCTCTGTGTCCTTCCTGGATTGCCCTGTGACTCTGTACCAACCATGGTGAGCTTCTACCAGATGCCAGATCCTGGAGCTGCCCAAAGGTGAACGGGAATCTCTAAACTGTGAGCTGAAATAAATGTCTTCTTCCCAAGAAACTCTTCCTGGGTATTTTGGTGAATGTAATGAAAAGCGGATTGAGAAGCAGCAGGCAAGCACCAGCGTCTACAGCACACGCTGGAGAGTGAAGCAATACATGTTAGCACGTGCTTACCAAATCTGGGCTTCTCCCTCGAAACAAGTGGGAACTGAGAGCCTCATGGTTTTTTGATGGTCATGTGGCTGATAGTTAGAAATATGACTACCAACAAGGATGGGTGGAAGTCTGTCAAAACCAGCCCTCTCCAAAACTATGAATTTATTTATGTCTTTTCCTTTGATCCATTGGACTTGAAGCTTCAATTACTTCATTCTCTTGTGCATAGTGTGTGTGTGTGTCTTTACTTTTCAGTCCTCCCTATCAAATAGTTATAGAATTTATGTTTGGTTCCCATTTCTTCAGACACCAACTGAGACCAGACCCGTATCTCAGGTTGCATCCATTAAATGAAGTATACTAACAGTGAACGCAGTAACTCTATGACAAATCACTTTGTTACCTCCTTCTTGTTACCAACCAATGAGCTTCAACCAAGAGGAGTTCAAGAACTTGTTCAAAGTCACAGGTTTTAGAAATAATACATCAGGGCTGAGAGCCTAACAGACACCTCTGTGCTGTGTGAGAGAGCTGACCATATACTACCTGCTAGGTTGAGTCAACACAGCAGACAGATATTCTGTTCTTTCACTGCTTACAGACAGTGCACAAAACAGACCATACACAAAGACATAGAATCAGAGGACAAATTACACACTATATAGAGACAAGCTGATCAATCACTGCTTGCAATGGTGTCCAGTCAACAGTGGACTGGCAAGAACAACTTTCCTATGCAGACAATGGGGTTTATGCTGTGCACCTGTCTTTGTCCCAGAGGTCTAGAATGTTGGCATCTGCCAAGCAGCGGGTGTCAATGTAACAAATTTACAGTAAAACCAAAAACCATTGAGTGCTGAGTCTCCGGTGGGCTTCCCTGGACAGAAACATCACAAGCATGTTGTTGCGTATTTGTTGTCAGAGAGTTCTGTGAGACCACATGTGAAAATGTCCCTCAGACCCTGCTTCTTTTCCTCTAAGGCTGGGATCTTTACAATGTCACAACCATCAAGCTCAGCCATGAATACAACTATACGCTGAGTTCTATGCATCCATATAGTGAACTCCCAGATGCACGAATGGTCTTGGGAACCCTCATCACAAAAACTAGGATAAAGGTCCTGGAGGAAGAGCACAAAATGACCCAGGGAAAGGGCAGCAATCTCAGTGACAGCTGAGGTTCTGAAAGGCCCTCTGGGGGTTCTATTTCTGCTATTACCTGAAGGAGAATGAGGAGTTCATGAGGGCAAAGGCAGAAGGAACAGCAATCCAGACAGGCAAGACCAAGGATGCAGCAAGCCACATGTGGTTCACTGGAATAACCGACCAATGTCCAAAGGGCTGCTGAGGTCAGAGCTACTGCCAGGTACTGCCCAGGAGGCGGAAGGGCGGGGCTGAGGGGAGTGGAGGGGAAGGGGTGGGCTTTGTGCTGTGCCTACCTGTGGTTCTGGCTGCTGTGTGGAGGACAGACCTAGGGAAGAGAAGCAAGAGTCTGAGGGGATGCTGATGAGGATTGTAGCCATGAATAGAGGCACTCAGCAGAACAGGCTCAACAGAGCTTCTCCATCACCTTCCCAACCCCCTACGTTCAACCTCTGGTGCCCTGCCTATCCAAGGCTCCTTCCTGTCTCAAGCATGAGCCCATAGCTCCCATGGCCATAGCAAAGCTGGTCCATGTCACACACCTGCCTGTGGTGACGCCCTCAGTCCTTGGCCAACATGAGATAGAAAGTCACCAACTGACCTTGCATGAGACTTTATTCTGACCTTTCAACCTTCCTAATTTTTTTTTTTCCAGAAGGGTGTTAAAATGTCCTTTCATTGATGAGGGCAGATTGATGCACAATGAGCCTTAATCCTGTGTCTTCACACAGCAAGATAAAGCTGGCAGCTGTCCTGATTGATTTTGTGTTGCTTTGACACAATACCTGAGGCCAGGCAATGTATAAAGAACAGTGATTCGTATTGTTCTGGAAACTGCATAGACCACACACACACGGCAGAGGCGAGGAGAGAGATAGCTCATAACCTAATCATCTCTGAAATGTCCCTCCACCCCACACCACTGCACTGGAGCTTAAGTTTCCAATGCGTGAATGTCCATTCCTTTCCACCTTGGCGATATTATAAAACAAAATAATTGATGTATGACATCTGGAGGTCTGACACTCACTTCACTGGGGGAAAAGCACAAATTTCTTCACTGTCATGGCTGCACCTGCCTTTTTCTCTGCAGCATTTTCTCTCACCACCTTCACTCCCAGCCCCAGCTTCTACCAGTGGGACCCTGCCTCCTGACTTTCTACTCCAAGTTCTGCCCCTGGGTCAGCACCCTCCTCCTATGCAGAGCGTACCATCATCACTCCTCTCTCATCTCAGGAAACTCCTTCCTCCTCTGAGACTCATTTGGCCAGTGCAGTCTTTCTTGTGTTTGTTTCTCACATTCTCTCTCCTCTTCAAGGCAAGGTTTGCCCAATGTTGGTCCCAGCACTGGGGAGGCCTGTGGGAGAGGCTGAATTCCTGTCTCTTGGTTCCACCTGCTGCTGCTGCCCAGCTGTGGTTGTCTCACCTGCGGCAGGAGCCCAGGAAGGAAGTGCTCTGAACATGGTCTCCACCGCTCTCTATAGAAGTAGAAAGGTTTTCTGATGTAACTAGGTATGCAAGCTACACTAATGCTACATTTCCTTGAAAACCTGCATTTCAGGCTCTCAGGGGGGTTACCGAACAGCTCATCCCATGGTGATAGCTTGACAGTCTCATTTTTCTCCAGAGCCAACATCATTGTCCTGAGTAAAAAGTCTGAAATAATGACAGGGTGGCCTTGGGCTTCTGGCAGCTCCTGGGGACACTTGCACTGTCTCCCTTTCTTCAGGCCCCAGGATAACCTGCTCAAGAGGCATCAGCAGCCACAGTCTTGCATGCAGACAGCTTTCTGAGGGTTGTAGGTCAGCAGGTGCAGGTTTGGTCTGTGGATGTGGGGCTGTTGGGCAGGTTACGATTATGTTGGGCAGATTGCTATTATGTCAAACAAGAACAAGAAAATGAAACAAAAGGTCCCATTTTCAAGTCCTCTGATGAAATGTGTCCCTCCTGTTAAAAGAGGGATGGGGGAGGCCAATGGGGGGGTGCATTTGGATAATCTCCAGAAAGCAGAAGAAAATGTCCTAAGTGTTACTTTAGAAAGAACAGTGTACTTCAGAATTTTTTTTAATGGCTCTTGGTGATAAGTGTTCTTGGGAAAGCTATAGACTGCAACTTGGAAATGACTTGAAAATCAGCCCATCAGATAACACTTCAGTGCTTTATGTTCCTATGTCACATTGCCCTAATAAATCTTCCTTCCAGATAGCAATAGGAAACGAAGAATAATAAACAGATAAAAATAAGCAATTAACCTGTCCATAAGCCACCATGAACTTTGCACTGGGTGACATGCTATCAGAGATGCAGATTCTGCTGTAATTGGACAGATAAGACAACGACAGCAAACCATGGCAAACTGAATGTTCTGGAATTCTTCCGCAAAACGGATGGCTAAGTCCCACATGTGTCACTCACCATGTTTGACATGAGGACTTCGTGATAAATTAGGCTTCAGGAACAAAGCCAAGAACAACACTGTTTTCTAAATAAATAAGTAGATAAGCAAACAAACTTTCCCCCAAGCAAGGGCTGGTGAAAGTCCTCTGGCCCATCTGCAATAGCAGCGCCCCGGGCCTGATTCCTCCCAGTTGCTGGCTTCTGCTAGTCAGCTGGCCTAGTCTCTCTGGCCCAGTCCCACTAACCCAGTGACCACAGATCCAAATATTAGCACTTCCCCAATGTAGTCACACCTTAAGCTTCTGCCTTCCCGTTTTGATCCATTTTGTAGTGGGTGTGGTAGATGTGCCTCTCTCTTCTCCCTGCCCTTGGCTTCCTCCTCATTTGGGAGTGTCAGGCGCTTCTTACCTCTCACCTTGCTTTTGCCTTCCCAGCCCCTCTCTCATGGCTGCAATCAGTCTCAGCATTCAGTCCCCTCTGTTGGACACAGATACAATCCACCATTTCCCCGAGCCCAGAACCACCACTCTCCTCTTTGCTGGCTTCAACGCTATCCGCTCCTGCCTCCCAGACAAGTTCATCGGGAGCACTCAGCTAGTCCAGCGGTTAAGACACCCACGTCTCACACTCCAGCTCCTGCCAATGCAGATCTTGGAAGGCAATGGTGACGGCTCAAGTAGCTGGGTCCCTGCCATCCATGTGGGAGACCTGAATCGAGTTTCTGGCTCCCAGTTTTGCCCTAGCTCAGTCCCAGCTGTTGCAGGCATTTGGGGAATGAACCGTGCTTTGGAGCGTGCTTTTTCTTTCACTCTCTATTTCTCTCTCTCTCTCTGTCTTTCTCTCTCTCTAAATTTCTCTCCCCACCCCTCCTGTAAAACAAAAATTAAGGAGTTTGTGTAAAAAATAAAATTAAATGGAATTTTTGGTGTAAAAAAGTTTAAAAACTGCATAGTTTTTTCATAACATATATTTTCCATGAACTTTCTGAAGAGCCAAGTATGCCTAGGTTTTTAATTATTTTTACACCCAAATAAACCTATCCTTGAATTTCATTTCCCATAAACTCCTTGAGGTGCTGAGTTAGATTAAAATTCCTTACAGAAGGGCTCAGGGATGGAGGCAGTTTTAGCACACAATGACATTCATTTAATACTTCTCAGGCACAATTCTCAGGATCCAGAACTTTCTGGAGCCTGCATCCCAGAACCCTTCTGACCCCAGGTTCCCAAAGCAGGAAATGACATCCTGTGATGATGTGACAGATCGTGAACCATCACCCTGTCACTTGGGGGAGCTGTTATGAGAACCACAGTTTTTGATGCACTGTCAGCTGGCATCCATTGGTGTGGTGCTTAAGGGTCTACAAGATGTTGTCAGAGTTAATGGCCAGTTTAAAGAACAGAGCAAGAATGAAAATCTAGTCCAGTATTGTGCTGAGTCACTGTTTGCTTCGTTTCAGAGATAGAAACCAGGAAGCAAGCTGAAAAAGAAAACGATTACCATCCCTGTTAAGTTTCTCCCATGTGCCAGCTGCTTTCTCTCCTTGTGCCTGTTCAGTCTCCATCACACAGACACCTTGCAAGGTGAGTATTATTGATGCTGCTGTGTGAAGGAGGAGAGTAAAGCTCAGAGGAGTTCATGAGCCTGCCCACATTCTGATGCTGGAACTTGTTCTCCTTGCTCTTGACCTTTTACATGGCCCAGGACAAAGACCACATAGGCACAGCCCCCTGCAGTGCCTGACTGAAGAGCCAAGCAGGTTGGTTTAGAAATCCTAGAAACATAGATGGACAGGCACAGAGGCCAATCAGTGCTAAATGGGCATGACCTCGGAGCCTGCAGGTTTATGGGCTGAGAAGGTTATTCGTTAAGTGCCTACTGTATACAGAGCCCATGTTAGGAAACTGCTTTCAGGGAGTTGATACCTGGTCCTAGAGGCCAATACTTAGCTCAGAAGTTAGGATATGGGTCAAGACATTGTGTCCTATATAGGAGTAACTGAGACTGAGTTTTAGGAAGTAAGCCAATCAATGAAAGCCCCATTTTCATTCTCTGTGCCTTTCAAATAATTATTTTTAAATCTTTTTTTTAAAGATGTATTTATTTGTATTACAAAGTCAGACCTACAGAGGAGGAGAGACAGAGAGGAAGATATTTCATCTGATGATTCATTCCCCAAGTGACTGCAACAGCCGGTGCTGCGCTGATCCGGAGCCAGAAGCCAGGAACTTCCTCCTGGTCTCCCAGACAGGTGCAGGGTCCCAAGGCTTTGGGCTGTCCTTGACTGCTTTCCCAGGCCACAAGCAGGGAGCTGGATGGGAAGTGGAGCTGCCAGGATTAAAACTAGCACCCACAAATAATTATAACAGAGTTCAACACTAATAAGATGGTAAACATTTTAAAACAATAACTCTGAGCAGAGGGGTGTCTGGTGTCTACCACACTCAGTGCTCGGGCAAGCCCGGGGCCCCTCGTTGAGGGTTCCTGCTTGAGAGGATGCCTCCCTGGCACGGGGTCAAGGATCACAGGCAATGCTGATGTCTAGTACAAAGCACTTCAAAAAGTCAGTGAAAAAAATGGATTTAAAAAACAAATTTACTTCAGTGCAATGCCTTTGAAACTCATGCCCACTTTTTTATGATAATATACACATCCTGTTTCCCAAGATCGTTTTTGAAGACTTCTCATGGACATCATCCCTAGAATCCCAGCATGGCTCCAACAGTGACCCCCCAGGCCTACATCAAGCACCCATAGGGCAAAATCCCACCAAGTTACTAGATTAGTAGCTACCTGTTCCGTTTATGCAACCTTAGATGTTTGTTTCTAAGCTGGAGACTGACCACTGCTGGGACAAATAATGTCACAGCCTAATGCCATTTTCCCAGTTATTAAGAGCAATCTGCCTCCTTCCATCACCTTATTGTAAGACTTCTCCTTGTACTTGGTCCTTCTTGCCTGAAACTATTCAGCTACAGGAAGATTCCTCCTCAGTTTAAAAAAAAAAAAAAAAAAGCAAAAACAACAACAGCAAAAAAAACCCTAAGTTGATATTTTGCCGAATTTGAATAGCAACCAGAAAAGAAGGTCATATTTTAAAAGCAGCAGCATGGGAGTGGATGGTAATTAAATCTGCTCCGGGCTGGGTGATGATTCATTTTAAGCACATCACATTCTGGAAAGCACGTGACCCAAGGTATTTTTCTAAATAACCTCAAGTGCTAGTCAAGTTATCCTTTAAATTGCATGCCAGTGACATCTCCTAACTGGTATTTTGCTTGGCAGGCACTAAGCCGCCACCACAGCCCGGATTTTCTTGCAGGCAGAGCCTTGTTTTGACAGTCCAGCCTGCTGCTTTCTGCTTCTGCTTCTGCCAGGAGGGAGTGTACGGCTGCAGGGAGGGATGCTCTTGGTGGACTCCAGCTGGCCAAGGCACCTCTGCTTGTATAGGGGGTCTTCGCAACTCAGGGAGATGGCACAACCAGAGCCCTTGGAGCTGGCATCAATAAAGGCTTAGGTGTTCTCCAATGATGGTGCCGCTGAAACTGCACCTCTTCCACAAAGCTCTCTTCCAACTCGGAAACCCTAGAGCGCTCTCTGCTCAAACGTGCACACACCTACTAATCCTGACTTCTCCCAGTGACAGTCCCACCACATGACTTATCCAGATTGTCATCAGGTTAGTCTACGGTGACTCTGGCATGGCCACCTGACCCCATGGGCCCCATCAGAGTCCTTACAGAGTGCTGGTCATAAACATTGAACTCATCAAATGTCCAGAGGGGGGTCGGACTAAAGTCAGACTGTCCTGACGTTGTGCCTGGGCCTCCAGATTAGGCTTTCTTAGAGCCCAGCTGTTGCTAGTTCTCTCCACATATTTGCCCTTGAAATTAATTCCCTTTTTCCTTTAGGCGAGTTCAAGTGGAGTTTTTGTCACCCACCCGTGTCACCTGACTTCCTTTCTTGCTCAGCTTCACCACGAGGTATGGAATCTCCATCAGTACATTTTACCTAACCACATAGACACTCTTTCACAGGCAAGCTCACTTTAATAAAGCTTCATGTGCTGGAATACATATAATAATCCAAGTTTTTAAAAAATGAATAGATAAATATTTACTCTCCCCAAAGAATTGTCTATTCTTCTGAAAAAAAAAAGTTTCTGGAAGAAGTTCTATTATAATTTGCTAAAAGCATTACAAATGTTCTTTTGAAATTGAGGCATCCATAAATGGATTAGCAAAATGGATTATGATGCACTGTATGTACTGGTCTGTAGAGGCTGCCATAGCAAGTTGCCACCAAGTGTGTGGTTTACATGATAGAAATTTACCATCTCCAGCTGGGCAGTGAGCAGGCTTGGTTTCTTCTTGGCTTGTAGACATCATGTCCTCCACGGGCCTCTTCTCAGAATCTTCCCTCTGTAGGGAAGTCCCTCACCCTTTAAGGGGGACTTAAAAGGCTATGGAAATGGAATTAGAAGGTAATTTTATTTCAATAATTTTTAAGAATCTATGCGTACTTTCTATCACATTTTTAAGAGCTCCTCTACATGCATAGATTTGAACAGTTTTTGGACCCAAGCAAATGTATCTCTTCATTCCATTTTTCCAAAGCGCTTTTGAATCGCCCTCCTCCAGGCTGCCTCCGTGTCTAAATTCCTCCTTTTGATGAAAACACCAGCCATCCTTGGGAGAGCATTGGCCTTAATGACCTCATTTAAACTTGATTTTTTGCCTGTTAAAAAAAAATTCCCTGTCTCCAAATAAAATCACATTCTGAAGCCCTGGGTTTACCCTGGTTTTAGGGGAAGCACAGTTCGATCCCGGCGTGCTATGTAGCCAAGATACCAAAGGAGGGAATCATGTGCCAAGAGTAAAAATGTCCGCCCCAAGGGCGTGAAGATGCCACACACTGAAGAAACTCCGTAGGCTTGCCCATTTAATCGTCCTGCAAATCATGTGTGTGGACACACATAGGCACAAACCTTTCATTTCTGGAAGGAATCAAGAAAACACAACAGCTAGCTTTTTGAAGAGAGAATTGAGGTAGAAGAGAGTCTTGACCTTTTCATTTGTACTTCTGTAGTGTCTGAATCATGTACTTCTCTTTCTTATGCTTTTCTGTATTTTATTAAATGGGTAAGCTCTGAGTTGACTTTTCCCCAGAGTTCTCAGAATAGGCTTTATGTGTTGAGCACATCCTACATTCTGCTATATATCTGTCTGTACTTGGAATCTCTTGAAAGGTTATATTTGTTCTACCCATCCTTGTGGGTCCTGGCATGGGTGGCCAATGAAAGATCTCTCTGGTGTTCTGAAAAAAGTGAGTGATGCAGAGTGGGTGATGAAGAAAAAACCATCATAGGCCACCACTTGGAGATTGGCTAGAAACATTTCCATGGATGATAAAACAGAGACTTTGTAAGACACTATATAAAGTTTCATGGAAAATCAGATTAAAAGACAAACTTATTTTTGGCATAAAATAACATCTTCAGATACTTCATGGAAAGTGAAAAACTAGTATTATAAGAAAAATATGCATACATTTTGATTTGGGTATCAAAATTATCTTTTAATTCAATTTTTTCCCACAAAATTTTGAAGTACCCTCATATCCTAAGATCACCAGGAAGCTGGACATTCCATAGGATGTCATTCCATTTTGATACCTATTGTGTTTTTATGGGTTCAGGAGCGATGTTCCTGAAGGGAATGAAGATATTGGGTCAAACAGTCTCCTTTTGGGGTCTCCTCTTAGACTCATGCTTCACAACTTTAGTTCTGTGAAAAGGAGAACCCTGGGGTCCTGAGATATCATGGAGCATGATACGTTGTCTTCTTCCTCTGCACCCAAGATGGTCCTCACAAGGACTCCTAGGAACACTTTGGGCCACTCCCATTTTGTTTTGCAGGACTTAATCCTGTTGTAGAACCTAATTTTAAAAGATTGCTCTAGATTCTGCTGCCCCACCTCAGCCCTCCACCCTACATTATCAGCCACCTGCTCCCAAGAAGGAGCCAGGACACAGCACAGCCCACTTCAACAGACACCAGACAGACCAGAACCATCTGGGGAGTTCTAGCCCCATCTGGAAGGCACATGCACTCTGGACTTAGAATCCAGCCTGTTCAAAATAGTAATCACCAGCTGCCTGGTTGCTTGCACTGAAGTTCAAAGAAAACTCAAAAAACTATTCCTCAGTCTCATTGGCCACTGCAGTGTTGAGCAGCAACAAGAGGGAACAGAACAGGTTCAAGAAAGCTTCACTGGAGAGCCTTTACTGTCTGTGGTCTGTGAGATGGACCCAGAAAAGGCCTAGAGCAGGTCCTAGTCCCAGACTTAAAGCTGTCCACAGAGGAATCACAATCATGCTTAGTCTAGCACATTTTACTCAACAAAAGACAATGCATACAAAGGTGATCCTGTAAGACAATAGTAGAACTGACAAGTCCTGTCTCCCAGCAACCTCATGGCCGTAGTAACTCCATGGTATCATTACTCTTGTGTTTGTGGTAGTGCTGGTGTAAATCTAGTCATGTGTCACCAATTGTGTGAAAGTATAGCACATACAATTGTGTACATGAGGGCACGGTACAATGCCTCCATTAGCTAATCTTCCCCCTTCAAATACTGGGATCCCATATGGCTGCCAGTTGATGTCTTGGCTGCTCCGTGTCCTAAACAGCTTCCTGCTTGGGACCTGGGAAAGCAGTGGAGGAGAGCCCAAAGCGTTGGGACCCTGTGCCCACATGGGAGACCCAGAGGAGGCTTCTGGATCCTGGCCTCAGATCGGCTCAGGTCTGGCCATCAAAGCCACCTGGGGAGTAAGCCAGTGGATGGAAGATCTTTTTTTCTATGCTTCTCTCTGTAAATTTGCCTTTCCAATAAAAACAAATAACAAATCTTTTTTAAAATCAACACTTGTGTACAGTATACAATACTGGTTAGATAACTAGCCAGTAAATGACTATCAAGTAAATGACTATGCTACTGGTTTATTAATTGTACTATGACTTTTATTAATCATCTTATCACAAACAGCTATGTTGCTGATGCCTTTTCTCTACTGCATGTTTCATTATTGTCTTTGAGTCTACTCCTTCTTATGAAGAAAAAAGAGGGTTGGCACCCGCAGCAGCCTTGTAAAGCTCTATTGTATCACAAGGTCATGTGCACACTGGAATACAGGACAGGACGTTTTCAGGATGTCCCCATTGCTAAGTAACACGTGGCTATACTTATGCCCACTGGCAGAAACAGAGCATGCTCCCTCTGAGGAAAAGGTGGGGCAAGGGGTAGGGGGAATTCTGTCTTGCCTCTTCCAGCTTCTGGTAGCTCCAGCGGTCCCTTGGCCATGGCTGCAGAACTCCTAACTCTGCCTCCATTTTCACATGGCCTCCTGCCTATGTCTCTTTTTACTAGGATACCTGTCATTGGATTTAGCAGCACCCCACATCCACTCCTAACCCAGGGTGATCTTGTCTCAAGATCCTCAATTTTGTAACATCTATATGGATCTTTTTTTTTTTCCAAATAAACACAGATCCATGGTTCTGAAACATGGATACCTTTGCGGGCGTCAGAGGAAGGGTAGGCACCATTCATTCCCCACAAGTAGCAGCACGGAGAAAGTTACAAATGAGGCCAGGTCCCTCTCCACATGAGGCTGTCTAGTGGCTCCCAGAAGAGAGCTCAAGTGCTGAAGTGTTTGACAGCCACAGATGTGAGCCTGCACCAGTGCACTGCTCCTCCCCGTCAAGTCCTTGCATAGCACTCAGCGTACTCTGTGGTCACACGCTCTGGCCTTCCTGTGTGGCCTTCTACTGTGTCTCTGGAAAGGCTGCCTCCTTGAGAAACCTGGCCACTTCTCTCACCAGCCATCTAGCCCAGGTAAGGTGCACCTCCCCGAGCTCCTGGCTTACCTGTGCACACAGATGTAGCTCATCCAAGCACTCATCTGTCTCTGCTGAGTCTCACAGAATCAAAGTGAAAATGCAGAGTGCCTATTTGTAGGACTAAATACACAGTCATGCATCCCCTTGGGGACCTCAGTGAAGATCATATCACCCATGTTGCACTGGCCAGGCTGCTTTAGCACAGGAATTAATTATCTCGCTTAGTGAGGACTGAGACATGGGGTGACTTGTTTCAGCGGCTCAACCAAATCTTGAAGGTTCCCTTGTCTCTTTGCCTGGTTTGACTTGGAGGTTAGGCTCTTGACTCCTGGGCCCAAAATGACTGCCATGGTTCCATCAACACTTGTCAGCTCAACAGCATCCAGGGAAGGAGAAACGTTTCTCCTCTCATAGTGCACACATAGTTAGTGGCCCTGCCTGGTTTGACTCTCAGAAATTCTGACTATTCTTTTTTTTTTTTTTTTTAATTATTTATTGTTTAACTTTAGTAATTACATTGTATTATGTGACACAATTACATAGATACTTGGGTTCTCCCCACCCCTCCCCAAACCCTCCCACCATGGTGGATTCCTCCACCTTGTGGCATAACCACAGCTCAAGTTCAGTTGAGATTTCCCCATTGCAAGCGTATACCAAACATAGAGTCCAGCATCTTATTGTCCCGTCAAGTTCAACGGCTTCTTAGGTATACCCTCTCTGGTCTGATGACAGAGCCAGCAGAGCATCATCCCAGTCAATTAAAAGCTCCAACATACCATCAGCACAAATCTACATCATTATGGAATTAATTGACATAGTAATGAGTAACCAATATGTTAAAAGTAAATGCGGGTTCCCAGCCACCTTCTGTGACCACCTCACCTATACTTCAATTTTAGTTTATACACAACATATAACATTCAAAACATAACATGTTATACTTAACATCATATCATCTTAAATTAAGGCAAACATGTGGTATTTAACCTTTTGGGATTGGCTCATTTCCCTTAGCATTATGGTTTCCAGTTTGGCCCATTTGGCCACAAAGAACTGCATTTTGTTTTTTTTAATAGCTGAGTAGTATTCCATGGAGTAGATGAACCATAGCTTTCTTATCCAATCCTCTGTTGATGGGCATTTTGGTTGTTTCCATGTTTTTGCAATTACTGATTGTGCTGCTATGAACATAGGAGTGCATGTTGGAGAGGAAGACCAATGGAGCAGAATAGAAATGCCAGAAGGAAACCCACACAGATACAGCCAAATAATCTTTGACAAAAAGACAAACGACAACCCAGGCAAATGGGAAGGTCTGTTCAATAAATGCTGTTGGGACAACTGGTTGATAGCCTGCAGAAACAAAAAAATAGATCCACATCTCTCACCATACACTAAGATCAGATCTAAATGGATAACAGATCTAAACCTACATCCAGAAACCTTCAAACTTTTGGAAGAAAATGTTGGAAACACACTGGAACACTTAGGGGTAGGCCCTCACTTCCTAAAAAAGACTCCAGATGCAGTAGAAATCAAGACCAAAATAAACAATTGGGACCTCATCAAACTAAGAAGCTTCTGTACAGCTAGAGAAACAATCAACAAAGTAAAAAGGCAACCCACAGAATGGGAGAAGATCTTCGCACACGACATAGGTGATAGAGGGCTGATCTCCAGAATATACAAAGAGCTACAAAACAACCAAAACGTCAAAATAAACAAGCCACTCAAGAAATGGGCACGGGAAATGGGCAAACACTTCACAAAGGAACAAACCCAAATGGCAAATAAACATATGAAAAAATGCTCAAGTTCCCTGGCAATAAGGGAAATCCAAATTAAAACATCAATGAGGTACCACCTAACGCCAGTAAGACTGGCCCACATGAATAAAAGCACCAACGACACTTGTTGGCGAGGTTGCGGGGAAAAGGGAACCCTACTCCACTGCTGGTGGGGCTGCAGGCTGGTACAGCCTCTATGGAAATCAGTATGGAGAATATTCAAACAACTCAAATTCAACATACCATATGATCCAGCAATAGCACTCCTAGGAATTCTGACTATTCTAATTCTTGCGTTCACTAGACCTCCACAGGAATTCTGAGGACCGTTCATCACCTGCAGGGCACTTTGAGGAGCTGGAGGGGCGGATGCTAGGTCAGGAAGGGCAGTGGAGCTGTTCAGGCTCAGTGTTTGGAGCATGAGCTGCGTTCTCTAGACCAACCAGCATTTTGCAAATAGTTGTAAACCACAAATTTCAATGCAGAAAGTCTTATTCATAATGAACTTTCGAACTAGATCCTTCATCTAACTCAACGGAAGGGAGACCCCTAAATTATTCATCCCCCAGAGTGCTTGAAATAGAACACAGTTTTGTTCCCAAATATGTGCATGTCTCAGGTTGCCACTTTGAAAAAGAGTAAAATGTGGCTAAGAATCAAAAACTGTCCTCTTCCAGTCTGCAAAACCCCTCACCACTGGTAATCAAGCTTCCCCACGTTCTGGGACATTGGCACCAAGAGCTATCATCCTTATGCTGAAATGATTCTTTCTGTGGCGCCCTTGAGAGTTTTCCCAAGACCGCCTTGCTCTCTGTCACAGGCCTACGACAGTGTTTGGTGAGCAACTGCATGTTCTCAAGGAGTAGAATGAACCAGCCACCTCTCTGGCCTCTTCTTGGAGCACTAAAATCCTGCCATAAGGGCTCCACCCTCTTTTCTAAATCACTTCTCCAAGCCCCCTCCTCTTAACATCAGCGTCAGACCCTTGCTCCCTCCCATCCCTTCAACATGACCAGTTTCCAGAGTGCTGTGGACAGCCTCGATCAGACACTTCATGAACTCCTATTATTTCAATCATTTCTTCCAGCGGGTGCAATCTAGGCTGGAGTCCCAGCTTGACCTTGTCCTTAAACCTCAGTGTTTGCTTATCCAGCTCCAAGTGTCATCTCCCTGGAGACTTAAGATCAGTATCCCCAAAATGCACTTCTACCTGCCACCCTATTTTACTCCAACTGGCATTTCTTATCTTCTTCATTTTCAGTAGAGGCAATCCCTAGATCCATTTTCTGTTGCTGTAATAGAATGTGTGACTTACAAAAATAAAGATGTGTATTTAGCTCATGGCTCTTGGGGCTGGAAGTTCATATTCAGCTATTGCATCTGGACAGGGCCTCACATTGCATCATAACATAGCCATAAAGCAGATGAACAAACGGGCACGAGTGGATAAGATGGACCACAGAGGCAGCCTTGCAGTATGACAATGTTCCCTTAATAACGCATTCAGTTCTGTGCAAGCGAGTACTCACTCCTTCAGGAATGTCTGTCTGAATCTCATTAGCCCTTTGTGAGTGAGTGCTGAGCCCTCATGACCCAGACACCTCCCAGACATCTCATTGCCACTCAACACCATGACACTGGGAATCAAATTCCAACTTGTGTCTCAGAGGTAGCAAACCACTTTCAAACCACACAAGGCACGCACATCCTCAGCATCATTGTCCATTCATTCACAACTGCGTGTCACATCCTAATAGCCCAAAGCTCCCTTCCCCCACTTCCCATGGCCAGTCCATAGCCAAGGACTGCTATTTTCAATCACTGTTTTCAGAACACACCTCCTAGTAGTCAATGAGTCTGTTCTTTCAAAATGGTTAGTCTCTACTTGCACAAGCAGAATGATTGTGCCTTCTCCATTGAAGAAAGAAATTAGTTTCAATGGTGATGATGATATAAACCTCTGAACCTGAAAAACACTGTATTTATTTGTATACCATACTCTAAAGCTTCTTTGTCTTATTGTTAAAGGAGATGAATTGTATGACCTCATGAATCAGAGTCTAGTGCAGGCAAACACATGGTTTGCAACATAGAGTTTTAAAGCAAATTCAATGCTCTATTATCACTGTCGTGACATGTTTGTCTCTAGTTTTCTATTCAACATCAGATGATAAGGACTTTGCTAGCACATTTTTCTAAAAGGACGGTACTTAATAATGATGATGTTAAAACCATCAAGAGTGATGAGACATGCTTAGGTAACTAAGAAGTCATAAAGCATAATTTGTTAATTCTTTAATGAATCATCTCATCCTTTCCTGAACTTGAAATGAACTTCCTGTGTATTTTTCTCCTTTTTAAAGATTTATTTTTTATTTGAAAGGTAGAGTTCTAGAGAGAGGGATAACAAGGAAGACCATGGTCTCCCATCCACTAGGTCATTCCTCCAAATGGCCACAGCAGCTGGGTTTGGCCAGATTGAAGCCAGGATCCAGGACCTCCGTACACTCTCCTATGTATGCAGCAGGGGTCTATGCATGTGGGCCATCTTCCTCCCGTTTCCTAGGTGCATTAACAAGGAGCTGGATGGGATCAGCTGGGACTTCATATGGGATGCTGGGGTAGCAGGCGGCAGTTTAATTTGCTTGCCACAACAGTGGCCCCATTTTCTTCTTTTTCCTTTCATCCTTTTATTCACCCAAAACTTAATAGTGTGATTTTTAACACTTGAAACTGCCCCCTTGGCTCTCTCTCCTGGGGTGGAGCAATAATATCCTTGTTTTTGCTGCTACTGCTGCTGCAGCTTGAAGTCCAAACCCAGCTGTTGCATCCAGGGAAGGGAAGGAGAACTCGTGTGAGAATAGAGTCTTGGTAGATGCACTTAAATTAAAGTGAATTCACACTGGATTAGAGGAAGCATTCATCCAATGTGGAAGGGAGTTCTTGAAAAAAAAAGAAGAAGAACATGGAGTGTGAAGCCAGAGCCACATACAGGAAGAAAGCCATGTAATAAAACAGTTGCAGAGGTGGGAGTGACAGACAACCCCAAGAATTGCCCACTGAACCAGGTGCTAGGAGGAGGCAAAGAAAAAATGTGTCCCTGCACTTATCAGGAGGAGTTCAACACTGCTGGCACTGTGATTTCAGTCTTTCAACCTTCAGGACTGTGAGAGAAGATATTTCTACCTCTTGAAGTTGCACAGTGTGCAGTAATCATTAAAGCACCTCTGTGAAATGAATACACTGGATGTGGCTTTCTGATAGGCTGCAACCTTTCTTAGAACACAAAGAGTTTTCTCAGTACTTCAACATAATCCCACCTGACTGCCCAGTGTCACTCGACTTCAAACTCAGCCCAATGTCTACCTATCTCTTACAATGCCCACATATCACTTTGTGTCCTGGAGTGCCAGGAACTTGGGAACCTCCATGAGCCCCTGGCTGGCAGAAACCTGAATGAGAACTTAGCAATCTCAGTTGGTTGAGGAGGTGGTGGCAACGGGGTGGACAATGTTTCCCCTCACCTATGACCACCATCAGGGGATCAGGACCGTGGCCAGGAATCAGGCAACTATATCATGCAGAGTGTGGGCCTGTGTGGTGCACTGGTAAGCTGCGAACAAGTTTTCACTCATCTACCAGGCACCGTCCCACAGCTTTCTGCCAAGACCTAACACAGAGAAGAAAGTGAGCAGAAAGTCAGTGGAGAGCTTTTGCCTGACAGCAGGCAGCACCAGACGCAGTAAAGCCCCCTGCTGGTGGGCACAGAGAGTTAAGAGGGCAGCAGGCCTCACCAGAAGAGGGCCATGTAGAGAGGCCATGTGAGGTTGCAGGATAGAAAGGAAGAGAGCCCTCCATTGTTGTAAGCAAGACTGTGCAGTAGGGAGCCCAATGTCTATCTCACCTATGCTGTTTCTGTTCTTTTCTTTTCCTTCTGCCCCTGATTTGGAAAGGAATAGGGCTGGAATACCAAGCAGAAAGAATAAAGCAGACTCAAACTTCTCCAAACCTTGGAGATTCTCACTAAAAAATCATTACCCAATCTACTCTGTTGACCTCCAGACACTATGGTGCAGACCAAATGAGGTCCTGTTGTAGCCCAGTGCTTTGTGGGTGGGGGAATGCTACCCATGGTCTAGATACCATCACTTCTCTTTGCCATTGGCAAGATCACCATGAGCAGGTGATCCTCAAAGCAACAATTCTTTGCTATGGGCCTATGGGGACACACAAGTCATTGGGCACTCCATACAGAAAGATGCTGTGTGAATTCAACACCTTATGAACACCCCATCTGCCCCACTGCTTAACTTTCCCCTGCCTGCTCAGCCTTCTCATCTGAGCCCCTTTGAGTTCAAACCTTCTCAGGAGACGTTGCCCCTGGTTAAAGAATCCATCACCGCAGGGATGTCATCCAGGAAGATGCTGTCTACATGCTGGTAGGCGACATACCAGGTCCCTCCGGGCTCTCGCTTTCTGGAGGACCTTAGGCCTCCCACAGCATCCTTTTTTTCCTTTTACTCATCAGTGATGTGAGGTGACACATGATACTATCAGCCCAGAGTGAGGAATGGAGGCAGAATCAGACACTGGACATTCCTCCTGGCAGGTACTTTGTTAACACTTGGCCTGGCCAGTGCTGATCAACACTTTCTAGCTCCTTCTAGCATCTAGCCAATAGGCTCCATGCAGCTCGTGAAAACATTAGGTATAATCCTGTTCTGCTTTTTCTGCCATCCTCACCTTGCTAAGGTAGAACACCTTGCTAAGGGAATGATGATGGGATGACTTGCCAAGTTGTAAGATCTCCAAGGAAAGATAGCAGAGTAGGGTAAGGACACACTTAAACAGACAGAGAAATATTAGCCAGTGTGAAGCAAAGAGGGCACATTCCAGTAAACAAGAGAGTACGGAACAACAGCAGAGGGGTACGTGGAGACTGACAGACACAGGAAAGCAGTGGACACAACGGTGCGGTGTTTCAGTGACAGATATCCAGCAGCATTCGGCGAATGGCGATCTGAACTGCTCCAGCAGCTGGAACTCCTCAAGCAACCAGGTGGGAAGGGACTTTCACCGGGGGATCTCAGGAGGTGAGTCCAGACAAAGAACTGCTCATCCTGCTGGTCTGTTTGATTTGACCAGAAGAGACAGAGCAGCAGGTCCCAGACGGGATGTAAGGGAACAGGATGGATTTCAAAGCCCAGGCTACCTCTTAGAACCAAATGAGGCACCTTTTTGTTTAAGGAGGCAAGGGCTATGGGCAGGATTGTGCATGCATGGAGCTGGGAGTGAACCCCTTTCTGGCTCAATGAACTGCAACAATGTGGCATCCTACAGGTTCCACCGAAGACAGGTCAGGTAGCCCTCAGACCTGATGGCCAGCAGATCAAGAACTCTAGTAGTGGCATGTCAGGCACCATTTCTTACAGTGTGGCAAATAATTTAAGACCGCAGGGATAACAGTGAGCTGTGCATGCACTGAGCTCAGTAAGAACTCACTAAGCTCATTGCATCGCACTGGTCCCAAAGGAAATAATACTGACTGTGGCATCATACGGGTCAAAATAGGTCTGTATGGCCTCAGACCTAACGGCCAACAGTTCTGGCAAGATCAGTACCACCAACAACCTAGCTATATAGGATACCTGGTGTCTCCCTAATCCTGGGAACTGCTCCGACCAGAAATGGGAAAAGGTTGTACAGACAACAGTACAGTCTCAGCACGGTATCACAGGAGGTGGAGACTGGTGACTCAGGAGCTGGGGTTGTAGAGACCATGGTGGAAATCTAACATAGGAACCCAGACCTGGAACTTGCTGGAGGGAGTGGCACAAGTGACTGCAAACAAACAGTCCTGTACCAACTGCCATAAATAAAATCGAACTGTAGACCTGTGGATGACACAGCTTAGAAATCTGCCCCAAGGAGAAGACTCTGACAACCAGAAGTACAATGACCAAGAGCAAAAGAAGAGACAGAGGCACAATAAATATTACTGAAGACTCCCATGCAAAGGTGTAAAACTCTTTGCCAACCTCAGAGTTCACTGAGGAAGACGCTGAGAATTCAAAGTACTTGTTATACAACTTCTTATCAACAATGAGAAGCACATAAAGCATCTGTTCAAGGAATTTAAGGAATATGTCACACAGGAAATGAATCAAATGAAAGCTGATATATCAGAAATGAAGAATATAGTGGAGCAAATTAAAAGTACAGTGGAGAGTCTCCAAAATGGAATGAAGGAGGCAGAAGAAAGAATCTCAAAATTAGAAGATATTTCCTGTCACCAAGGGGAAACAAGCAAAAAGCTGGAAACAGAGCTGGATCAGGCCAAAAAAAGTATTCAGGAATTGAAAGACAGTATTGAAAGGCCAAATATAAGAGTTATGGGAGTCCCAGAAGGTGTAGAAAAAGAAGCTGGATTTACAAATGTATTTAATGAAATAATAAGGGAAAATTTCCCTAATCTAGAGAAAGAATTGGGAAACAACATCCAGGAGGGGCACAGAACTCCCGACAGGGTTGACCAAAAGTGATCTTTACCACAACGCATGATAATCAAGCTCTTCTCAATCGAATATAAGGAAAAGATCCTTAAATGTGCACGTGAAAAAAAATCAACTGACATATAAAGGAATGTTGATTAAAGTTGCAGGAGACCTCTCACAGGAAACTCTACAGGCCAGAAGAGAATAGAGTGACCTAGTCCAGATTCTAAAAGCAAAAAAATGTCGGCCTAGGGTAACATACCCAGCAAAACTTTCCTTTGTCTTTGAAAATGAAATAAAATTTTTCCACAGTAAAGAAAAGTTAGAATATGTCTCTTCCAAACCTGCCCCACAAATGATACTTCAAGATGTTCTCTTGACAGAGAAGAGGAATAGCACCTACCAAAACCAAAGACAAATGTGAAGAACATCCCAGTAAAATAATCACAGAAGACTAAACCAATGAACAACCCATTGCTGAAATGACAGGACCAAATTACCACCCATTCATATTAATCCTGAATGTAAATGGATTAAACTCATCAGTCAAACGTCATAATTAGACTGGATTAAAAAAACAAAACCCATCTATTTGTTGCCTACAGGAGACACATTTCACCAAAAAAGATCAGCAGAAACTGTATCTCATGGATTTTGATGTTTTTCTAGTTTAATCTCTTCAGAACACTTTCTTCTCATTAAATCCTTCAATGACTCGTAGATCATACTGTATCATCATTTTCTTCAAAAAGGTTCTTGGTTTCTTTTTTTTCGTTTCTTTAGTGATGCATTAGTCATTCAATAGCATGCTATTTAACTTCATGGCATTGTAAATTTCTATTTTTCTTCCTGTTGTTGATTTTGTATTAAGACTTTTCATTGAAGGGAATGTACAGTAGCTGTGAAATGGAGACTAACATCCAGATGTGAGGATACTTCCAGACAAAGATGGACTCCCAGTGAAACTGCTTACTCTGTCTTGACAATAGGATGCTGGACTCTCTGCCATTGTCCATGCCCACAATGATGGACATATGACTGTGTATGAAGAACTATATTATAGTAATAATATAGGGAACCTCAGTGATGGGAGAGGGAACTGGGGAGGGGAGGGGATAGGGGAAATCTCAGGGACTATGGAACTATATCATAAAATGATAATAACAAAAATAAGATTAAAAATTTAAAAAAGATCTCCATGGAAAACACAACAACATTCTACCTGCTGTGCACTGCAGTTGGATTAATGTGCGCACATTTATGTGAAATTCATAAAATCAACATAAATCTTTATATACACATTCCTTTCAGATTAACACCAAACCTTCATCATGGTTCTACTGTAATGCATACCTCTATAGCAAGAGAAAAAGGAAAAAAAAAAGACCTCATTGTCTTGAGGTCACAAGACAATGATGGGCATCTGGATTTCTGTGTTACTCAATACAAGTATTTAAGCTTTCTGAACTTCACTTTCCACAACCAGAACTTAAAGATTGTTAAATTGACCAGAAGGTTGGTATGCATTTTCAATACAAAAACATAGCAAAACCATACTAATGTCATTGCCATCACTTGCCTCTTTCAAGTATACACACACGGTTCTTTTTAAAGCTTGTGATATTTACAATATCTGACCAAAGAGAGAAGAGCAAGGAAAGCATGAAGTGCTTGTGCTCTCATGGGGCAGCTTTCTCAAACTTTACATGGAAATAAATAGATCAGCTCTTGCACTTTCCTCTCAGACCCTGAGGGAACACAGCTTACAGGAGAAGCACCTGACAGCTTCTGAGAGCCAAAGCCTCCTAGCAGAAGACTTGAGCATGGTGGTAGGTGAGGATGGAGGAGGAGGATTCCAGAGGGCCTCTGGCTCATTTGATGGGGGAGATAAGAGACTATGAACACATTCTATGGGGCAGCCAGCTAGTGGTGGTGTTCTGTGGCAGCATGGCTTCTAAGGTAGCCTGAACAGGTGTCATATCCAACTGGGGACAATGCCAATTCTTACTGTGGGATGCTATAACTAGTGATCAACCCCAGCTATCCACCACAAAGTTCACAGTGAACTCTCTAAACCAGAGACCACACCCTGTCAAGTTCAGCTGAAACATGCAGTGAATTTTCCCAGTGTGTGTTGTCTACTCATCCCCTCCCACATGCCTCCTTACCCTGGACTGTTCTGTTGTTGCCTCACACAGCTGTTATGAGCTGACTTTTTTGACTTGCATTCCTATGCCCTCCTGATGTGCCTTTCTACACCGAAGGAGCTTAGAAAGTTTACATTTATATTTTCCAGACTTGGCACCAAGTTGTTGGGGTAAGATTTGAAAGCCACAGGCCAACTGCAAGCTCAGGCAAGTTGGAGTCTAATTTGAGCTCCATCCCTCATAAAACAATCTCTGCTTTAACAGTGAAAATGGATTCTGTTGTTGGCAACTAAGAACCAAGACCAACACAGTGAAGTACATTTCACATAACCCTGAGAAAAAACACACCCTTCAGTGTATGAGGGAAGCCCTAGCCTTGAAAGTCATTCTGGGAAGTGATTTTCTTCAAAAGCATAGCTTGGCACACACAGATGGATATAGAATGATGTGTTGGTGTCCAAGGCACACACATATCACTAAGACTTCAAAAAAAAGTCTCACTTATCTCAGGCCTAGATTTGAAAATAGCCTAAGTTTCAGGCTCCAGTAGGCAAAAAAAGAAAAAGTGGAGAGCTGCATAGAAGATGCATGATAAAGATGGGCTTTGTTTATCTTTGCTGTTAGGTCGTCATCCAGGCTCGATGTGAACAAATGCATTGACTTTCATGGTTGAAAATTCACAATTCTAATGTGAGAGTTGCAGATCCCTCCCAGAGTTCTTGAAATCCCAGACTGAAAGCTGCTTTCAGGTCAGACATCAACCACATTTGGGTTATTTCCGGAGCTAATCCTGCTTGTAGGCGCCTCGTCGTTATTTCTAGTTTGTGCATGAATATAATTTCTTCCACTGTGAATACCACCCATGGGGTGGGGGTAGAGGGAAGACAAATGATACTAAACAAATTGTGTAAGCAGCTCCTCCAATATTTTTAGGAGATGGCATTTTGGGTTTTTCAGTTTTGTGAGACAGCCTGTTGTTGGGCAGGAAAGAAGGTCTGCCTGCCTGACAGTCATCATGCATGGAAAAAAAAAATGCTTCTTTCCCAGGCCTCGCTGCAGCTGCCCTGGCAGCACTGACACAGAGAATGTCACTGGAGTTGGTGAAGGTGGCTTCAGCCTGAGTCGCTGGACCATGCCAGCCACAGGCCCATTAGGGTAGCTTGGAGTCTACACCCTAGATCTTTTGTGGACCTGCACCCAGGACTGGAAGGACATCTGTGTGAGTAGGCACTGTCCTTTCACCCCACAGGAGTGGCACAGAGGTGCCTTTCTAATATGAGTAAAGGCAAAAAGAAATAATTGACTTCTTCTCTGAAAGCTTGACTGGTCTTCATGATTAAAAGTTGGATGAGATTTTGCTTACTGTTGGGAATTTAATATTAACAATTGCCAAGCCACTAACAATCATAGCAGAAAGTTACCATATGGAAAAGTTATCAACATGTCTTTTTGGAAGCAGAAAATCACTGTAATTTTTAAATATATAAAAAAAATCCATTAGACATGTTTCTGGGAATGTTCCTCCCATTGGGGTGAGAACAGTATTCCCACGAACAACAAAACAAACTATTTATGTTCACAAAAGGAGCAATGGGCTTTTGCTTATGAAGGATATGAATTCCACTCCTGAGCCCAGGCACAGCTCCCACATCACACAGGGGCCCACTCCTGTCTAGTGGATCCTCGCATGGAAACATTGCTTATTCATTCCAGAAACCCTAGTGGGCAGGCCAGATCCTGCACACAAAAGGGCTGCATAACTACTATCTCCCAGTGGTTGTTGTAACCTTTTGCTAGACCTGCCAGTAGGGAGTGGGAGGCGCAGGCAACCCCCAGGGTGTGCATTAGCATTGTAAGTCAAATTAGCCTCCTCTTATTTTCTCACTATGGCTACAGTACTCTACAGATGGCTTCAATCCATCATGGATTAGACTATCATGGAGGTGTGATACTTGCTAATTGCCCGATGACACATCAACCACAGGAGACAAGCATATTGGTGAGCAGAGCTGGATGAGGAAAGTCACACCCTGATTTCTCCATCTGCCATTGGAGAGAAGCTGCTGGTTCTCAGGACTTTCTGAGTGAACATGGTGGCTCTTCTCTTCTTGGGTACTGTATTACCCCACATTTCATTTCTAAACAAAAATTGTCTCCCTTTTGGAGATAAAGTGTGTTTGGAAAATCCAGGCAACAAAGGCAGGAAGTGGGCAACGATGGGGGTTCCAGGTAGATTAATTGGCTAAGCAAGTGTCCCAAACCCAGGTGGCATCTGGGGTGAGGGATGGAGGAAGGACTAGACTTTTCAGAACCCAGCACACCGGTTGCTCCACAGTTCACTAAGAATGCAGCTTCCCAAGGTTGGAAGCCCAAGAATGCAACTTCCCAAGGTTGGAAGCTTTCCTGGTTGGCCACATAAAACTAAAGGTGTCTAAAGACACTGATTCCTGAGCCGCCATGGAAAAGGAGGATTCTCTGAGCTGCGTCCAGCAGGCCCTTGGGCCCTTTCTTTCTTCCTGGCACTCTGATCTGGGTGTTTGGCCACCACCCCCAAAGGTGGGAGTTTAAATCTCAAAGTCAACAGTTGTTGGAAAAAGAGGGAAACGCTCCAATGGCTGCGCTTAGAGGAGGGACTTTGGAAAAGTGATTGAGAATAGTCTAGGACATGAAGGTAGAGCCTCATGATTGGTTCTCAATGTTTTTACAAGAGACAGAGAATCACAGATAGAGACACAGACAGACATGTGCGTCCTCCACCTCTTACCATGTAATGCTCTGTGCCAGTCCGGGACTCTGCCCATTGCTCTGAGCAGATGAGGGAATTTCCACTGCCTTATCTACAGCAGTTTAAAGAGTTGAAAACAGTAACTAAGGAAGCTAAGGAAAGCTTTCACCATTAATATTAAAAATCTATGTGGAATGTTCATTAGGATGATTATTCTTGAAACAGAAATAGTGTGAATGGAGTGTGTGGGGATGTGGAGCAACTGGGCTCTGCCCCCCTGCAAGGGTGGCACAGTGGTTACTTGCTGCTTCCCATATTGGAGTGTCTGGTTCAAATTACAGCTACTCTGTTTCTAGTCCAGCCCCCTGCTAACGCACCTGGAAGGAGCAACAGAGCTGCCCATGTACTTGACTCCCTGTCACCCACTTGGGAGCCTAGGATGAAGTTCTTGGCTCCTGACTTCAGCCTGGACATTTGAAGAGGGAATCAGAAGGTGGAAGATTCTCATTCTCCTCTCTCTCTCTCTCTCTCTCTCTCTTTGCCTTTCAAATAAACAAATGCATCTTAAAATAACACAAAGATATTCTTTTAGATGATATGGAAAGCACTATGATAAGTACTTAAAAATCTGAGAATAGAGTCCCCATATGATTCTGCAGCTGTCCTCTGGTTATACACTATACATATTGGTGCACTCTTTATTTTTATGGGAAAGGGTGGTTTTTTTAGGTCGTTGTTGTTGTTTGTTTTGTTTTTGTTTTTGTTCTTACAGAGAGAAGGAGAGACACAGAGAAAGATCTTTCATCTGCTGGTTGATTCCTCAAGTGGCTACAACTACTGGAGCTAAGTCGATTGCCAGGAGTTTCTTCCAAATCTCTCATGCAGGTACAGGGTCCCAAAGCTGTGGGCCATTCTCTACTGCTTTCCCAGGACACAAGCATGGAGCTGGAAGGGAAGTGGAGCAACTGGGACATGAACTGGCACTCATGGGATCCCAGTGCATACAAGGTGAGGATTTAAGCCACTAGGCTACTGCACCAGGTCCAGCTTTTTGTTTGTTGGTTTTTTGCTGTTGTTTCTTTTTTAGGATTTTATTTATTCTTATTGGAAAGGCAGATATACAGAGAAAAGAAAAAGATCTTGTGTCCATTGGTTCATGCCCCAAGTAGCTACAATGGCCAGAGCTGAGCCTATTTGAAACCAGAGGCCATGAGCTCCTTCTAGGTCTCCCACATGGGTGCAGCATCCCACACCATCATTGACTGCTTCCCCAGGCCACAAGCAGGGAGCTGGAAGGGAAGTGGAGTAGCCAGGACATGAACTGGTGCCCATATGGGATTCTGGTGTGTGCAAAGCGAGGATTTAGCCACTAGGCTATAGTGCCAGGTCCACATTCAAGCGAGTTATAAGAAGGGACTTCAAAAGGTCTCTGTATTCCTGTATGTGTAGCATCTTATTCATAGTACCAGCAGGTGGAATTAAATCAAGTATCCCTCAACAGATGAATGGATGGTACGATATGTTTGTTAATTAAAATGTAGCATATATTCAATGGAATATTGCTCAATCTTAAACAAGAAAGGAGCACTGACCCAAACTGCCTGTATGCAACATGGAGGGACATTGAAGACACCGTGGTAAGTGAGATAAGCCAGGTAAAAAAGGCCAGACCCTGCATGAGTCCTCTTAGAGGAGGTATCTGGAGTGATTAACTCACAGAAACTGGCAGCTGAATGGTGCTTACCAGGGGCTGAGGGGCCGAGGGATTGAGGAATGAAGACTAATCATTTAATGAGCAGGGAATTTAAGTTTTGCAAGATGAAGTGTGCTGTGGGAGTGGGTTGTAGTGATGACTGCAAAATGTGAATGCATTCAGTCACCTTAATTGTACACTGAGAAGTGATTAAAACAGTCCGTCTTACGCAGGCTCCATTTTACAATAGACGTCTGAGTGCGCAGACACTGGCCTGAAAGTCTTCGCATCTGCACTCGGGTGATGAGGCATCTTCCCCTGGGTCGCCGATCCTAACTTCTCCCCTTTCACAGATGAGAGAGAAATAGAATAATTCAGGAAGCTGGGGACTAGACAAGCAGGGCCACGCCCAACCTTCCACTGCGACCCCATCCCCCGGCACAGGACACCTTTGTCTGCACAGAAGCCATTCTTGAGGCAAGAATCCCACTTAGCAGTGCCTCCCCTACATGACCGCATGTACCCCTTACCACGCCTACTTCACCTGGAAAGCCTCTCCTCACCCTCCTTTTATAGACTCAGACCTACGAAGGGGACTCTGTTACTAGGGGGTAATCTGGGAACAACAGGATCCAAGGACTGGGTCATCTACATCTGAAACTCTTGATTCTGCTGTGTACTGGATTTGTCTCCTGCTACAGACGTATCACTCCTTCTCAAATTCCCTAGCAAAGACCCCCACTTCTCACTGTTTGCTGCCTAATTCCAGGTTGATTTTACCAGGTCAGCAGTCAATGTGACTGTTTTCAAGTCTTGCAATGTGTAAGCTACACATTCAGTGCTGCAGCCCGTACTTAGGAAAGGAACCACAGCCTACTTATCGATGGACCTCCTTCCAGTATGCCCACCAACGGGTTATTAGATCATTTTTAGGCATAATTTGTTTATTTATTTAAGAGGCAGAGAGAAAGACATAGATACTGCCCACTGGTTTATTTTCCACGTGTCCACAACAGCTAGAACTGCACTAATGTCAGAACTTGGGAACTTAAGCCAGGATTTCCAAGTAGGCAGCTTTGTATATATACCCAACTTTATAAAGTTGGAGGCACCTTTCTGGGAACTGTTGACCAATGGATGGAACAACCATGGCTGGATGAACTGGCCAGATTATTAAGTATGGTGGAGAGAAAGATCTGAGGTTTGAGCCATGGGAGTAGAGTTCGTTTCTAACATTGGAAAACAACTTTGACTAATCTAACAGTTTTAAGTTATTTGGCCATAAAAGTGGAAGTAATAATAAATGTGTTTCTACATCATCAAAACAACCATGAAGAAGGCCATTATGATGGTCAATAGGCTAATCCTCCGCCTATAGTTCCAGCATCCCATATGGATGCAGGTTTGTGTCCTAGATGCTCCCCTTGTGATCCAGTTTCCTGCTTATGGACTGGGAAAGCAGTAGAGAATGGCCCAACTCCTTGGGCCCTTGTACCCATATGGGTGACCCAGAAGAAGCTATTAGCTTCACATTATAGCCATGTGGGAAGTGAACCATCTCCCTATTTCTCCTTCTTGCTGTGTGAAATCTGCCTTTCAAATAAAAATAGATGAAATTTTTTTTAATAAATGAGGAAAGAAAGACCCTTTCTGTGGGAAAATTCAGGAACAATCTCTTGGCAGTGGTAGTGCACAACCAAGACCTTGCAGGGCAGGCATAAACTCTGCAAACACAGAAGGGAGGGAAGACAAACACAAAGCTTTGATCCGCGGAGAGCACGTGTCATGCACAGAGCATATGTTAACCACAGCCACAGAAAATAGACTGGAAAGCTAGGTCATAGGAGAATTAAGATGCAGCCAAGGGGTGAGCACCTGGTTGGCCATCATGGAGAAAACCCTGAAGTTGAGGCCAGGGGTTGTAGATACAGAGCTATGTGATAGCACAGGCAGCTATGGGACCTGGTAGGTTCTGGTGGGCTCTGGTCACTGTGTAATGAGTGGTTTCTAAGAAGCCTGTGGGACATCAGGGAGGTAGGGGACTGTCAGGGGCTCAGGATCATGGTTGTTCGTCAACAAGAACAGAAATATTTCCGCTCATTGGTGTGCGCCGCAGGCCTGTGGACAAGACTCCCACTCTCTTCAGTTTTCCCAAAAGAATCTGTTTCATTCATTATGGCCTTGTCTCCAGATCCGTGGGCTTCTGACTCTTCTTTAGTGAGAGTCTTCTGTGAAATCTGCAGTGTGGAGGTCCCAGCAGGGAACTGTGATGCCCTCCCTCCCACTGTAAGTCTTCTTCCTTTTCCTCCCACACGTCCAACTTCTGCAGCAAGTGTGAGCAATAAAGCCAGTGAAGCCTCCTCCTCAGGACTGACTGAAGGGAGGCAGTGGGAAGCAAGAGATGAGTCAAAGCAGCAGGAAACTACTAGGAGTCTGTTACCGAGTGACAGGACAGGAGGGAGACAGAGAGGGAGACCGAAATATAGACCAATGACAGATAGGGAACTTAATGGAAGAACTGAACTTAAAAACTCATTTCACTGGGAGAAAGGTGACATCATTCATAGCACTAATGAAGTAGGGAGAATCAGCTGGGACAGGATTAGAGGGGTAGATTGGAGAGTTTGGAACAAGAACGTTAGAGCTGGAATCTCACCAGAGAGATCAAGAGGCTGAAGACAGAGCCATGGAGACTTGCTTCTCTGCGGGCAAGGAAGAAGTGAAGAAAGTGAGGTGCAGGGCGGGTCCAGGTCAGGCCTTGGCGTGAGGGAAGCATGATGGGGAATGGACGAAGGAGGTTTCGGCAAGGAAGAGTGGGGCACAGAGAATATTTTTCATGTTTGTGTTTTTTTTTCTGTTTTCACATTTTTCCAGACATAATTCTATATAATTAGCCACTTGAAAATGTCAATTCAATGGCTTTCAATGTAGTCACAGTTATGCAACTTTCATCAAATCAATTTTAGAACATTTTTATCACCCTCTAAACACTATACCCTCTATCCATCACATTCCAAGCTGTCATGTCCCCAGAAACAGGAAAACAATCTATTTTCCTCTCTATGGATTTGCCTATTCCAGATTTCACTGAAGTGGAATCCTCAATTATTGGCCTTTTGTGACTCTGTTCTTGGATTCCATAAAATTTTGAAGATCTATTCGTCTTGTAGCATGGATATGTCTTTCTTTCCCATCTATGTCCACTTAACATTCCATTGTGTGGCTCTACCACCTTTTTTATTCACTCATCAGTTGACACACATTTGGATATTTTCAGGTTTTTTGCCGTTGTGAACAATGCTGCCATGAACGTTCGGTACAAACTATTGCAAAGACATTTGCTTTATCTCTCATAGACATATACCTAGGAGTGGAACCGCCGTACCATATATACGGTAATGCCTTATTTCACATGTAACATTTTGAGATGTTGTCAGACTGTTTGCTTTACATTCCCATCAACCATATTTGAGGGTTTTAATTTCTCCACCTTGTCACCAACGCTAAATATTTGTTTCATTACTGATTTATAGGAGTTCTTTATGTATTCAAGGAGCAAGTTCCTTACCAGACATATGAATTACAGCTATTTTTTTTCACTCTGTGAGCTGCTTTCACTTTTTTGATAGCATTATTATAAATTTTTACTTTTGATAAAAGTCTAATTTATCTGGTTTTTTTTCCTTTGAGTGCTTGTGTTTTGGTGTCATCTAGGAGTCCTTGGCCAATTCCGAAGTCTAAGGGTATTACAATTTTAACTTCTAAATACATTCATGTGGCCAATTTTAATTTTTAAATACAGTGTGAGATGGGGTCCTGCTTCACTTTTTTTTTTTGGATGTTGATATGCATTTGTCCTAGAACTTTATTAGAAAGATTATTCTTTCTTGGTAATCTTGTTGAATTTAATGACCATAAATGTGAGAGTTTATTTCTGAAACTTGGGTCTAATTTCTTAGTGCCTTAGTTCCTGCCCACCTGTAACTTATTCCAGCATTCCAATTTCTAGGCTAAGTTAGAATACAAACCTCTACTCCATGACTTGGTCTCCTGGGTCAGTGTCACAGACTGTCAGCTGCCTGGTTGGTTTGGATGACACCTACCAAACCTGCCTTGCACAATGGCAGACACCGTTCATGGTGGTTCATAAAGCTTCCCCAGTGTTATGCTTCTTAACGTAATGTGCTTCTTTGCTAGCTTCCCCTTCTCCGAGGGCCGTCAGCAAGTCCACTGGCTCTCTACATACACTGAATTCTCAGGTCATGGCTCGGCACTTGGATTCAGACTCAGCAAACTGGATGCTGATGAAGAGCTCTGGGAAGAAGAGATCGAAGAGAGGACGATGACGTGTTGGAGCAGTTTATTTGCACGGAACAGGGAGGAGATGGAGAGAGCCAGCAGGAGAGCAGGGGAGAAAAAATGAGGGGGAGACACTGATAGAAAAGGAAGGAACAGGAAAATAGCCAAGCGTGTAGGTGTGGGAGCTAATTAAAATTCTATTGTCGCTTGACCCAGTGTTCTCATCAACCAACATAACTGCAGGGTGCTTGAAACGCCAAGTGTAGAAAGCAGAAGGGTCCACATCTCTCGGGCTCCTCTCCTTGCCAGCAATTTTTCCTACTTAAGACATTTCCTGTGTCGGCCTCTGTCCCATCATCTGCCAAATGGGATATGTACACAATTTTCCTCAGTTGTGATAATTCAATGCCTGACTATATACACACCTCTTAGCTCAGGACCTGGCACAGAATGCCTGATAAAATTAGAAGGGTGGGTGTGTGGCATAGCAGTTGAAATTGCCAGGTGGGATACCCACAACTATAGCAGAGTGCCTGGTCCATGTCCTGATTACTTTTCTTCCAATCCAGCTTCCTGCTAATGAACACCCTGGGCGGCAGCACAAGTTGGCTTAACTACTTGGGTGCTGGCCATCTGCGTCAAAAACTTAGAATGAGTTCCAGGTTCCTGGATTTGACCTAGACCAGCCCTGGATATTGTAAGCATTTGGGTAGTGAGCCAAGCGAAGGAAGATACTGAAATAAATTGAAAATATGTAAGTAAAGAATTTTTTAAGTATATAAATTGAATAGTCCCTTCCTGCCTCATTACCAGCTGTGTAGAACAGAAGATATCAAACTTCATATGCATTAGAATCTCTTGAGAAACTGGTTAATACCCATGGCAAGGCTAATTCCAACGGGTTTCTGTTGCAAGTAGGTGTAGAATGGTAGCTGGTGAATTTATGGTGTTAACAAGGACACAGGTTTTGTGGATTCTGTCAGTCCAAGGAACACACTTTGAGAATCATTATTCTGGGTTATGAAATGTGAAGAAAATAAATACCACTCACTGGCATCTTGAATTCTCCAGTGAAAAAGGCCCTGACATAAAGCCCTAGTACTCAGTCCACCCTGGACGGAAACCCTCTGGACTGTCCAAACCTCCCTGTATCAGTCAGCTTCACAGAGCTGTGATGAAATACCTGATGCAGGCTGCTTGCCAAAGAAAAGAGGTTCATGTAATCCACAGCTTTGGAAACTGAAAATCCAAACAGCACAGTCCAGGCCGGGGTAAGGGCACCATGGCAGATGGTGGAAGTGCAGGTAGGAGGTAGCGATCACATTGTGAGACAGGAATTCCTAAAGGATGGGTGGCTTTAAAATAACCCTCTCGTGAGAACGAACCAGGGTTCCATGAGAAACTGCCACAGGCTTTTTGAGGGTAGCACCCTCAGCTGATGTAAGGACCTCCCACAAAGATCCAGCTCTTAAAGTCTTCACTCTTCCTCTCAACACTATCACTCTGGGTACCAGGCTAACAATGCATGAACATTTGAGGGGACAAACAACAGCCAAACCTTAGCACTCAGTGACACAATAAAAATGAAAAGTGACTTTATGCCACTCACCGCTGTAATAAAAAGGACAGGGGACTTGGCCAATTTTTAGCATTGGAAAATACAACCAATCCTAATCATCATGATAAAAATCTTTTAAAACCTTCACTTTTCAAAAAAATAAGAAATCCAAAGTAACATACTTGCATTAAAAATATTGACCAAGGCCATTTTTTTGTCATGGACTCAGCACCATCAACTTGAGCCTTCAACATAAGAACTGTTGAGAAGAACTCCTTTCTCATCAGAATCGTGAACAAAGCCTACTGATCAAATAATGCTCACCCATACAGGAAATGGTAGTCTGCTGCCTACTTGGGAGGGGCTATAAATAGCTTCTTGGAGAACATATTTCTATAATTAGCTCTTCACTTCAAGTGAACTGTGTGTAATAAATTTCCTATCACTAGATGTTCTTCCCAGGCAAAGTACAAAGCAGATTATGCATTTGCAAGTATGGAAATTTAACTATTCAAACAGTGTGGACCAGAAGTCAGAGTAAGATAAAAAAAAAAAATAGAAACACACTGGGAAATGACCCGAGTATACCCAGTTGGTGTCTATGTGCTCTTCTTACAAACACACACAGGTAAATATTAAAATTACCTTTTTCATAGCTGAGTTCAAAGAAATGGGAGCCAAACAGTAAAGATGATGGCTGCTAGAATGTTAACACAGCTGCTTTGCTGCCCTGTAGAGAGGTGTTCTTTGCACTTGTAAAATATGTGTCTCAACACCTTGCCTATACAGATGTGGGCCAGCTGTCTTACAGAGTTGCAAACACCTCACAGAGCTGCAGTGACTTCTTTACATTGGATGCACTTGAACTCTGATTCTACAATTCCTTCTCAAGTCTACCTGGCTAATTGCAAAAGCTGAACAGCAATTTCCACCTTTTTGGCACATTCAGAGTTCACCCACAGTACTGCCCTTGTGTCTTCTCCCCTCAGCCAATTCCCAGGTCTGTGCACAGAACTTTCCCCCATTTTACTGTCCCATAGACAATGAAAGCAGTGTGGCTGCCATATTCCATGGATTTGCTCATCTTGGCTACCAGTTTAAGGTAAGTGGTTCATTTTATATATATATAATATATATATATACATATATATAAATTAATTTTAGTTTTGATAACTTTTACATAGTTGCGAAGGATGTATGTCCATGTGGACCACTGATAAGGGAGGGAAGAGTCAATTTATGAGGGAAAGTGGATGAAACAATTGCTTCCCATTTTTTTTCTGTATCTGGGGGAACATGGAGAAAAGGGGAGAGGGTCATTCCCCGCAGCCTAACAGCATCCGTACCTGGGGATGGGTGACAGCCACTCAGTGTCATCCTAGAGTCCTCAATGTGGAGCATGTTTTGGGGGTACTGCTTAAATGGTTTCAACAGTACTGAGATGCTGTTGATTTCATTGCTCCAAGGTTCAGGAAATCCCTCCAAGGTCATTGATTGGCATAGTCCACCTTAAAGTCTCACTTTAAAGTCTGTCAAAGCTTGGCCAGGAGAGTTGTCCAATTTGTTTTGCTTTCCATCCTCTGCCATGGTACTAGACATCTTCTGCAGGCCACAGCGAGCTGTCATGTAAGATAGGGTGGTTCCAACAAGTCCTTGGAGCACTCATAATTGGATCTGAGCATTTTCCCAAGACCATGATCTGCTTTGAACAAGAAAGACTATGTTCTCGGCCATTGCATTCTCCTACAGGATGACCAGAGGCACCTGCTAGCTGCACGAAGCACTCTGTACAGGCTGACTGCTGCACTACTGTGAAGCCAGGAGGTGGAGGCTTTCCTGTAACGAGAGGAGCTGGCAGTCTTTCCCAAACCAAGAACCAGAGCTGGAAGATCAAACATGTTTACAAAAGGGCACTCCCAGCCAGTCAATTGTCAAAGTCCAAGCAATGTCCTTGGCAGTGTGCCAACATGCCAGCAACACAAGTGTAGTCCCACTGACTTTATTTCCTTCTATGGATTATCAAACCCAAGTGCAGCTCTTTTGCCAACTCCAGTCCTTCCTCCTGGAGTTCTTTTTCAAGCATTTGGAAGATAGCCACTTCAAAAATGGAGTAAAGATATTAATAACTGATGCATGGAGGGAGATCAAGAGAAAACAGAGACGGCATGTGCAGTAACGTAGCAGAACTGACTTGGCATCAACTCATTACCCAGCAAGATTTCGTGGAGAGCAAGGATGCCATGAACATCCCAGTGCTGGCATCCAATGTGGCTAAGTGGGTAGGAGGGAGCATGGGCCAGGCAGTTACTAGAATCAAATTCAAGCCCCATATCATCACATAGTCACCAAGTAACTGCAGGCACCTTGAGTCTCTCTAAGACAGATCTGCCTGCTAAAAAGAACAAATCATCCTTTTCCAGGGTCTTGTGAAGAGGGAATGAGGTCACGCAAATATCCGGGACAGTAGGTATTAGGTAAGTGTCACCTTTTACTATTGCAAACATTATTTACTAAAGGATCATTTTGAAAAAAAAAAAAAACCTCCTATCCAGACAAGGGAATATCATTTGGTGCTAAGAAAAAAATCAGTTATGATGAAAACACATGGAGGAAGTTTTAAATGTATAGGACTAAGTGAAAGACAGCAATCTTAGAGGACTACACACTGCATAATCCAGTTATGAAACACTGTGAAAAAGACAAACTATGTAGACAATGAAAGACCAATAGCAGCAACGTGTTTAGGGGACAGGGAGGAAGGGACAGGTAGAGAACGGAGTATTTAGGGGGCAGTGGAATGATTGCGTATGATGTTATAATGAAGGGTACAGGTCACTGTGGCATTTTCCAAACCCACAGAATGTGCAACATCCTATGAGCCCTGGTGTCAACCATGGCCTCTGGGTGACTACCAGGTGTGGAAGTAGAATAGTAGGATATACCACCCTGATGTGGGCTGGCAATATTGCAGGAGGCCATGTATGCGTGGGGTGGGGGAAGGGGAGAGGCAAGGGTATACGGGAACTTTTGTACTTTGCTTGAAAAAGCTTGCTATTTAAGGTGGAGGAATCCACCATGGTGGGAGGGTTTGGGGAGGGGTGGGGAGAATCCAAGTACCTGTGAAACTGTGTCACATAATACAATGTAATTAATGAATTAAAAGTAATAAATAAAAAAAAGAAAAAGCTTGCTATTAAAAAAAAAAAACCTGCTTGTAGGGAAAGTAAATAAGACCTACAACCAAATTTTTATTTATTAGAGAATATGTACCTTTCAAAATTTAGATGGGGGAGCTTAAGCACAAGGGAGGATTATTCTCAAGTGTCCCTATTATGAACAACCCGATTACCCTTTGGCAGACCTGAGTGTGGGTGTGGCCTGCACACACAGGCATGTGTGTGTGTGTGAATGCAGGCCTGCCTATACGCATGATCCATTTCCTCCTGTGAACCTCTGCGGTCCTACAGTTCACTGGTGCAACTTCACTAAAGCTGTAGGACTTTGTCCCCTCCAGGTTTCCAATGCCCAGTTTTCTGCCCTGGAAACCTTACTTCATTCTTCAGCTTGCCAACCGCATGACCTAACAGGCACAGATGCCAAGCCAAGGCTTATGTTCACCAAGCAGCTACACAAGGCCTCAATTGTCTCCCAGTGACATCCCCAGACTCAGGGGGAGCCTACTGTGTCCTGCACATCCCCGCTCCCACCACCCCACCATGAAGCTGGTGTACAACCAGGGCGCAGTCATCCTTGTCTTGATATTTGCAGCACAGGGTGGGCAGTGCTCATTCTGCTTTCCACAGGCGCTCAGAAGCTCTGGCCTCTGAGTCACCCTCCAATTATTGGGTTGTAAGGCCTCTTCCCCCACCATCCTACTCACTCAATTTTCCCTTGCCATGTTTTTCTTCTCTGGTGTAATGTTATTTTACTTCTGATACACAGTATTGCTCCTTAGTTCCTTTGGAATTTTGAAGAGGGAAGAGTCTCCAAAAACCATGCTCACCTGCTGGCTGCTGAGAAGAACTGCCATAACATCCAAGCCAGAAACTTGGTCTGAGTGTTCACCCTAAGGTTTGTATCCAGTACGATAAATGTGTGGATCCCGCATGGGTCCCAAGCCCAGGTTTACAGAATGCTGTAACTACAGCAGTATGCCACATGTTCTTGGCCCGAAGTAATCTCACAAAATATGAATTGATTGTCAGGCCCTATGAGATGGCTAAATTGGCTAATCCTCAGCTCGCAGGTGCCGGGATTCCATATGGGCATTGGTTCAGGTCCCAGCTGCTTCACTTCCTATCCTATTTCCTACTTATGACCTGGGAACGTGGTAGAGGATGGCCCAAAGCCTTGGGACCCTGCAACCACATGGGGGACCTGAAAGAGACTTCTGGCTCCTGGCTTCAGATCAGGTCAGCTCCAGCCATTGTGGCCATCTAGTGAGTGAACCAGCAGATGGAAAATCTTTTCCTCTGTCTCCCCTTCTCTCCATAAATCTTCCTTTCCAATAATAATCTTAAAAAGAAATTGTCACTTAATACACACATTGAAATTTTAGAGAGATATTTTAATTGGGATTTGTCACAGGTTCAACTCTATGATGGAAAACAGCCCAGTATTTCATGAAACTTTGACTTATTTCACTGATGCTCTGAAGACTAACATATTTGACTAAAGAATTTTGATTCTTTGAGGAAAGTCTGGGTCTCCTGGATATGACATCATAGCACTCAACCAATCAACTCAGTCTTTTAAGAAATGAGACTGGAACCACATGAAAATTCCCACACAGTTCATTTCAGTTTTATTGATTGCCTGATCTATAACATTTGTACATATTTTGGGATACAACATGATGTTTTGATTCATGTATTCAGTGGGTAATGATCAACTCAGGGTTAATATAGCCATAACCTTAAACTCTCTTTGCGAGAGTTTTTCTTTATGATGGTTACATTCAATAAACGCTCTTCTAGTCATTTTGAGATTGGCAACATATCGTTACTAACCATGCTCACCTCACTGTGTTATAGAACATCACACTCCTACCTCATCGTAACACGGTACCTGCTGTTAACCTCCCCATTTCTTCCTTCCCAGTGCCCAGACACGGTGGCTTGAAATGGCTCTTGGTCTCCATGGTGTATCTTTTGAAAAATGTATAAATTAAAATCTAGCTTGGCTTCATGTCCTTGTTAACAAAAAATCCTGGCACCCACACCACCTCTTCCAAGAACTTCCTCTGAGTCCTTTGAACCCAAGCATACTTGGCCCTCTGGCAGGATTCCTTTTTGGGTAAAATTCACCCCTACCTTGACAGGGGTAAACACTTTGTGTACAAGTGTACTTCTTCTTTCATAGAATAAGCCCAGCCTGGCTCATGGCAAGCCTGTCAAATGTTAGCAGGAACTGAACTGTCAAGTGCATGGAGGGAACAGGAGGTAAGCTGTCTTCCACAATTCTCTGTGTTGGGGCCCATTCTGCGGGGCGTCCTCTTCCCCTCCCGCCCTGATTAGATTCTGTGCTGCAGACCCCACTCTGCCTTACAGTGAGAGAAGCATCCTTCCAGCCCTGGGAGGGATTCACACTCAGACCTGGAATGGAGTTTAGAATAGGCACAATCCCCCCACATCAACCAAAAGGCAGGAAGGACATTTTCATGGCCAACAGATTAAAAAAAAAAAAAATCAAAACAGACCTTGGCAAAACTACTTGTTGTACTATAAAACGGTTCGAAGTGCAGGCCATTTCAAGTTTCCTAAAAGGTCATTTGAGAATTGTTCCATACGTTTCCAAAGGGGCAAAAAGGAAGATTCCAAACCTGGAATCTCCTTCAAAGCAGAGGGGAAAGAGAGCAAGAGAGGTGGCTTTCAACCACCTCCCTCCAAAAAAGTGCACAGCACTTCATCTGGAGACAGTCAGATTCAACACAGAAAAAATAAAATAAAATCTTCTGGAAACGGGCAGCTGGGAAGTCCTGCCGGGCCCAATGTCTGCTCCTCTGCCTAGACAAGTCCTCAAGCGAGAGGCCAGCCCAAGAGCAGCAGCCGCTCTTAGGACACTCAGAACTGCCGCTGATTGTTTTCTCAGGAGGAGAATTAGACAAAAATAATGCAAGAGGGAAATAAAAAGAATGACCTACTTTGGGGCTGGGGTGGGGGTGGGGAGGGAGCTCCGTGTGAACGTTTTGATCTAATTGACGGTGTGGGGTTGCATGCCCAAATAAGGCGTGGGAGAGGGCCCACGGGACTCCAGGGAGCAAAGGAGACACACCCGGGACCCTGCAAACAGGGACGGGTGGCCCGCAGGTCCACCTGCGCCACCAGCGCTTGATCAGGGTCACCATCCCCAGGAAACCCCTTCTGGCCACAAAAGCTACGGTGCCGGCAAAAGGCCAGTTGGGGCACTTCTTCTCCAGGGCCACTTGCAGGAAGGTGCGAGCAAGGCGCTGCACCAGGTACAGCGCCCCAGCGAAGTCAGGGAGGCGGGGTTCAGCCTTCTATCTTCTTTAAGCTGCGGCCGCGCGCGCTGGTCCAGGGATGCGGATCGGCCAGGTTCCCTGTACTTGGCCGGCATCTGGAGCCCCGCAGTGTCCAACAGCAGCTCGCGGTTGCAGGGTAGGGGGCTCCTCTGTATCGGCTTGGTGTTCGCTGCAGCTCTGACGAAAGCCTGCCTGTTTGCTCGCGCGCTCCTGTCTCTCAAAGCTGCTTTTTTCTTGGATTCTTGCCTGTCTCCTCCCACAGAGGGAAAAAAAAAAGGTCACGTATGTTTGGAAAAATATGTAGGTCAGTGGAACATTTCCTGCACTGGTGCAAAAGGAGAGGAAGGCGGCGGGGGAGGGGAGGGAGGAGGTGGAGGCAGAGCGCAGCTTCGAGAGCCGGGTTCCTGGCCGCGGCCCCCGGCCCGCCATGGGCCTCCGCCGGGGAGGGGACAGTGAGCCGGGTCCGTTCCAGCCTTGACCCATTTTCCGGACCAGCTCGCGTCGCCTGGGAAGGGGCAGCGAGCCGCTCTCCGCCAGCCACTGCCGGCCTCCTATGCGCTGGCAGGCATCTCCTCCGATCCCGGCCTCCCACCTGCGCCCCCTCCCCGCTCCGGTTCATTGAGAAATTGCAGTGGTCCCTGCAGAGAACAGCGCGTCCAGTGCCTTGGTCAGGCCCCCGCGCGCGCACTCCGGCCCCTCCGAGACGTCACCGAGTGGGTGCAGGTGACGGGCTCGCCCCTGCCGCGCGAGACAGCAGGGAGGCGGCGGCGGGCACCTGAGAGGGGCAGGGACCCAAGATTCTCAGCTCCCCCGGAGTGACAACTTTCACGGGACCTTGGCTGGCAGTCCCATATCCGCTTGCCTTGCCTCCGGGCCAGTTCACCTCCAAGCACGACACCCCTTCCCCGCGCCCAGTCCGCCGGAGCTGGAGCTGGACGCACGTCCCTCACAGCCCAGCGGGGGCGGAGGCAGTCTGTGGCCGCACGGGCCGCGGAGGTCCTCGGGGTCCATTTGCCTGGGGCGCGCACCAGGTGCACGTCCCTGAGTGGGTTGGGGCCCAGAGAGACCCCGCGGGCGGCGTCAGCGGCGGAGGAGAGAAGGCGGAGGAGGGGGAGGAGGAGGAAAACAAGGAGGTGGAGGAGGAGGGAGGAGAGAGGAGGCAGAGGGAGGAGGCAGAGGCGGCGGCTCTCCTCGCCGGCTCTGCGTGCGGAAGAGTTTGCCGCGCGAGCAGCCGGCCTCCCGCAGGATCCGAGAGACCAACAGGGCTGCGGCGGCGGCGCCGGCGGCCGGCCCGGAGCTACGAGACCCGCAGCCCCGGCGGCGGCGGCGGCGGCGGCGGCGGCAGCGAGAGCAGCGCCTCCCGCCGCCGCCCGGGAGGAGCTCGCCGCGCCCGCTCGCCGCTCGGCTCCCAGCGGCGGCGGGAGGCGCGTCTCCCCGTCCCTGTCCGCGCCCGGCCCCGCGGCGCCGTCCCGGCCCGCTCTGAGGTAAGGGCCGCACCTGCGGGCGCGGGGCGCGCGGGGTGGGAGGACGTGCGCGTGGGCTCGCGGGACTGGGTCATCTGTTCGCCGGCGCTGGGGACGCGCTGGGCCAGAAGGGGCGGGCGCTCCGGCGCGGGGCTGCGCGGTGCTGGGGACCCGGGCGCGCGGATGCGGGTCTCCCAGCAGTGGTGTTGCGCCAGGGGTCACATCCTGCTAGATCACCGCCGGCACCGGGGCTGGTGGGCTCCCGGCGCGTGTCGCTGCGGGAGGCGGAGGACGAAGCACCCCGATCGTCGAAATCCAGGGGTCTTCAAGTGGGTACCATCTGGGTGGTTAGCGGCCTCCGCATTTGAGGGGGGGGTTGCCCTCAGCACCTTCCCCGAAGCCCCGCTGCGAGCCCTCCCCAAGCTTGGAGATCCTCGGATCCTGGAGAGGGCAGAGGCAGCACCCCAGGCCCGTGGTGTGTGTCCGGGTCCCTGGGTTGGAGTGGGTGCCGAGTCCGCCCGCTGTGCGCTTGGAGGGCGCTGTGCCCGGGCTGCCCCGCAGCTCCCCAGGTGGCCCGCGTGCTGCGTGGCTGGCAGGTGTGCCTGCCCTGCAATCGAGAACCGGTGCACCTTTAACCTTGCTAAAGCTCACAGCGGGCCGAGTCAGGGCCCCCTTGGTGGGGAAAGGTACGGTTTCTAAGGGGCCAAATCCAAAACCAGCCTGGCTCCTGCGCTTGCCACTCCTAACTGCTCAAGGTAAGAAAGTTTGGCTTCAGCCTTGTGATCCATAAATAATGAGTACGCACGCAGTTTTGTTGATCAAACAAAATGGAAACCTGAAATCTCCACTCACACGCCAAACCTAGCCGCGAAACTCCCGAGGCTTAATCGGGAAAGCTCTGTCCGAAAGTTAAAAAAAAAAAAAAAAAAAAAAAAGCCCTGGAGTTCCACAGGTGTTTTGGAGGTGACTTCTCGCCTCCCGTTGCTACCCGTGGCTCTGGTACCCTCCCCCAAACTTATTAACGTGATTATCTTGTTGATTCACGGGTCAAATATTGAATCGTTATCAAATTAGCTTGAGCAGCAGCCAGTCCGTCCTCACAGCTTCTTGGTCCTGGGAGGAGGGTTTTTTTTCCCCTTTTTAGGGCTTCCCAGGTGATTTCGTTCTAAAGCAGTTTCAGGCAAGATTCAGCTGTCAGCACTTAAGTCTCCTGCACACGCTGTACCCAGGCAGTAAGTTGACCAACTAATTAGGGCTTGCATCAGAAACAGAACTGGCCTCCTTGAGAGAAGCTGTTCGTATTCAGGAGCACATGTTAGCGCAATCTCTGTGCCCATGAAACTGTGCCAGAAATAACCCCCAAAATGGTTTTTGAAAAGGACCTCTAAACAAATGGAGGTGTCGTATTTGGAGGAGTGATTCTGACCCCAGCCACTATTTTACCTAGGCAAAAAAGTCAGTATACCAGGGCGCAGCTGAGCCTAGAGCCGAGGAGGCATTGGTGTTTCTTAACAGTCTACTCACAGATTTAGCTGGAAATAAACCGTGCACCCTGAAGATACACAGTGATTATCTTCCATCTCACAGAGATGTGGAGAGTGGCTTAGGAGAATTGCAAATGAGCTGCTTTTAGCCATTTTCTTCTGGGAAATCGGTGCTTCTGTTTATTTGCTGGCCTGTCCCACTGTGTTTAAATGTAGAATGACCTTTATCCGCAATCTCCTCAACACTGGCTCCTGTGCAGGCAAAGGGGGGGAATGCGTTCTAGAAGGAAATACGCTATTAATAAGATGTCATCTCCCGAAGAGCTAAACATGCCAAGAAAAGATCCACGTGAGGCTTTCCTAATTAGTGTGATTGAAAAAAAAAAAAAAATCCCATGAGAGGCTGGGAGAGTGTTCAGATGGTGGCTAAAGAATTGATCTCCATGTAGAAAATAACAATTGCTTTTAAGCTCGTTTGGTTCTTTTAGAACAATTTGGAACCCTTTTTAAAGTGTTGGCTGTTTAATAATGAAGATGGCAAGAACCCGTCCCCTAATGTGTCACTATTCAGCTGAATTCATCTTTGTGTGTGTGTGTGTGTGTGTGTGTGTCTTAACTCTTGGGAATCTTTATCGCTCTCTCACCACGATTATTTGTTCTTAGATTACTGACTCAAAGTTGACGATGGGGGGGCATTAAAATAGTAATGCAAGCATATGCTTTTAATATCTTCAAATGTTAATTTTTGCAAAGTATCATTTTTTTTTAGATTTTAAGGACTTAAGCAGCTAGGTCTTCTTTTTTCTTAGAACAAGTAGATGTTTCTGGCTTTACATGAATTGTCAGTTTTTCCAGTGTGCCCATGACACTGGCTGCCCCCAGCACACGGCGACATCCTTTCCTGAGACAGGTCAGATTGAAAATAGCCCAGTGACTCAGGATTCTTGGCTGCTTTCTACCAACGGTTTAATTGGCTGCATCCTAGCAAGTATCTAATTGAGTTTCACATGTAAATAGTGGAGATGGTACTTGACGCGTTGTTTGCTCACAGAAATGTTTGAATAGCACGTTCTGGATGATCCTCATTCTGTTGGCTGGAAAGCGAGGCGGTCAGGGACAGTCATCTCATTTCCCAGGGGCCTTGTTCATAATAGATACTCAGTAAATATGGGTGGGAAATGAACCGATTGTCAGTAATTGCTACCCAAAGGTTAGGCATTTCTGAATGCTTATGGGGTTTCAGGATGAGAGATTCTATTTTGAACCTGATGATCATGTACCGTGCCTTCAAGCACAAATAAACATGAAATACAAGCAGCCTTACCAGGGGAATTTTTAATGCTGTCTTTAGCTAAGGCCCTGCCGTTTTCCTGTTGACTCCTTTGAGAGCAGGATCACTTGGTGTTCTAGGCAAAGCTGTTTTGTAGGTACAGTTCCTCCTGGAGAGCACTTGAACTTCCATGGGCCTTCATGTATGTTTCCATTTGTTGATTAGGCAATGGAGGGAGTTTATTTTCTCCACTGATGTGGGGAAACAATGGTAGAAAGAGGTGGACGGTGATGTTCGTGGTGGTGCACACAGCGCATCACCTGGAGCTCGGCTGTCTAGCTTGGGACTTGAGTTGTTGCATGGTAAATGTTTGAGTGGATGGACAGGCCTGGTCTGAGTGTTACACATGATCTATGTGGATGAAAAATAACATTGCAACTCCAGAAGTACATGTAATTTATGTCAATTAAATAAAAAGGCTGGAGGAGGTGATCCAGGGTGGACAGACCGAGGTCTCTATGACACGTGGCTATAGTTTCTGTGATGCTTGTGAAAACTGGTTCTTTGAGGAAGTTTATCAAAACAAAGAGAAGTAGACTAGCTGGTGTGTGTAGCTACTGGGAGGAGGGGTCCTTAAATATACAGGGTGGGCAGAAGGGCCTGGATCTTTTCTGTTTGAGGGACAGTGGTCCATTTCTTGGCAGGACACTCTTAGATTAGAACCATCCATCAGTTCTGTTAGCTGAAGTGACTGTAGGGGGAGCCAGAATTCACCTGGATTCTTTGAGTACTCTCTGCCACCCCCTGAAAAGACCTTCCCCTCCAGACACCCAGAAGGCCTGACTGTCCCAACGCAGGGACCTTCCCTACCCCAATCTTAGGCCATCTGGGTGACCCTAAAAATACACCAATAGAATTCTGCTTTTTATTTTAATGTTTTTGGGTTCTATTATTTGCAAAGAGAATATCTCTGCTATCGCTATTCCTTCTTTGTGATCCCTAAAACCAAGGGCTAAGAGAAAGGCAGCAGCAATTGCCAGCACGAAGCAGGAAGAACAAATAGGGGGAGTAGCTGAACCAGGAAGACCTGGTGCGGGAAAGGGAGAGATGGGGCGAGGGGTGGACATGGAGCACCCAGCACCCCAGATGGGCATCAGAAGAGTGTGAGTCCAAAAGGTGCAAAGTGGAACTCAAGGTTCCAACTGGGCGAAGGGCACTACTTTGCTGAAAGTGGCATTCCTGGGTCATTGAAGATATTCTTGGCATCCAGAAGACACAGCCTGTCCCTCTATAAGTAGGCAGGAGGCAGAGCCCTCCAGCAGCACAATTCTTCTAGCCCCTTTGGAGCCAAAGGGGGTGCTGCCCAGCTTCCCAGAGGATGCTTGTCCCTCTTAGTGGGCAAGGCATGAAAATCTGGAGATTTTCATTTCATTAAAGTTTTTTTAATTCTTATTTTTCTATTTATAAAAAAGTATATTGCTAAGTTTTTTGGATAGGAATGAATAGTAGCCACTGCTTTGTAGTCTATGAGGGCACTGCAGACAGTTCATAGGAAATGAAATGAAAGTTTATTTTGGTGTAAAAGATACTTGCAATTCATGCAAATGAGGGCATCCTCAAAAAGTTCATGGAAAGGATAGATTGCAGAACTATGTTAGCATTACAAATTTTTTGCATCTAAATAAACTTATCTATGAATTCCAGTTTTCCATTCACATTTTTAAGTTCCTTCATATTTCCTTCTGTTTTTTTCTAGGTATTAAGGTATTCTTAGATTATAAAAAAGACACATGGATATAATTTTATGAAAATTTTCAAATAACACAGAATTGTTCTAGTAAAACCCTGTGGCCAACTCAACATTCATTCATTCACTCTAGCGTTTTTTTGTTGTTGTTGTTGTTGTTTTTTGTTTTGTTTTGTTTTGTTTTTTGTGACAGAAGTCTGTTGTTGTTCAGGGGTCCACCTCCCTTTACCTGTCTTTGGACTGACCAGGCACTTCTGATGGACCTGCCATCCTGGCCAGTGATTGGCTGGAGGTGATTATGTGGCCCCCACCCTAGCCAATCACATGCCGGGGGGGGGGGGTATTGGAAAGCTTCTGGGATAGTGTCCTGGCTGCTAAGGGAGGCAAGCAAAGACTCCGCCTCTCTTACAGTGAATGCGGAGGTGGGAGGGCAAAGTAGCCTGTGGTCAGGACCTGGCTTTGTGGAAGGTGACAAAGAGGACCCCATGATGCCCTTGACCTTCTGAAATACCTTAGGAACGTTTGCACTTTGGGAGAGTTTTGAAGTTTGAAGCCCTGCTTTCAGTCAAGATAGTAGTGAAGGTTTTCATCAGTTGTAACCCAAGACATCCTAATGAATGCTCCTGTAAATCTCCAGCCTTCTGGGAGATAACCATGATATGTCTTCTACTCAACATTTTTAGCACATTTACACATACAAACACATAAATATGTATTGTTAAGCAGTTCATTCTATGCATATTGTTTACCAACTTTTAAGAAAATAAGGCACAGAGATTTATTATTATTATTTATATCTACTTTAATTTTATGTGCTACCAAGTCACATTGAGAAGTGTGGTTGGGGCACAATCTAAGCCATCCCTTTCAATAAGCACTTGTTATATTTCACTTCCACTTCTTCACTGTTACAAAGGTATGTTTATTAGCCTTGTAATATGTGCATCTTCGAGCACACTTCAAGTTTTTCTAGGTCAGGGATTACTAGGAAGGGATTCCTGGATAAAAAGGCCCATCTGTTTGAAATATTGATAGATGCTGCCAAATTGGCAACGAGAAAATGATGCCCAAACACCTTCCCACCCACAGCGTGGAAGGCTGCCTTGTCTCTGTGCTGTGACTAACACGATGTGTTAGCCATCTTTTCAAGCTTGTCTATGCGTTTTCACTTGCTTAAGGTAAAACTGTTTGCACTTTTCTATTCTGGTTGTTGCCCTTAACTTGAACCGAAGTGTTTTCCCATGTCACTTAAAAACTCATGTTAACATAATTTTAATGGCTTCCTAACAGTCTATGATAATTGTTTTGGGAATGTTCCAATGGCAGGGAGGAATGCAGGAATGCAAAAGGGAGAATTTGAAATTGCAGCTCTTTGAAAATTAACAAGACATTGTCAGCTTTGCAATAATCTGGAAAGATTTCTGGAATTGCTTTTGGGAGACACCCTCTTCTAGGGCTCTGTTTCCAAAAAGACCCTGGAGGAACAGAGCCCCCGCATACCATGCACAGTGGCCCACCCTATGTACTGATGCTTTAGGAGTCATAGAGTTTACAAACTGATGGACTCTGAATTCAGCTCTCTGATTGTATAGTAGCCATTTAAGCAAATACATTGTGCATTGTGTGACATATAGCTGAAAAATTAGTTCCCTAAGTTCTTGGAAACTTTTTGCTTCTGCCTATAAAGAGAAGAAAACAAGTGCAATGGATGACACTCAGGGAATGGCAATCATTCTCCAGGATGGGACACAGGAAAAGCATCAGTCTATGCGTGCACTTTCTTACTTCCTTGCTCCCGGTCATGTATAGACCAGCATAGTGGCCATGAACTGATCTGTGATAGAAAGGAGAGAGCCACAGGACCCAAAAGAAAACCTTCCACAAAGGCCCCACAAAAGAAAGTATGCCTTTGGGCCCGGCGGCGTGGCCGAGCGGCTAAAGTCCTCACCTTGAAAGCCCCGGGGTCCCATATGGGCGCCAGTTCTAATCCCGGCAGCTCCACTTCCCATCCAGGTCCCTGCTTGTGGCCTGGGAAAGCAGTTGAGGATGGCCCAAAGCTTTGGGACCCTGCACCCGCGAGGGAAACCCGGAAGAGGTTCCTGGGTCCTGGCTTTGGATCGGCGCAGCACTGGCCGTTGCAGCTCACTTGGGGAGTGAAACATCGGATGGAAGATCTTGCTCTCTGTCTCTCCTCCTCTCTGTATATCCGGCTTTCCAATAACAATACAATCTTTAAAAAAAAAAAAAAAAAGAAAGTATGCCTTAAAATACAGAAATCCTATCAGTAGACACCCTGGCAACATCATGGAGCAGCCAGCATCATTTTTTGATGTTTCTTGTGCTAATGCATCCCCAGTACCCTGACATGCATAGGAACATTAGTCTTTAAATCACCTGCAGTGACATGACAGATGGTGGAGGAAACCCTTAGACCACCAAGAAAGGGCCATGTCAAAACATGCTCCTAGTATTTTTGTCAGTTTTGGAAACTGAGGGCTCTGATTTTCTGCTGTCCCATTTTGCAAGGTGCACGAGGTCTAGTTGGAAACAAGGAGGTCTTAAGGGTACACACTGCAGGGTGAACGATTCTGATGGGTTTCTGCCTGTTGACAGAGTGCAGGGACGAGCAGACACGACACTGCAGCTTGAGGGGTTGTCAGAAGGAGGTGATGTTTTTAAGCAATTCATCTGAGGACAGGAAGGCATCAGTCTGGCTGCTACGTTGATTCAACAAATCACGCACTTGCCAGGTCAACACTTTAATTTGTGCTGGGTACGGAAGACACAGCCTACGGTATTATCACCCGGTACTGCAAAAGATGCCTGTTTCCCTGGAGATGGAGAGCTGATAGAAGCGGGAGGACAACTTTAAAGGCCACATCTTGGGTGTGTATTTGTGATGGGCCCTGCCATGTTGCTGGGAATGATTGCTTTGCATCTTCAGAATGCCAGGCAATCTAGCGACCCAAAGTAGATGTGTCTCTTTGCATGACCTCCCCGAGGCCTCCTGAATGGTCTTGCGTGGCTTCTTTCCCTTCCCCTTCACAGTGACTGGCTACTCTCAGCTGGTTAGCATGCTAACCCTGGAGAGACCTATGATCCTGCAGCAAGTGAACCTGTTTCTCTTTCCAATCTGTCACAGCCCTTGAGTGGTAACAATCCCTGAAACAAACGACTCAAGACTGAGTGATTTTGTTGGAAATAAGAGAACTGATTTCTGAGCTGCCTTGGCCTCTCAGCTCACCATTCAGAATGGTGTCATGGACCTCCATCCATCTGCTTCCAGACTATGGGAGTGCATGTCACCTGCCAGACTTGTAGAACCTACACGCTCATTCATTCAGCTTCACCAACAGAGAGTGGCGACTCAGCGAACGCTGGCTACCTTCTCACTTTTGTTTGATTGGAAAAAGGCACCCCTTTGGGATATTTTATCTAGGGCAGCACAGGATCCTAGGATTTAGATTCTAGCTGGCTTTGATAAAAGCAGATGCTGCTCCTTGTTCACACATGCCATTCCTGACTTTTCCACTGAATCAGTCCTGTTACCCGGAAGTCTCCTCAACTTCTCCAGACTTCCTTTTGCTGCATGTTGTACAAACTCAGCTCTTGAAAACCTGAGTCCTTCACATGCTCTTCAGTTATTCCTGAGTTGAATGCTTCCTGGTGTGGCTGCAGCTGCCTCTCTTGGCTACAGCTGCTGAAATCATTGCTCTCTCTCTCTCTTTCTCTCTCTCTCTCTTTCTGTGTGTGTGTGTGTCTCGTAAGTACAACTGGGCTCTGGCCAGGTCTATCAGCCTCCCCGATCCCCCAGTATCTCATGCAGGGCAACACATAGGTGTTCTCTGGAGGAGCCCTGAATGCCTGATAGTGGATGTGACCCACACAAGGTGTCTAAGGATATTCACAGTACTGTGATTCCTGTATGATAAAGCTGAACACTTTATGTCAACTTTCCCAGCCTGGGGCCGGCCCTTCCTCTGTTGTCCCTGAAACCTTCTCTAAGAACTGACCTGGTAGATGTCCTTGCATCCTCTGCCCTGGCATTTGCTCAGCCAGGGCTTGATGCTGCTGCTGTCGCTGCTGTACAGGTCCAGGGCACCATGCCCTGCGTGGTCTGGGCAGCAAGGTGGTGTGTTCCAGTTTGTGCTACATTTGTATGGACCTGTGCCATGGAGTTTGGAAGTTATCCTTTGGTAGTCACAGCAGATTGTTTCCAGTACCCACTTGGGATATCAAAATCTGTGGAGACCCATGTGGCCCTGATACCTGCTCCCATGGCCTTTAAACCATCTCTGGATGACTCATAATCCCCAACACGATGTGATGTGGTGTCAATGGTTGTTATGCCGTCTACTGTTTAGGGAATAACAGGAAGGGAAGGAAAGTGTGTGTCGGGCATGGACATACTCTGATGGACCTACTCTTTTCTTTGCAAATATTGGCAATGCATAGTTAGCTGAATCTATGACTGTAGAAGCTGTCAGTGTGCAGGACCAATGTCTTTGGACTTGGGAGGAGTAGTCTGTTACTGGTCCAGCTGGGCTTCCCCTCCTCCTGATGCCTGGGTCACTGGCTTCTCAATGCCCACAACCAGCACAGTGCTTGCAAGCTAACTTCTGAGACCTGGACAGACTCCTGGCTGGTATGGACAAGGGAGTGCCCAGGAAAAGTGACATCATGCTTATTTCTTTAAAAATAATAGCTGGATTTCATGTTCTCAGTTTCTGTGACACTGAGCTGTGTATCTACATGAGTCGGCTGTTTAAAGCAAGCAGCTAGTTAGCCTCTCGTGTAGGTGCAGCATCTCCTTAGGTTCCTGTCTTGTTGTGTAACTCAGTATGTGTATCTGATCCACAGCACAGCCCTGATGCTCAGCCTGTGTGTCTGCAAGCGCTGTCATATCAGAACTTGTGGCTATGTTGTGTTTCCTCACATCTCAGGCTTTGGCAGTCCTCGTATGATGCCGCACCCTGCTTATGGGAAATGTCTACACAAGGCCTTTTCCTTGGGTGTGCCGGTGTTGACCTGTAGCCTGCATTCACGTCACAGCCTGTAAGTGACTCTTGCTATGTGGCTCAGCAGCACTATTCAGTGATTGAATGAAGACAGCTTGTGGCCCCAAGCAGAAAGTTCTGGCACCCTGACCTGGTTTCGGTGACCGAGTGACCTTAGCAAGTCATATACACTTCCAGACTCGATTTCTTCACCTCTAAAAGGGAGATAGCGTACTTAATGAACATGCAGAGGTGAGAATGCTTTCGGAAGAACTTGTGAATGGGAGACACTGTGTTATTGTTTTATTACTCACTGCCGTGGCCAGCTTGTCACTCAAACCCCTGCACACCTGATTGTGTAAATGCCAGCCTCAAGGTGTTCACTTCTTCAAGCCCTTTGTTTTGTCAGACAAGGCACACAGTAACAGTTAAAAATATATCCTAGGTTCTCCTAGAAGCTCATGTTATGGGAGGAAATGAATTTTTTAAAGATTTGTTATTTGAAATGTAGAGTTATGGAGAGAGAGGAGAGTCAGAGTCTTCCGTCCACTGGTTCATTCTCTCAAATGATGACAGTGGTCGGCTCTGGGTGTGGCGTTCTAGGACCCTGGAGCTTCATCCAGGTCTCTCACTTACGGGTGGCAGGCACTCAAGGACATGGCCCATCATCCACTGTTTCCCAGGCACAATAGCAAGGAGCTGGATCAGAAGTGGAGCAGCCAGGACTCTAACCAGCACTCACAAAGGATACCAACATTACGGCCCAACATCCTGCACTACAACACCAGCTCCCAAATCATTTTAATCTTTTTTTTAAAGATTTGTTTATTTTTATTGGAAAGGGAGATTTACAGAGAGAAGGAGAGACAAAGAGAAAGATCTTCCATCTGCTGGTTCACTCCCCATGCAGCTACAATATCCAGAGTGGAACTGATGCGGAGTCAGGAGCCAGGAGCTTCTTTCGAGTCTCCCACATGGTTGTGCAGAGTCCAAAGCTTTGGGCCATCTTGCGCTGCTTTCCCAGGTCACAAGCAAGGAACTGGATGGAAAGTAGATTGACCAGTGGATGAATTGGTGCTCATATGGGGTCCCGGGGCTTAGAGGTGGAATATTAGCTAATTGAGCCATTGCATCAGACCCCAGACTCCAAATCTTTAAACTACAGAAACCAAATACTTAGATTAGACTCTCTAAGCAGCTGTTTGGGGTCTCACAGTTTCATTTTGAAGGCTTTGGCCATTTACAATAACAGAGTACCCTGATGACACTTCAGATTTCCATCCAAATCAAATTGCCTCTGTGTATCCTATGGCTCTGTGGTTATGGGAGGTGTGGGGCTGTTTTGCCATAACAAACATAATGTGTGCTATTCTGCGTGTCCCTTTATTTGTTCTAAAGACAGCCAGCCTGTGGAAGTAAGGCCCAGCTCCCACAACTCCTGAAGGATCCTGTTATTCTTCTAGTGGGTCAGAATCCCATCAAAAACAAGGACACCCCTCCCCCGATGCTCAGGGGAGCCAAACGCTTGCTTAGTCTCTGGCTTGGGGACATATGTAGGATTTGGACTGGTGAATTGCTTTTGAAGTGGAAGAAGAGGACCTCAATGCCTCCAACACAAAGCGCCTCATGTTCTCTAAGCCAAAGTAAAGAGGTGCCGTTGGCAGAGTTGACCACTGTATCTCCGTATGTTTCTTTTTCTATGGAGGTTCCTGGAGGGTTCTACAGGGCATAGCTGGAGTTTCTCAGACCCTGGTTCCAGGGGATCTGTAATACACATGAGGCACCCAAGCCTCCCCCCGTGCAGTGCCACCCAGAAGTCCCGGGAGGAGCATGCTGCACAAGCAGCTTTGCTCTGAGTTGTCCTGTCTCTCTGCACATTCCGCAATCTGCTTTCTGCTCTGAGTGTCAGCAGATAAGGAGCCAGCTAGGCACAGGGAGAAACCAGGACAAGGTTCGACACAGACTGTCCACTGGTACTTCTGGGAACTCACTCGCCCTCGTGGGCTCTGACATCCAGTTTCCTTTTGAAGAAACAGAATGAATGCACAGAGCTTGCTCACACACTTGGACGGCATGACCTGGGCAGAGTGCTGTTGGGCATGGAGGTTGGGTCAATGCTGGGATTTTATTACCTGCCCTTTTCTTCTTAATCCTGGAACTTTTTAAAAATTATTGCTCCTTGCCCCTCCCTTTGTCATTTCCCCACAAGTAAAGCAAGATAAAATGTTCCTCAAACTAGGGGTTCTTTGGGACAGGGAAGCCTGAACCCTGCTGTCTGCTGGCACATGCATGCGTTCTTGTGATTCCACAGCAGGCCCTCGTTGCACCCCTGTTTTGCATCCAAGACACTGACACTCAGAAAAGTGAAGTGACTCGCACTGGGAATAGTCAGAGCTGGAACTTGAATGCAGCCCTTTTATAGAAGGACCAAAAATAGACCAGCTCGTTTTTATTTACTTTTTCTGAAATACCACTTCCAAGAAGATAGGACGTGTATATGACAAATTAAGCACTTGAAACAGGACTTGTATAGTTGGAGCGCTTTTCTTGAATATGAGGGTCTGGGGCAGTGGCTAGATGCATCTGGGGTGCAACGCAGCTCCAGGTGGGTGTATGTGCTCTGCCCAGCCCTTGGGAGGAGTGGGTGATGTAAAAGTGGAGCCCTCCCTTAGAAGTCATTTTTCGAAGCAAAATCATTCTATGCTTAACTGTTTGAGTGGCTAATCTGCCTTGCAAGATAGGTTCTGTGGCCAAGATAAGGACTGTGTAATCTGCATGCCCATTTCATCTCTCCTCGTTTTCCTGGAGTCAGTTGAGTGCAAATGAGAAGGCAGCATGAGAAGGTAACATGGGTTTGTCCCTCCAGGGTGCATGTGCTGGAGGTTTTCTCCTCCGGAGGACAGTGTTGAGAGGCCCAGCAGAAGTGAATTATGTCACTGGGGCCACTGCCCATGGAAAGGGACTAATGCTGTTATCCCAGATGACATGGACCAAAAAGAGCAAGTGTGGTACCTCCTCCCTGTCTAGCCAGGCAATCTGTTCTGCATGCGCCCTGGCCACTGGGATGCCATCCACGTGTTGTGACACAGCCTGGAGGAGGAGAGACCCTCATTAGCATGCACAACCCATGCTCCTGCACTCCCACCACTGTGAACGGAAAGAACTTCCTTTTCTTACAACATCCTCAACCTCAGGCATTGTGTCATAGTGGCGAAAAAAGAAAAAACTGGCTCCCACGGGCCACCTGATAAAGCAGACATGATTTATGGCGAAGCCTAGAAGTCTCTCAAGGTTCCCCCAAAACATTCTCCTTCCATTTGCTGCTCCCTGACTCCCACCTCCTACACACACACACACACACACACACACACACAAAACACAGCACAGATCCCAGTTCTGAGTGTTCTGTAAAGGACAGTCTATGCAAGCAGGTGTTGTAGACTGCTCAGTAAGAGGTGCTCTGCTGGGGTACTCCTCCCCGGGTAGTATCTCCTGAGTGGTGGCTTATGCTATTAAGCCAGGCGGCTCCCACTTCTCACTCTGCACCCCTGCAGATATGCTCAGAGGTCCTGGGTTCTCCTGATAGCTTCCATCACTTCCTGCTGCCATTGTTTATGAAAATGGAAACCAAAACCTGAGAATAAGCAGCATTAAGCTAATTTAGTCTGTCTGATGGTTGCCATGTACACACACACACACACACACACAATCAACCTTGTTCTAACAACCTCACTCAGATGTGTGCACCCCTGCTTCAGACAAGTGAGAACCATTGGTCTGTACCTTCTCAGGATGACCTGAGCAGTTTCCACCTTTTGTTTTCTGGAATTCTCTAAGAGTCTCTATCTGAAGTCTTTTGGGTTATCTCTGGGTTGAACCAAGCTTACTCAGCTAAAAGAAGTATCAGTTACACCTGTGCGTTAGAGTCATATGAAGAGTGGTTGGTGGGTTTGGGATGCCTGTTGTAGGGACCCACCGTGGCATGATATGATCAGAGAGTTAATGCTGAGTCAAGGGGTATCTGGATGTTCTGATTACACAAGTCAGGGGCAGGCTGTGCCAAATATCATCTCACTCTGTTTTATCATACACACAGTGTTTTATGCCTTGGTTTCAGCCTCTCCTTGGTTCTTTCACATAACAGCTAAGTCCCTATCATGAAGATAAACCAGGGCAAAGAGCTAAATAGGGGATTTGGGAGGAGGGATTCTTCTCAACTTTTTCAAGATGTTGGTCAGAAATGTGAAAATATCAGAAAAAAATGTGAGAATGAGTTTGCTTAGTGGTGAGACTCAGGTACTCATTTTTGTTCTGGGCAAAGTTTTCAGGCTCAAGGGTGGGAATCAATACTTTGAGCACTTCAGTTGTCCCAGCTGGTGGCCGTGTTCACATAGCTATTCCCTGTGCATGCTCAGAGACAATGGAATGATACTGACTGAGTCGCCATCTTTTCAGAGTGTAACAATGTCCTAGGTGAATTTAGAATCCCAGGAAATTCATTTTTTAGCCAAAGTAGAAGGTAGGATTCACATGAGTTCAGGCAGGTTAGATAACTCACTCAGGATGACTTGAAGTCTGGAATGCATATATATGCAACCCTAAGTTCAGCTTAGAGCAGTTGCAAAGTTTAAGGTTGTAAACATGTGAATGCACTGTATCTCCTACTTTTTGTTACTCCAAGCTACAGTCTTCCTTAGAGAAACCTGCACTTTGCATTCTACTTTTGCAATATCACCTTTGTGTAACTCTCTGAAAACGTCTGTGCAGTTTCTGAGGCTGACTTCGAGTCTGATGGAGAAGAAATGGAATTTTCTTCAAGTTGAAGTGAAGAACAGCTAGGCAAAAGCTGAGGAATGAAGAGAAGCCCTAGAGCCTGCCACTTTGCTTCCCATCCAGGAGGGTGTGCTCCGGAGAGTTGGGGAGAGATGGCGGAGGTCAGGATGCTGGAACTGTAATTTTAGGGAAGGAGAAACTGAGCTGCAGCTCCAGCAGTGATGGAGCCCAGTGTGGAAACATCATGAAGTCATCCTCGGGTGCCTCTTTATCACCTTGCCTTTGCCCCTGCCCTGTCCTTCTTTCCTTACTTGACCTTGTAGAAACTGGGACAGGTGTTTAGCTGTGGCATGAAATAAAGAACTGTAGATAAATTCTCAAGTTGAAGCCCCCAGTTGCCATCTAGAGTTTAGCTTATTTCTAAAGCATTTATTTATTTGAGAGGCAAAGGCATAGAGAAAGACACACAGAGAGTACTCCCTATCCACTGGTTCTCTCCCCAAATGCCTGCAAAGGCTGGGACTTGACTGTTCCTTGGAATGGAGACCCACTTGTAGAATGCTAACATCATTCATTTTTCTTTACTGGGCATGCTCCATGCTGTTAGAGTGCACTCGTGTTCCCAGGTCCTGGCTTATCTGTGGTGCCTCTGCTGTCTACGACTTACCTCCACACAACCTTCTGTGTGTCCTGTGTCCGTTCTTGTTCTGATTCTCAGTATGGTGTTCCTGAGGGTTGGCATGGGGGGTTTGGTTAAGCCTGGAATTCTAATCTCAGTATGTCAGAGAACATGGGAAAGCTTTTCAATCGCAAGGCCCTGTGTGATAGGACAAGGACACAATGAAACATGTCCAGTCAAGGAAGACATCCATGCCAAGGCAAGGAAGCAAGTGACAAGTGACAGTCTAATTTCATTTTTGTTTTTTAAAGATTGGAAAAACAAAAGGAGTGTTCTTTGAAAAGCTAAACCTGGAAAAGCGCAAGGTTTGATGTTCACAATGTCAGGAATTAGAGCTAGGCTGCCTGGGCTTACAGCGCTGCTCTTTCTCACCAGCTGTGCAGTTTAGCCAACCTGCTTAAATCTAGCTGCCTCCGTTCCCTGCTCTGTGAAATGGGGCTAAATGGAGGACCTGCTTCATGATGTTTTCTGAACATTCACTAAGAAAGTATATGCAAAAGTCCAGAGGGTTGTGCCTAACATGCCAGAGGTGAGCCATGCCTATTCTTGGCTGCTTAGCTGTTCTACAGGGAACATGTGTGTCCATGCCAAATAGACCTATTAAAATGTGCAGATTGGGCCTGGTGTGGTAGCCTAGTAGCTAAAGTTCTTGCCTTGTGTGCATCAGGATCCCATATGGGCATCAGTTCTGATCCCAGCAGCACCGCTTCCCATCCAGCTCCCTGCTTGTGGCCTGGGAAAGCAGTCGAGGACGGCCCAAAGCCTTGGGACCCTGCACCCGCCTGGGAAACCTGGAGGAGGCTTCCGATTAGCTTAGCTCTAGCCATTGTGGCCACTTGGGGAGTCAATCAACAGACAGAAGATCTTCCTCTGTCTCTCCTACTTGTATATCTGACTTTCTAATAAAAATAAAACAAATCTTTAAAAAATAAAATGTGCAGAGTATTTAGAGGCAAAAGGAGGCAAACAAGCATACTGCTTCTCTGTTCAGGGGAGATCTTGTGGTGGGTCTGTGTAGCAGAGCGTCAGTGACTTGTTGCCATGCCCAGTGACAAAGAGCTGAAACTTCCCATAGTTAGACTGACCTTGCAGAATTACATCTACACACATACCTGCACATGTCATTCATGGATTGCACACATGCACAAGCATGCATATAAACACTCACATGGACATGCATAAAGATACACTCAGACACATGTGTGCATACACACAGCACACACAGTACACATGAAAACCTGCAGTAGAGCTAGGCAAGCTGGGGCACCTTCTCCCTAGGGTTTGCATGTACAAAGGAAAGCTCAGACCTTATGGAAATTCCTGGGAGATAAAGATCAAGACACGTTGCAGGGCTATATGTCCCCTAGAAAGACCTATTTATATTCTGGAAGGTCATGAACCAAAGGCTTCTACACTCTTTCTAGTTACTTGAGAAGGCACCTGCTTCCATCAAGCACAGAAACCAAAATGCTCTTGTGTCTGCCCCTCAGCACTGGGGGAGTTCTGCACCCACATGACGTGTTCGGCCCTCACATCACCTTGCTTGTGACCCAGGGCCGATGCTGTAGTTGCTCTGGTGGTCTGTGTGTACATGTCAGTGAAGAGCTCTCTTTCCTGACCTGGCTGCTTCCTGGATTCTCCATACAAGGCCAGAGGTGGGGACTGGGGGAATGCAGCGTCTCAGAGCCTGCACAGCTGGACCAGGCAGGTGCATGTAGTGGAGCCCTCCCCTGCTGCATAGATGCCTGTATGCTTGTCTGGGCTTTCGTTGGAAGAACTAGGGCAGTGGGTTTGCACAATTGCAGGTTTGGAGGTTCAACACAGCCCCAACCATTTGACACCCAGTACGCCAAGAACCAACGCATTCTGACCTGTTCCTGTTGCGTTCATTCTTAGAAAAGTGCAGTCCTAGGCAATTGGCTCTGCTAGGGTATTTCTGGAAGGAGTGTCCCACTGTTGAGCTTCTTGTGGGAATTCCATGACTTTTCTGATCAAAGTTCAGAGTCCCCTTTAGGTTCAAACTTTAATCATTGATGATACAGGTATCCTACTGTTGCATAGGCACATTAAAATCTTACTACAATCAAACAGCAATATAGTTTAAGGGGTTAGAGGCTCAGGCATGAAGCGGCTGTTTAGATAGATAATTAGAGCCTTCATTAGGAGAAAGTGTTTTGACAGTGTCAGGTGAAGGTTTGTTTGAAGTTTTTTCATTATAAGTTTTCAGTATGTTTTGGTATAGTTTGTCTTATAGATGATTTTTGCTGCTTTGCAAATGGCCCTAGACTATGTTTTATATTACTTTTTAACACTTCAAGGAAGAAACGGAAGTGAAATCAAATGCTTTCCAGATTCTGGTATTAGACTCTTTCTTGAGATTATGTCACAGATCATGAACAGAAACTCATTCAGTCCATGGATCCCAGAGGCTGGGAAGTCTGAGAATGGGGTGCCAGCATCTGGCCAGGGATTCTGTGTTCCACCATCCCATGGTGGAAGATTTATGGCAAGAGCGGGAAGGCACAGTGGAAGGGGGCTGAACCAATCTTCCTAATCAGGAACACACTGCTGAGGTAACTGATCCACTGCCACTGTTGCAAGCATTAATCCGGTCACGAGGGCAGAGTCCTTGTGCCTTAATCATGTTGTAAGATGCTGTGCCTCTCAGTACTGCTGTGTTGGAAATAAAGTTTTTAACACATGAACTGGGGAGTCCCAGTCAAACCACAACAAGAATTGAGAATATTTGGGTCGTTGGGATCTTTACTGAGCAAGTATTTTTGATCCTTCTTCTTAACCATGTATTTCCTATCCAGATCACCAATTTACAGAGAATTAAATAAGTATGTGAAAAGGAAACAGTTGAAATGTTCAGCTTTTTTTTCTCTTTCTAGTCCTAGCAATGTTGAATGAAGGGCCCGTGATTATGAACAGTCTTCTGTTGGGTGCTCCACTGGCTCCACAGGTGGAAAGGGTATAAGGCTACAGTGCTGGCAATCATCCATTGAAGGGCCCATTAACATTAATAGCTTTCCTGTTCACTTAGCTCTTGTGTCATCGATGAATGTAGAAGTCCTTTGAGTTGTTCTCCCTCTGGCTCAGTGAGAATTGAGTCTTCATGCTCTCCGCAAAGGTCCTCTAGACCACTGGACGGTTAGATGAGAGTGGCTGTATGATGGTTTATCCTGGAAATGTTTGGTTACTCTTTCTTTTCAGAGCAACAGTTGAACCTGTCTTTGAAATTAATTTTCTTAGCTTAGGAAAGCAAAAAGAGAGCCAAGATTAGGAAGGTACCAATGGCTTGGCCTTGTCCACGCCAACCCATGGTGCCCATGGCTCTAGGCAGGTCACCCATGTGGTTCTCTGAAGGGGATTCCTAGCTCCCATGGTTTTTTAGTTTGTTCATTTATATGGTGATTATATGTTTAACATTTAAGAAAAATTCTTAGACCTGGTACAACGGTTTAGTGGTTAAATCTTCCCCTTGCTGGGATCTCATGTGGGTGTCAGTTCATGTCCCAGCGGCCCCACTTCCCATCCAGCTCCCTGCTTGTGGCCTGGGAAAGCAATTGAAGATGGCTCAAAGCCTTGGGACCCTGCATTCACGTGGGAGATCTGGAGGAAGCTCCTGGCTCCTGGCTTCGGATCGGCTCAGCTGGGGTTGTTGTGGTCACTTGGGGAGTGAACCAGTAAATGAAGGTGTTTCTCCTCTCCGTAGATCTGCCTTTCCACTAAAAATAAGTATTTTCAGAAAAGGAAAATTATTAGGTTGGAACATTATTAATCATCAAAAGGAGATACTGATCCTTTTACTTTTCTAAAATATGTGAAAAAAAAGTTTTCACAGCATAAAGAGTGAAGTTTCACATAAAGTGTGTTTAAAGTATTTAAGTTCTATAAATAAACTCTAAAAAGATTATGTGGGGTTTTGAAAAACATCTACAATTTTTAAAGAGGGGATGGATTTTAAAAGGCACTCCTCTCGCCTTTGTGTGTGTGTTTGTACTTTTCAGTTAAATGACATCCGCTATGTGTGGGAGTCAACTCAAAGCTGTCAAGATTTTTTTTTCCTCTTAATGACAAGTCTTGTGCCATTGACTACCAAGAATAACAATAAATCTTTTTTCCGAAAGTTAAAAAGGAATATTTATTTTTGTCACTGAAAGGACAACAATTATTCACGCTTCTAAGTTATTTCAGGTATTTTTATGAGTTCTAAGAATCAGACATTTTAGACTCGTGTACAAAAGGAAAATGCTCTGCTCGTCAAGACCTTCACCTGAAAGACTTTGGTTGTTGGTCTTGGCCGCACCGTCATGTAGTGGCACAGTAATCTGTGCCCTACACAGTTAGAAATGTTTGAACTACAGTGGCTCATCGACTTCTCGCCTTATCCTTGCTTTGGAGCTTACAAACTAGCCTTGTTTGTTTGCTGCTGCTATAACAGAATGCCACAGGCTGGACTCGTTTATCAACAATAGAAGACAACTTGTCTTACAGTTCTGTAGAATGGGACATCTGAGAATGCAGTGCCAGTGTCTGTGGTTACAGTCCCGTGGTAGAAAGTGGGAAGGGCAAGGGGGAAAGGCAGAGAGGGGAAATCAGGCAAATCCTTGTCTTTCCTTGGGAACCCACTGCCATGCTCACACAGGGAATGTGTGCCTGCGTGCAGAGCCCTCCTAGCTTCTTCAAACATACCAACTGTTAATTCCGTCACAGTTGCAACTCTAAACCTGAGTCTTAAGGGAGACCTCCTAAGCACAGCCCCACCAGAACTCCAGAAAGCTTTGGCCATCTGCCAGAAGTCCCACAGCTGTGGTCATCGGTGTGAACTTGCCTTAACCATAGAAGGTCCCATTGCTTGCTGTAACAGCATTTGGTTTTTCTTGTTTCTTCCCAAAATGTGAACTTGGAAAGAAAAAACCCTTACTATATATGTTTTTAGCACAGTAGTTTTGAATTTTTGGAGTTGTATGAACTAAAAATGATCACTAAACACTTTTTTGGAATTTGACCTAAACTGCCGCTTTTATGGGTGCTGTGGGTTTGCTCTTTACGAAGCTGAACTTGAGCTGGATTGGGGCAGATATTGGGAGCAGCAGCTAGGACACTGCTTGAGATACCTGTACTCCGGTATTGCTGTGCTTGGGTCTGAGTCCCAGCCCTGCTCCTGGTTCCACATTCTTGCTGATACGGGCTCTTGGGCAGCAGTGACGGCTCCAAAACTTTGGTTCCTGCCACCAGTGTGAGAGACCCCATTGGGATCCCAACTCTTGGCTTCAGCCTGGCCCAGTCCTGGCAGTCACAGAAATCTGGGGAATTAAACCAGTGAATAGGAGATCTCTGTCTCTCACTATAGCTTTCTGCTTTTATATATATAAAAGAAACAAAGTGACAGTGATACAGTGGTACAAATAATTTAATGAATGCTGTCTTGTAATTTTTTATTGGTTTACAGCAGTTTTACAGTTTCCAAGTTGTAAAAAATGTTTAATGTCACTGAATTGTTCCCTCAAAGGTGGTTAAAATGGTACGTTTTATGTTGTAATTCACCACAATGAACATGCATGTATGAGCAATTCATCTAGCCATTAATACTCTGATCAAGATGTCTGAGCTCCACTCACAATACCTGAGTTTAATTCTCTCCTCTTACTCCACCCTAACTTTCTGTTAATGCAGATCCTGAGAAACAGTGGTGATGGACCAAATTAAGTTCCCAGCACTGCTGTGGGAGACCTGGGTTGACTTCCTGGATCCTTACCTTTGACCTGGTCCGGTCCCAGCCACTGCAGCATTTGGGGACTGCACCAGCAAATGACAGCTTGCTCTCTCTTTCTCAGTCTCTCTGCTTTTCAAATTAAGAAGAAATGAAACAAAAATAATTAGTTGTTTTTTTTTTTTTAAAAAGGCAGTGAGCTCACAGGGGACTTCCCGGCAAGGCGTGATGTCTGTAGGGCTCCAGAGCTTGAAACTTGGCATGAGATTTTGTCGCAGCAGGTCCTTGTTCTGTGTTGACCTTCCTAGTCCTCAGAGGGCCTTAGCAGCATAGAAAGACCTCTAGCAAAAGCCAAGAATGGAATGGCGGGAGCAGGGAAGTGTCCTATTTGTGATTCGGTGGCCTCAGTAGTAGCTTCCGTTTTTGCTTTGGGTAAGCTACAAATGCAGATCAAGATGCCAGAAAGCTTCATTCTCCTGTGTTTAAAGAGAGAAAGTAATTGATGAGGAAGGGCACAAATGTCACTTAGAAACAAGTGATCTCAAAGACCTCCCCTTGGGGAGGAGTAGGGAACTTTTTTTTATTAATGGAGAGTGTCATTCACAGGCCATATAGAATTGTCAACATAGAGGTTAAGCAAAAGTACATTACTTAGTAGAGAATAAATTTTTAAAAAATCAGTTTGCTAAAGATGTATTAAATTTCATGTCCTGCTTGTGGCTGACTGGACAGGACCTTTGTTGGGCCCTGTCCACCCCCTCTGTGTCTCACTATGTTCACAGCCTCAGGAAGGAAATGAACAGAAGAGAAATTGTGGCCCTTTGCAGTCTGCCTATTCTGGAAGGGGACAGTGGGTTCCTGGCCAGGGAAAACCCAGCACAGGCTTCATAGGAATTTCACTCATTGTTTTCCAGACCCCTTCAAGCCTCAAGCATTCGTTAGCACATTGACTTGCCTAAGAGGAGCAAGAACTGTTGGAAGCACGAGCTTTAATTGACGCACCTGTCAAATCCACACCTCCCATCCAGAGACTGAATCTGGAGGAGTTGATAAGCACCTAGCCTTAGGCTAATGGCTCTTGTTCTGAACATGTTTCATAGAACATTTAAACTTAGTTATCAGTGTTCTCTTGGGGCAGGCATTTGGTCTAGTGGTTGAGTTGCTGGTAAATGGACATGCATTTCCTATTAGAACGCTTGACTTTGATAAGCTGTTGTGCTTCAAATTCCACTTTCCTGCTCCTGTGCACCCTGGGAAGGTAGCAAGTGATGGCTAAAAAAGTTGTGTTCCATTATGCCCATGTCGGAGCCCTGGACTGAATTCCTAGCTGCTGGCATCTACCATATCCAGGGAACATTTCGAGCATTTGGGGAGTGAACAGGTAAATGGAAGAGCTCGCTCTCTGCCACTCTCGCTTTTTCTCAATAATAATAAAAATTCTCTCAGCAAATCATCCTTTGATGATGGAGTTCAAGTGAGATTTGGGGGCTTTATTTCTACAATTCTGCAAGGAGTAGCTGTCTGTGTCCTAAGTGGCTATTTCCTAAGTGAACATAGCACATAGGACAGTATGTCAACATTCATGAAAAGATAAGCTTTTCTTGGCACACACAAAAAAATAATGGCATTTTTTCATAACTATGTTTTCCCCAGATTTTTTTTGCGGGGTGGGGGGAGAACCCCCTCATGTTGCTGTCATGCCGGGAAGCCCGGTGGAAACGTGCTGTGTACAAAGAGGATGTGATTGTCGTATCTGTGTTTGTCACCTCAGGCTTGGAACCATCTCCTTTTGTGTTGAGTGGATTTTGAAAGTCTGGTGTTTCTGAATGCACCTTTTACAGGGAGACTGGTCAGATCTCAGTGTGGAAAGGCAAATCCATGGCGTCATTCGGCCTCTCAAGGCAGGATGCGTGAAGGGAAAGAAAAGCAAGGCAGCAGCCAGGTGGAAGAGAACAAAGCTGAACCACAGGCTCCAGTAGCAAAGTGGAGCTGCTCAGCTTCCTGGTGCACATTTGTGCATGCTGGGCGGGGATCTGAGAGCAAAGATCTGAAAGTCAGCAATGACCTGGGGAGGGGACTGGAGCTGTACCTCCCCAGCACCGATGCAACCTGAGGGATGGAAGCCCTAGCCTTTCAGTCTGGCCAGAGGTCCCCTGTGGCCAGGCAAGCTGCCTTGCGGACAGGCCCTCAAGCATGCAGGGGTGACCCAGCAGCATGTAATGGGAGTAACTAAAACTTAGCTCCAATGAGCTTGAGCAAGTGAGAGCAAGTGCTGAGAAAGAATGAGGCAAGCAGCTGAATCCAAGGAAGAAAGACGCACGCCCAGGTTTTCCTTTGCCCTTTCCTGGCCTCATCTTGAGACAGGCCTATCCCACAAAGGGGAGAGACCCAAAATGATGTCATGGAAACCCTGTTTTCCCCCTGAATTCTGTGTATCTGTCCCAGGGAGGGATTCTGATTGGCCTGGTCACACATCCACCGTCAGTTTGTTTGCTGATTCTGTAATGGAATACCATATGTCCTTTATAGACAGCAGGAACCTACGTGGCTTGAAGTTCTGGGGACTGCCATGTCCAAGAGCGAGGTGTGTCAGCATCTGGCAAAGGCCACCATGCCATCCCCTAACCTGGAAGGACAGGGCAGTGTGTGTGAGACAGAAGGGCCACAGGAGACCTCGCTTGATACCTAGCTCATGCCCATGATAGTGGAATTCATCCATTCAGGAAGGCAGAATCCTCATTACCTTAGCCTCTTCTGAAGGTCCTGCCTCCTGATGCTGTGATAATGGTGATGACGTTTCAGCCTGAGCTTAAAAAAGTACAGTGCAGTCACAACACCGTCCTCTTGGATGAGCACATCATGATCAGAGGCCAGAGCCAGGTGGTCACCGAGGAAGTAAGGTGACAGATATCATGAGTGACTTCCTCATTAGTGTAACATGGCAAGAACCTCCCTCTCCTAACATAGACCAAAAGGCAAGTGTGCTCTGAGCCCACTGCCTCTTTGATACCCATGGTATCTGTATTCATTCATCTTTCCAATTATATGTGTGCGCACATTTGAGTCTAGATGGAGGTGCGCCACACGTGTAGAAGACTTCCCAGATTTCAAAGATTTACTAGGAAAGAGTACTAATTATCTTAATCATATTTTTTAAAGATTTATTTGTATTGGAAAGTTAGATATACAGAAAGGAGGAGCGACAGCCAGGAATATCTTCCGTCATGCTGATTCACTCCCCAAGCAGCCACAACAGGTGGAGCTGAACTGATCTGAAGCCAGGAGCCTGGAGCCTCTTCCAGGTCTCCCACGTGGGTACAGGGTCCCAAGGCTTTGGGCCATCCTCAACTGCTTTCCCAGGCCACAAGCAGGGAGCTGGATAGGAAGTGGGACTGCTGGGATTAGAACCGGCACCCATATTCCCATATGGTGCGTGCCTGGTAAGGACTTTAGCCACTAGGCTACTGTGCCAAGCCCTCTTAATCAGATTTTTAAAATATTGATTATGTGTGAAAATGAGAGTATTTTTGCATCTATTAACAGCAAAATAAGAAGTTAGACTTAGTGAATTAATTGTTAATCCAATGCAGGCATGCAGACTGAAATAAAACAGATTCCCAAAATTGTTATCCTTCTTTTATCATTTCACTTTGTAAAATGTGACCTGGAGACATTTTACAATGACACTTGTGGCTCACATTCTATTTCTCTTGGCCACACTGTTTTGGACTGTGACCATATTTCCGTATTGAAGGTGTTAATAAGGCAAAATATGTATTAATACTGAAATTTATTCTCTACTAAGTAATGTACTTTGGCTTTCCTGGAAGTTGCCTCCTCAAACTTCAGTGTGTACGGTGTGAGTGTTGGGATTATAGTAAGTGAGTCACTGCTTGCCTAAACAAAAGCATCCTGATTTATTTAATCTGTCTCATGAAAGCCCAGACTCTCAGTTGAGCTGATTTGATTCAAGAGGAAATGGTGGCTGTTAGATGTCACAGCTCCACGGAATCTCATTCCTGGACCCCATCAGCAAAGGTTGGCTCATCTCCATGGAAAACACTAGATTTCTGATACTTTGTTTTTAGCTCTTACTTTTTTTAAAAAAGATTGATTTTTTTTAATTGGAAAGTCAGATTTACAGAGAAGGAGAGACGAAGATCTTCCATCGCTGGTTCACTCCCCAAGTGGCTGTCATGGCTGGAGCTGAGCTGATCCAAAGCCAGGAGCTTCCTCTGGGACCCCCACACAGATGCAGAGTCCCAAGCCTTTGGGCCATCCTCAACTGCTTTCCCAAGCTACAAGCAGGGAAGTGGAGCAGCCAGGACATGAACCGGTGCCCATGTGGGGTCCTGATGCATGCAAGGCAAGGACTTTAGCCTCAAGGCTACCATTCCAAGCCCTTAAAGATGTTTTTAAAACTCCTCAGTGATCTTTCAAGCATTTGGTCTTCAATCCAGATGTAAGGGAGCATTACAGAGCGTTATCAATTCACCATCCGTCCGCTCATCCCTATATATTTATCAATCTGTCTCTTAATCCATTCCTTCATACATCCTTGTCTACTCATCCCCCCCTCCCGCTTCCGTATTTTCATTCATCAAGTTGTTATAATCCCTGGCTCTGGGTTGCGTGCATTCAGTGGGCCAATCAAGTCCATACTCCAAACCCAAGGAGCTGGTGGATTGTTAGTAACAGCATCTGCTCCCCTTCACACCTGATGAATCACTGGCTCTTAAGCCAATTTCTGACAAAATACTTGCAGGAAAAGTATGATGCCTACCCTGGAGGGTTGCTGAAGAGTTCAGCTTGAACCAAGAGGTTGCTCCTCCTAGAAGGTGCATCTGAAATCCCTGTTCGTAGTCACGCTTCTCCTGCCAACCATGCTCTGGTTATGTCCACCAGTAATGCATTTTGATTAGATGGATTGGAGCTAAGATCCCTACTTAATCAAGCAAAATTAAGGAGCTTTGCCTGAATTTGACATATTGAGAGAAATAAATCCAACACCGAAACAGAGAAAGAGACAAAACAGAGAAAGCCAGGCTCTGCCTGACTTGTTGGCAGTCTATGATAAGCACTGGCTGCCAGGCAGCCTTCCCTGTGACATGTAGCCTCACAGCAGTGACCAAGACTGGAAGTTGAGATTTAAATGTCACATGTGCATTTTGTTTTCTGATTGCTGACCACTCTTTTCCTAAATTAAGCTCGTAGTTCATGTTGATGGAGGATTGTTTCATTAAGCGCTTGCCCACACTCCTGAGTGAGCACTGTTGATTCTGCATGCTGTGACCCTTGTCAGCAGGCTCAGTGGGCTGTGCAGACCCAGTTAGAAAGTTCCCCTTCTACCCACTGGGGAATGTGGAAGAAATGTTCTTTATTGAGCATTTTAATTCATTCTATTTGTATCTTACTGGAATTTAATTGGTGAAGCCTCAGGATGGAAGAGAGAAAAATATTCTCCCTTTTCACATGATCTGAAATTGAGGTTTTATTTTCATTTTATTTGAAAGACTGACAGGTGTTTTTCCATCCAGAGGTGATTCACAATTGCAAAATGTAGCAGCCATAGCTGGGCCAGGCTGTAGAGAAGAGTCAGGACTCCAACTGGGGCTCTCCCATAGGGGCCGTCATCTGCTGCCTTTCAGGGTGTGTTATCAGGGAGTTGGATTTGAAGCAGAGCAACTTGGATTTGAACTGGCACTTCCATATAGGATACAGATATAGTGATGGCTTAACTCAGTGCATCACAAGATTTTTTTGACTTTTGTAGAAAAGACATTGAAAAATGCTAATGCTCACAGAATTAAAGTGGCATACATTGCTCTGGGTAAAACTCAGTGCATTCTGTCCATTTAACCACCAGTCATTAGAAGCAACATAGAAAGGATGTGGTTTGTATGCACACATAGGAGGTATCCTGCAGAATCTTCATTCATGTGAATCAAGAAGAAGCATTGGTATGGTTGGGGAAGACCAGGCCCTCAGAGGAGGGAGACACATTGACCACGGCTGGCAACTGGGCCATCGCATGCTAACCTTTTCTGTGTAGTTGTGAGTCATTTAAAGATTTCAGAGTGGATAGGAAGACCAGGCCTGGGTGAAGCACCAGAGCAGGTGATGGGAATGGGTAAGAATGCATTTTTGCTGGAGTTAGGAGGACAGCCGTCAGGATGGTATATGGGAGGTTAAATTAAAATGTTGTTACTCCGAGTGATGGCTGCCCTCACATGTGGCGACAGTGTCCGAGATCCATGCTTTTTTGGGTAGACCCAAGCAGGGCATGGCAGAGATGGCTTGGCACTTACCAGTCACTAGACCTTCATTTCAGGAAGAAGTCTTGACACTGTGAGGTCATTGCCTTCAAGAGGGGATGCCCAGCCAAGCCTGTGGTGTGGGGAGGATTGGAGTGAGCAGACACTCCTGTGCGCCTGAGTGGGCAGGCCATGGTGCACCCCATAGAGCTTGGCTTACCTCCGAACCTCCCCCAGTGCCTCCATTAAGTCTCACCAAACAATCCCTTCTGCGTATGTTGGGGGTGTTTCATACCTGATCTCCATTACATCTGCGTTGAAGGACTCTATTTCCTCCTTTCATTGGGCAATAAGCATGTTGCCTTAGTATCACGAACTTCATCACTGTTGATTACCGGCAGATTGGAAAACTGATCTAGACACATCCTTTCGGATTCTGGAAGAAGAGGTTGATACTTGAGCGGTGGAAATGATGCAGGTGTTTTGAAAATGTGCTTCGTTCAGCATTTAGCTGCTTATTTGTGTGACTGCCCTAGACAAAGAGGCCAGGAGTTAGATCATGAGAAAGGGGGCCAGTTTTCTTTTGATTCCTCCAAAGCTTTTGCTGTAATTTACAGTTCTTCCCACCATAAAAGCCAAAGACCATGTGACCTAACTTCAGCAGGCAGGATCAAGGTGCTAGCCACGTTTAAAAATTGGGACAAGTGAGACCTGCAGAGAGTGGTTAGTAATCAGATTTGCCAGGCTAAGGAGGTGGTGGCAGTGGTTAAACCTGGATCTCCTGCCCTTTCCTTGACAGAATTCTCTCTCTCCGCCTTTTTCTTCTGCTTTGCAGCTTTGAAACTTGTAGATGAAAGCGTGCTGCTCCCAACATGCACTCTTGCTTGTGTTAATTACTGGAATTTCCCCCTCTGAGCCGTGGGAAGCATTGGTCAAGCTAAAGGTTTGCCAGGCGGGTCTCTGTTTCTAGTACTCTGTGTTGTCTGACTTCACAAGGAAGCCTGGCCTGGTATAGGTGGGGCTGGAGGAGTTGAGGTGCTGTTTAGCACGTAGTTCAGGAGGGCCCCCCGAGCTGCACATAAACATTAATTACAGAAAGAAATACATCATTCACGTCAGATCTCACAATAGGTCCCACTGTGACTATTATGTGAAATTAATTACTCCCTACTTCACTTTTTTTTTAATCACCTTCTCTGTACTATGAAAATAGTCCTAATTACCGACATCAGTTGTTTAAGTCATTAAGGGTGATCACTTTGTGTGGCAGTGTACCCATCCCATCCTGTTTCTTTGGAGTTAAATATAGCAGCCCTTGCCCTCTGAAGGGTGATTTGCCTGTGCCGGAATGTATTTGGCAAAAACTAAATTGGCTGCATGATCAAAATCTCAAGAACATAGATATGGGGGAAATAAATGATAAAAATTCAGTCATTTGTGCCTGAAAGGCTGCTGCCTCTCAGAGTTGAATCCAGGTCAAATCTCTGAAATTGAGGTCCTTTTGCTTTTTTTCAGAACTTTATACCAGAACCTGATTTGGTCCTTAGAATTGAACATGAGCAGCTTGTAGACTAGGGTGGGGGTTGGAGTGGGAAGGTCAGTCAGTAGATGATGACCTACAGCAACCTAGAGGAGGACCACCACGTGACCTAGTCCAGGGGCCAGCATGGCCTTCTTGAGTCAAGGAAGGATCAGGGCTAACAGGAGGGGCTAGGAGGCCTTTCCCAGAAGCTGGCAAAGTACAACTTGCAGCTAGAGTTCCAGATGGGCCTGATTGTTTAAAGGGCTTATTTAAAAATTTCAGATGAGTTGACTTGGTCCCTCTCACCCCCAAATTAAACCAATATATAAGTTTTTTTTTTTCATAATAGGTAGTTCCATGAACTTTAAAAAAAAGATTTATTTATCTTTATTGCAAAGTCAGATATATAGAGAGAGGAGGAGAGACAGAGAGGAAGATCTTCTGTCCATTGATTCACTCCCCAAGTGAGCGCAATGGCTGGTGCTGCGCTGATCTGAAGCCAGGAGCCAGGAACTTCCTCCAGGTCTCCCACACAGGTGCAAGGTCCCAAGGCTTTGGGACAACCTAGACTGCTTTCCAAGGCCACAAGTAGGAAGCTGGATGGGAAGTGGGGCTGCCAGGATTAGAACCAGCACCAGTATGGTATTCCGGCAAGTTCAAGGCGAGGACTTTAGCCACTAGACCACTGCATCGTGCCCCCTGTGAGTTTTTTTTAATGCACAAAATTAATGTTTATTCCACCTTTGTGTCATATTCCTCTAATCTTTCACCTACATGAGGATAAAACAAAAGCAAGACAAATGAAAAACTGAAATCAGAATCACTGATGTTATCAAATAGGGAAACAAAAAAAATCTAGCAGCCATCCTCTGAGAGCTTTTTGAAGATCCCTTACATTTGAAAATACATTTCAAAATGTTTGAAATAGTTATTATTTTCCAACTCTCTTTTAAATTTTTTTTTAGTTTGAATTTTATGGTATAATTTCACAGGGTCTGAGATTTCCCTACTCCCTTCTCAAGTTCCCTCTCTCTGACTGATTTTCCCCATATTATTACAATAGGACAGTCCTTCATAAGCAGTCATAAAGTTAACTTGTATTTTAATTCAGTTGTTGCAGACTTTTACAGCAGTAACTCAGAGACATGCTACTGGTTTTTACTCAGACATTTGAAGGTCAGTTTCAGATGGGATGTTTAAGGATACATCAAAAGCAGGCAGTTAAAGTGGAGGCAGTAGTTTCTTCTATTTCTCAGACTTTACTGATTTTTCTGTTTTTTTTTTTTTTCCATCAATGACACCAACAAATCCAGGATCGAACCCAGAGCCACACATTGCATTCTGTTGCCTATGGTTCACATCTCATGCACCTAGAATAGCTCTAAATCTTCACCCGTGCTTCATGACCCAGACATTCTAGAAGGTTGCAGATCATCTACTGTATAGAATGACCCTCTGTTGGGGTTTGTCTGATGTGTCTCAATCAGTGATTAGATTTGGATCAAATATTTTTGACAGAAAAAAATATATATTTTTGGCAGGATTCAGTGTACTTCAAGACCACCACTGTTGAGTAATCCCATTATCAGTGAGGTTACCTTTAAGGCACTTCAAAGGGTTCATGGGAATAAGCCTGATTCCTTTTTTTGAAGAATGTTATGCTTGAGGTTCCAAGCAGGAGAAGGCTTGATCTAACGGGCATTTCCAAGACCCTAGCATGGCTGCCCTTGTGGAGCGGCATTGCAGAGAGAAAGTGGGAATGGCTTTAAGGCAGGTCTTGAAGTTAGAAATGACAGTTATGATGGATGAGATACAGGAGAAAGAGAAGGGTGCTGTCTTGTCAGAAACCCTGGGTGGGGAGGGACACATTTGGGCTGGGGTGATTGAAAGTTGCCTGTGGGTCTGTTGCCTTGCAGCCAAGCAGTGAGGTGAGGGGACAGGTGGGCTCTGGAGTCTGGCACTCCAGGGGAGCAGCCTAAATTGCGGATGCGATCAGAGAATAGAGAGATCTGACCACATACTCTTCTGCAAATTCCAAATCATGCCTTCAGAGTGTACTTCAACTTGTATTCTGTCATGTCTTCTTTCTGCAATGCTTGGTATTTTCACGATCGATTTTAGAAGCCTTGGAGCATGATTTCTTGACCTGACCCTTGATATCATTATCAAGAAGGAGGCATAGAGGCAGGTGACTTTTGTACCCTGTCTTGTGACAACTCGATTCTCATAGCCAGAAGATGGCAACAGCAACTGCTGTATTTTGTGTATGTGTGAATGTATTTAAAGGGATCCTGTACTGAACTATGCATGTTCTAAAAAAAAAATACAGGTATATGTATATTTGTTTGCATAAGATATGGATATCTAATACTTTATCTGCTGTCAAAAATACATCAATGAAATGAAGAGTGACAAGGAGTTGAAAACAAAATGTAGGTAAAGACATCATAATAAGGAAACTGAAACCATGGCATACCTCCCACCCACTGAGTGTGCAAAGGGGATAGATTAGAAGATGGCATTCCAGCCAAGGAAGTGCTATGGTTTCCACGTGATTGAGCATATTTTCCACAGGGCCACCTATGGAAATTTGGTCCGTGAAATAAGATTGTAGGGCCTCAAAGGAATAAGTCTGGCCATGCTGTAAGGCAGCATCCTCTCTGGTATGGGAAGATCTGAATTCCCACCCTTGCTGGAACCACACAAAGCAGTGTGTTCCTAGTAGCCACCAAGGTGTCTGGGTAACATGGTCCCTGGCATTACACGTTGAATCCTGATCCCCAAAAAGAAAGAGTGCTGAAGAGATTACCCTACTGTTACTAGGCCCTTAACAAAAAGAAAAGTTACTGAGTGCCTGTTCTGGCTGGCGGACTTGCCAGCTGTTTGGTTGGCTGGCTGGCCAGTTGACTGATTGGCTATCTAGTTGGTTGATTTGTTGGTTTGATAAGAGCCCTATAAGCTGCCCATTAGCAACCTCCTCAGTTACTGGCTGTGTCTCAGAAGGAGAGGTTCTGGCAGGTAGCAAGTAGCATTTATCAGTGGCCGACTCGCCCAGGGGCCCACACACCTGTACCCTGTTCAGTGTGTTGCTTTCTTCAACATCCTAGCAGAGGTGAAGGCCTAGACCAGATCCCACATCAAAGAATGTCTACCGATAATGGCATAAGAATTACCTTACATGGAGTTTCCACCTGTCTCCTTACTAACCACAGTTACAGATTTAGTTACCTATTCAAATACAACAGGATCATTTTCACACAGTTATCAAAACTGTTTCCTGTGCAAACATTTGATATCATGGCCATTTTTATCTTGATCTCTTACATCTGTGAGCCCTAATACCTCCTACCATGTACATAATACATATAGAATTTTCTGGATTCCACTGTATGGTGTGATTATTTCTCTACCTTCCCCCACCGCCCTGACAGTATCCTCCATGAAAGGAAACAGCTGGGCCCACTTTAATTGCCACACTGCAGAATCCGAGCCAAATACAATTCAGCCCTGAGGAATTGCCTGAAATGAGTGGATGAAAACATTTCTACCACATCAAGGCTTGTCTGGTTGTGGAAATGCTGTGCTGGGATGTTGTGGCAATGGGAGGTGTATTACACTTACCAGTAGCTAGATGCTTGGGGAAAATTTGGCTAACTCAGATTATGAACTGGTATTTTGTTTCTTTGTCTAAGTTAATTCAGAGCACATGTGGAATATTGTTTTTCTCTGGTTTGTTGATTTGTGTGTTGATTGTGCTTGGGAAGTAGAGCTCATCTGAATGTCGGAACAGCTTTTTGTGGTTATTGTTTTGTCATCGGTCAAATTACCTTAAATTCTAGATCCAATGGTCCATTGAAACACAGTAAGAATGTATTTAAATTGCTAAGAAATGCCCTTGATATTTTCCAAAATAGTGTGATATCATAAGATTCTGTACCTCCTGTGAGAATCTGCAGCACAAAATGGTGAGGGGTTCAGAGTTGAGTATGCAAATGATAAGCAATAATTCAGTGAGAGCACAGCCTTGGGACTCTCAAGGAACTGTGGTTGGCTTTGAAACTGAGATGCTCTGTTGCAACACTCCCATCTGTTGGTGTTTGTAATCAAGGGTGTATGGTGAGAGTTAGGAACCACAGATCTCAAACTGTTGATCCCAACTTCCTTTTCCATTAAAAATTAATACTCAGAGTTGTTACTTATCTGTATTACATCTATGAATATTTACCATTCTAGAAATTAAAATTGACACCATTCATACATTCAGTAAATCACTTTAAAGGAATAAGCATATTGCTTTTTAGCACAAAATAATAATAGTGTTTCCCAAAACAATACAATTTGGAGACAAAATGCATTATTTTAACCCTTTGCGAGCCTCTTCATTCTCTGGCTTCTCAGAAAGCAGATACCACAAGTCAGTACCCTACTATGAATTTGTGAGGAAATAAGGTTGAAAAAGACAAATAATGTTGATACAAAAATGGTTTTGAGTTTGTGGACCTGCTGTGAAGGTAACAAACACCCAAGGGGTGCTCAAATCACACTGACCAACTAATAGAGTAACTAGTTGAGTTAGGATAGTTTTAGACATAAGATAGCTGGACCCAGCTAAAAAGCTCTTCTTTGTACAAGACTCTGGGAGTTGGTGGAAGGAAGCGTGTTGTTCTGCCTGGTCAAGTTGGTATGATCCACTGGACATTCAACCTTCTCTCTGTACTGGGGACACAGCCTGGCTTCCTATCTATTTAGAGCCCCCAGTTACCTGCTGATATGTTCTTCAACTATTATTTCCCACCCACTGTCATCTGTGGGCAGCTCACCTGCCTCTCTGTCCAGGGATGGCCAACAGTTTGTACTGTGTAGAGCATGTTTGCTCAACTAGAATAATGTAGTCATACCAACTGCCATGAGTTCTGATTAAAATAAAGAGGTGAGCACTGGTACACTCAGAAGCCGAATGAAAACTCCAACCCTTTGACCCTGACCAAGAATTTGGAAAGGGGGCAGCTCCCCATGGCTAGCACTATTGCCTGAATCTCGGGCTGTCCCTTGAGCTGGAATCTGAAGGTTCCCTGTGCAAGAAGGACAGCTGCTGCCCTTGAGAACAGAATCTTGTTGGCACGAAACACTCTAGGTTCTGCAAGGTCACACCTGGGAGTACTGCTACACCAGGAGACCTTGAACTGCCTCCAGCTAAACTTGCAAACAACGCAGAGTAATTGCCTGGACTCTGGCTTTGTATTTTCTTCTTGCTGTATCTTTGCTGGCTTTGCCTTCAGCCTGGGACCCAACTCTCAGTCCCGCTGACCTCCACCCCTGTGTCAATGTCCGTATTCCTCTTGATGAATGGAGCTGCCCTCCTCCTAGCTGTCCAAGCATGTACTCTGCTGGACCCCAGCTATCCCCATCAGGGAGGACCATGAGGTCAGAACCAGAGTGAGCAGTGTGACACAGGAGTGGAGCCAGAGAGAGGAAAAAGAGAGCAGTTGACAAGTGCAGATGATTCCAGTCTGTCTGCTGCATTTGTCCTTGGACCCGCCTGATACAGGTGTCAAGAGCAAGCTGCTTGTGAATCATTTGTTGGGTGTGTGGTTTCATTCCTGCTCCCTGCAAGGAAAAATACTAGGGCAGTAGAGCAGAGTTCCATTTATTCCCCAGCAATCTTTGCCTTCATCAGCAGGTGCAGACATATCCATCAGAGCTCCTCTTTGTCCAAAAATCTCAGGGTTAAGCCAGCAGGTGGAGCACAGGAAAACAGCACAAACACATATGCTTTCTTTCTGAAATATCACCTCTGAAGTCAGAAGTGCGTTGGCTGGATTTCTCACTTGCCCAGCAGAATAGACATCACAAAATAACTGGAAGACCATGAGAACAGCAGGCAGTAGTATAGTATCTTCCTTCATTTATTCATCTCATCTCATGCAGAAGTATTGGAGTGTTGTTACATGTTACACACTGATATATCTGTGAATATAAGATTCTTATCCTCACACTATTGATATTCTAGCCAGTAACAAGTCATCATCCACCTAAAACTTGGGGTGAAATGAATCTTTCCTGTAGATTCTCAGTAATCATTGTTGATGTTTCTTTATTTTCACAATCCAGGGAACTGGGTGTGAATGGTGGTAAAAAAAAAAAAATGTTGTCTTTGGTGGCATAAGTAAGTCACACCATTCCAAAAGTGATCATTTACAGGTTAGCCAATTTATTTTGTAATATAGTATCTGGTCACCTAACAACTAGAATTTGAAATAGTTGCTCCAAGTCCTGTGTTAAGGGGACTGAAAAAATAATCCGATCTGAAGCAGCAGCTCCCTAGATGGTCAATATTTGTCCTATGCTGGCAAAGAATGTATATCTCCCAGAAATAGATGCAATACTCTGTATTCTTCCATTAGATCTGATTGTGTTGCCTAATATATCAATAATGACAAAAGAAATGTCAGAAATTTTTGATTGTGATAAGTTGTCACTTTCTCCTTTAGGTTCTGTGTATTTTTGCTTCATATATTTTGAGACAATTTTATTAATTGTATACAACTTTAGAATTGTTCTTTCTTTCAGGGAATTGAAGCCTGTATTTTTATTTTGTGATCATATGTTATCTCTGGGTTTTGCTTATAGTTAATAAATTATATTTATTGCTTAAAGTCTAACTATTTCAGATTACTAGAGGTATCCAAGATTTGTTTTGTTAGCATTTGCCTGATTTGTTTTTCTTCTTCGTGCTTAAGTTTTCTGCCCCCTTCATTTCAGATATAAATCTTACAAACCTTTCCAGTTTTTGCAAGTAGAGAGATTAGTCCACACATGTGTCATAATTACAGAAGCATTGTAACACTTTTTATGCCTTTTCCCCCTTTTTGTACCATCTTTGGATTTATGCTTTTCATTACCTTTTTCCCTCTCCTAATGTCAGTGTTTTCAGCTTTTTGTGGTTATTGTTTTGTCATCGGTCAAATTACCTTAAATTCTAGATCCAATGGTCCATTGAAACACAGTAAGAATGTATTTAAATTGCTAAGAAATGCCCTTGATATTTTCCAAAATAGTGTGATATCATAAGATTCTGTACCTCCTGTGAGAATCTGCAGCACAAAATGGTGAGGGGTTCAGAGTTGAGTATGCAAATGATAAGCAATAATTCAGTGAGAGCACAGCCTTGGGACTCTCAAGGAACTGTGGTTGGCTTTGAAACTGAGATGCTCTGTTGCAACACTCCCATCTGTTGGTGTTTGTAATCAAGGGTGTATGGTGAGAGTTAGGAACCACAGATCTCAAACTGTTGATCCCAACTTCCTTTTCCATTAAAAATTAATACTCAGAGTTGTTACTTATCTGTATTACATCTATGAATATTTACCATTCTAGAAATTAAAATTGACACCATTCATACATTCAGTAAATCACTTTAAAGGAATAAGCATATTGCTTTTTAGCACAAAATAATAATAGTGTTTCCCAAAACAATACAGTTTGTGTTACCCATTCTACTGTCCCAGAAGCAGATGTCTTCCTAGAGCTGCCTTTTGGGTGTACCCAGGTCCCTGGGCATCCCTAGACCCAGGTGATTTGACACCTACAACCAAACATTCTTCTGTGGTTGAGGTATCAATCACACCATCTCACCATGGCTGCACTTCTGGACAAAGTGCTTGTAGCAAGTGAAGTCAAGACATTTTGCAGGGCCTAGAACACTGCCTGGAACCTCGCTCGTTAGCCACTGTCATCAGACGTTATTCAGTTTTTCTGACCTTGTTTCCTTGTCAGAAAAGTTGAAAATGGGGGACAGTCTCAAAGCCAAATCAACAATAGGCTGATGGCGTTTTCTGGAATTTATAATCATCTAGAACCTAGTGGCCAGCTTCAGCATTGTGTGACTTCTCCCTGGCTTGCTGCACTGCTGAACACTAGCTGAGAACTCCATAAAGGCTGGTTTGGTTGTCTGCTAACTCTACTTGTCCAAGACTCAGCTAGCACCTCGAGGAAGCCTCTCCTGATCCCTCACTCCTGCTTCTGTAGCACTCTCCGATGACTCAGTCATGTAGGGAGGGATGTCATTCATCTGCACATCTCTTATCATGAACATACTGTGTCCTAGGACACAGTACTTGGACATCCTGACTCGGTGCCTGCAGAAAAAATGA